>NC_137789.1:133373253-134008253 GCF_963383645.1 Muscardinus avellanarius
ATCCGGGGCTGTGCATGGCGGGTCTGTAGTGTGGTGAGAGGCCGTATATGGGGTGTGAGGGGACTGTGTACTGGGAGGGCTGTGTGGGGGTTTCCACTGAGATCTTACCGTGTGTGTCACCTGTAGTGAGCTGTGATGGGCATGAACAAGCCTCTCCTGTTCCTCAGACTCTTGGATATAGGCCCCAAGAGGACCCCTCCAATCACCCAGGGAGCGCCACTTTGGGAAACCTCCGCAGTCCTTGAGGGGATGCACTGTGGGGGGCACTTTAAGGCTTGGTTTTTCTCTGTGCAGCAGAGATGAGGCTTCCCACTTCTCAGATGAGGAGATCAAGGCTTAAAGAAGTAACTTGCAGCCAGGAGGGGAAGCATTTACTTCTGGGGTGCTACAGGCCACACCCCAGCCTAACATACACAACAAGCTGTGTGATCCGGGAGTCCAGCTTGTTGGCTCTGGCAGAATAGGAGATCAGATGTGGGTAGATAGTGAAGAGTCAGAGAGACAGAGGTGGAGACTGAAAGAGGGGCGGCTCACCCAAGCCTTGGGGCAGGGAGAGAAAGGGGAAGGGAGAGGCTGGCGACGGGGTGGGAGGGCGGTGCGCGATCGAAGGCCGCCGGGCCCGCTGGGGGAGGGGAGCCGGGCGCGCAGGGCGTGGGGGGGTCTCGCCGGGCGGGCGCTCGGGCGCTCGGAGCCGCGCGGCTCCCCGGGGAGACCGCAGACACTTTGCGGAGATGTTACTCCGGAGTTGGAGACGATGATAAATATGATAATTTGTATAAAATCTGAATGGGTCTTGTTTTCAGGGAGAATGCCTCGGATGATGAATGGGCCCGGCTCTCAGATAGATGGCTGATAAAAAGTGTATTGGATTGTTGAGAGCGATTTTAATTCTCATTCCGTACCTGCAGATGCCGCGGCCGCGGCGCCCGGCCTCCTCCTCCCTCCTGCCCACGGTGCGGGGCGGCCGGCGGCCCGGCCGGCCTCGGCGGCTCAGGAGGCTTCTGAAATGACTCTAATTACAGAGTTATTAATTTTAAGAGGAGGGTGAGCGGGGGGTTTATGATTATTAATCGAGCACCGGCGCTCGGCGGGCGGTGCAGCCCAGGCCTCCGGCGAGAGGCGCTGGAGCGCGGAGCGGGGAGGACGCGGGCCCCGGGGCAGCTCCAAGCCCGGCGGGCTCCTGGGAGGCGGCGGCCAGGCCTGCTTCTGACAATCGCCAGGGCCCGGCGGGCTCCTGGGCAGCGACTGCCAGGTCTACTTCTGACAATCGCCAGGGCCCGCAGCGTCCTCCGGCGCGCATTCTGCACCCCCACCACCGTCTCCGGCCGACCCCAGGTCTCACCTGCACCTGCCTGCGCAGCCTCAAGCACCAGGAGCCTCAAGCGCCAGGAGGCCCCCGGGTCTGCAGCTCTGGTTCCCAAGGCACCCGCTAGGTTCCAGAAAGCGCCCGCTCCGCTCCCTGCTGTTTCAACTTCCAGCTCCCACAGGTGTCTCAGAGTGTCCCAGGACCGAGGCTGTGACCGGAGCAGGGGCCCTGTTGTGTATCAGACACAGCGCTGGGCGCTTTAAGGGTGTGTGTGTGTGTTACTGGGGATTGAACCCAGAGGCATTCTATATCCAGAGCTACACCCCTGGCCCTATTTTAGTTTTATTTTGAAACAGAGTCTCACTAGGTTGATGAGAGTTTCACTGCTTGCTGAGGCTGACCTGGAACCTTCAATCCTCCTGTCTCAGCCAGCCAAATACTGGGATTGCAGGCCCGCCGCACTACGGGAGGCTGCTTACAGGCTTTAATTTCCACCGTGCAGAAGAGAGGAAGCTTCCCTCTTCTCAGATGAGGAAACTAACATTTAAAGAAGTAACTTGTCCCTGGGAGGGGAGAGATATACTTTTGGGGTGGGCGCTGCAGGCCACATCCATGGAAGAGCTGAAAAACCAAGGGCAAGAGAGAAACCTCGTGTCACTCCATCCACCCAGCCGCTTCCCCAGCGCCCTCAGGGTCTGCTCTAAATGGTGTGGGCTGACACCCTGTTCATCTTAGGGGAAGGTTTTCAAAAGACTGAGTAGCAAGCTTGGACCCTTGCAAGCTTCTAAGAGGAGTCCATAAGTGGCCTTACTCCTGATGCTAGCAAGCACTTTGAGAATAATATGTGATGTGATGTGAGTGTGTGTGTGTGTGTGTGTGTGTGTGTGTGTGTGTTACTGGGGATGGAACCCAGGGGCATTCTACCTCCGAGCTATACTCCCAGCCCTAGTTTTATTCTTTATTTTGAAACAAGGGTCTCATTGAGTTGCAAAGAACATCACTAAGTAGCTGAGGACGCCTGCAAACTGCAACAAACCTGGATCCTCCTGTCTCAGCCTCCCAAATGTTGGGATTACAAGCATACAACACCATGCCCGGCTTTATATCTGATTATTTAATTAATTAATTAATTTATTTATTTATTTATTTTTGCAGGTCTAGGGGTGGAACTCAGGGGTATTTGACCTCCAAGCTCTACCCCCTTCCCTATTTTTTATTCTTTTTTTTTTTTTTTTTTTTTTTTTTTTTTTGGTGGTACTGGGGTTCCTGGAAGCCCTTCTACCTCTGGGCTACACTCCCAGACCTATTTTTTTTTTTACATTTTTATTTGGAAACAGGGTCTCTTTTTTTTTTTTTTTGTGGTACTGGGGTTCCTGGAAGCCCTTCTACCTCCGGGCTACACTCCCAGACCTATTTTTACATTTTTATTTGGAAACAGGGTCTCCTAAGCCAGCGCGCGGCTGGCTTCAAACCTGCGCGATCCTCCTGTTTCTGCCTCCCAAGCGCGGGGATTACAAGCGTGCACCACCACGCCCGGCTGGAAACAGGGTCTCTTAAGCCAGCAAAACTGGTTTCGAACCTGCGCGATCCTCCTGTCTCCGCCTTCCAAGCACTGGGATTACAAGCGTGCACCACCAAGTCTGGCGTTTATTCTTTATTTTGAAACAGGGCCTCTCTAAGTTGCGGAGGGCCTCTGCAAGTAGCTGAGACTGTCCGTGAACTGCGATCCTCCAGTCTCAGCCTCCTGAATGCTGGGATTACAAGCATGCGCCACCACACCCAGCTTATATCTGATTATTTTAAGAAACTCAAGGAAAAGGCTATTCTGTGCATTTGCCTGGAAAATGGTTGAAATCCACTAGGAAATGTGACCCTGCCCCAAACTCAGGCCTAGGCCCCTCCTCTTCACGGTATATATTTACCCGCCTCTTTCTACCGGATGGGTTGAAGCCAGTCAGTGATGGTCTCCACAGCTCTGGGTCATTCCAGAGCTTCGTCACTGTCTGTCTCTTGGAAAAGGCAAGTCCTGTCCAAGGGCAAGAAAGAAAGATCTCTTAGGGCCTAGAGAACGAAGGCCTATGGGACAGTTCTAGGATATGGTAGGCTGGGGGGCAGTCCTTTGGCCTCAGAGAGGTCAATTATGGGGCATCCACGGTGCCTGTTGTGTGGTGATACAATAATCTGTAATAAGTGAGCTCCTTAGTGGGTCCTCTGTGCTCTTAAGTTCCTACTTTGTCCAGTCTTACAGGAAATCCGCAAGGGGCCATCCTGGCCAGGTCTGCCTGCGGGGCCCAAGGATCAGTCCAGGGCTTCTCGCCTGTGGTTGGTGTTCAGTGTCAGGAGCCCTGCAGAAGCCCCATCAGAGGCTGGGCCCAACTGGGATGCGACAGGACAGGAACCTCCCCCATATTGAGGCTACAAACCTGAAGCTGGAAAAGCCCGAGGGCTCCTCAGAGAGGGACAGGGTCGCTCTCCTAACAAGGAGCAGGCCTTGGGATGCGGGCTCTGAGCTCGCTCAAGGCCTGGAGGCCAGCTGCTCCAGCCTCCAACTCTGCTTTTGGCTGGCCTGATCACAGGAGCCAGTTCTGAGTTCCCAGAGCTCAGATAGAGAAGCAAGAAGATCATGGAGGTGGGAAAAGGGATCTGAAAGAGGAAGGAGAGGAGTGCTCTTGGGTTTCACCACATGGAAAGCCTTAAAGGGTCTTCTCAGCCACAGCCAGAACGGGCTCTTCCCCTGCCTTTTCCTTGGGGACCCCAAATTTCTAGCATAGCATATGCTTAAGCAATTTAACTTGGGGATTGAACCCAGAGGCATTCTA
The DNA here is from genome assembly GCF_963383645.1 of Muscardinus avellanarius. NCBI lineage: Eukaryota > Metazoa > Chordata > Mammalia > Rodentia > Gliridae > Muscardinus > Muscardinus avellanarius. The sequence continues at coordinate 133,377,379 of NC_137789.1, forward strand.
TCTCAGAGCTACATCCCCAGCCCTTTTGATTTTGAAATCAGGTCTCACTAAGTTGCTGAGGCTGTCCTAGAACCAGCAATCCTCCTATCTCAGCCTCGCAAGTATTGGAGTTCAGTCATGCACCGTCATACTCCGATACTTGGGAGGCTGAGATAGGAGGACTGCGGGTTCTAGGACAGCCCCAGCATCCAAATTAATTAATAAAAATTTAAAAAGAGTAGCGTATGGAGACAGGTATCAAACCCACCTTTGCCACCTGCTCACTTCAAAATTGAGGAAGAGTTACTAAAACTCCTTGTGCCTCATCTGTAAAACGGGACTAACAATAGTAGGTAAAGGTTGAATTTACCTGACATGCAGCGAGCCCTCGGCCAAATGAGTGGTTTTTGTTGCTCTCATCACTAACTTGCCCCCGCAGGGCTCGAGGCCTTTCCTCTAGATTGACAGCTTCTCTAGAGCATTTCTGTATCACTGCTGTTTGTGCCCCTGACACCCTAAGTGTGTGCAGGAGGTGAACTAACAAGGTCAAACATCTGTGCTCCAAACTTATTCAGCCCACCCAACAATTCTTTAAGACAGAAGTCATTATCCTCACTTAAAGGATGTGGACATTTAGGGACAGCGTGTTGGTGGCGGCGGGGGTGGGGGATTCACCAGAGGCCCAACAGCTGATGTTTTTCCAATCTGGGAAAGATGAAGCAGTCCACCTCAGGACCACTGGCACTATTCTCCTCGCGCTGATGTCCGGGGATCTGCAAGGCATTGTTCTTTTCTGTAGCGTCATTGTTCGATAAGACTGCCTGGTCAAGGGTACAGGAGATGGGGCGAGAAGTTTTGCCCTAACTTGATACTTGGATTTTTCCTTCAACCAGTAGAGAGGAGGGTTTGTAAGGGAAGAGGGGTGGAGGGTGCAGGGGAGGGGTCACAGTTGAAAGTTACCCAGAAGCCCAAGTGGACCTTAACTCAGCATCTCACCCCAATACACACACACACACACACACACACACACACACACACACACACACACACACACCATCCTGCCTCTACCTCTCACTTCTAGCCTCTCTTTCTTGTTCAGATTGTTTTGCATTTGTGTAGGTTGTGGGTACTAGAGATTTATCCCGGGGACACTGTCCAACAGAGCTACACCCCAGCCCTTGTCATTTTTTAAAATTTTGAGACAGGGTCTTGGTAAATTGCGGAGGCTGGTTTCAAACATGGAAGCCTCCTGTCTCTGCCTCCAAAGTACTATTGTTCTGCTTTGAAGGGTCACATCTTTCCTTACAACTTACCCGTACCCGGTCCCTGTGGCTCTCTCTGCCCAGCCCATTGCTCAAACCTCCGAGGACGGCCTTTTCCTTCTACATCTTCTGGCTCCTCTTTTTAAAATGTCCCAATGGCATCCTATAGACAAAAGGAGGAAATGAAAAATCCTTAGCAAAATCTCTCCTTCACCTAGGGTCTGCCACCCCCCTGCCTTGGTCCTGGCCACACCCCAGCTGGGTGGGGTGCTGCCCCCTCCCTATGCCTTTTCCCTTGATGCTTCTTCTGCCAAAGAATATGTCACCCACTTACCCCTGCATTTAGGGTGCATCTAACATGTGTGGGGGGCGTTGCTGGGGAATTCTACCTCCAAGCTACACCCCAGCCCTATTTTATTTTTTATTTTGAAACAGGGTCTCACTAAGTTGCTCTGAGCCTCACTAGGTTGCTGAGGGCCTTGCTAAGTTACTGACAGCGGCTTTGAACCTGGGATTCTCCTGTCTCAGCCTCCCAAGCACCAGGATTACAGAATGCTCTACCACGCCTGGTCACATCTGATCATTTTGCAAAACCCCATCCCCTTAGTCAAGTGTTCCCTGACACCCCCAATTGTCTTTCCTGACATACCATGTTTGGACACTTCCCGGAGTTTCTTTTTGCCACCAGTTAAGGTCCTCCTTGAAAAGAGGGCAGGTGTGAAATTCACCTCTAACACCACAGCGCCCGGCCCAGTGCAGACCCAGGTACACTGACTAATGGTGCCTTTACTCCCTTTGTGAGTTGGCCCAGTTCAAACGATGCCTCTCGGGTCTCCCTGGACTAAAGAAATCTGGTTTAGGCGTCAGTTTACTCTCCCTACCCCGTGCCAGCTTCGGTTTATAAGTGAAAATTAGGTGTCCAGCCTAGGGAGGGGCGGGAGAGGGGAGGAGGAGCGGACCGGGTGGGACCTTGTCGGCCTAGAAGTCTCAAAGGCTGAACATTTTCTGAGCTTTTGTCATCCCGAGGCGAGAAGGGAAGCCCCTGTCCTCGCCCTTGGTCCCACGCACACAGAGGCCTCCAGGGACCCTGCGAGGGTGTGTTTTCAGCGTGGCGTCCCGGGAACTCCAAGCTACAGGGCTGTCAGTGGTCGGGCCAGAGAAGGGTGCACTCCCAGCCCAGTTCAAGCCCGACCTCCCCTGGGCAGAGAGGGGAGGCCCGCGTCCCCCCCCCCCTAGCGCGCATTTCCGGTTTTATTCGGCTTTTCTGCTCCGCTCCCGCCCCTCCGCGCTTTTTTTCTCCTCTACTTTCCTTTCCTCCCCCCACCGTTTGGCCGGCTCTGGCCCCGGCCCAGAGAGCAGGTGGAATCTGCGTGCGTCTCCGGCGCGGGGAGCCGGCTCAGGAAAGGCGCCCTCCGCTGGCGCCGGGTCCCGGGGCTCGCCGCGTTACCTTTTCTCACTGTGGTGCCCGACGCGCCGGCCCGGGCGCCGCGGATCCTCCAGGGGGTGTTCTGCGGGCGCCTGCGGAGGGTGGAGGGTCGGAGCTGCGGAGACGCTGGGGGTCTGCGCTAGGCGCCTTCCCTCCGCCCGGCCATCACCTCGAGGCAGAAGGTCCCGAGGCGCCCAGTGCGCGCCCCGTATCTACCCGTCCCTTTGCCCGCCGCCGTGGACCCAGGATGACATCCCACGTACAAACAGCACCCCTGCCAGGGCCAGACGCTCCCGTGCGCCCCGCGCCCTGGAACTTCAAGTCTGTTTTTGCACCGAGCGGGTGGAGCCTGGAGCGCAGGTGGAGATCCCAGCCCCGGCCTCCCCGCCCGGCCTCCTAGCCCTGGCCTCCCAGCCTGGCCTCCCAGCTACTGCAGGAGCCACGGCCGCCGCGGGGCGCGCTTTCCCTGTCGAGCCTCCCCGGGGAGTTTTTGCAGATAAACAAAAGCACTTGCTCTTTTGGGTTTCTTTTATGTGCTTTATTCGCTTGCCCCCTCCTTCTTAATCTCCCTCCTCGCTCTTTCTTCTTCTCTAACTCGTCCCCCCCCCCCCCGCTTCCCCTTTCTTTTCGTTCGCCTTTCTTTCTCATCCTCTGCCTTTCTTCTGCCGGTCTCTAGAGTCTCCTCTCCTCTGCCTCTGGGTCCCTTCTTCCTTTGGGTTCCCTTCCCGGCCTTTCACTCCCAGGGCTGGGGTGCGCGGTCTCCCCGCACGGTCTTCCGGGCCCTACGCCTCCTTCTCACTTTTTCGTTCTCCCAGCGCCCCCCCCCCCCACCCCGCTGGCGGGCTTGGGTCCGGCTCCCCCGCCGCTGCCGCGGTGATTTATTCGCCTCACCCGGCGGAATCAGGTGCTGAACCGAGCCCCGGAACGAGAGAACAGATTTCTCCCAGGAAGGGTTTTGTGATCTAAACGATGCTAATTGCGGGGTGGGGGACGTGTCGGGCCCAGCGCGGCTGGCTGGGCGAGAGGCCGGGCAGGACCGCGGCCCTACCCCGACGCCTCCCCTGCGCCTCTGGCCCGGGCTTTCGCCCTTCCCTGGGAACTTTCTTGTCTGAGTTAACTATTAACTGCTGGCAAGAGGCAATTTTCTTCGGAATTTCAGCGATTTCCTTTTCGCGGTGGAGGCAGATTAACATGCAAGCGGTGAGAAGCTCGGCTTGAGTCTGCACGCCGGCGAGGATGTCGCTGCCCCTCCAAACGGTGTCCTATGCGACAGCGGAAAACTACAGCGGGGCCCCCACCCCCGCTTGCTCACGAAGCCGTGACCAAGCCAGTGCCCAGCGGGTGCCGGGAGTGACGGTGGAAAAAGCCGAGCGCTCTAGCTTAGGGGCGGAGTTGAAAGGGGGAAATTAACCCAGGCCAGCCAGGGACTTCAGACTTGCCGCAGGTAGGGCCACGCGAGGAGCCCGCGACAGACACAGACTGTTCCCTGCTCCAAGCCTGGCATACAGGGACGCTGGCCGCTCTGAAGTCATAGGGGGAAAACCCTCTCGGCCTTTAGAAACCTCAAATTGTCCCTTTCTTCTCTCTTTACCACTGCCAGCGCTCCGGAGCCCAACCGTGCACACACCTGGTTGGGGTGTGTTTGACCGCTGCAAACTTTGTCAAACTTGATCCGCTGGCCACAAACTGCCTTGTCTTTTCCTTCTTTCCTCTCCTGCCTAGTCTCTTCTTCCCGAAGCAAAGAGGAGGTTTTTAACCTCCAGGCCTGGGAGAGGACAGAGTTTTGGAAAGTGGGGGCCTCGCCTGGCTGAGACAGTAGCCCCTGGCCACCTGCCAAGACATCAGGCATTGGACACATTCCTTGCCCAAAGGCACTGGTGGTTGAAGCGACAGGGTCCTAGCTGCTGGCAGGACCTTCCCAGGGCGCTGCTGACGGTTACACAGGTGGGGCCCTGCTGGGTTTAAAGCGGAGGTTCAGGGCGGCCAAGCCCTGCCAAGCCATCCTCTGGGGGCTCTCAGTCTTTCTAGCTTGTCTCCTCCTAGTCCTCGCCCAGGGTTAGGTCTCTTCCCACCTACCACGCTGTCTTCTCTGGCGGGGCTGCGGCTGAATCTCTGTCTCTGTCTCTCTTGTTTGTTTCAATGCGCGGACACTGATTGCGCCTTATGAAGTTCTAACTGGTTTTGTGTCAGGAAGATCTTTCTCACTGCTACCCAGCCTGGCGTGACGGATTAAACATCAACTAGTTAAATAAAAATTAATATCAACTGCCTCCTAACTTCTAATGTCATGTTATTTATAACTAATGAACTGATTAGGAGATAAACACATCACTGAGACATTCGGCTTCCTGCCTCCGCTCAGCAGCCTCCCAGTGCCCACCCCAGGCCGGGGAGGGTGGGGCCAGGCAGCGCAGGCTGGAGGGGCTGGGAGCTCCCTGGGGCTTGCTCCTCTGCTTTATTTTCGCTCCCGTTCCCTCTTTTTTTTCTCTTTCCTTTCCTCTGTATATTTCCTTTACACGATCTCACCTCCCATTTTTCTTATTTCAATTATCTTCCTTCTTTCCCTTTCCCTCCCGTCCTTCCTTCCTTCTTCCTCCTCATTTGAACTCACTCCTCCTTGGCCAGTACAGAGTATGTCTATCAGTGTCCATGTTACTGGTGATCTACCCTATCCTGCTACGAACACCTTGTAGAACACACACACACACACACACACACACACACACACACACACACACAGAGGGATGCACATGTTTCCCAGCCATTTAAGGGAGAAGGAAGAAGGAAGATAACTAGAATTAAGTGGGGTTGTGTTTTCTATTCTCTGTTTAATCTGGAAGGCAAGTAAGAAAATAAAGATGATTTTTAAACTTTTGCCTTTCCCCTTATCCTCGAAGTAATTACTATGAGCCCAAGTGCTAAATTTCACTTCAGGAAAAGGAAAACTGTCCTTGTGTCTTCTAGGGGCTGCAAAGCCCCCCCTCCGGCCTGAGCAGCCTCCTACGGGGCCAATTTTTTAAAAAAAGATACTTTAACCAAATCACAATTGTCATCATGACAACAATAAGGCAGAAAAGCGAGTAATCACAGACCCAGCCCTGGTGATTTTTTTCCTGGTAAGAAGCCACAACATTTAAACTTGGTTTGCCCTGGACCGCAGGGTCTGACAAGACAATAACAACAGAAAAAGCTTTTAAAACCAATTTAGCACACGTGAAAATGTAATTCTAATGAAGAATCAATAGGCTGGCGGATCATTTTTCCTGAGATTCCTTGGAGAACCTGAGAGAGACTTTCAATCAATGGGGCGGCAATGAGCAAAAGGGCTCGGGAGACTGTGTGAGACAGGGTGGGGGCCAGCAGACAAAGCAGGCCCAGGCCCAGCCTGCGGGAGGAGGCTGCAGGGGAGCTGAGATACCGGACTGGACCCCTTGGCTAGCATCCCTGTGCCGCCTTCCGGAGAGTATCAAAGCCAGAAGCCAAGAAGAGCCTCCCTCCCCTTGGCCCCTGTATGCACAGGCTGCTTAGCACAAGGGCCTCAGCTGCCTTCCCCTGGGCCTGGCCCTGCCCAACCCTGGGCTCTGTGGTCAGGTAACTGTGACCATCTGGCTCAGGAGCCGGCAGGGGCACCTGGCTGAGTGTGTGTGTCTCCAGTTCAAAACACTTGGTTCCCTACTGGGTGCCTCCCTGTGCATGTCTGGGACACTGGGTCTCAGTTTCTGTCTCTGATGGCACAAGAGCAAGAGCACCTGATGTTCAATGCCATCACACTTGTGTTTTATGAAGTATTTGCACATGCATTATTTCTCCAGAAGTCTGTGAGGACAAGGATTATCTTGTGTGTGAGTGTGTGTGTGTGTGTGTGTGTGTGTGTGTGGTGCGTTGGGATTGAACCCAGAGGCATTCAACCTCTGAGCTATACCTCCAGAACAATTTTATTTTTTATTTGGAAACAGACTCTCAATATGTTCCTAAGAGCCTCACTGAATTTCCAAGGCTGGCTTTGAACTTGTGATCCTCTGGTCTCAGCTTCCCAAGTACTGGGATTATGGGTATGACCAGACTGGGACTTTATCATTCCTAGAGAAGAGGAAACAAAGGCACCCAGAGCTGCGCAGAGGAGGTGTGGCCTCGCAGGTCACGCCCCTGTGTGTGCCTAGGTGTGGCTCTGTAGTGGCTGGAAACAAGAGGCTAATTATGTGCAATCATTTTACATGGATGTAATGGAGGAACCTTGATAGTTGTGTGTGTTTGTGCGTGTGACTAGAGTTTTGTTTATGAATTCTGCTATCTATCTTTGTCTTTGGAAATGTTGCTCTGTGTATAGCAAAAAAAAACATTTTTGCTTTTAAGTTTTTATGCACTTGGGTCGGAAAATCACTGATGTAAAAAAGAAAAGAAACACCAATAAGGTCTGATGTTTTCAAAATTTTTAAATGCTGGTCAGATGGGGCTGGGGTGTAGCTCAGTGGTAGAGCGCTTTCCTAGGGTTCTTGCGGGGGGGGGGGGCCTGGGTTCATCTCTAGCATGAAAGCAAGAAAGGAGAAGAAAAGAAAGAGGGAAGGGGAGTGTGCGTTGGTCAGATGATAATTTGGCCATGATGTGATTTGTCTGAAAGGACAGAAAGTCATATTCCTGTAGGAAGGTTTTTACTTAAGTGTTGATACAAGTTTTGCCTCTAGGCTCTTCTGCCCTTCAAGCTTCCTGTTCCTAGCTGCACAATCTTTCCAGAGGAAGCTCAACTGAAGTAGTTCTGGGCCCCTTAAAGCCTATTATACTGTGTGTGTGTGTGTGTGTGTGTGTGTGTGTGTGTGTGTGTGTGAGAGAGAGAGAGAGAGAGAGAGAGAGAGAGAGAGAGAGAGAGGTGAAGCCAGCCACAGACCTCCGCCTGCACACGGGGGTTCACCCAGCCCTTGCCTTGACAGCCTCTCAGTGTGCTTGTGTGAGTGCGGCTATGTGAGTGGGGGAGGCTGAGCAGGGTGGCTCATGCCTGTGGTCCCAATAGTTGGAGAATGAAACAGGAGGACCAAATGTTCCTGGACAGCCTTAGCAACATAGCAAGTCTCTCAGCAACACAGTGAGATCCTGTTTCAAAATAAAATAATAAAATGGGATTGGAGGGGTCCCGCTTGGATGTAGAGCACCCCTGGTTTCAATCTCCAGCACCAAAATTTAAAAAAAATATATAAAAGAGAGATTGGGGGGGAGCCAGGCATGTTGGTGCATGCATGCCTGTGATACTTGTACTTGGGAAGCTGAGACAGGAGGATCACGGGTTTGAGGACAGCATCAGCAACTCTCAGCAGCCTAGTAAGACCCTGTTTCAAAACAAAATATAGATTGGGGGGCTGGGGGTATAGCTTGGAAGTATATTGCCCCTGGTGTGTGTGTGTCTCAACCCCCCCACTCACACACACACACACACACACACACACACACACACACACACACACACCAGGGCAAATGGGTGGCAGAATGAAAAGGAGGAAAGGAGAAATGGGGACCGGGTAGGCGATATGGGGGCCCTGGGGACATTTGTGCTCACGAGGTGTGTGCGGTGTGTAAGAAGTAAAAGCAGGTACATCTGAGAAAAGTAGGGTGCGAGAGGTTTGAGGGACGTTTTCTAACAAAGGTGTGGGAGGTACACATTCCAGATTGGGAGGGTGTGACTTGGGACAAACTTTAAAAAAAATTCCAGCGCAGGAAAGCTTGCAAGGCTTCACAATGGACGTATTAGCAACGGGCATCCCTGGGAGCGACGGTGTGGCCTGAGAAAGTTGGGGCGCGACTGTGGAGGTCTGGGAGACCCAAAGGCTTGTGGAAGGTGGTGGGTGCTGGCTGTCGAGAGAGTGGGTGGGGCGGCCGGGTACGTCGAGTCACGGGGAAGGGAATCCGACAAAGTTAGGGAGCCCGTGAGGGCGAGGCCCCGGCCCTACCCGTGAAGGGGCCGCGTGACGGTGCAGACGAGGGGGTGCGTGCGGCGGGCGTCGCTGGCCCGCGGCTGGCTGGGGCGCGCGTGTGCGCGCGTGTGCGCGGGGCGGAGAGCCCGGGGCTCCCGGGGGTGGCTGCGCCTCGGCGCCGCCGGCGTGTGAGCGCGGGCGCGAGCGGAGCGCACCGGCGAGCCGGCGGGCGGCCGGGTTATCTGAACCGCTCGGTCTTGGGTGGCTGCGCCCAGATCTCGGGCGGCGGCGGCGGCGGCGGCGGGCAGAGGAGCCGGGGAGCCAGCCCCGGCGGGGAGCGGAGCATGGACCGGCGCGCGGGCCGCGCAGGTACGGGGCAGCAGAGACGCCAGCGCGCGGGGAGGGTGCCCGGCCCCAGGGGGCGCGGCAGCCAACGGAGCGAGTGGGGCTGGGCACAGAGGCTCTGTGGACCCCCTCCCAGGGGCCTCCTGGGCCTTCCCTTCCCGCATCCTCTAACCCTGCTAAAGAAAACTTTCCACCAAGAAAAACGTGAGTTCTTCACTTTTCTTGCTTTCTTTGCAGGACTAGGTCTCCTCCCCCCCCTTCTGTTGGGTGTTTAGGACCTAATCTTTCAACTTTCTCTCCAGGCACAAGCATTTTGCACAACTTCTCCCAAGTTGGGAGTGTGGGGGGGTGCTTTAGGTGCAAGTGGGGAGGACCTGTGGGTGTGGGTGCGGTGCTAGCGGGTGGGGGCACTGAGTGCACATCGCATGTGTCCATGTGCACACGTGAGAGCCTTGTGTGTGATTATGAGCCTTAGTGTAGATGTACTTAACCTGTGCCGGGAGGAGGCTCTGCCTCCCAAAATCCAGAGAGGCTCCAGGGAGGCCTCGGGAAAAGAAGGCCAGCTCCAAAGGACCCAGGAGGGGAGGAGAAACTGAACCCGCTAAGCAGCAAACTGAAGGCTGGTCTTTTATTTTCCCTCCCCCAGGCCTGACAGCTCAGCCCTGTCTATTAGGTGTCTGGGTATGGTATGATGATGGGAATCCAAGACCCCAAGCTTAGTTTAGGATTGGTGGGGAAAAAGAGGGTTGGATCAGGTTTCCAAGAGTTTTCCAGATAATTCCGTAGAGGTCAAGGCCTAACTCTGGGCCTCTTTTGCCTCACTCCTCACCTTCCCCAAATCTCATTTCTCCCATATCCACTCCCCCAGCTCAAGTTCTAGTTCTTCCAGCTGATAAGTTAGGCCCCACCCCCAGCACTGCCTCCCGCATCAGCCCCTGGATGTCCCCATTCCCCTCCCAGGTCTTGTCCCCACTGGAGATCCTGGGCCCCGCCTTGTCAACTCTGGCCTCCTGGGCTTTTAGGGCTCTGGGCAGACCCTCCTCACCAGAGGTTTAAGTAGGGAGATCAATAGCAAACAGTTGTAATGATCTAATTAATTATGGCAAAATTAAAAGCGAGTACAAAATCAATCTCTGATGGTGTTGAAGATGGAATTCAATTGAGAGCCCATCTGTGCACCCCCTCGACCGTATAAATATGCAGCCCAAGGACAGACCTAATGGCTGGGCCTTCCTGGAAACTTCTCTCCCCCTTCCTTCCTCTCCTGTGCAGGGCTTTTCTTCTCCCCCCACCCCTTTCTCTCTGAATCCATTTTGCCTCCTGCCCCTGCCCCTCCTTTCTCTATTGCGTTTCTCGGGCTCCTGATAAGTCCCCGTTTCTACTTTCCCTCTGGGCAGGTGGCTCACCCTGCTTTGCGGGCCTGAGGGGCGGTGGACTGGCATCTTGGTCCCCCGCAAGTCTCCCACAGCCGAGACCAGGCCTCCTTCCCAGACAGAGCCTCGGGAGGAGAAGCGGAGCGATGAGTGTCCCAGATTGCCTGGGACACTTGAGAAGAGACCCGGGCTTCCCACACACCAGGGGCGCCTGCGCTCACCGGCGCCTGGCCCGCAGGCTCGCCGCTCGGTGGCAGCCAGCTCAGGCTGCGCCGCCCTCGCGCTCCCTGCCCTCCTTTCTCCGTGCGGGGCTCGCGCTCCTGCGGGCACTGCTCGGCGGAGCTGGGAAGGAGCTGCAGAGCGGGCCGGAGGCAGGGCCGCGGTGGGGAGGGAAGCGGCGGACCCAGCGCGGCGCTCACGGCCTGCGGGGCGCGAGCCTTCCGCCCTCCCCGCCGCCTCTCCACCTCCGCTTCCACCGCCCCCTCGGCCCCCCCCCCCCCCGGCCTCAGCCTTCCGGAGCCGTCCGGCCCGGGCACTCCTTCCTAGGGCCTTGCGTCCCCCGGACGGCTCCACTGTCCTTTTTGGCCCCGTCCTGCGAGCTCAAAATGACAAGGACAGGCGCGCGTAGCGAGTGTGCCCGCCGGACGCCGGGCGTGACCGCCGCAGCCGGGTTTGCGGAGCATGCGGGTTTGATTTAGTCTCGCTGAGCCTGTTTCTGAGCGGCGGAAACCGTCGGGGAAGAGCGAGGGAAGGGGCAGAGAGGGAGAATCAGCAACCGAGACAATTGTGGTCTCCGGCCATCGCTGCCTATACCCCCCAAACCATAAAATAAGGCGTTTATTTATGTTCCTCGCTCCTTCTCGGAGGACCGGTCCCAGCGGCGCTCCGGCTCCCTCGCTAATCCCCTGCCTCCGCCTGCTGGGGTCCTGGGCCCACTCCCCGGCGCACTCCGAGTCCCCAGGTTTCTTCTGCTCTCCGGGACCCCTCCCTCTCCCTGGCCGGGCTGCCGGGTGCACAGAGCCTGGCGGAGACACAGCTTGACGCCTCCCCGCCCTCTTTACCAGGCCTCCTCACCCCGTTATTAATTGCTATGTTGACCTGCAGGATTGATTGGCGGCCCCGCTGGAAGAGGCTGCGGAGGCCTTGGCCTCGGAGCAGCCTGGGCTGAGGGCAGAGGGAGGAGGGGGAGGTGCTGGATCTGGGTCCAGAGCTCCTATCTTGGCTCCTCCTGGAACAGAGCTGTTTGCCTAAACACCCTGGGCCACCACACACACACACACACACACACACACACACACACACACACACCCCGCACAACTCTCAAGCACACTCACAGGATCCCCTCACCAGGACCCACTCTGCCTCCCAGGAGATACATCAGAAAAGACCCTTACTTGATTTAGAAATGGGAAGGGTCGTCCTCTCTCCATTTCTTCAATGTTTCTTGTTGCATAGTCTCTTAAATGTCTTCCTTAACCAATGGGTCTAGACCCCACCCGCTGCTCTAGGCTCTGTAGGAGGAACCCTTGGGACTCCTTCTATCTCGGATTTACTTTGCAAACTTTTATTTTTCTAGGAGTAGTTACTGAAAGTTAAGAGAATTCTGGACTCTGGACGCAGGTGACCTTTGAAGTCTCAAACCAAAGCTCCCCCCTCCCCAAAGAAAGCTTGCCCTGATTCCCAGGGATTCGTTCAGGCCTTTTGTTTCCAGTGGGGAGAATAGAAGGCTCTGGGATGCGGAAGGTGGATGGCAAAGATTTGCAGTCGCTGGGAGCCAGGGTCTAACCCTCCCCTCCCTCTCCTTTCCCCGCCTGTCCAACTTGTCCCGTGTACACACACACACACACACACACACACACACACACACACACACACACTTACGTGCTTACATGCCCCAGCAGCTGTGGCAACTCCTGGCAACACCCCCTTTTCAGACCCCAGGCCACTGTGCAGCGGCTCAAGAGCCCCCGGGGCTCCTGGTTACGGGCTGAGCTTGAGCGAAGGACGCAGGAATATACAAACCTTGGCCCTTCCTCTGACAGACCTTTTTCCTTGGGCTTCTCCCAGTTCTAGCCAGACATCCTAGCCCCCGCGTCCCCTCACCATCCTTTGTCTCCGCCACCTCGGGCCTGTGCCCCGTCTGGGCGGCCCTGCCCTTCCACAGGCCTCCCTGCCTGCTGGCGGGGCTCCCCTGCCTTACCCGCTCCCGGCTCTGGTGCGCTCTCCGCCTGCTCCTCACATCCGCACAGCTGCAGGGAGAGGAGGAAGGGAGGGTGTGGGCGTGCTGCAGACTGGATCCGAGACAGCAAATTTGGTGTCTGCTAGCAACTCGGGGAAACTCAGCCAGGGTCCTCCCGCCCCTCTCCAACTACTCCTCAGAGCGGCGGAGCCCAGCGCAGTGCCCTGAGTTTGGTCCCATCCTTTCCCTGGGTCTGGGCTGTGGCTATTGACCTTTCTCTGGTTTCCGGGCACCGGGAGTTCTGCTCCCTTTGCCCCCGCATTCTGCTCCCTTTTGGTTGCGTTAGGATGCCGCCTGTCTCCTCCCTCCACAGTCCCCAGCATCGTGGGAGGGGTAGCAGGCAGTGCTGGAGACTCCCCAGGTCTGCCCTCTCCGTATCCCTCGACTACAGCGAGTCTGGCCGGGCGGAGAAGAGGGTTAATCATTACTTCCCCAGTGCCTGGACTCTCTCTACTGCGGCCTGGCTGGGGAGGAGGCTCGGGGCAGCTGGCCTGGCGGAGACTTTGGCTTTGCACAGACTGGCCTCTGCAGGCCTGTTAGAGACAGGTGCCTCCCGTCACCCTCAGTATCCCTTTCTTCCCCTCCTCTCCCGCCTTTTTGTCTCCCCTCAGCCAGGCCTCTCCCCGCAGGCTCTTATCTGCCCCGGCTTTGGCAAGTTGACTGCAGGTTCTGGGAGGACCAAACTCTCTTTGTTTGGAACCGGATCCTTTGGGGATTTCCTTCCCTGAGTCTCAGTCAATGGGCCAGCTCCTCCCAAAGGTTTTGGCGGACTGGACGAAGGGGACTGAGCCTGAGGCCACAATTAACCTGGCTGCTGGGGGTGTATGTGAGGAATTTAACTGATCCTCCAGCAGCTGTGCGCGTGTGTGTGTGCGCGCGCGCGCGCGCGCACGCCCATGTACAGGAAGTGGGAATGGAGGAGTGGCAAGCGGGACTGAGCAGAGGCTAAACCTGGGCGGGGCGTGTTAGAGTCAAAAGGGAAGGGTGGGGGGAATCCTGAAGGGGAGGAACACAGGAAGGGGCTGCAGCCAGGAACCCCCAGTAACCTTTATAGGAGAGTTGGATGGAAAACACCTCCTCCCTGCCCGGCATAAGTGCTTAGATTCTCCCCTTTCCTCTTTGAAAAAAGTCAAGGGTTCAGAAAGCTGGGCAATTATTCCTTAATCAGCTCTAGAAATGTTTGCTTTTCAAAATGCCTATTGAAGTTAGTTACTCTACGGCTAGTCGGTAGACAAGACAGGTATAATATTATTCCCATTTTACAGGTAAGATGACTGAGGCCCAAAGAAGCAAAGGGACTGTGCTTGTAGTGGCAGCTGCTCCCTCCTGTAGGTTGGAGAGTGAATGGCCTCATTAGCTGTGCAGAAATCCATGGGTGTCTGGGGGAGGAGAACAGGCTGGGTCCAGGTAGATCAGAGTCAGGAGCACCAGGGTCTTACTGAGCCCTCCCAAAATGTAGCATCCCTTTGCTGGGGGTCCTCCACTCCTACCCTGTGGACCCCTGGCTTGATTTCTCTAGGCTTGATTATTTTTCAGTCCCCTCGTCCGGTGGCCCACAGGCGGCAGCCACCTGGCTGACCCGTGCAGCCAAGAGGCAGCTTTGGTGGCAAGTGGCTTGCATTGTCGTCGCCCCTCAAAGGGGCTGCGAAGGGCAGGGCCCGCTGCTGCGAGGACCTCTAGGAGGGGAAGCGGGGGTCAGCGAGGGAGGGGCGGGGAGGATAAAGGCCCAGCACGTGCGCCGGCCCTGCAGGACCAACAGACCCGAGGGCGGGGCCATGCAGGAGTCAGGCCTCCCCGGGCTTCTCGCGGGGTGCCCAAATATTGGGAACAAAAGCGGGAAAAGAAGAGTAGGAGCAGGAGGGAGGGAGGGAGCAAGGGAGAGAGCGAGGAAGCAGAAATTAGGGGGTCTTAGATGAAAAAAAAAAGAAAGTAGCTTTAGGGGGAATGTGCTGTGGAGTGTGAAATTGCAGCCCATGGTGCTCCATATTGTACCAGAAGCTCTTCCAAAAAAAAAAAAAAAATCCAACGTGACCAGAGGGCTAGGCAGGGGGAGGGGCGGGGGAGGGCCGGGCTGCGGAGGGGCCGGTGCGGGGGCCGGCGACTGGAGAGCGGCGGACCCAGGGCGTCAGTCAGTCCCCGAGTTCGGTTATCAGAGGAACTTTTTTCTTCTTCCTTTTTGTCTTCTTTCTTTCTTTTTCTCTTTTCTTTTTGTTGTTGGTGGAGATGATTTCCCAAACTGGGGAAAATCCCGGAGAGGACCTCGGCGGCGGAGCAGCTGCTCGGCTCTACCCCGGTCTCCTTCTGTCTCTGCTTCTCTTCCCTTCGGACTAGTTTTTTTTTTTTTTTCCCTTGATTCTAAACAGCTTTTCCCCCCCTGAACTTTAATGCGTTTAATTTGGTCCGCGCTGTGGGGAGCATTTCCTGGGGAAATACATTTAATTTCGGAATTTCTAATCCCCATCCTCAGAGCCCTGGCCCTAGCTCCCCTCGCCGCTCCCCGGGTGGTGGGGGGAGGAAGGCAGGCCCGGGCCTCGGGGGAGGGGCGGCTGCGACCCCCTCCCCCAGCCGCCTCCCCCTAACTCCAGGAGGCTGGGCGCCTGGGCTGGGTGTCAGCACCCTGCGGACAGAGTGAGTGCAGGCAGCCACGCCTCTGCCTTTTCTCCTCCGGGCAGAGCTGGGCCAGGACGAGAAACTGGAAAAGTAGCGGGTTTCGGGACCATCAGGGCTGGCGCAGGGGTTTACACCTGCACGGGCTGACCAGAAACGCATTTGAGAGCTGGGAGAGGGGCGCGAGTCACGCTTAGCTTGGGGCGTCTAAGCAAAGGCACGCTCCAGGCCGGGTGCTTGAGGCGGACCTCGCCCCGCGGACGCTCACGCCCAGGCCGAGCGGGAGCAGCCCCAGAGCCAGCCGGATCCTGGCTCCGCCGAGAGGGAGGAGGCGAGAGCGGGGGCCGCCGGCGCCAGGCGAGCCCGGCAGGGAAGGGAGCGGGGAAGGCGAAGGAGCCGAGATGCACGCGGAAGATTTATTGGGCAGATCAGATGCACAGAGGCGGCTAATGAAGCAAATCCCGAGATGGGTATCAGAGCAACTCCCCAAAAGTTTATTTGCCTTTAAATTTCCGCAGGGAGGCGGGCGCCTTGTTTGAAGTGTAAATGCCCCCTAGGTTGGGGGCTGGAAAGGCCGCTTTGAAAACACCAGAGAGAAAAGGTTCATTTAGAGGCAGACGGGAAAAGCAACCAACCCTGACAGGTCGGAGCCCCGCGTTGTGTTTGGGGTTGGGTTGTTTTCTTTCTTTCCCCCCTTTCCTCTTCTTTTTTTCCTTTTTTTCTTTTCTTGCTTTTTTCCCCTCTACTAGACTATAGAAGAAGAAAAAGAAGAACAGGAAAGGGAGAGTCAGAGGGAGAGGCCAGCCCTGCATCCCAGAGGCCTAGGAGAAGGCCCAGTCACCAGGGAGCACCGCTGTCTGACTTGCTCCACCCGGGAGCAGGCTGGAGCTTCGGAGGAAGCTCCCTGCAGGAGCCCGAGTGTCCAGCGACTGCCGCGCTGGGAAGAGAGTCCCAGGTGCAGGGCGATGTCAGGGCTCTCGGGGCTGCCTGGGAACTGGACTATCATGGAGGGGTGTTCCCTCCAGAGAGGCTGCATGTGAAAGGCACGTGTGCCCTACTCAGCACACTTTTTGCGTGGTCAGTCTCTTTCTTTACAAAATGTGAAACCCATCTCTCCCAAGATGTGAAAATGCCTATTGTGCACAGGGACATATCTATTTGGTTCTAGAAAAATCCCAATCTATGTATGGAGGAGGGCAGACTCTACCCATAGCCTCGGTCCTCCAGTAGTTCAGACTCGCCAAGACTTAACTCACTGGGTGACCAATATGTGGGACCTCTGGCAAGGGTTTCTTTAGTTCCATCTCTCAATAAGCACCCTCTCCAAAGCTGGCCACCTCTGATATGGGTTGTCTGCCCGAAGGAAGCCCAAGGCTGTGCCGGCTAGTATCACCTGAGAGCGCCTTGTTCCCAGGCCTGGGAGCGGTTCCCTTTAGACAGCGGGAACTGTTCCTTTTACGCTCTCCACTCGAAGTTAGTGCGTGTTCGTGGGGTTGTGGGGCCAAAGAAAACCCAGGAGCGCCATCTGCAGGCTTTGAGAGGAAAAGACTGACCTTCCCCGCTTGCCCCGCGCCTTCAACCTCCCGCCCAGAGAACCTGCTCCGCTGCCCAGAGAAAGTGGGGGCACCGGCTGTGTGTGTGTGTGTGTGTGTGTGTGTGTGTGTGTGTGTGTGTGTGTGTGTTGGGGGGTTAAGTGGAGAGCGTGTTTTCTTCTAGAAGTTACTCCGCAAATGGATTAAGTGGGCCGGTCTCAGGACCATCCAGAAGGGAGGGCAAATGCCAGGATCCCAGAGGACCCAGCCTCCTAAGGAGTGGCAGGCTCAGAATCCTGTGCTGTCGGAGCCTCGCCTGAGACCCACCCGAGGAGTAAGGGCACCCTAAAAACCAGGGCTTGAGATGCCCAGGAGGAGTCATGTTGACTTGGGCTGAGTCAGGCGGGTGCGGCGGCTGGGGATCCTGTCTGCGCCAAGGTTCCACCCAGAGGGACGGGGGACAAGTATCTCTGGCCCTTTTCCTGGGCGCCCCGGGCTGCAGACAGGCCGGAGGTAGCTGAGCCTGGGCAGCCAGAGCGCAGCGCACCACGGGCTTCGCGGAGCCGCCCTTCCACACACCCCGGGAAGCGGGGTGGGGGGCGGGAGTGAGTGCGGAGAGAGAGAGTTAAAACATCAGCTGAAGTGCCAAGATGATTTATGAGACGAGGGAAAATATTTCATAAAGATCTCCCGGATATTCTGTACTTAACCAGTTAGGAGACAAAGGGCTTCTCCTGTCTAGTGCGTGAGCGCGGACCCCAGCGAGCGGGGGAGCGAGCGCGCTGCGGGCCTGGGCCGGTGGCTCGGTAGAAGCGGGCCGGGCCCGCAGAAGTGCTGCGCCCCCTGCGCTCGCTCCGGCTCCGCAGAGCCGGCCGCGGGCGGCGCTCAGCCGCGTGGCAGTCTCCGCTTCTCCCCAGCCGGGGAGAGCGAGCGTGGGTCTCCCGCATCCTCTGCCACCGGCGGCCAGCCACTCCGCCGCCCTCTTCCCCCAGCCCCGCCCCAGCTACCCGAAGGTCCAGGAGCCAGGTCCCTCGGCTTCCCTACCAACCGTGGGGTCCCACCGAGGCAGGTGGGTCCTCGCCGGAGATCGCCAAGCAGTGTGGACTGCCTAGATCCGAGTGGGGAGGACGAGGAGGGAGGCCCTGCCCGCCACTGCGCGTTGGGATAGGGAGGACAGGCTGCTGGGCACTTTGCCCCGGAATGAGAATGGGGGTGCGTCGATGGCAAGGTACCTTGGGAGGGAAAGGCGAAAGGATGGACCAGAAGGAAGGAAGAGCCAGGAAAAAACGGAAGGGAGCTCAGAGCTGAGGTGGTTGGGACTGCGGGCGCCACCGTCTCCGGCCCGGCTCCCGCGGGCACTGCCGGCGGGCGGCGGGGTGAGCGAGTTGGGACTGAGGGCCGGCTGCCGGGTCTGCGCGCTCCGCGGTCCTCGGCCGATGCCTGAATATTCATTAGACTGGCCGCTCTTTATCCTTATCTAACGTTTACCGTGTCGCCGAGTTTCGTTTCTCGGTGTAGTTTTAATCCCGGGCTCCCATCCCTCCTCCCCCTGGCCGGCTCTCCCCCTCCCTCCCCCTGCGCCCGCCCGTCTCCCCCTCCCCTCCCCTCGCCGGCACCGGAGTGACAGGCGCGGGGCCCTCCTCGCCGGAGCTCGGGGCTCGGGCGCTGGCGAATCACAGAGTGGTGGAATCTATTGCCTTTGTCTGACAAGTCATCCATCTCCCGGCGCGGGGAGGGGGAGGGGGTCTGGAGGGGGCTTTGCAGCTTTTAGAGAGACGCACACCGGGCGCCGAGGCTCCAGTCTCCGGCCGAGGCTTCTGGAAGCCGCAACCCACCTGGGGCAGCCCAGCGCTGCGGGCGAGCTCGGCTCCCTCCTCCCTGCGGGCTCCGGCCGCGGCGGCGAGCGCCGGCCTTTTCCGGGGGCGGGGGCCGGCTCGCGCGCTCCCCACCCGCAGGCGTCCGCTCGGACATCCCGGGGATTGCTACTTGTCTGCCAACTTCGCCAACTCGCGGCACTTGGAGCGTCCCCGCTCCCTCCCGGCGCCCTCGGGCCGCCCCTGCCCCGCGCCCTCTCCGACCGGCGCCTCGCCGATGCCCGGGGTCCGGGGAGGCTGAGCCAGCCGCCGCCCCGCCCGGCTCCAGAGCTGGCCGCAGCCGCCGCGCGAGCGATGCGCCCCCAGTGCCCCCCGGCCCGGCCCGCCGCCCCCAGGCCGCTGCGCTGACCGCCCGGCCCCGCGCCCGACGGCGGGAAGTTGCGGCCACTGCGGTCGCCAGCCCCGGCGGCCCGAGGAGTCCCGGCGGGGAGCGGCGCAGCGCCCCCGCCTCGGCCCTCCCTCCTCACGTCCCTCCCTTCTCTCCTCAAGTCCTGAAGTTGAGTTTGCGAGGCGACACGGCGGCGGCGGCCGCGCTGCTCCCGCTCCTCCGCCTCCCCATGGACATGCACTGCAAAGCAGACCCCTTCTCCGCGATGCACCGTGAGTACCGGCGCCCGGCTCCACCCCGCTCAGCCCTGCCCGGCCCAGCCGCCCGGCCCGCTCGCAGGTCCCATCTCGGAGGCCGCGGTCGCCTTTCCCGGGCCCTCTCTCCGTCCTGCCTCCTTCCCGCGCCCGGTGTTTCTACCGCCTCCAGCCGCTTCTCTTCCTGCCTGCCGCCCGCCTTCCTTCCTTCCCTGGTGCCCATCACCTGCCTCTGCTCATCCCACCTGCTCCTTTTGAGATCGTGGGATCCACGGCCTGGGGCCCGGGTCCAGCCACCCACTCGCTAGTCAGCCTCTTGCCCTGGGCTGTAGGACGATGGAGACAGTTTTCAGGGGGCCTTGTTGTGGGTTCTCTCTCCCTCTTCTCTCCTCTCTTCCCTCCCTTTGTCAAACTTAGGAGTCGTGGGTGTCCGGGAGGAGGCTCCTCACCCGGGCACTCTCCGTGTCAGGACAGCTGGGCAGGGGGTGTGGGGTGGGGTGCCACCTTCTGACCCGCAGCCCTCAGCCCTCTCGGTCCTTCCAGCCTAGTCAAGGCTTCTTGGGGGCTGGTTTGAAATACTTCTTTCCTTTTTTTTTTTCTTTCCCACCTCCCTACCTCTTCATCCCCTTCCTTTCCCTTTGAGTTGAGAATCTGAGGTTGGCAGGACACGGTGGTCATCCTCTCCTCCTCTGCCCTGGGAGAAGCTCTAAAAACAAAGCGGGTTTACAGCGAAGTCACGCAGAGCTGAGCAGGACCCTTCCCAGGCCCTGGGCAGTTCCCCTCCGCTCTCAGCCCGGGGCTCCTAGTCTACACCCTGCTCCCTGTTGAGGACCCTGCCGTCAGCATCCTGGCCAGGGGCTCAGCAGAGAGCGAAAAACGAGGGGAAAAGAACAAAAGGAAGGCAAATGCCAAAGCGGGGGAGCAATGAAAGAGAAATTAAAACAGGAGGAAGGCGAGCACAGAAAGAAAACGGAAAGGACGGTATAGAAAAGAGAGAAATAAAGAAAAGAAATAGGAAAGGGAGGGAATTGTTTTTAATGAAATGCGAATTTAGCTAATTCCTGTTGTGATTTTAACTTGGAAAACTGTTTGTGAGATTTTAACCAGGCTTAAAAAAAAAGACAAGATTATAAATAGGAAACCCTTCCCCATCTGTAGATTAATAATTAAAGATAATTTGTAACTTTCCACAAGGAAACTTTTTAGACCTGATTTAAACCTGGGCTTAAGACGAGAGAGACAAGAAGAGAGAACTGTATTTCTCTAAGCATATATTTACCTTTACAGGGGCATGGCTAAAAAACAACTACTCCTAGGATAAAATATATTTTCCTAAATAATTTCCAAGTACAGGAAACCCGAGCCGGGGGCTTCAGGCCGCCGCGCGTCTCCGCAGGCCTGGAAGCTCCGCTCCTTTTCGGAGGGAGTGCAGCGGGGTCCACACCGCCCGCGCCCGCCCGCCGGCCTCGCGGCCCGGCTGCAGCTTCTCTCCCTTCTCTTGCGGATTGCGCCCGGGACCTGCGGAGTCCTGGCCGCTCCACCTTGAAACCCAGAGGGGAGCCAGGACGGCAGACGGTGGTCGGAGGAAGGGAGAGAGCCGCACCGCGGCGGGCGGACCGGCGGCAGCCGCAGCCCGAGTCGGCGCGGCCGGCAGTGGCGCATTCCAGGCCCGACCGAGCGCCGCCCCGGCCGGCCGCCGGCCCCGGCCCCGGCCGCGTCCCTTCCTATCGCCACCCCTTAGACGGGGCTGAAAGGCCGGGCCCCGAGCCCGGGGAGGCTGAATTATTCATCTTTAATCTGCCCGCAGCTGCCGCCCTTTCATCCCGGTAACGCGAGTTCTCCCGGGGCCTCAATTATTGATGCTCGGGGTTTGGAGGGAGGGGCGGGGCGAGGAGCGGGTTAGAGATGGGGAGGCCGTAGGAACGGTGGGGTGAGATGAGAGGCGCTGGCTGTCCGATCAGAGGCCCCTCCCCAGGGCTTTCGCCCAGGCTTCCCCCAGAAAGAAACGGAGAGAAGTGGGGCGGGGGGGGGGCGCAGGGTGTTCCCGCTCTCTCCGAAACTCGCCGGAGTCTAGCAGGCAGGGGCTGTAGGTCGCTGGCCCGGCTGGCTTGACCGCGCTGCTACGGTGCTGGGCTGGCCCAGTGACCGCAGGCCGCAGGTGGATCGCTCGGGCGCAGGATTTCTAGCTGCTGTAGGCCAGAGAGGAGGGAGCTCCGGGCAGCGCCCTCAGGCCTGGCCCCGTGGCCACCTGGGCTCCAGGGCTGGGAGCTGGCTGAGCCCAGACACCCAGCGCCTCCTTCTTGGCTAGGAGAGCGAATAAATGCCCTTGCTGCTCGGTTCCCCGGGCGGCCACCGGGACCCGAGGTTAGAGGGACCTGAAACGGCGTGGGCCGGCTACGTTGGCTGCCCCGGGAGTCCTCAGCCCATAGGTGCGGCCTGTGCCAGGCGAGCTGGACGGACCCACGCCGGGCCCGGGCGCGGCGGCGCGGCAGGCGGACCCACCCGAGCAGCCTGCGTTCTCCGGCTGCCGCAGCCCAGCGCGCAGCTCTCGGCAGCCTCCCCGCCTCCGAGCGCCGCGGGTCCCAGGCCCCAGAGTCTTCCGCCCTCCCGCCTCCACCAGATTTTCTTTCCACTTTGGACCGGAGGTGAGGCGGAGCTATGGCTCCTAAATATCTAAAGACAGGGAGGAAAAAAGAAATAGAAAAAGGAAAAGAAAAGCTCCCCCAGAAAAAACAAAACTAAAAAATAAAAATAAACAGGAGAAGTAGTATAATTCTGATAAAAAATAAAAATAACTAAATAAATGCAAGAGAAGAGGTAGGAAAAAAGGAGTGTGTGCGACCTAGCTTCTCTCTCTGCTCCCCAGAATCATCCTTCTCCAAGGGTCCCGCTCGCACCGAATCTGCTTCCTTCCTGCGGGGCGGCGGTATCCCGCTTCTCAGCCTTCCTGTCCCCCTTTCCTACACTCGTCCCCACTGGCATTAACGCCCCTGGCTGTTTTCCTCCTCCTTTCCCTCTTCACTGTCTCCCGGCCTCCGCATTCCTTCCCTTTTTCTCCTTTGCGGAGCCCTGCTCTTGCAGGTGCGTCTCGCCCCAGCCCTCCGCCCGCCTAGCGTCCGTGCTCCCGCGTCTCTACGGCGGCGGTTCCAGTCCCCGACCCTCCGCCTGGCTCGGCCCAGTCACTCTACCCCGAGAGCTCGGAGCGTGCCCCTCAGCCCTGCCCGCTCCCTTCGCACGTCGCGGGCTGTGGACCCTGACTAATGGCCGGCCCTGCTGTGTGTGGGGTGTTGTGTTTTTTCTTGTCTCTCCCCAGCAGGGCACGGGGGTGTGAACCAGCTCGGGGGGGTGTTTGTGAACGGCCGGCCCCTTCCCGACGTGGTGAGGCAGCGCATCGTGGAACTGGCCCACCAGGGTGTGCGGCCCTGTGACATCTCCCGGCAACTGCGGGTCAGCCACGGCTGCGTCAGCAAAATCCTGGGCAGGTGAGGGCCCAGAACTCTCTCCCGGGAGACACCGGCCCACTTCCCTGGCCCCCAAGGTTTGGCTAAAAGTGGAGGGTGCCAAGCAGGAGAGGGAGACCCCGAACTCCAAGGGATCTAAACAGCTTTATTTAGAAAAGGCAGCCGTGGAGGTGGGGGCAGCCGCAGGGTGGAGCAGAGTCAACCGGGTACCTGCCGGCTCCAGGGCCCTGGGGGGAAGACAGCCCTGGGTGCAGCTTCAGAAAGTGAGGGATGCTTTCCCTGGTGAGTTAACTGTGGATGCTGGAGGAGTGGGATGAGGAACAAAAAACAGGTCCCCAGGAGAAGAGGCAGCATGCAGGAGGCAGAAAGAGGGTCCTGGTGCCCACAGGGGCTCAGTGCTCAGTAAGAAAGGGCTGGAGGTGGGGTCCTAGCCCCGGTCTGCTTTGAGGTCCCTCAGAATTATTCCTTTTGCTTTTCCCAAGTGAAAGGCTGGACATGCACCTTAAGGGTGCCGGCCAGGGCACACCCAGGTCCTGGTGTGGTGCTCTCCCAGGAGGGAGCACCCCCAGCTATCCCCCTTATTCTCTGCAAGCACCCTCTGGAAGTCAGCTCCGCCACAACAGCCTTTTCCCTCCACACTGCTGCCTTGGGCAGGAGAGCGGCACAGCGGCCTCAGAGCCTGCAGCCCCCCTGCCCCTGCCACAGCCTGCTTCTCGCTGACCCGCCGGCCTTCCCGGCGCAGGTACTACGAGACTGGCAGCATCAAGCCTGGTGTCATCGGGGGCTCCAAGCCCAAGGTGGCAACGCCCAAAGTGGTGGACAAGATTGCTGAATACAAGCGGCAGAACCCAACCATGTTCGCTTGGGAGATCCGAGACCGGCTCCTGGCTGAGGGCATCTGCGACAACGACACAGTGCCCAGCGTCTCTTCCATCAACAGGTGAGCAAGCCCCGGGGCCTGCAGGGCCAGACTTTAGCTCCCAGTGTCTGCCTGTTCGGGTGTCTTCCTGGGCCTGGTCTCTGCTCTTTGTCCAGCCTCTACCCTTCATTCCAGTTCCCAGCCTGAAGTCCTTTGGGCAGGGAGAGAGGACCTGGGAGGCAAAGAGATAGACAGACAGACAGGGCGGTCTCCAGTTCAGAGCTGGGTATTCCCTGCCAGGTTCCTCCCGCTGGCGTCCTGGAAATGAATCCAAGTGTTTGTGGTAATTAAGACTCCAAGATTACACGCCTCGGGATCTAGAGACAATCACAGCCCGTAGCAAAGCCTTTAAAATGACCAGTGTCTATTCATCCCCTCCAAACAGACTCCCCTTTCTAAAGTCATGCTCCCTTCCCCAGGGGCAGCCATTGGTCCTGGCTTCTCTACGCTGCCAGCCAACTCCCACAAAGCGTGCCTCCCAGGAGCCCAGGTCTTACTAGCCAGCTCCACACACATTTCCGGCCTGCAAGCACTGGCATCCAGGCCTGCAGAGCAAATGCCAACCACCGGCCAGCCATTGGCAGGGAGTAGAGGAGCTGAACAAGGAATGGGATGCCAGGCAGGGAGGGAGAACTCAGGCCTTGAGACCGCACCTTGGGAGATGCCCCCAACCACCAAAGGCGCCTAGCTGAGGCTGAAGTCTCTGTACTGATGACAGGGTCAGGCATGTGGGGATGGCACAGGCCAGAGTCAGCTCAACATAGAGGATAGTTGGGCATCCTAATCCCCAAACCATGCCAGTGTGCTCTCTGGAAAAACACAAGGGCTCCATGTGCCCACCCCCGGCCAGCGTGCCAACGTCCCTGTCTAGGGTGGCTACAAAGCCAAGCAGGAAGGGGCCCAGGAACCCAGGATGGCTTCATCGTTGCAGAACTGTGGCACCTGAAAGTTGTACATGCAGCCCCCGTACTACTCATCTGCTGGGCAGAAGCAAGTTTTGGGCAGCCTTGCCCCCCCCCCACTCTAACACATCCCCCAAAGAGAGGAAAGCTAAGAGTTTTATACTTTGTTATTCCTTGCATTCTTCAAAGGCTCATTATCAGGACAACTAATAATTCAGATGGTGCCTTTTTCTGAAACTGGCATCACCCATCATGGTTTTTAAAAAATATTTTGCAAATGATATGGAATTATCCCAAATCATCCTGAAAACAGCAGGTAAAATTAGCTGGTAGAATGTACCTTGGCTAAAGAAGATTCCCTCTGTCACACTCGTGCTGTAACGTACTGTGAGGCGACCCCAGAAATTATCCCAGTGTGTGCCATCTGTATTAAAATGGTTATTCAGTTATGAACAGGGTAACATAATACTGATCCGCTAATTATACACCCTCCAAACCCCTCCAGCTCCCTGGGTCTGGCTCAGCCAGGTATTGAAAACATGGAGGTTTGACATTCAGACGTCTTCCAAAGGAGCTAGAAAGACGGAGTGGTTTGTGAGAGGAATAAGTTCTTTACATTTAAAAGTCCACAGGAGGTTGGGGGAGCTTGGGGACTGAGACAGGAGTGGCAGTTAGGGAGGGAAAGGGGACAAAACATGGTTTTTTGAGCCATACTGAGACTCTTTTTTGGCTGGTGGCTGGTTCCAGCAGTGAGCTGGAACCGAGGTCTCGGGAGGAGAACAGCTAAAAACCAAGAGTGGCCGGGCGGAGGAGCAGTCACTGGACTGGGTGTCCGTGTTCTGGAGGATATTTGAGATGCTTGTTGCCAGTGATTGGGTTGGATTTGCAAGCATTTGGAGGAACCCAAGACATAGAGAGTTAAGATGACTTGTTTCTCAAGAATTGTGTGGTATGAGCAACGGGGCAGGTGTGGTGGCAGCCCTGTCTGACACCCCCTGCTTCCTCTCCCGCCTCACTGGCTGAGATGTTTTGTGTATGCTGGCGTCAACACAAGTTTAGGAATGTCTCATCTTGAACAGCTAAAGAGAGCAGGGACAGGCAACCCTAGGATCAAGTTTTGGAGGCCTTGAGGTGTACTCACCAGAACTGGGAGATAGATAGTAGGCAAGTAAGCCACCTGTGTGATGATTGTGGGGGAAAGAGCAACCTCAGATGACAGCTCTGACAGCCTCAGAGTCTGCGTAGCACAGGGACTGTCACCTGAGGGGCATGTTGGCTTCCTTTGGGTGTGAGGAAACACCATCTTTTGGCAGGTGTCGCTGAAGGTAGGAAAGAAAGGGGAGGCATTGGCTTCCCAGGCTGCGCTGGGCTTCATGGCCTGTTTTGCCAACAAGGAATACTCGGGCTCTTCTTGATTTTGCTTTGGGCAGAATGTTCCCATGGTTCATATTTTGAGAAGAATTCTAGGGGCTTCCCAGTGTGCTCCTGGGATGCACCTGGGTACTCCATCTTTAATGCCATCCGGCAGGTGCTCTGCTATGAAGAGGACAATTAATCTGAGATGTGTTTCACTCTAATGCTTGATAAAGGCAGGATGTACCTGCCGCCGCTGGTTATGTCAGGAACTGTGCCTTTCTCAGTTTTGAGAATTCTTACTTGCTGTAGAAAATTTTTCTCTGTGCAAAATAGGGAACTGGGAGTTTTTAAGTTCAGAGCTTTATCATTGGTGAGGTGTCCACCTGTGCTGGGTTCTTTTTTTATTTTTTTGATACAGGGAGTTGAACTGAGGGATATTCTATCTCCAAGCTACGTCTCCAACCCTTTTTTTTTTTTTTTTTTTTTTTTTTTTTTTTTTTTTGCGGGTTTGGGACCAGAGGCATTTGACCTCCGAGCTACACCTCCTGCCATATTTTTTATTCTTTATTTTGAAACAGGGTCTCACTAAGTTGCAGAGCCCTCTTTATTCTTTATTTTGAAACAAAGTCTTGCTAAGTTGTTGAGGGCCTTGCTAAGTTGCTGAGCCTGGCCTTGAACCTCTGATCCCCTGTCTCAGCCTCCTGGGATCAGGCATGCACTACCACCCCAGGCTGTGTTGAGTTCTTTATAACAGTTATGAGTAAGGGTGTGCAGGAGCCAGTGTTGGCAAGAAAGGAAGTCCACACATGCTCACCCACCTGAGCCAAAGGTTTTTCATCTCCTCCCCAAAACAGATGCTGTCGCCGCACTTGAAATATGCTGTTATGGCTATAAACTAAATTGCTTTTCATGCTTTAAAAATGATTTTGGCATTCTCTGATTCTGTCACGATAAAGGCTTGGCCATCCTACCTGCATTCTCTTTTAGCAAATCCTCACGGACATGCTTCTTTGGGTCTCTTCACTCCCAGAGACCACTGTCCAAAATCCTGAGAGTTGACTGAGTTACTTAGCACATGGAATTTATCTGGATCATTCTAAATATTGGGTGACTGATCACTGCCATGGAGTTGCCAGGTCTTCAGCTTGTGCACTGCTGCTTGGATAGCCAGTGTTTATAAACAGACAACTTCATATTGAAGCCTGGTATGGGAAATGGCCTGGAGGGGGAAGATATGGAAGGGGATCCAGGCTACTGAAAGAGGGAAAAGTCATCTACTTATACGGCTGAGCAATTGACTAGGTGGGAAGAATTTCCCTGATTATGTGCCAGTGTCTTCTGGGTTGGCTGTTGCTCTGAGCCGGGAATGCAGCTTCTTTGAAAGAAGAGCTCAAACTCCGGACAAAGTCTAGGATTACTGAAGACCCCCCGAGGGTGCAGTCTTGGGATGAGCTGACAGTAAGGTCATCACCTTCTAACTTTTCAAGGCTGCCCTACACTTCTTGAGAGCCAAGGACTCCCCACCCTGCCTCTTTGGAGTGGACCCTTTCAGGGTTTGTTGCTCACCCACTGCTGGTACTCTCCCTTAACTTACTTGGCTCAAACTGAGCACATTCCTTCTCTGAGCACTGGCAACATCAGCTTCAATGGGGTGAAAACCCCTGTGTTGTGTTAAAGAATGCCGGGCCTGTGTCATTCAGGTGTCCCCTGTGTCAAGTCTTCATCAAAGGTCTAGCAGTGGGGTGACAGTGGTCTACCAGTTATCTTTCCAAGTAAGCTGGGAGCTGTTCATCCCAGAATGCTGAAGATGTGTTCAGGACTAGGGTCTGTTTCTCCTTCTCTGAAACTCAGGTTTAGAACATTGCATGTTTGATTCTTGGGCTTGGCTTGGCATAAACTAGGACTGAGGGGTGGTATTGCCTGCCACAACTCCATGTCCTTGTGGCTGTTTGGTGATCAGCACTGTTGGTTTTAGGGCAAAGAGGAAGGAATTGATGAGTTAAGAAAAAGACTTCTAGCCGGGCGTGGTGGCACACGTTTGTAATCCCAGCATTTGGGAGGCTGAGACCGGAGTATCGTGATTTGCAGACAGCTTCAGCTACTTAGTGAGGCCCTTTGTAACTCAGTGAGATCTGGTTTCAAAATAAAGAATAAAAAATAGGGCAGGGGGTGTAGCTTGGAGGTCAAATGCCCCCGGGTTCTACCCCTAGACCCGCAAAAAAAAGAAAAAAAAAAAAAAGGAAAGACTTCTACCCACAGAGGGGTGAGAGAAATAAGGGCAGAGAACTTGCCTTTGGGACGTTGGGTCTAGCAGATTTGGGGCCACAAAGAGCAGTTTCTGTCTAAGAAAACTTGCTTCCCAGAGAGTCTCTGTTAAGGTCTCCATCCTTAAAGTAGTGTGTGAAGCAGGGTGACCATGGATCTTATTCTTTAACAGGAGCTGGAGTTGTCTCTCTGAAGAGCCCATTTTTGTTGGCTCAGTTGTTTCAGCCAGGTGTCCTTGGCCAGCGTCATATCTGATGGTCTGACGAGCTCCCTGTTGGCTGGCTTGTGGGGTGTTCAGGCCGCAACATGGCCCTCAGGTGAGGACAGTGGCTGGTTGCCCTGAGTTCCTATCTCAGTTGGCAAACTTTTAAGACGAGGCAGACAGGAGGGGCTATTCCTAACGAAAGCTCCAGGTGGGATTTGGAGGATGATGCAAAGAAGAAAAGAGAGGGGGAAAACCCTAAATAAATAAATATATAAATGGTGCCCCAACCATTCTGGTAACTCAATAAAACAATCACATCAAATATGAAGAGGCATAAATCTTGTGTCTGCACAGGTAACCTACTCAATTGCTTTTATTATCGCTCAGGCTGCCTCCATTTATTACCGTCCACAGCCCGGGCCAAGGAGGCTGCGTGGAGGGTGGTCTCCAGTGCAATCCTACACCCCGAGAGGCAACAATCAGCCTATACAGCCAGGGATTTCGATGGGAGACCAGGAAGGGCCCATCTGTCTGCATGAAAACCAATCAATAACTCTGTAACCAGAGCTCTTGTCACAGGGAAATGGACAACACAACAGTTCAATAGAGGGGACACAGGGGGAATTAGCCAAGTGGAGATGGGGCCCTGCAGGAGCAGCCCCTAGAGAAGAGAAATAGGGGTGCCTGGAAAAGAGAAGTTTGGGGAGGCTATGGGGAAGTGGCAAGGGAGGGCAGAGGCTTTGCTGCCTTTTGGTGCAAGGTCAAGGGATTGTTGTGCAAAGCAGACCCAGGGGAGGAGAGTTGGGGTGTCAGGGACACGTTTGGGATGGCACCTAGGGAAGGGGCTTGCTGTGGCTGACAAGAGTAGCAATAGTAGTAGCCGGTGCAGAACATGTTCTGCACCAAAGCCCCCCAAAGCCTGTCTCTGAAGGGGCTGCCTCTGAGCCCTCGTGCACTGGGGGTGCTGCTTCCCAGTCTTCTTGTCAGGACTACCGAAGGAACACCTTCAACCAGGGGCTGTTGTCCATTCCCAGCTCCCGGCTCTGCGGCTGTCGCTTCTGTGCTTAGTGCTCAGGTCTGTCCTGAGCCGCTCCTCATTGCTAACTTATATTAAGATTGAAGTTCTTATATTAAGAGGAAAATGTAAGCTGGATGTGGTGGTGCCTGCTTGTATTCCCTGTGCTTGGGAAGCTGAGTCAGGAGGATCACAGGTTTTTGACCAGCCTCAGCTACTCAGTGAGGCTCTACAAAACTTAGTGAGACCCTGTTTCAAAATAGAGAATAAAAACTAAAAATAGGACTGGTGGTAGGTAACTCCATGGTAGAATACCTCTGGGCTCAACTCTCAGTACTGCAAGAAAAAGAAAAAAGAAAAAGAAAAGGAAAGGAAAGAAAAGAAAAAGATAGAGCCGGGTATGGTGGCACACACTTGTAATCCCAGCATTCGGGAGGCTGAGACTGGAGGATAGCGGTTCGTGGACAGCCTCAGCTGCTCAGTGAGGCCCTCCGCAACTTAGTGAGACCCTGTTTCAAAATAAAGAATAAAAAATAGGGAAGGAGGTGTAGTTCGGAGGTCGAATGCCTCTGGGTTCCATCCCCAGACCCGAAAAAAAAAAAAAAAAAGAAAGAAAGAAAGAAAGAGAAAAAGGAAAATGTATCTTCTGGAAAGAAGTCTTTTCCCACTTCTTGTTCCTTCAAAGAAGGCATGAAAAGTGCTCATCTGGCGTGTAAGTTCTCTGGTCCCTGCCTGTTTTCCCATAGTTCCTGCTCCACCAAAAGTTGGTCCAGAGCATCCAGTAGAGCTCACCTACCTGGTGTATCTGGAGGAGACAGTGTCTCCCACCAATGCCCAAAAGACAGAAGTGCCAGGTGGTGCAAAGTCACCAGGGTTTATCTACCACCGAACCACTGGGTGGAGGTAGTTTCTCTTGTCTCACATTTTTTGTTTTGGTGCTACCAAAGTGCCACCTCAATATATTCACAATGGCTCATCTGTATAAAGGTTAATTAATTATTTGTGTGGTACAGGGGATTAAGCCCAGGTGCTCTGCTACTGAGCTACATTCCCAGCCCTTTTTATTTTATTATCATTATTATTTTTAAAAATTGAAGACGGGGTCTCACTAGAGCCAGCTGTGGTGGTGCATGCCAGTAATTCCAGAACTGAAGAGACTTAAGACAGGAGGATCGCAGGTTTGCAGCTAGCCTCAGCAAGTTAGCAAGGCCCTCTGCAACTTAATGAAACCCTATTTCAAAATAAAAATAAAGGTAAATAAATACATAAGGCTAGGGGTGTAGCTCAAAGGTTCAACACCCCTGGGTTCAAGCCCCAGTAACCTGTGCGTGCACACACACACACGCGCACACACACACACACACACACACACACACACACACACACACACACCTAGCTGGGCGTATCAGCACATGCTTGTAATCCCAGTACTTGGGTGGCTGAGATAGGAAGCTTGCATGTTGACATTGGCCTTAGCTACTTAGTGAGGCCCTCTGCAACTTAGGCCCTGTTTCAAAATTTAAAAAAAAATAGAGCCTGGCATGGTGGCACATGCTTGTAACTCCAGCATTTGGGAGACTGAGACAGGAGGATTGCAGTTCAAGGACAGCCTCAGCTACTTAGTGAGGCCCTTTGTAATTCAGTGAGACTCTATTTCAAAATAAAGAATAAAAAATAGGGCTGGGGTGTAGCTTAAAGGTAGAATGCCCCTATATTCCACCCCCAGTATCACAAAAATAAATAAATAAACAAAATAAATAAATAAAATAGGGCTAGGGTATAGCTGAAAGGTAGAATGCTCCCATGTTCAATCCTCAGTATCCCAACCCCCCTGCCCCCACAAAGACGGGGTCTCACTAAATTGTCCAGGCCGACTTTAAATCTTCCCACCTCAGCCTCCCGAGGAGCCGAGAAACAAGCATAAGTTGGTATCTTTTGTGTGTGAGTTTGTGTGTCCACCAGTATCTGCTCTTAGGTGCAGGGCTCTGAGGCCAAGAGGAGGGAAAGGAAGGACGACCCACAGGACGTGACCTACAGTTACAGGCAAAGGCTGCGCTTCTAGTAGGCTGGGCTGAAGATGCCTCGGCTCATACTTAGGCAAACTGGGGCCAAATATTCCTTTGATTTTTATTTGCATCGTAACACTCCATACTCAAGGTAGCCCCCGCCAATAAGAGGGGCTTTGCTTCACTGATGCCATATCACTTTGTGATGAAGAGTTGTGTGACCAGCTGTTCATCCTCATTTCAATACTTGAAGCCCAGCCCTGTTGGCAGGGCTAGTTAGGGACCAATTGCATCAGCAGACAATAAGATGCTGTTTGCAGTGTGACCCTTCCTCGGAGCTGTGATCCTGAGACCTGCAAACCAGGTCCCCCTGCAGGAGGCATGGTAGTAGCAGAGCTCTCTCCAGACCTTCAAGAACTTCCCCACTTACCCAGAGGCTGGGAAAATGAGGAAGAGGCTCTAGGTCAGAAGAGTGGCTAGACACGGAGAAGGCCTGAAGGCTAGGTGGGACAGCGGCAGATGCATAGGGAGCTGCTCAGCGTATAGGAAACAGGAGGAGAATGGCCTGACCTGAGCCAGAAGGAACTGGCTCTATGTTCCTGGAACTCTTCAGTAAAAGAGGAAAAGTCACAAAAATAACTGGACCCTTTCTTGTTTTTCCTGAGAGAGAACATGAAAAGTTATTTTGTGTTTTGGAGAGAGAGAGAGAGAGAGAGAGAGAGAGAGAGAGAGAGAGAGAGAGAGAGAGAGAGATACCATAAGATACCATCAGATGGCTTTCTATTCTAAAGAAGTTCAAGTTTATTGTAATAATGTGGGGAAAGGAAAATAGTCCTAAGATAAACTCCAGACGTGTTGAGCAGCTCATGGCAGGATGTGAGACAGGGCAGCAGGCTGGAAAGGGAACTGTGTTCAGTCTGCAGGCCCAGTGGAGTCAGGAATCCGAGAGCATTGGGAGAGAGGGCAGGAGCTGAATGGGAGAACAAAAGATGCCCAGAACTCAAAGCAAATAGGAGCGAGCATTGGGGCTCCTTCCTGCCTCTTTGCCCATGTGTGGCAAGGAGTGAAGGAAGCAGAGGGAGCAGTACCTTGTGGGCAATATCAGGCCTGGTGGTCTACAGAGAGGGCCAGCGAGGAGACCCTCGTTCAGCCTCGTATCCTGCCAGGTTTCATACTGATACTAACAGACAAAATGCTACTTATCTTAGTGTGTTGCCCCAAGAGAAGGTGGTGAATGTGTGTGTGGCTCTGCTTTAGAAAGAGTCAGTGGGCTTATGGTGTCTAGCTAAGCCTGGTTTTCATGCCATGGGATGCTGTCTCAATGACTCTGGCATCCCAGGGAGCTCCCGGAAGGAGTCAGGCTTATCAAACCAGGAGCTGGTGATTTGCTATTCAGGTTTCCAGCTGATGGGATTGTTTGAACAAGAGTTCCTATCGTCGCTTGAAGGGCCTGCTTGTTTGGGACATTAGTGAGCACTATCCAGAGACTGTGGAGTCAAAGCACAGTAGACATCCTGATGGGTCTGTAGGTAAGGAATGGGTCAGGTCCGCAGAGGATCCCAACATATTACTTTGGGCACGCACATGCCTGGGGATGTGAGCGCTTGTGAGCAGTGTGCTTTAGCTCCACGGGAGGTGAGTGTGTGGAGTTGCGTGTGATGGCTGGAGTGTGCGTGGTGTAAGACTGCACTAGGAGAACTGGTAACGGTCACTCTGTTTGTGTCTGCCCAAGTCCTCTTAGGGAACTCGTGTTTGAATGGGGACAAAGGCCAGGATAGTTATCTCCTATCTTCCGCAGAGTGGGCACCCCTCCCCTTAGTCCCTCCTCCTTCTCCTCCTTGCTCAGGTTAGCTGGTTTGGATTAGGAGGTCAATCTCAGTAGGCTCTGAAGAGTGCAGAGGATTTGATAAGGAAGGCCGCCCTTATCTAGGAGCTCATACGGGTCTCACATTCCAGTTCCCTCTGCTCCTCCCAGGGCAGGCCTCTTCCTGCTGCCTGTGACTGTCTGGCCTCTGGGAGAGGCAGAGGGAAGGAAACATACTAAGATGGGGACTTGGGTTCCTTACCCTGGTCACTATGGTCCTGGGAGGCAAAGCCTAACAGAACCCCAAGGAGAGAGGAAAGACAGGGTGGCAGAGAGACGGCAGAAATCAGGAAGAAAGGACACCAGCCACAGCCCGGCCTCGGCCGCTAAATAGACCCAGAGGGGCAGTATTTGAAGTCTTCCCACCAGGCTGCAGGGCTGAGCGCTGGGCCCCTGCGGAGGGCACAACCTCCTGCAAGTCGTGCTCCCCTTCTCTCTTGCTTGCTCACGTTGGCTGCCCCCCTACCCAGCACATCACATCTGCCTCTTCCTCTACCTCTCTTCCCTCTGACTCCAAGACCAGGTGACTCCTCGTCCCAGGAAGCCAGCCTGGAAGGTCATGCAGACTCCTCAGGAGAGGACCTCGCAGAGTGGGTACAAAAAAGTTGAGAGAAATTCATTTCATGGCTAGTGGCTGCTTAGAAAAGGCGATTCCAGCATATGAATGTGATAAATGTTAACTGAGCATTAATCGCATTAAAGAGGGCCCTATAAACTTTTCATTTCTAATTAAATTCGTCCAGTGATGCTGCCCAAGCGAGTACTCTGGGCCTTTGTTTATGTGGAAAATTAAAATGCAAATACAATGGGATTTATTTCCAGGACTGGAGTGATGGGCTGGCTCCCTGGCTACTGGTATCCAGGCCTGTCAGGCCAGGCGACTGCTTCTCTGGAGGGGTTGTTCCCCTTGTGACAGATTCTTGTGTGAAGGGAAAGGCTGGAGTTCAAGGTTAGGAATGGGAAGAAGGTATGGAAGAACTAAAGGGAAGGAGAAAGGGCAACAGATGAACTAAGAATGGAAGGAAGCCTTGTCCTGGTTCCCCGCCGACTCACACCTCTAGAATGGACCCCTCAGAGCTTGCTTGTGAGTAATATTGTAAGCATTCTCTGCGGCTCTGCGACGATGGGATATGTTGTAGGGAGAATCTGGAGGAAGCAGCCTGCTGGGTATATGCGTGCTCGCTCCTCAAAGAACTCAGTGGTCATCAACAGGGAGGGCCTACAGCCAGGATTTTTCTCCAGCAGTTTGGAGGTCAGTTGCCGTCCACATCATGGTTTTTCTGGGCTCTTCTTGCCAGTGCCAAGTGGCATTGACACGAGGCAGTGGAGCATAGAGGCACAAACCGAGGAGGACATTGTGCATGCATGCCCGCACGCACGCAGCCTCCTTACGTGTAGGGAGAGCTGGCTGCTCATAAGAATAAACAAATGTCCCTTGCAAGGAGTCCATGATCCCTGTGATAAAAGCAGTAACCCTAAATGCTACTGAATGGAACAATCTGAAGTTCCTATTTACCAGGACATAAATTAAGTTGAGGGGAGTGAGAACGTGGGTGAGAAAAATCATTTGGGTATATCAGTTAGAGACACTGAAAGATAGCTATGCCACGCTACAAGTAAGGAAGTTATAAACAGTATTAAAAAGCAGGAAGGAAAGGAAATGGAGGTAAGAGATGAGAAAAGGCAGAGCGCTAAATCACAAATAGGGTTATGCGGACAAAGCCACGGACCAGATTTACACCAAGCTTCGCAAAATCTACAGCCTGTACTGACACTCCATAGAGATCCTGAGCGTGCAGACACACAGGCTTTCAGGGAGTCAGTGAGGAGACGGTGGCTTGGCTGCACCGAGGGCAGGCTGCTCCTGGGGCTGGACGCTGGGATCGATCCATCAGCTTTGCTGTGCAGGAATCTGACTGGTACGGTTCTGTAGACAGTCAAGGATGCAGCTGTAGGAGGCTTTTAAAGGTCTTTAAGCATACGAGTCTCTTGTGGGCTGGATCCACAGTCTAATGGATCTCCAAGGTAGCAACCCATTCCCAGAATGCCATTTGCCTGACTGGTTTTTCAAATAGCTGCTACCCCTGTCCTCTTTAGTCCCTTTATTCTGGGTTATTCTTTTTCTCTTTAGTGTTCACTTATGTGTCTTGGAAATGCCTGAGCACGCGCTGACAAACAGGCTAATGACTGTGAAAACTCCCAAACATCTGGATGGAGACCCAGAACTCTAGTCAATCATCTATAAAAGTTGTCCATAGGACGCCAAAGATCTGGTGATTTAGGAACATCCTCAATTGATTGGATTTTCCATTTTTTATCCATGCACAGAGTCAACATAAAGTGTTGTGGTTAGACAGTATATGTATATGTATATGTATGTATATGTATATGTATATGTATATGTATATGTATATGTATGTAGAGAGAGAGAGTGTGTGTGTGTGAGTGTGTGTGTGTGTGAGTGTGTGTGTGTGTGTGTGTGTGTGTGTGTGTGTGGTACTGGGGTGGAACCCAGGGGCTTTTCTACTTCCTGGCTATACTTCCAGACCTATTTTATACTTTATTTGGAAACAGGGTCTCACTGAGTTGCTGAGAGCCTCACTAAGTAGCTGAGGCTGGCTTTGAACCTGTGTGATCCTCCTGTCTCAGCCTCCCAAGCGCGGGGATTACAGGCATGCGCCACCACGCCCAGCATACATATATATTTTAAGTGCTGGGGATTGTATCCAGAGATACTGTGCCACTGACGTACATGCCTAATCTAATTTTATTTTATATTTTTCAATGTTTTACTTTTGTGATTCTCCTACCTCGGCCTCCTGAATGGTTTGGATTACAGGCATGTGCCACCATATCCAGCTAGAAAGTATGCATTTTTGATGCATTTGGGTTTGATTTCCAGTTTGAAGGGAGGTTGATCTGGGCCCAGTGGTGAGACAGTATCTGCATAAGCCCGGCCAAGGGGCCCTTTCCTTCCCTGAACATTGGTGAGGGAGGAAATCACTTTGTCCAAATAAGCATAAGCGATGTGTTAGGCCTGGCATCCATTAGGGAGTCTTCTTTGCCATCTTAAGGGAGAATATCAGGTTCTTAATAAATTTGGCTTTTCGCTAATTTATCCTTTCATTTTTCCATTCCAAAAACACTTGCTAAGCTCCCACTATGCGGCTTAGTGCAAGAAAGGAGGCTCTGGGGAGAAACCAGCAGACTTGGAATCTAGCTCCCCCACTCCTGCGCTACATGGATGTGGGCCAGCCTCATGTCCTCTCTGGACTCAGTGTCCTCACGTCTATAACAGGAGGATAACCACACAGGCCTCTCTCAGGTTCTCTTGAGGGTTAAATGAGCCAATTCGCATAAACCTGCTTAGTCTTGCACCTCAGATATTAAGGACTCAATAAATGTTAGTTATTCTTATTGCGCTAGCAATCATCAAGCGTGTGCTGTGTTCCTGCGTCAATGTGTGTGCATAAACACTGATGTCTTTTAAATAAGAAAGCCCGAAGAGCCAAAAGGGTACCCCAGTGAGAACGAGACGGTGTCCTGTGGTGTCCTGTGAGCCCAGCTGGGATTAAGAAGCAGGTCTGAGCTGGGCGTGGTGGCGCACGCTTGTCATCCCAGCATTCGGGAGGCTGAGACCAGAGGATAGAGGTTCGTGGACAGCCTCAGCTACTTAGTGAGGCCCTCTGCAACTCAGTGAGACCCAGTTTCAAAATAAAAAATAAAAATAGGGCAGTGGGTGTAGCCCGGAGGTCTAATACCCCTGGGTTCCATCCCCAGACCCGCAAAAAAAAGCAGGTCTGTTCTGTGTATTTTCCTGGAAAACAGAAACAAGACCAAAAACTCTGTGGCTCAGTTCTCCGACCATTGAACAGAATTAGTCAAGTGATGGTTGCCTTTGTCCGTGTTGCAAGCCCAGCCTCTGTGCATGCATGCGTGCGTGTGCGCATGTGCATGCGTGTGTGTGTACTGTGGACAGTGTATACGAGTGCGCGGGCCTCTGGGATGAGCCTGCTGTTGCTTGAGGAGCTGAAGGTTGGCATTTTCCTGGCTTCACGGCATTTTCCTGGGTTGTGGTGCTTTGCATTTTGTAGTTTGCTTTTTTTTTTTTCTTAAGATGAAATGGTAGTGGAGGAAAATCCTTCTGTGATAGGTTTGAACAGTTCCTCTGATTCTTAAATGTCATGGGCAGGAGAGGAAAGGGAGGTAAACAGGAAGAGGAGGGGAAGAGGGGAGAGAAAATGGAGATAAGACAAAGGACGAAGAGTGAAGAGGGAAGCAGTGAGCAAATATTTGACAAGTTGAAACCTAATCTGTGGACTATGATCTGCGTATCTGGATATTTCCAGGAAGCATGCGAGTTTCATAATCACTGCAGTTATTTCCATTGCTAAAGGATAAATGAAAAAAATATTTTTTGGTACTGGGAATTGAACCCAGGGATATTCTACCTCTGAGCTACACCTCCAGCCATTTTTCTACTTTTTTAAAATTTTGAAACAGGGTCTCACTAAGTTTCCGAGGCTGGCCTCAAACCTGCAGTCCTCTCATCTTAGCCTCCCAAGTATTGGGATTACAGGCATGGACCACTATGCCCAGCAGGGGATTAATGATTATAATCTATTTGATCTTCTGTTTACTCTCTATTTGACAAGACTAAAGATGAAAAACAAAGATTCCCAAACTCAGAAAGATGTGTCTCCCATCTCCTTGGGAAATCCTATGGAGTGAGGCTAAGATCTAGGCCCCTTCTGACCTCCCGGTTTCTCTGTCCCTTTGGCTTAGTTT
This sequence comes from Muscardinus avellanarius, assembly GCF_963383645.1. Taxonomy (NCBI): domain Eukaryota; kingdom Metazoa; phylum Chordata; class Mammalia; order Rodentia; family Gliridae; genus Muscardinus; species Muscardinus avellanarius. Next base: position 133,415,279 of record NC_137789.1, read on the forward strand.
AGTAGCCAGCTTTAACTCAATGAGTTTCCAAAGAGCCACACCCAGCAGCCAGAACAGCCATTTATCTGATGTCTTTATTTGTTTATTTATTGGCAGTGAGGATTGAGCCCACGGGGACTTTCCCAATGAGCTATACCCCCAGACCTTTCTATTGTTTTGTTTTCAGACAAGGTCTGAAGCTGCCCTCAAATTTGCAATCCTCCTGCCTCAGACTTTTGAGTTGCCAGGATTATTGGCATGAGCCCTGCACCAGGCTTTCTGATGTCTTAACAGTTACATCCTTACGGTCACAGCCTTCCTTACCTCTCAAATTTTATACTTACATTCTGCTCTCCTTATTTATATCCATTAGCTGGTAAAGGTGTAGATTTTTTTTTTTACTTAGGAAGTGGTGTGTGTGTGTGTGTGTGTGTGTGTGTGTGTGTGTGTGTGTGTTTACTGGGGATTAAACCCAGAAGCAGTCTACCTCCAAGCTACAAACTCAGCCCATTTGTTTGTTTGTTTGTTTGTTTGTTTGTTTAGAAACAGGGTCTTGCTAGGTTGATGAGACTCTCACCACTTGCTGAGGCTGTCTTCAAACCTGCAATCCTCCTGTCTCAGCTTCCCAAGTACTGGGATTACAGGCATGTACCACTATGCCTGGTTAGAAAGGAACTTGTGTGTGTGTGTGTGTGTGTGTGTGTGTGTGTGTGTGTGTGTGTCTGGGGATAGAACTCAGGGGCATTCGACCTCCAAGCTACACCCCCTGCCCTATTTTTTATTCTTTATTTTGAAACTGGGTCTCACTAAGTTGCAGAGGGCCTCACTAAGTAGCTGAGGCTGTCTGTGAATCACAATCCTCCAGTCTCAGCCTCCTGAATGCTGGGATTACAAGTGTGTACCACCATGCCTGGCAGAAAGGAACTTTTTAAAATGAGATAAATAGCCGGGCATGGTGGGACACACTTGTGATCTCCGCACTTGGGAGGCTGAGACAGGAGGATCACACAGGTTCAAAGCCAGCCTCATCTACTTAGTGAGGCTCTCAGCAACTCAGTGAGACCCTGTTTCCAAATAAAATATAAAATAGGTCTGGGAGTATAGCCAGGAGGTAGAAAGCCTCTGGGTTCTACCCCCAGTACTACCAAATAAATAAATAAATAAATAATAAATAAATAAATATAAATAAAATCCCAAGAGTCTAATCATTCTCAAATGTTTTTTACAATTTTAAAACTTGCAGTCAGGCATGGTGGTGCATGGTGGTGGGAGGCTGAAACAGGAGGGTTGCAAGTTCAAAGAGAGCCTCATCTACTTAGTAAGTAGTGAGGCCCTCTGCAACTTGTGAGACCCTGTTTCAAAAGTAAATAATAAAATAGGGCTGGGGTGTAACTTAGAAGTAGAATGCCCCTGGGTTTAATCCCCAGTGCCACAAAAAATATTAAAACTTGCATGAGAGCCAGGCATGATGGCACATGCCTGTAATCCCTGTACTTGGGAAGCTGAGACAGGAGGATGGCAGGTTTGAGAACAGCCTCAGCAAGTAGTGAGACTCACATCAAACTAGCGAGACCCTGTTTCCAAATAAGAGATAAAATTGGACTGGGGATGTAGCTTGAAGGTAGAATGCTTCTGGGTTCAGTCCCTAGCACCACACACACACACACACACACACACACACACACACACACACACACACCTGCATGAGGGCTGCCATTCTGTCTACTCATCACCAAGGGACTGAATTTGGGCTGGAGACGGGCAGTGGTGGCCTCCATCCACCCCTGCACTACACCATGGCCCAGTGGACCAGAAGCTGAGGCGGTAACCGTCCTCTGTTCCTGTGCTACCTGGCTGCAGTTTTTGCATTTCTCTGCACACGCACGCACACACACACACACACACACACACACACACACACAATTTATCAATTTATCTTAGGATTTATGTACTTTGGCACACTTCTAAATGCATGTTTGTAAGCATGCATCTGCAACCTTAAGGCTGATTTACTACATGAGCTCTTATAGCTGGGTGTGGTGACATATGCCTATAACTCCAGTGCTTGGGAGGCTGAGATAGGAGGATTGCAGATTCCAGGCCAGCTTCAGGAACTTAATAAGACCCTGCTTCAAAAAAAGTACTTATATTTATCATCATCATAATCATAGCCAACCAGTGCTTACTGCAGTAGGAACTATTATACACATGTTACATGTATTAATTGAATTAAGCCCCATAAACAACCCCTAGGGCTTTACAGGATTGTTTATAGATGAGATAACTGGAGTACAGAGAAGTTAAATAACTTGCTCAAAGTCACAGGCTAAGTAGCAGAACTAGGATTTGAACCCATGGAGTACTGGCTTATCGACTATGCATACTTCACATCTACTTTGGAGCAAGGAAAGGGCAGGAATGGGTAATCTCCTGGAGAGCTCTGCATATTGAGTGTGTGTGTGTGTGTGTGTGTGTGTGTGTGTGTGTGTATACACGTATTTTTATGTATAAATGTATGTATAAAATATATAAATATATTTTTGTGTGTGTGGCATTGGGGATTGAACTCAGGGGCATTCTACCTCTGAGCTACACCCCCAGACCTATTTTGTTTTTATTTTGAAACAGGGTCTCGCTAGATTAATGAGAGTCTTACTATTTGCTGAGACTGTCTTCGAACCTGCCATCCTCCTGTCTCAGCCTCCAAAGTACTGGGATTACAAGCACACATCACCACACCTGGCTTATATCTGTAATTTTTTTGTGGTCTCATGCCCCACTATGAATTCATACATTTGCTTACAATCTCAGAGCAAGGACCCTGCACCATAGTAGAAAGTCCTAGTATGTGTAACTGTATTCCTCCCTGCTGTGTGCCCCTCAGTGCAGGCTGCTGCTCAGCCTCATCATCTGGGGATACCGGGAAGGAAGAAGAGGCTGCTGGTCAGGGCCACAGAGTGGAGAGGAATAAGGGTTTTTGGAACTAGAATTCACGTTGTTATTTCCATTAGGACTAGAGTCTGGATTCTCGACAGGCATAGGGGTTGACCTAGGTAACCTGCTCTCCAAATTAGGCAGATGCAGGGAGAGTGGCCCCAGGACCTGAACCAGTTGTGAAGTTGGGTTGCTCAGTGGAGCAGAAACCATTTGCTTCCCAGAATAGAACCGCATATTTAATCAAGAAAGAGACTTGTCTTGCATCTGTAGAATATTTTTCTTCTAGAAAGAAGCAGTGTAAATGGCCAGGGCAGAGTTAGCTTAAGAAGTCAAAGGATGGAGCATATGCCTATAAACCCAGTACTTGGTAGGCTGAGACAGGAAGATTTCAAATTCCAGGCCAGCCCCCTGGGACTTAGCGAGGCCCTCCGCAACTTAGTGAGATCCTGTTTCAAAATAAAATAGGGCTGGGTTTTAAGTCAGAGGTAGAATGTCCCTGGGTATGCCCAATATCACAATACACACACACACATACATACATACGTACATACATATACATACAGTCAAAGGGTGGGCATTCTGACCTACAATCACACCCAAAAGGCAATTATAGCCATTACTGAATCACACACCACCACCCAGATCCAACATTATTACTCAACTCACATCACCAAGGAGACACCCATTAACCTAATCTCTGAGACATACATTACGAATAAAAAGATGCAGATATGATCAATGGACACAATAATTCAAAGCAGAAACGCAGATACTGCCACCGAACAATACTCAAATTCCTCTGACTCAGTGTTAAACAAAGTGCCCTCGCCTCAATACAACACCTTCAGCCAGCTGCCAGAATGTGTCCACGCAATGTAATACACAGGAACACACGACACAATTCAAATTCTCCATCCCGTAGGCACCCCTGACACAAAGGCTGAGTCAGGTGGCCACCAGAGCGGTGGTAAACACTCGTCAGGCACCACAGAGGTGGAGCCAGCATGGCAGCGCCGTCCCCAAGGCACACAGCTGCAGTCTCCTGGAGCTCAGCACAGCCTGCCAGGAAGCAGCAGTCCTGTCTCTCCAGCAGGTGGAAGTGTCTAGACCATCACCTCCAATAAGGCCTCCGGGCTCTCATTGCGAGTAAGAGAGTAAACTGTCCCCTGAGCCTGCTTCCCGAGACAGGACAAATCAGCTCTATCCTGGTTGGGGTTTAATAAGACTTGGCTGTTACTGAAAATGACATAGCTCTGGGGATGGAGGAATAGGTGCGAGTGGGGGTGGTGGAGGGAGCGCTCCAAGCTAGGTGCAGGAATTCCCCTCTGACTCCTGCCTTCTGTGGCCATTCCAGAGCCGAAGCCCTCTTGCTGGGTGTTCACTGAGTATCGATTCAGTCTGCAAGCAATTTTAATATTTCTTCAGGGACTTTCCAGCAACAGCACAAGTCATTAATTCACCCTCCCAAATTGCTTATTCAATAGCAGGAACATGGCTCCTGAATAAAGTCCCAGAATTTATGTGACTCGCACGAGTCAGGAGGTCAAACAACTGTTATGGAGTGAAGTTAAAAATCCAAATAAAATATTGACACTTTTTTGGGGAGGAGGTGGGGGGAAGCCAAGGTATTTAAAATAGGTTTTTGTTGCAGTGCCCCCAGGATAAAGAATGGAAGGAGACTGAAGACAAGTTGGAGTTTATAAAATCAATGGAATTTATTGCACATCTACTTGGCATTTAATAATTCTCTCATTTCCACATCCCCCTACCCCACCCCATCCTGGCCATAGACAGAGAGATACACAGGTACACAAGTGTACATTTATGCACATCAATACTGGTGCAAGGACCAATGTAAAAACACAATTCTGATTTGAAAATCTGTAAACACCCTGAGAAGGGAGCAGTGATGGTTGTACAGTTTCGCTGTGGCTTACATGTTTACCAAAAATAGGCACAGCTTGGCGGATATTCATAAAGTAGGCTTTGATAAATATATCCACTGTTATAAATCTTGGATCAATGCATTAGAGCAGACATGAATATAAAGATACACTAATCATAGAAATAGCTCCTAAAAGCGTAGAAACAGAAACACATCTGTATGCGGCGTCATGATGCAATGGCGTACGTGATTAGGAAATTATGGTTTGTTTGTAACACGAGTATGATGCTTATCAAATAAACTATGGCACCTGTAGTAGAGAGGGTGAGCGTGTTTAAAGTCATAGACACATGCAGTCTCTGCTAATTGTCCACAGATGCATTTGCTCAGTTGTTCAGATAATACACGTGAAAAAGACTGAAAAAATGTTCATGCTCATACAATTAACAAACTCAAAGAATTCTTAATACAGAGACTTCCAGGAAAGGCCTTACAATTCAGCCTTTAGGTGTTGGCATCACCAGCCTGGATGCAAGGTCTGGCTCCAGTGCTGTTAGGCACGTGACCTTGTGCAAGTTGCTTAGCCTCTCTGCTGTTCTTAGTTAAAATAGAGAGCAGCCTATTTAATAGAGTCGTAGTTAGGATTTAAATGAGAAAATACATATATTATAATGCCTGTCATATAGTGAATATGAAATAAATGATAGTTATTACTTTTACTGTTATTATATGCAGCTTTTCTATTAAGCCTACCCTCTCATGGATTCTACCATCTGTTCTTGATATGATTGACTTGTTCTACCTAGTCAATAGCGGTGCAAGTTCTGGAGAGAGACATCCGGGTTTGAATTCTAGCTCTGGACTGGGGATGCAGTTCAGTGGTAGAGCACTTGTCTAGCATGTACAAGGCCCTGGGTTTGATCCCCAGCACTGCCAAAAAAATGGCTTTGTTTCTTTTTCCCTATTCTTTCTTTCTTTCTTTTTGTTTTGTTTTGTTTTGTTTGGTACTAGGGATTGAACTCTAGGACATCTATCTACCTCTGAGCTATACCTCCAACACTAATTTATTTTTATTTTTTGTGGTATTAATAATGGAATCCAGTTGCATTCTACCTCTAAGTTATACCCCAAACATCATATATATATATATATATATATATATATATATATTTTTTTTTTTTTTTTTTTAATTTGGAAACAGGATCTCACTAAGTTGTACAGGGCCTCACTAAGTTGCTGAGGCTGACCTGCAATCCTCTTATCCCAGCCTCCCAAGTACCAGGATTACAAGTGTGCACCACCAGACTTGGCTCTATTTTATATATGTAATATATATATAATTTTATAATTATATATAATTTTGTGGTACTGGGGGTGGAACCCAGGGGCTTTCTACCTCCTGGCTATACTCCTAGACCTATTTTATACTTTATTTGGAAACAGGGTCTCACTAAGTTGCTGAGAGCCTCACTCAGTAGCTGAGATTGGCTTCGAACCTGTGTGACCCTCCTATCTCAGCCTCCTAAGCACTGGGATTACAACCGTGAGCCACTATGCCAGGCTCTATTTTATATTTTGAAATAGGGTATCACTAAGTTGTGGAGGGCCTTGCTAAGTTGATGAGACTGCCCTTGAACCTGCAATCCTTCTTTCTCAGCCTCTCGAGTACTGGGATTACAGGCAAGCACCACCATGCCCCGCTCTTGCTCTGTTTCTTAACAGCTATCTATGTGGCCTTAGGCAAGTTACCTAACTTCTCTGAGCCTGCACTTTCACATGTGTAGAACAAGGACAATAAGCTTCACAGGTAGTTGTGAGAATTATTATTTTTTTGTGGTACTAGGGATCAAACCCAGGGTTTTGTGTATGCTATAGCATTTTATAAAGAATGAGCTATACCCCTAGCCCTTTATTATTATTATTATTATTATTATTATTATTATTATTATTGTTGTTGTTGTTGTTGTTGTTGTTGTTACTAGGGATTGAACCCAGGGACATTCTACCCCAGCCCTTTGTATTTTTTATTTTGAGACAGGGCCTCACAGGTTGCTGAGGGCCTTTCTAAACTGCTGAAGCTTGCCTCGAATCTATCTATGGTCATCCTGTCTCAACCTCCCAAGTACTGGGATTACAGGCATGTGCCATTGGGCCTGGCTCCTTTTTATTTTTTATTTTGAGACAGAATCTTATTAAATTGTTCAGAGGGTTTCAAACTTACGATCTTCCTGCCTTGACCTCCTGAGTTGCTTAGATGACAGGTATGTGCCACCAGGCTGGGCTAGTTGTATCAAACTAAATAATCTCTGTAAAGTGCTTAGCACTGTGCCTGGTACATAGTGGAATTACATTAACTCACTGTGTCTCTTAAGATTCTGTTGTTATTGTTACTAATAATATTCATTTGTTATTTAACAAATAGTTAAGTATTGCTTTATGCCAGGCAGTGAGTGACATGTGTTTTTACAGAGCTCAGAGTCCAAAGGAGGACTCACCGTGACCCGAGGACTCAGGGAAACGAGGTTCCAGCTCTGTGCTGGAGCCTGAGGGGAAGAGAGAGCAACAGGAGAAGTAGATTGGACAGCTAAAGGGAGCCAGATCGGGAAGATTTTGAAGGCCAGCTGAGCAATTCTGACTTTATCTTGTCATAGGAAGTGACCGTAGCGTTTAGCCACATTGTGTTCTTTCAGTAGTCGCCAGCAGGCTGCTGTGGAGCTGGCCGTCCCTCCAGGCTTCCTTCTGCCTGCAGAGGGGAGGTGGACATGCCTGTGGAAGGGCAGGAAGGACGGGCAGGTGGGAAGCCTTGGTCCAGCAGTGAATCTCCAGCAGCACCACTCACCGTTACGTCAGACAGTCCTCGAGCCTCTGGAGTCTCCCAAGCAGGGCCATGGGGTGGACAGCTGGTAGATCCCAGCTCTAGCCGGGAGCCCTGACAGATGAGGGCAGGGTCTGTGGCGAGAGGAGCTAGTCTGGTCACGCTCTGGGCTTGGCATGCACCGCAGACTGGTTTCCAAATGGTTAGTTAAACACATTGCCCCTTAATTTTTAAACCTATGCATATCTTGAAGTTAAATCAATCCATATGCTTACCATTCATCATATAAACCATCACTATTGCCCCCTTGGGCCAGCCCCGTGGCCCATCTAGCCTGGCAAATTGTCTCTGGCCTGGGCTCCCAGGGACACGTGGTGGAAAGATGATCGCCCTTAGTGCCAGTCTGAGAAGGCTAAGTCGATGCAGCAAATACGCCTGGTATCTAGGAAACCACAGGGAACATATCCTGGAATGTACAAAACCTATTTTGAAATGATTTTTTACTTTTAACCTATAGATTAGTTTCCACAGAGGAACTGATAACTTCTTGAACTAGGATGACCGTGTCAGTGAGAGTCAGGGTTAACAGATGGAGAGAGCTGAATATAGGTAGATAGGAGTGTGAGGAAGGGACTTTCTTCACTCACCAAGACTTCCTCCTAGTTCTTTCAGGAAGCCCCGTATAACCAGCAGGATGGATCCCATACCCCCCTGACGAGCTAGTCTTCTCAAATATTAGAGAGCCCAGAAATACTAATGTTCCTGCAAACTCTGGAGGGACCCAGGGGTTTGCAGGTTAGCAAGTGCCCCAGGAAATTCTAATGCAGGTAATTCAAGAGCAATAGTTTTAGGACACACATCTGCAAGCCTTTTCCTAGGGTCCTCATTTCTTGTAGTTTGCTTATGTCTTCTGAGAGGTGACAAAAGAGGACAGAAGCTCTTGGAACACTTGAGAGGAACCCTGGCGACCTGGAACCTGTGTATTCCAGCTGTGTCCAGCTATAGCTGGAATGTAATGTCCTGCCCCAGCTCTGAAGAAGGGCCTGGCTCTCATCAGTAGCCATTCTCATACACAGTCAGATAAGATGGACCTGCAGGCTCTGTGACTGAGGCTGGGCAAACCCCTCTAAACTACACGAACCACAAAGGCAAAGCCTTTGAAAACAGTATGTGCATAGGCGCTGCAGGGCTGCCAGCGGGGTCGGCCATGTGCAGGGTGGCTGCTGTTTTCTCTGGGTTCCTGTAGGGGAGGGGGAAGTAAATTGCAGGTTTTCAGTCTCTGGGATATAAAGACAGGAGATTCTAGTTCTTTAGAGTTCTCAAAGGTAGGGACCATTTTTAGGAGGTTAAAAACTTCCTGGGTGATCTCTGCTATCTCACTTGAGGTTCAAAGATGAAAAACCTCCAGCTCTTTGCGTTACTACTGACTTGCCTCCAGGCCAAGCCAGAGATACGTGCCTGATACAGGCAGCTCAAAAAGACTTGCATTAAAGTGATTACCGGCAAAATATCTTTTCCCAAAGCAAATACAGTTTTGTTTTCTAGAATAGTCCAGCGTATGATAACCAGGCAGCTTGAAGTCACTGGCCCAGGTCTTACCTACCACTTGTCTGGGCAGTGGGGCCAGCTAGTCTAAAATATTCTCTACCATAGAGTTTGTCGATTAACAATCAGGAAACATTTCCTCTGTTCCAGGGATTAAGTATTTTTTTGCAGACCCTATCACGGTCAGTCAGTCTACCAGGACAGTTTAAGCTGATTTGTAGATGTGTATAACACATGTATGTAGATACTTGACATATTGCTCCTAAAGCCCTTTGAGCAAACCACTGTCATGACCAGGCTCAGGGACAGCCTGCTGTTCTTCTAGGAAGTAATTTCAGAGGCAGGAAGGCAGTCCATTCTAGGCACCTGGATAGGGTTCATGGCAACATGCTTGAAGATCCCACTTCCATAGCTGGGCGTGGTGGCGCACGCTTGTAATCCCAGCATTTGGGAGGCTAAGACCGGAGGATAGTGGTTCGATGACAGCCTCAGCTATTTAGTGAGGCCCTCCACAACTTAGTGAGACCCTGTTTCAAAAATAAAGAATAAAAAACAGGGCAGAGGGTGTAGCTCGGAGGTCAAATGCCCCTGGTTCCATCCCCAGATCCGCAAAAAAAAAAAAAAAAAAAAAAAAAAAAAAAATCTCACTTCTACATATTGTCAGCAGCTGCTTCCAGAAGGGGTTATTACTCCCTTTTCTAGTGAGGAATACTAAGATTCAGGAGAGGCCTTTACCCTTCATTTTTCAGAGCATGGAACTAGAAATAGATTCCAGAAGTTCAGATTCTGGGCTTTGGGTGCCTCTCTCTGGAAGCAGTATAGCTTAGTGGTTAACGGTATAGGCCCTGAGGCTAGTCTACTTGAATTCAAATCCCAGATTTGCCATTTCTAAAATGGATGACCGTGGCAAGTTATAATATGCCCCATCTGCCAAATGGGTTGTTTTGAGGATTAGGTGAAGTGTTTGTCTGAAGCATTTGGACCATTGCCTGGCACATAGTAAATACTCAGTAGACGCTGGTTTTCATTATTGGAGTCTCTGCTGAGGAAGCTTTGCTCCTAAAATCCTGATCAGCCAAGTCCCGGAAATGCTGCCGCCTCGTTCCCACCAAGGTGAGCTGTCTGAGGTCACCTCAATGCTAATAGGACCTCTTCCTGTCTCCACCTCAGGGCAGTTCTTGCATGCCATTTATTATCATATAATATAATGCAATATAATATCATACATAACATAACATAATATGATGGGTAGGTTAACTTGGAAACCCTGAGGCAGACCGTGGATGGATGGATAGATGAATAGATACATTTGTACTAAGTATACATACATTATATCATTCTATTGATTTGTAAAAAGTTCCCGGTCTGCCTGGCTGTAATGAGATTTTTGAACTTTGCGTGGCGATCAATGAGAGGAATATTATTGGCCTGGAGAATTGATATACCTGCTCTCAGTGGCTTGTTCTGCTCCCAGGCTGCCCCGGCCCCCCAGGTGTACGATTCCAGCAGACACTTAACCTTTTTTACAGTGTCATCAGGCTAAAAGGAATCTAATAGTGACACAGGACTTGTGCTCAGCACTCTGCCACTATTGCTTTCCTGTCACAAATAATTTATAGCCTTCTATTTCCATCCCTGAGCCTGCACCCCAGCCCTGCCTCCTGCTTTCCCCCAAGCTCCCAGGAATCAATAAACTCACAGAGCCACAGTGGGACTTCAGGGTGCAAGGCGATGGACAGATGGACAAAGAGGAGAAAGAGAGATAGGCAGAGAAAGAGAGGGAGAGAGATACAGAGAAAGACACGCAGAGGAAGTGGTGCGAAGAGGAGGAGGAAGAGGAAGAGGAAGAGGAAGAGGGTGGAAGATGCAGAGCAATGTTGGTCTGCACAGTGCTTTCCTGGGAGGTAAAGCCTCCTCTCTTTATTCACAAGTTCAACAGACTGTTGATGGGGACTCGCTCATGGCTTCCACTCTGACTCTCAGAGCCCATGAGTCCGCTTTGATCTTCAAGGTGGTGGGAGGTAGAGACCTTCTGGGAATTTAACCAAAGAGTGACCTCACCACTGTACTATTCCAGCACCTTTTGCTCTAACCCCCTGCCGCAACCCCCTGCCTCGCTAGGGTTCTCTGTAGATCTTTCCAGTGTCCCAGTGGGGCTTGGTCCAGTCCCCAGTCTGTCTTTCTGCGAGTCTTCATCATGCAACCTCTCTTGGGGTCAGACTGTGACCCCTGCTGCTGAGGCTTTCTGTCTGTTCCAGGCTTTCCCCAGGCCCTTGGTAGCACCTGCGTTTACCAAGCTGGGGTTCACTGCATGGGGAAGCTTCTTGCCTGCATCTTGCTCAGCTTCTGAATTGAAAGCAGCCAGGCCCAGGTGTCACCCTTAGGAATGATAATACTAGTGGACATTATTGTTATAGCATTTATTGGGCCAATCATCACACTAATCACTTAATAGGGATGATCCTATTTAATCTTTACTACGGTCCTAGGAAGTACATAGTAGTATTTTTTTATTTGCACAGATAAGGGAATAAGAAACTCAGAGTTTCCCAGACAGTAAGCAACATAGCTGGGATTCTGACTCAGGCAGACGGAGCCTGGAGCCCATAGCCCTGACTCCTTTTGCTATTCTTACACCCTTGTGAGTACAGGAGACTCTGAGCGCCTGGAAGACCCCATGCCAGGCACAGGCCAAAGCCCTGGAGAGAAAGAGCCCTCGCCTGAAATGGGAGAGGAAGGAAAGCCCGCTGGTGAGGGAAGCCAGAATGGAGACATGCTTCCCGGGGTCCTGCCTGCGCCCTCTAGGGACCCATACACAGGGACTTGACCTTCCAGGTCCGAGCTGCCTGGGGCCATGGCAGATGTTGATGTGCCTGGCTGACTTGTGGAGCCAAGAATGAAAAAGAACTGGAGAAGGAGGAGGAGGAAGCTGCATCCGGCAGTCATTCTAAACAACTGCTTTACTTCATCCTTTAACCCCTAGTGGTATCCCATGAGCCATTGGGCTGGATACAGGATGTAGAAGGGCACCAGATGACCATCAGCTTTCCGCTATCCCAGTTCTTAAATTCTCTGTGCTCAGCTCTGGGACTGGCAAGTGCCCACTGCCTGGGGTCATGGATGGACACCAAGAGCATTAACAGCTTGCAGCAGGCACCCTGCCCAACTCCTCTCCCATGCACCACCAAGCCGCTGTCAGGGAATAGTGATTTTCCATCACTTGCTGCCTCAGCTAAATCTGCACCAGTGCCCCAGAGGTCAGAGGCTCTGGGTAACAAAGACAGGAGCTCCACCACCCCATCCAGTTATCTGTGTCACCCCGCCTCAGCCCGGGTCCATCAGCTCTCAAGCACAGCCACACAAGGACCAGCGAAGCCCCAGAAGCTTGTGCTGCAGGGAATCAGGGGCTGCTTCTCCCAGCTGCTCAGCTCCTCCTCTTGCAGATGCGCCTACACTGCCCCACCTACCCTTGAATCCTCCCCAGGGTGCTTAGGCTCCAAACCTTTGTCCTAACTCTTCAGGGATCACCTAGCCTTGTGCTTTCCTGAGAGCTAAACACCAAAAAAAAGCTCACTTTTGAAACTTCTGGCAACCTGGAAACATACCATCTCTGGCTAACCTCCCCGTGCCCTCTGCTTCCCAGTTTGTTCTCCATTGCTCTGTCTTCCACAGTCTCTCCGACAACCTCGACGTCTTCCTCTTCATTGCTTCTTCCTCAGTTCTTTCCCACCCTGAAATGCTCCTCCTCCACTTGGCTGCCAGTTCTGTTTACCTTTCGACCTCACCCAGTTGTCCCCTCCTCACCTGCCCACTCGGCCGAGCCTCTTCTCCCTCGGGTCACTAGCGGCCATGCAATGACCCAAACGTGTCTCTTCTTTTTTGTGTGTGAGTGGTACTGGGGATGGGACCCAGGGGTATTCTACCTCCGAGCCACACCTCCAGCCCTATTTTTTATTCTTTATTTTGAAAAAGGGTCTCACTGAGTTGCAAAGGGCCTCAGTATCTGAGGCTATCCGGGAACCGCGATCCTCCTTTCTCAGTCTCCCAAATGCTGGGATTACAAGCGTGCGCCACCATGGCCGCCCATGTGTCTCTTCTTATTCCCAATTCTCTTCAGTCTTTGTATCGCCTGTTAGCACCATTGATTTGTGTGTGTGTGTGTGTGTGTGTGTGTGTGTGTGTGTGTGGTATTGGGGATTGAGCCCAGGGGCATTCTATCTCGGAGGGACACCCGCCCAGTCCTATTTATTTATTCTTTATTTTGAAACCAGGTTTCACTAAGTTGCAGAAGGCCTCACCAGGTTCCTAAGGCTGGCCGCAAACCTGTGATCTTCCTGTTTCAGCCTCTCGGGTACCGGGATTACAAGTGTGCGCCACCACACCCGGCTCCCTAACCCTATTTTATTTTTTATTTTGAAATAGAGTTTCTCTAAGTTGCTAAGGGTCTCACTAAATCATTGAGGCTCTCCTCAAACCTGCAATCCTCCTGTCTCAGCCTCCCAAGCGCTGGAATTGCAGGTGTGTGCTGCCATGTCTGGCCAGTTCTGTTCTTTTTAGAACATTCTTCTCTGTGGAGTTAGAAGAGGCTGCTCTGTACAACCCAGAACCCCCCTTTCCTCAGTATCCCGACTCCCTTGCTGCTATGCCAGCTGTGCCGGAACGTGTCCACCCCACATGCCGCATGTCCAGGACCAACCTTGCTGCTTCCTTCCAAAGCCAGCCATTTCCTTTCAGCCCTATTTTTTTTTCCTGCTGGGGATAGAACCCAGGGGCATTCTACCTCCAAGCTACACCCCAGCCCTATTTTATTTTTATTTTGAAACAGAGTCTAAGTTGCAGACATTCTCACTAAGACTGGCTAAGAACCTGCAATTCTCTGTCTCAGCCTCCCAAGTACTAGGATTGCAGCTGTGATCCTGTGCACCAGAGCACCTGGAAAACTCTTCCTTTTCTTTCCTGAAACCAGCTCCTTATCACATCAGGCCTGGATATTGCCTCCCTGGAATCAGTTTGCACATGTCCCCTCTCATTTGAGAAATTGCTCACGACTCCAGATCTTCTAAACCTGGTCCCTACACATTGAGGGAAGGAAGACAAAGTAGCACAGATTTTGGAGACTGAATTGGGACAGAGCCCCAAGAGACCTTACTGCCAGTAAAGGTCACACTGCAGTGTGACCTTAAGTAAGCTATGTAACCCTTGTCAGCTTTGGTTTTCAATATGCAAAATGAGGATGATACACTTTGGAGGTCGTTGTGAGAGTCAGGTATATATGTAATATAAATTAGATATAATTTTAGCACATAATAGATGTTCAGTAAGTGGCAAATAGCTATTTGCATCATCACATCCAAGTTTCAGCCCTCCTTCCTCTTCCTCCCTTATGCACACGCGGTATTCCCGGCTGATGGGCCTGGGCATTAATCCCTACAGCCTCACGCTGGCTCACTTGCTGTTCTCCTGCCCTCCTCCAGAGCCTACATAGAACGCCCTCCTCTCTGCTTCTTTGTTCACCTTAGAGTTGTGGGTTTTGTTTTGTTATTTATTTATTTATTTTGTTACTGGGGATTGTATTCACAGGCATTGTACCTCAGAGCTATGCCCCTAGTTCCCCCCCCTTTTTTTTTATTATGAAACAGGGCAACTCTGAATTGCTAAGGTTGGCCTTGAACTTGTGACTCTCCTCTCTCGACTTTCCAAATACTGGGTTATTGGTATGCACCGCCACGCCTAGCTTGTGTTATTTTTCCTGGAAAGAGAAAACATTATTTTCTGGTTGAAGAAACTGAGGCAGAGAGAAGTTGAGTGACAAGCCCACAGCTGTGTGGCCTCTTTTTTTGTGTGTGTGTGGTTCTGGGGGTGGAACCCACGGACGTTTTACCTCCAGGCTTTACTCCCAGACCTATTTTATATTTTTACTTGGAAACGGGGTCTCACTAAATTGCTGAGAGCCTTACTAAGTAGCTGAGGCTGGCTTCGAACCTGTGCGATCCTCCTGTCTCAGCCTCCCGAGTGCTGGGATTACAAGTGTGATATCTGGCAAGGGGCCATGTGGTGTGTTGGAAACCTGGGGACAGAAGGGACCTCAGTTGGCCAGCCCTTCCCTGCCTCTTCTCCTTCTCCTCTTAACTCTGGAGGACTGTGATATGGTCCCAATAGGAAAACCATCTCTGAAATGATCTCCTGAACCAATGGGTCCTGGTACCAGGAGGTACACGTGTATGGTTGGGGAGGGAGGGATGGACAACCAATCACCTGGCTCCTGACCCCCCGAAAGAGAGAAGATGCTGTGCTCCACTCAGTCTACTGCCAGATCCAAGCTACCAAACCCAAGTGCAATTCAGGTGATGCTCAGGGCAGGGCAGGTGCAGACCGCCTCCCCCCGAGCCACACAGGGTTGGGTCTCAGAGCCCATAGGGGGACACTCATGCCTTGCAGAGGCAGGTGAGTGGGGACGGAGCCGAGGAGCTAGGGAGGGCCCCTCCGCAGGGTTGGGCTGGCACTGGCCAAAGAAGGATGAGCGTTGACTCGTGGCTGTTGTGATGCCATTGCAGGATCATCCGGACCAAAGTTCAGCAACCTTTCCACCCAACACCGGATGGGGCAGGGACAGGAGTGACTGCCCCCGGCCACACCATCGGTAAGAGGGCTCGGGGAAGGGCAGAATCCAGCCCTACCTAGGGAAAGCCAAGAAATACAGAGCAGCTCTGGGAACTGCCCTCTCTAATGAGGTCCAGGTCCTGTCATGTTTCCCGATCCTCCTTCCTCTCAGCTCCTAGAAGCTCAGGGTCTCCTGAGTAAGGTCAGTTCACTGTAATTTCCTGAAAAGAGAAAACATTATTTTCTGGTTGAAGAAACTGAGGCAAAAAGAAGTTGAGTGACAAGCCCACAGCTGTGTGGCCTGTGTGTGTGTGTGTGTGGTACTGGGGGTGGAACCCAGGGGCTTTCTACCTCTGGGCTATACTCCCAGACCTATTTTATATTTTTATTTGGAAACAGGGTCTCACTAAGTTGCTGAGAGCCTCACTAAGTAGCTGAGGCTGGCTTCAAACCTGTGAGATCCTCCTGTCTCAGCCTCTGCCCTGCCCTCCTTAGTCTGGTCTCCTCCACCCCATTTCAATTAGTATTTTTCATCTAGCGTTTCTTCTGCCTTTCTTTTGTCTTTTTATCATCTTTTGTTTTCTCTGATTCTATCTCCTACATGTCCCTCTTTCTTTCATATCTAGTTTCTCACTCCATTTAAAAATTTTTTTAATGTGACCCTTCTCTCTGTTCCCCTCCTCTCCTTTTCTTTCCTCACTCTTCTTTTCCCTTTCCCCTCTCTCCTTCCCTGTGCCCCTCTGTCTCCTGCCCTCCTCATGGCCTCTTTTTTCTTGGCCTGTCTTTCCTGAACTCTTTGTTTCTATCTCATCCATTCTTTAGCTCCCTGTGTCTCTGTAGCCTCCTCAGTCCTTGACCCATGCTCAGGGTCTGTCCTAGACATGGCCCAGGTTGCCAGAACACCTGCGGACACTCTCTCTTGTCCCCGGGCACACACAGAATCACTTCTTTTTGGTCCAAGGGCACTTAGTGCTGCTATGGCTAGAGATGAGGTCCAGGCTTTGAGGGCTGGGATACAACTGAATTTTTCCTGCTGCCTCTCTTGGGAGCTGTCCTCTTTTCTCCTGACCAGCGGGAAATGGACATGGCTGGTCCCAACCCTCCTGGAGCTGGCAGGAGCCCTTGTCTGCTGGCCTGGGTCACAGTGTGTGCTGGGGGTAGGGCTGGGCCGGACTGGGCCTGAGCTGGGCAGCGCAGAGTGAATGGGCTCACAAGCCTTTGTCCTGAGGCGGAACTGAGGAACTTCTCAAGTGATTTCAAGACCAGAAGCAACTGGGAAAGAAAAACGTGCACTTGAGGGAGCATCACACCAGCCTGTGTCTCCCACAGAGTCAGAGAGCTCTTGAAAGCTCCAGACTTTAATCACGGTTGGTGAAGACTCCACTCAGGAGACTGAGAAAAATGTGCTGGGGTTTGTTTGGGAGAATTTGCCCAGCCCTGGGGTTCAGACAAGCTGTGCTCTCCAGAGGGTAGCCCAGGCACGGTCCAGACAGAGTCCACCTAGGTGTTTTCTGGGCCTGCACTCCATCCATCCAGAGGGGCAGGGCTTGAACCCCCTGGTGAAACCCTAGGTCTTCAGAAAAGGCCTAGGGTGACCACTTACTGCAGGGCTGGATAGAAGTAACGACAGCCTGAACTGTATGTGGCAATGTGCTTCCCCCTTAAGCCTTTGAAGAAGAAAGAAGGGGATGTGGGCTCCTCGCCCCTCTCTGCCCCAACCTCGGGCTCCGGCTTTGCGCACAACTGCTTTCCTGACGGCGTTTCCTCCTTACTCTCGTCCAGTTCCCAGCACGGCCTCCCCTCCTGTTTCCAGCGCCTCCAATGACCCAGTGGGATCCTACTCCATCAATGGGATCCTGGGGATTCCTCGCTCCAACGGTGAGAAGAGGAAGCGTGATGAAGGTAGGAGGAGGGAGGAGGGAGGAGCAGGAGGGAGGAGGGAGAAGGGAGGAGGGAGGAGGGGGGAGGGAGGAGGGAGGAGGTCCGGCTTCCCCTTTGCGCGCTTTGTCCTTGGATGAGGGGCTCCGGTTTCTGCCTGGCCTCGCAGCTGCTCTGCCGTGAGATCAGTTTTAGTAGCAAAGCCCAGGTCCCCCCACTGCCCTGCTGGCTCCTGGAGAGAGAGAGGGAGGTTGCTGGTGGGGCCACCGGCTTCACCATCTGCTCAGCCCCGACCGCCTCACCTTCGCTGAGAGTCACCCCAGCTGTCCCCGGGGGATGTCAGGAGAGAGCCACCGACCGCTTACCTTGGGAAGGTTTTCGAGGTTGGGGGACAGCTGGTCCCTGACCTAAGGATGGAAGGCCAGCCTGCTCTGTCCTCGCTTGATCCCAACCATCAGAAGGTGGGAAGTGAGGTCATGTGCGGCTGACCTGGTCTTCTTTCTCTGGAACACGTGGACATTGCCCCCATTCAAACCACTTGAGGAGCTGGACATGGGACCTTTTTCTTCTCCTCTCCATGGGAGCAGACACTATGCAGGTTCCCTGCGGCCCTCTCCTCCATTCCCCCAGCCCTCAAGGGGCAGCCAATTGCACAGCTGGGAGGTAAAGGGAATGGGGAATGAAGAGGAGGAGGTGAGAAGAAAAGGAGAGAGAGAGTAGTGGAGGTGAACTAGAGACAAGGGGTCCCTTGAGGACCATCTGATTCTGTTTAGATGCTCGAAACCCGACGCAGACTGACAGGCCCAGGGTCTCAGGCCTGCTACCTGCCCCAATTCTCCCATGGTCCCAGCTAGGGAAGCGGTAACCCCCTGGCCTTGGTGGGGTGGAAGATTTCAAGGCATCTCCCGCGAAATAGACAGAATCCCCCAAAGTCAAGCATGGGACTGTTATATCCCATTAGCCGAGGACAGTCCCGATTTATGCTCGTGGTCTCTGCATCTTGTCCATGCAGCTCCTCCTTTTTCTCTCTCAAGAATATTCTGTTTGGACAGTAAGTTCTATGGTCAGCCCAAGCATAGACAAGCCCTTGAGGGATAAAGAGCAGAGAATCGGGGCAAAGCTGGGCCACGGTCTGGATGCCCTAGGCCCAGGCAGAGGGGAGAGAGTGTGCGGGCCCCGGCCTCCGGCAGGGGGGACAGAGCATAGGAGAGACCTAGGCCTGGCAAGACAGTGATGACCTGGGGCTGGCCTCCGTCCAGAAGCCCTAATGGCCTCGTTTCACAGGGAAACAGCTTGTCTGGCTCTGTTTCTCCTTCTTCCAAAATATCCAAACCCATTTGGCTGCCACGGCCTTTGCCACTCACTAAATTTCATTGTGGTTGTTTTGGCGGCAGCCCCTGATGGGCAGGGGGAGGCAGAGTGAAAGGGCCTACGTCCCAGCCCTCCCCGGGGCTTCCCGTACTCAGGCCTTAGCCAAGCTCCCTGGCACCTTGAGTGCTTTGATAGACTCTGCCTCTCAGACTCAAAGGGGTTTTCTTTAGCTACAACCCCTGCATTGTTGAGAGTGTGAGATGTCTAGGGGCCAGGGAGGCCACAGAGACCCCTCTGCGGTCCCTCCCACCCCCGCGGGCTTGAGCTTGGGGCCATTCGTGCCCTCTGCTGCCTGGGCTCCGATGGGCCATGAAGGGAAGCTAGGGCCAGGGAGGCACTGGCCTGGGGCTGTGGCCACCCAGGGCTGGGCAGGCCGGGAACAAAGTGCTCCCCTCTGAGCAGCTGCTCACATTTCATTGTTTTGAGTCCATTGAATTCAGTGAACCTTCCTGTACATCAAATACAAGAAGGGCTTGGTGGAGAGAATCTTCAAGCAGAACAAGATACGGTTCTTGTCCTTAAGGAGCTCATACCCTCTGAACCCAGAGAGCAGAAAGGCCCATCAGCTATGGTGCATGTTGGGGATCTGGCCTCAGGCCCGGGGAGCTGGGGTGGGAGGGAGTTCGCTGCCAGGTGGAGCTGCTCTTTGAGGAGGGGCCTCGGCGATGGCTGGGGGATATTACAGACAATGGCAGCCTGAAATTCTATCCGATGGAGCAAACTGTGCCAGGCAGGCGAGGCAGCTTTGGCAGGGATGAGTAGGCATGAGGGTAAGTGGCGCAAGGTAGAGCTGGGCAATGGGTTAGGGGCACAGGAGAGCAGGCCCAAACTGGGTTGTGTAAGGACTTCTTTTCTAGAAAGCAGGGGTGGTCTTTAAAGGCAGAAAGGGACAGGAGCACATCTGGGTTTGGGAAGCTCATCCTCCAGCTGTGTGCCGGTGATGGCGGCAGGAAGATAGCGCAGGAAGCAGTTGAAGTATTCAGGTGAGGGATAATGGCTGCCTTGAAGTTTCTTCCAAAACACTCACCTGCTGGGGCCAGCCGGTTGGCAAGGAGGATCATAGGCCCCACCATTTTTTGTGAGGGTTCTCTTGCCTGACTCCCTCTCCTTTGGGCCAAACCCAAGCCAAGTGGAGCGGCCCTTTCCCTGGAGGTGGGGCCTGCAAGGGAGGCTTGCCCTCCCTGCCCACTGCCCACTCCGGATGCATGGGCCCAGGTGGGAAGGGGGTGGAGGGCGGGGAGAGAGCAGAGGTAGACCTGCAGCGGCCCTCCTCCCCGCCCCCACCCAGTGCTTCCCAGCAGTCAGGCCCAGTTTGCATTAGGGAGCAGCTCAGATGATTAAGAATAGAGGAGATAATTATGTGTCAAGATGATGTAGCCCAACTCTGCAGTCGGGCCAAGGTAGCAAGGCAGCTAGCTGGCAGGCTGGTCGCAGGAGGCAGCCTCGGGCACGGGCTGCAGAGACACCCAAGTGTCCTTCAGCTCCTGGGCAGTTCCCTAGTAACCGACTCGGGATTGGGGACACACGTCCAGGGACTGGACCCTAAAAGTAGTGGAACACCTGGCACATCTTCCTCCAGGAGGACCCTCGATGTCCCCACAAAGCTGGCCCGCCTCCAGCCGTAGGCACTGTGGCCTCAGAAGTGGCACAGCCCAAGGGCAAGCTGCGTGCCTCTCTGCCCTCCAGGAAGCTGCTCCGGTTCCTGCCTCTGGGTACAGCGCGGCCTATTCTTCAGCTCTAACAATGTCACGGTGGTGGGCATTAGCGAGGACAATCACTGCAGCGTGTGCTGGCATTAGCAGGGACAATCTCAGCAGTAGTTATTGGTGTTCACAGTGATAATACCCAGAGCGTTATTGGCATTGGCACTCAGAATATGGACAGCATTATTAGTATCTGCAGCAATCATATCTGTGGGAATATTCATAAAGGGTCGATCAGCTGTGACTCTGGGGAAAAGCTGGCAGTGATGGGGCTGCATGAGACTCCTGTACTCTGGCCTTCAGAAGTGTGGAAAGGCTCAGACTTAGCCGGGCGTGGTGGCCCACGCTTGTAATCCCAGCATTCGGGAGGCTGAGACCAGAGGATCGAGGTTTGCGGACAGCCTCAGCTACTTAGTGAGGCCCTCTGCAGCTCAGTGAGACTCGGTTTCAAAATAAAGAATAAAAAATAGGCCAGGGGCTGTAGCTCAGAGGTCCAATGCCCCTGGGTTCCATCCCCAGACCTGCAAAAAAAAAAAAAAAAAAAAAAAAAAAGGCTCAGACTTTCCTTGGGTAATATGTCACTCAAGAAGCTTTTACCCTCCTCCCAGGAGTCTGGGAGCTCCCAGAAGGAGACAGGTGGGCAGGCCAGGGGCAGATGAGGGAGTCAAGTTATGAAGCACCCAGGAGGCAGGCTGCACATCAGTCCAATAAGAAAGAACCCCCATTTGGTACCCTGCGAAAATTTTCACCTCTTAGCTACAATTATGGGTGGGTACATTTGGGCTAGATTCCCTGGGACACTGAAGTGACATCGAATCCCTGAATGTAGCAGGCCCTGTGTCTGTGGCTAGAGGACAGACACTTGTAACACCCTCCCCAGCATCAGGCTGAAAAACTGAACTCTGGGCTGGGGCTGGGGCTCAGTGGTTGAGCACTTACCTGTTGAGTTCCAATCCCAGCACTGCAAAATAACAAAACAAAATAAAACCTCAAGTCCTTTGCCTTCTCCCCATGGTTTTCGGCTGCGGCCCAGTGCAGTGCTGTCTACCGGTGGTGGTGTTGAAGCATAGAGAGTTACATAACTTGTCCAAAAATCCAAATGAAGTCATATGCTGAGAGTCTGCTCATCTGTGTGAGGGGGGTGTGTTGGTATCAGCCTTTGGCGCGTGGGATTGCAGGGGGCTGTGATTTTGCATCCTATTAATTAAGTGCACAGTGAATTGTGCAGCTGAGTGGTGCCAAGCCAGTGCAGTTGTGCGTCTGCAGGCAGGGCGGGTTTGCATGGCTGCGAACGGCCAAGTCCTATCACTGCCTTTAATGGCTCCCTTCTGCTTTGGATGAGGCTGTAACTGGAAGAAGCAGTTCATTTCCTTAGTCCGTTTCCCTCCTGGAGGTCCCCAAGAGTGTTGCTCAGGTTGGCCTTGGAGCCAATGAGGGGGATAAGCTGTGGATATGAGCGGTACCTGCTTTTATCTTGGAACTCTGGGTCAAGTCAAGACAAGGCTGCAAAGACTCCTTTCAGAAAGGAGGATGCAGGGTTGAGGCCAGAGTGCCGTCCCGGAAGCCTGGTCTCCGTGGGAAGATGTGAGCCTTGGAGCGAGAACGGCTGGTCTGAATCCTAGTGCACTCACTCGTGTGACCTTGGACAAGCCACTAAACCTGCATCCGCTCAGTTTGCTCCTCTGTAGAATGGAGATGGTAACAACTCTCACTTCACAGGGGCCACAGAGAAGCCCCCATGAGATCACGGGTCACAGTGTTGTGCCCACGGCACCTTGGAGTTGGGTGAATCAACATCTGAGAGAGAAAGCCTAAGTGCAGGTTTAGGCTTCATGGGGAAATGCAGTTGTGTCAGAAAGAAATTTATCTGGGCATGGGCTTCCTAAGCTTGGTGCAGCACCTTGTAACTATGGCAACCTTTAGCCAGGATTAGCTAACACGATGGGACCAGAGCAGTCAGCCTCTCCTGCGTAAGTGGGACAATCTTTGTCCATTTCTACCTATTCGTTTGCTCCGTAGTTACCTGTTGGGCTACATGTCGTTGTCTAGCCTCCACAGGTGTTTTCTATGTATATAAATAAATATAAGACCCCTTTTTGCTAATATGGGGGCACCACTCCCTCTGTCCATCTGTGTACATTTCTGCTCCCAGTGCAAGTTTATTTATTTACCTTGGAAAACATGCTTGTATCATGGACCATGTGTAATTTTTTTCAAGGTTTATGTAAGTGTGAGTATGTGTGTGAGTTCTATCTTGCTCAGATCTTCAGGTGTCAGGGAATGTGGAAGGTTACGTGTTGGGAAGGTATGCAGCTTTCTAGATAGTGTTGATGCTTGGGAGAGTTCCAGTGTGACCGTGTGTGTGAATACCAGTACCAGTGACCAAGCAGAGCTCCAAGCCAGGCCTGAGCATGTTGAGCGCTCAGGGTCCAGGCCCGAAAGGCCCATAGTATCATCCTACCTCTCTTGGCAAATGGATAGGCTGTCCTTGGCAATTGGATAGGGATGGCTGGGGCCCAACCCTAGAGAAACTGAGACTGGGAACCATTACCTGTAGCTCAGAACCCTTGCAACCCTTTGAAGAGGAGCCTGGTCTCCCAATCTTGAAGTCCAGCCCCCAATCTTCTACCTGCCTATCTTTCGGGATCTCTCAGTGTTTGTCTATCTCTCATTTGCTCTAGTTGAGGTATACACTGATCCTGCCCACATTAGAGGAGGTGGAGGTTTGCATCTGGTCTGGACTTTAAGAGGTATGAGGGCCAGAGGGAACCTGGTGTGGGGGTCAATGGAAATAGCTTGGGGTGGGGGTCAGAGAACATCCAGAGAGCGGGCTCCTAGGGGTAGAAAGTGGAAAGGAGTTGGTGGCTCAGGCTTCCACTGGGAGCCCAAGAGGCTGATGGAGTCTCAGCGCCTGGACCACTTCCGCCATGGGCCACTGAGGGGGTATGAGGCTGAGGCCCTGGTGGCCCGAAGGGTCAGGCACTCAGTGGATGGGGGGCAGCTTTTCCAGCCCTTGGAAAAACAAAGAGCAGATCGGGTAGTAAAACAAAAGCAAAGGAGACCTGGAAGCACCTGACAGCCCTAATTCATCACGGCCCAAGTTTTTTCCTGTGTTCCCATTATATTTGTTTGTAAAAGTGGAAATCAATTTTGAAGGTAATTTTCTGGAAAGAATGGAAGGGAGGTGGGAGGGCCGGATAAGGCAGAGATGGTAAAAGGAAAAATTTAGGCCAGGCACAGCCCAGGGGCAGCTCTTGGCAAGGTGAAAGAAAATTGCATATTCAATCTCCATCCATGAATCTCCCTCACTGCTGCCCGCCTCCTGCTTGAAAACAATGAAGGCTTTTTCCCAACGCTGGGCAGGGCCTCGGTATCAGCCTCACTTTAACTTCAGGGTCATTAATTCCCTGATTATTGAAGGAGAAGAGAGGGTTGCAGCATCGTCAATTCCAAAGGCACCCCCCATGTGATCAGGTCCTGGCTGGGGCCGGGTGGGGGGCAACCAGGGTGAGGTGAGGTGTTGTTTTAGAAGGAGGTGGGGAGAGGAAATGGGGGAGCCACCTGGACTGGGGGGCAGGAAGCCAGGAGGAGGGTAGAAGCCAGCAGTCATTACTGCATACCTCTGTTGTGTTGTTATTGCAAATTAAAAGTAGCATGTTCCACTCCACAGCTATCTTTGGGGAGGGAGGGGCACCGAGGGAGGTGGGGGATCTTATCATTGCTTCTTCAGCAGACCAGCCGTGGTGTCACCGTGTGAGGTGACATTTGAATTTACAATTCCGCTGAGAAAAGCCATTAATTCACAAATTAACATTTCTCCCTCTCCCTCTCTCTTTAACACTCTCTCCCTCTCTCACATGGATGTGCAAGCAATTGAAAAGACAAAGGAAATAGCCTTAAGGAAGAGACTTTACTGCTAGTCTGTCTGTGCTGAGATTGCTCCCCCTGCTTCCAGATAGATAAACCAATTACCTGAGCAGCTCCGCTCCTGGCCGCCTGCGATCGCCGCCTTTGTAGGCTGCCTCCATGACTGGCTTACACTCGGTGGATCTCAGTAAAGGAAGCCAGGCATGCCCTGGTCCAAACTCTCTTCCTAGCTCTCCTTTGGAGGGGCTGTAGGAGGAGAGCTGGTTGGTATCAGAAG
The DNA here is from genome assembly GCF_963383645.1 of Muscardinus avellanarius. Lineage (NCBI taxonomy): Eukaryota > Metazoa > Chordata > Mammalia > Rodentia > Gliridae > Muscardinus > Muscardinus avellanarius. The sequence continues at coordinate 133,440,136 of NC_137789.1, forward strand.
AGGCAGGCCAGGAGGACCCAGAGGAAGAGGAAAAGCTGGCCACTGCCAGCTGCCAAGGGCCCTGGGTCTTTGGGCGCAGCCTGCCATGTTGGCCGAGGCGGCTGGGGCATGTGTGTATGTGATCTGCTTGGTAGGTAAGCTTGGTCTACATTGAGAAGGCTGGGCATGAAGCAGAGGCTGGAGCCTGCGCCTAGCCTTCTGGTCCCAGTGCAGGGAGGGCTGGCAGAGCCAGAGAGGGATCTGAGCTAGCCCTGCCTGGGAATTGCTCAGGGAAGTTTTGCTGAGCATGCACTATTTTAGTGGGACAGGATTCAGCCTGAAGGAGCCGAGAGGGCTGCCGAGGAGGGCCCAGAAGATATGTTGAGGTTGCGCTAGATTTGATTATACTGATTCCTAGCACTTGTACACAATCATGTCTGTTTAGTGCCTAATCCTTACACACATGTGTACATACAACCATACATATCCAGCTATCTGATTTCCTTCTTAGACATTCTTTCTTTCCCCTTCATCCACAGGGTACCTCCCAAGATTTGAAACCATGGATAGTACCCATTCTATACACACTTTGTTTTTCCCTACACATAGATAGGATAAAGTTTAGTTTATAGGCTAGACTTGATAAGAGATTAACAACAACAATAATCAAATAGGACAATTATAGCAGTATATCAATACCATGAGAGCTAATCTGATAACCAAGACAGCTCCTAAGTGAATAACTGGTCAGAGTGGGTACACAGAACAAAAGGATGATTCACACATGAGCAGCGCGGAGCGAGGCAGCCCAGGATTTCATCACGCTACTCAAAAGGTGCGCAATTTAAAACTTATGAACTGTCGACTTCTGGAATTTCCCATTTATAGACTGCAGTTGACTGTAGGTAAATGGAACTATGGAAGGCTAAACCTCAGTTAGGGGGGAGACTGAGCTGCCATCAGGTGGCATGTGGATTATTGCTGAGATTATATGGTTCCTTGTGCACTATACTACCTAGCACGTGGCACGGATCCGGGCCCACATGCGACAGGTCCTCTGAAAACTCAGAAAGCAAAGCTACACCAAGGGGACCCTCTGCCTAGACAAATGTCTGAATTTAATTGCATTCACAAAGCTCAGCCTCTGTTTGTTTTCTGACTCATATTGAGAACCTGGCTAATGTCCATTACTGTTCAAGAAATAGCTAAGTTTCAAACGTGAGCATTCACCAAGACACCAGAAAAAGAAACCCACTTATGAACACATATTCATGGTCATGATCATGTCTTCCTGATAACCAGGGAAATTAGACTGGTTATATCTAAGGGGAGAATTTTTCTATCTTGGTTGGATTACATATTTTAGCCAAACTCTCTAGCTCTCTGGGTAATGTTGGCCAAGAGCTAACCATATCATTCTACAGAGGTAGGTGTAGGATATGTTGATGTTTATTAAAACCTTTACTGTGGGCCCTGTAAAAAGGTGACTTGTATTTTTTTTTTTTTTTTTTTTTTTTGCGGGTCTGAGGATGGAACCCAGGGTCATTCAACCCCTAAGCTATACCTCCTGCACTATTTTTTATTCTTTATTTTGAAACAGGGTCTCACTAAGTTGTGGAGGGCCTCACTAAGTAGCTGAGGTTGTCTGCGAACCATGATCCTCCTGTCTCAGCCTCTCGAATGCTGGGATTACAAGCGTGCACCGCCATGCCTAGCTAGGTGACTTGTATTTTTCTTTTTCTTTTCTTTTTTTTGTGGTACTGGGGATTGAATTCAGGGGTATTCTACCTCTGATCTATACCCTCCATCATATTTTATTTTTATTCTGAAACAGGATCTCACTAGGTTGTTGAGATTCTCACTACTTGCTGAGGCTGTTCTCAAACTTGTGATCCTCCTGTTTCAGCCGCTCATGTACTGGAATTCCAAGTGTGTGCCACCTTGCCCAGCTGTGACTTGTGGTTTTTTTTTTTGTTGTTGTTGTTTGTTTTATTTTGTTTTGTTTTCTCTGAGAGGAAATATTAGGGGTTAGCCATCATGTAAAACTGACAGAGGTTTATAAATTTAGGAATTTGTTCATAAATCCCTGTGTTCATACCAGATACAGCAGCCAAATTGCTATCTTTATTTTCCAACTAATTCATGCTATTGTGAACGAACAACATTGTGGGTTGTTTGAATAAGTACTCTGAGGTCTAGCATCAAAGGGTATATATTTTGTCACATAGTACCAGAAAGTCAGAATAGACAGTGGCCCACCCCAGGAGAGAATGCATGGATCTGCGGTAGAGGGGCTGTGTGCATCCCTCCACCACTGCACGGGGGCAGGTGTGGTGCAGCTATTCCAAACTCTGCAGCAAGGGCCGGCAGGTTCTCTGCCCTATTGCCATGTTTGCGCCTTCGCTTGAGTACCAGTTATGTCAGTGTCTTCAACTCTTGCTCTTCCCTGGGCAACTGCCTTCCAGCCCTGCAGGTAGGCACCATTCTCCTTCCCCCTCCTGGCAAGGGCACCAGGCAAGAAATCTGCTGCCTCAGCTCTGCCCTTCCGGGAGAGGCGAGCCAGGCGCAGGGTGTCCCCCAGGCCCTGCTGCTCGTGGGCCCGCCTCCCAGAGCGCCTCCTCCTCTGCAGACTAGTGGGCAGCGGGAAGGGCAGGCAGCTGGCACGGGGACCCCTCTGAAAGTGGGTTTGGAGAGAATAAGGGTTGGGGAGACCTGGGATCACTGCCTGCCAGAGGAATGGGTCCTGGCAGGCTCCCAGACCATTGTGCCCAGGGAGGGACCCCACACACACCTTCTTCAGGGCTGCGGTGGTCCTAGGGCTCTCTGGGACCCTCCCATTCTGCCCTGTGGGGGTGGACAGGACAGGAGGGTTGGGGGAGGGTGGGGCCTGGCGCAGGGGCTGGAAGCCGGTCACGAGCCTCAGAGCCGAGTTGCGGCAGAGCCAGTAATTCAAACCAACCTGACCCTTCGGTGAACCCGAACCTGCTGACCTTGACAGCAGCAGACAAGAGAGGCCTCACAAGCCTCAACCTGGCGGAGGCCCTGCCTGCTCTCCCTCCCTTCCTTGAAGCCCTGTGGCCCAGCCTCCAGGTGGCTCTTCATTTGGCCATCCCCATGAAATGTCAGCATCCCCTCCCTCCCGAGGCCGCCTGCCTGCTTCAAAGCACCCTTTGTGCTAACCTCCACTGGAGACAGGGTGCGGGCATCCCCCCGGGCCTGCCGAGGACCCTCGGCTGAGGCTTCTCCACTCCGCTGAGTGGAGCCCTTACCCCGTGCCTGCTCCTCCACCCCAGGCGCTGCTGCTTCCTTCAGAACTGCCGTGTGTGTGTGTGTGTGTGTGTGTGTGTGTGTGTGTGTGTGTGTGTGTAAGTCTGGGTGCACACAGGGCAGGGATAAAATGTGATGGAGACACAGCAGACAGGGGAGGGAAGACTAGCTGGAGGGAAGCAGCCCCAGGAACCTGCATTAAAGTAAATGCAGTTTATGAAGTTTATGCTTTCCTCCTCGGGAGAGCTGGATTCCTTCCAGCAGCCTCTCAGAGCCTGCCAAACAGCTCCTGAAGCAGAAAGTGTGGGCAGGAGAGCGAGCAAGCCAGTGACAGAGGGAGACACACACACACACACACACACACACACACACACACACACACCACCCCAGGCCACAGCAGCCTGGAGCTGGAAGGAGGGATGCAGATGGTGTGTCTGGGAGGAGTGGCTCCAGGAGCTACTCTCTCCTCCACTCACCCCTACCCACCTGCCATCTCCATCCTCTCTGGCGATGCGACAAGCACAGAAACTTGGGCAATGTGGTTGCTGGGTGGACTAAGCCCAGACACTGTGGGCCTCCTGGAGCAGCCAGCTCACAGGAGCTGCTTTGGGTGAGGGATAGTATGGGTGGTCTTGAGGCAGTAGATATCAGGCCCATGCAGATGTGGTACATTCCAGGATGTGGAACCATTCAAGCCAGGGGCGGTGGCACAGACCTGTAATTCCAGCAACTCAGGAGGCTAAGGCAAGAGCATTGCAAGTTCAAGGCCAGCCTGGGCAACTTAACAACACCCTGTCTCAGATTAAAATAAAAAGGGCTAGGGATGTAGTTCAGTAGTAGAGCACTTATCTAGTATTCAATCCCTAGTACTGAAAAAAGAAAAAAATGATACCATTGGGTCATCCATCTTTTTATTTTATTTTGTTTTATTTTATTTTATTTTTGGTGGCACTGGGGTTCCTGGAAACCCTTCTAGCTCCGGGCTACACTCCCAGACCTATTTTATATTTTTTTATTTGGAAACAGGATCTCTTAAGCCAGCATGGCTGGCTTCGAACCTGCGCGATCCTCTTGTCTCCACCTCCCAAGCGCAGGGATGACAAGCGTGCGCCACCACGCCTGGCGCACGCATGTCTCTCTCTTTTTTTTTTTTAACACTGGGTCTAGACCAAGTGAGTACCTTGCAGCTACTGAAGACAGCCATTGCAGTCTCTTAAGGAGAAACTATTCAAGACCTTTTTACTTTTTCTGAGAATTCAAAGGAAATAGACGACTGCCGTGCTAGGGCATGGGAGCGCTCAGCAGACTTTAAAGCTAGCTGGAGCACCTACCATCGCAGATTCTTCCTCCTGTGCACTGTGTGTGTGGCACTAGGATTATGTAAGTCGGCCAGGATCCTTGACGTTTGAGGAAACAGGGTATGGAGGAGAAAAGGGACCAAAGGGACGTGTGTAGCAAGGGCCTTCGCTCCCCCTGCAGGTGTGTGCCCCGTGGCTGTGTTTACATGCTCCGCTAGGGATGATGAGAAGTCTATCTCCTGCCTCTTTCTGGGAACATCATGTCTTTTGTATTCGAGTTCTGCCAGGAGCTGGGACATAAGAGGACAACAGAGGGAGAGAAAAGGACAGGAGGGAGAGTGAAGGGTAGGCAGAAATTGCTGATTGTGGAGGGTGCTCCCGTCAGCCAAGAGATGCTAGGCACCCAGGGCAGCAGGAACTGGCGGAGGATGGCCTGGGCCCTTGCGGCCCCCGCTGCCCTCCCTCTCCCCTCCCCCGTCCGCACATCTTTATTGGTTCTGGTAATAGCGTTGATTTGCATGTCAGGCAAAGCCTTGCTACACACACAGAAAGAAAACCCCAGCCGTGGCGGTGTGGCAGTGTCAGCTCTCGCTGTTGTTCGACAGTGTAAAATTAAATTAATAAAGCCCCCAACACAGGAAAACATAACAGGAAATTAATGGCCTTTACTGTCGCTCTGATGCAGTCATTTGCAACCCTGCTTTCCGCACCAAAGACTTCATAAATGCAAGCAGTTTCTCTAAACAAGCATACTTAGGGCGGCCTGGTATGTAATTTTTCGCCTTGCTTGTGTCCTTTGAGCTAACAAAGCCCCCTTCCCTTCTGGCTCCAGAGAGGTTTCTAACTGGTTCTGGCCCCAGCTGGAGCCCGGTGGGGGCAGCACCAGGAAGGAGGCCCCACCCGTCCCTGAGAGCTCAAGGAGGGCACAGGAGGGCTCTGCAGACTTTCAGCAAGCCCTCCCTGCCCACTTAGTATGCCCAGCGGGGCAGCTGCTCCTCAGGAAGCCCTTGCCTCCACCCAGAGCCCAGCCCTCTCTGCCTCCCACCTGTGTCTCCCTTGCCATGTCTCTGGCCTTCCCCTCCGTCCTCCCCCATCTGCATCACCCTGTCCTCCTCTCCTTCACACAAGGGTCCTGCGTTCTGACTGGCTGTGCCTTGGCAGTGGGCAACCTGGGGGATTTTCTAGAGTGAGGAGCTAACAAAATGGGAAAAGTAACGGTGCTGATACAATTCCCTAAGGTTCTAGATCTCCCCCATTCTCCCTGTTCCCTCTGGATTGGTTAGGAAATCTGAGGGCCCTAATGGTTATTCAGAGCATCCCTCTGTCCTGGAGTGGATTTCAGAGATGGGAGCCTGTGACTTGGCTTTGGTGTGTAAGACACTGGGATGGTGCGCTTCCCTCTCTGGGGATCTCTGTGTCCGGGTGTGCCTAAGTGCCCACTGGGCTCAACTTTGCAAGGAGGTCTCAGGAGCTTATAGTCTCCTGGGGAAGGCATCACACGTCACACAACTAGGTGGTCATTAAGTGCTGAACCATGTAGCTGTGTGTTGCGCAGGAGGCTGGGGAAGTGGCTAAGAAGAAAAAGCAGGAGATGGGCTGGAGTCTGGGAGTGGCTAAGACAGGGAAAGGCTCTCTCCAGGGACAAGGGAGGCCAAGGGCTGAGCTCAGGGTGGTGACATGGCGCAGCCTCAGATTCGAGTCATTCAGTCTGACCTGCCACTCACCATAGACCCCCTTCCTTCCAGCAGTTCTTCCTGACAGGCCACAGCCCCTGCCTACACGCAGGACAGACACACAGTGCCACTCCTTACCTTTCTACTGAGTCACTGTGGGATCTAGGAAAGAGCACAGGACTTAAAGTCCAGGTGTCTGGATTTGGGATCCACGCTGCTTCCTGTCGCTTTTGGAACATTAGCTAATATCATAATCTCTCAGAATCTGTTTCTTCTTATTTAAAATATGTAGAAATCATGATGTGTACCAGTACAGTAGTGGGTGGTGGTAAAGATCTCTATTTGACACCCTCCTACGACCTTCCCTTCCATTCATTCCACTGTGTTTACTGAGCGCTCAGCAACCTCTGGGCTGAATCCCAAGTAGATTTCGGCTTCCCACAGGATATGGTTCCTGTCCGTGAGAGAGTTCCCTTACCACCCTGGTTACCCATTTCTGAGTTCATTCTTGAAGGTTAAAGTCCCTCTTAAATGAACACTGAACCCTAGAGACAGTCCAGCCAACGCCAAGTACAGTGGGGCCATTGCCACTCTTGCCTGAAGACTCTACATCCATAATGTAGCTTAAGATTACATTCGATTTTTTAGCAGCCGTGTCAGACTCCAGCTTATATTGAGTTCGTGGTCAACTAAAACCTCGAGATCTTTTTCACATCAATTGCTATCAAGCCAGGTCTACCCCCATTCTGCACTTGTGTAATTGATTTTTTTTTAACCTAAACATAGGGCATTCCATTTATCCCTGTTGAATTCCATCTTGTTGGTTTGGGTGCTTAAATTCACCTGATTAAGATCATAAGGATGTCTTCTATATCATAATCCAAGCAGTTTCTTTCCTTTTCTTTCTTTCTTTTTTTAAGTTATTCTCCTTTAAAATAAAGAAAAGTACACGGCCAACCAGTAGAGCCCTCTCTCCTGGTTGTGATAAATTATTATTATTATTATTATTATTATTATTATTATTATTATTATTTATATTGAGCCTAACCAACAGCCATCAACTGTTTTACTTTTCTTTACCTTGTCCATAAAGGTAGGAAAGAGATTCTTTGCTAAATGTTAACATTTACGACATCCACAAAATTGCCTTAATCAATGAATAAAAATTCCATTAACATTGATGAACAAATTGAGTGCCCGATTTGTAAAGCGTGGTACAACTGATTTACACAGGTAAATGGAACAGGCTTCGACCTCAAGAAGCATATGATCTAAAAGGGAAGCAGATGTACTCTTCATCCTAAAAGTAGAGCGTGGCCAGTGCTATGATCAAGGCATAAAAAGCTATGATGAATTTATTTATTTATTTTAAGAAAAGAGCAGCTGCCTCTAACAGGGGCAGCAGGGAAAGTCTCTGTGGGGGGGTGGCATTTGATCTAGGCACTGACCCCAGGCTGTTGTGCCACAGGTTAGTCTTGGTGAGTGTGCACAGACTCTGGGGTATATAACATTTTCTTTTCTATCCTAATATAGAATATGGACTTTAGATACCCAAAACGATCTCGAAAAAGAACAAAGCTAGAAGATATATATTTTCTGATTTCAAATCATATAAAGCTACAATAATTGAAACAGTGTAGTACTGTTCTAAAGGCAGATATATAAACCATTGGAGTTAAATACAAGCCTAGAGCTAAATTCTTTCATATATTGTCAAGTTATTTTTGACAAGGTTTCCACCAACATTTGGTGGGGGAAATACTAATCTTTTAACTAAATATTGTTGAAAAATAATAATTACATGAAAAAGAATAAAATTGGACCCTTACCTAACACCATATACAAATATTAACTCAAAATAGATAAAAGACCTAAATATAAATCTTAAGACTATAAACTTTTAGAAGAAAATTCTTTTCTAATGCCCATACATTGCCGGACAATAATTTCTTCTAAAAGATACCCAAAGTCTGAGAGTGAGTTTGCCATGGCTTCGTTTGCCTGGCCTATCCTTGCCATGTTCTGCAAGGCAGGATGGCGTGAGATTTGTCATGGCCTCACTGGTCTTACAACTTCGTGGCACTAGGATTATCAACAGCAGTGTTACGATCCTATCTAAGTTTTACTCTTGCGGTCTGACATACAGATGATCTGAGAAAGTTAACTCAGTCACCCCTCGGAGACCAGGCTCAGTGCCTTCCTGATGGGGCGTGTTGAAGGTCTTCTCTTTGCCTGAGAAGACAAAGGCGAGCTGAGGGTTGAGAATTCTGCCCGCGCCCTCTCCCTGCTCGGCATTACCTCTCCTTCCCCAGGTTGGAGCTTAAACCTACCTTCCTTTATGTCCTTTCTCGGCACACAGCAACCCAAGCCCTTTTTGTTGTCTCAGCTTGTTCTGCGCTTTTTGTCTTCCTGACAGGCTCATGCTACTCATATCCATCCTTGGTTAGGGTCCCTCCTTCCATCTGTTCAGTGTCCTTTATAAGAGAAAAAAATTACTTTGATTACCAGTGCAATACATGTTCACTGTAAAATATTTGGAAGAGATGGTAAATCTCTTTTAAAGAAGAGATGGTAAATCTCTTTTAAAAATCACCCATTATCTCTTCACTAAGTGATAATCACTATTGAAATTCAGTGTATTTTTCTAGTCTTTTTTTCTGTGCATATATAATTTTATATATGCAATTTTTAACCAAAATTGAAATGATACTGTATAGCCTTGTCTTGCTATTTTTACTTAACATTATATAGGACCGTTTTCACATATCATTACATATTCTTCGAAAACATGATTTTTTAATGGCTGCATAATTTTCCACTGTTCAATGTACATGTCCTTTTAAAATCTAGGCTCATCATATTTTAAAGCTTAGCGGTGTGCAACAATGGCGATTTTCCTCAAATGCCCTTCTCTACCACCCCTCCCCTCCCATCCCTTCCCTTTGTCAGGTTGATTATTTGAGCTCATGGAGGCAGACTTTCATTTTGGAACATCCTGTCCTCACGGAATTATATTCCCTTTCAGGATGGGCCACGGGGCCCCATGCCCATTCTTTCCCTTCCTTTGGAGCAGTTTGCTTCCTCACGTCAGATTCTGCGAGCGCCCCTTTCCTTTGCTGCTGTCAACTCCAGACATGGTTGCTTTCTCCCCAGATTTCCACCACTTCTCTTTTATCCATTTTTCTTTCTCGGTGAGGATAAGTAGTGGGAAGGACTCTGGGCTAGGAACCCCAGTTCTCATTCTAGTGATGAGTGGTTCTGTGACATAGGGCCACTACCTGGCTTTTCTGAGCTTGTCATTTTGTTCTGTTTGGGTTGGGTTTTTTTTTTGTTTGTTTGCTTGATGTGTGTGTGTGTTTGTGTGTGTGTGTGTGTGTGTGTGTGTGCGTGTGCGTGTGCGTGTGTGTGTGTGTGTGTGTGTGTGTGTGCGTGTGTGTGTGTGTTTGAGAGACAGACAGACAGACCAGGGATTGAATTCAGGGGCATTCTGCCTCTGAGCTATATTCTATATTCTGAGCCCTATTTTATTTTTACTTTGAAACGGGGTCTCTCTAAGCTAATGCACACTGGCCTTGAACCTACAATCCTCCAGTCTCAGCCTCATAAGTACTGATATTATAGGCATGCACCACCATACCTGGCTCTGTTTTTTTTTTAATTTTAAAACTCTAAGAGAGAACCAGATTCAATTATTCCCACAATACTTTCCTGGTGTAAAATGTGAATGGCACTGAATCCAGAGTAGTAACTTCTTTTGTTTGTTTTTCCTCCTAAAAAGTAAAATGTTGAGCTAGGTGTGGTAGTGCCCTCCTGTAAGCCTAGCTACTCAGGAGGCTGAGGCAGGTGGCAAGTTCAAGGCTAACCTGGGCAACTTAGCAAGACTTTGTCTCAAAATAAAAAAGGATTAGGGATAGAGCTCTGTGGTACAGTGACCCTGGGTTCAATCCCTAGTACTGAAATCAAACAAACAAAAAAGCAATTAAGCCTGGTCACAGTGGCACATGCCTGTAATCCTAGTACTTGGGAGGCTGAAACAGAAGAGTCTCAGATTTAAGGCTAGCCTCAATCATTTAGCAAGATCTGTTTCAAAATAAAAAAAAATAAAAAGGGCTGGTAGGTATAATTCAGATGTAGAATGCCCTTTGGTTCAATCTCTAGTACTGTAAAACAAACAAACAAACAAACAACCCAGCAACTAAATGTTGAGCAAAGCAAGTTAAGGATTTATCAGTATTTGCTTATAGAATTCTATTCAACAATAAAATAAAATAACAAAAGAAAAGAAGAAAGAATTCTATTCAACAAATCAGCCAACATATGGGATCGGCTACCATGTATCAGGTCCTATATTAGATTTATAAGGATGAAAACTATTGTTTTCCTGCCTTCAAAACGCACAGTTTAGTGAAGAAGAAAACAAGCATTAAAAAAATAACCGACACACCCGAGTGTACGTTTGGCCCTGCCGCTCCTTGGGCGTGTATGTGGCCATGGGAGTCGCCCATCTTCGCTGGCCCATCGTTTCTCCAGGTTGGGCGCTCAGCTACTGGGGGCAGAGGGCCTGGGCGGGGCTCTAGCTCGTCCATCACTCCTGAACTGTAACTGTGCGACTTGGGAAAGCGCCTGCCCTCTGCTCTTCCATGTCCTCATCTACAACATGAGGTTAATACCAGACGCTTCCCGCTTAAGTTTTTGTTGTAAAAATTTAATGAATTAATATACGTAAAATTCTCACACAAGTGCCTGATATACAGTAAACACTTAATAAACGGTTGTTGCTGTTATTCTAAGAATTAAACCAGTGTGTGTGTTAAGTGTGGTGCCTGGCAACATAATAGGAACCGGATCCAATTCAGTTAGTAGTATTTTATTTCTACAATAGAACTTTGGAGCAATGGCTGTCAGAACACAAAGAAAGGAGAAATTAATATTGCTAAGGGGGATGCTAGCAACCTTTTTGTGTATATCTGAGGAAGCCAATTCCAGAGAAGCTCACAGGACTTGTCCAAGGTTGTAAAGCAAGTGAGCAATAAAGCTAGGATTCAGCTGAGTGTGTTGGCTCATACCTGTAATCCCTATATTACGGAGTCTGAGATAGGAGGATCCCAGGTATGGAGGTCAGCCTCAACAAAAGAACCTAAGCAAACTAGTGAGGCCTTGTTTCAAGTTTTTTAAAAATGAAAAAGATATAGCTTGGAGGTAGAGCTCCCTTGGGTTCAATCCTCAGTACCAAAAAAAGGGGGGGGGACCAGGAAATGTGCTCCTAGTCCAGCCTACATCAAGGTCCCTGATGCAGTTAAGGCCCCCAGAGGCCACTGGTTGTGAATGGGCACAGCAAAGCCGGGTCAGGCAGCCTCTCACCGTATGACGACCTCAGTGAAAGCAGAGAAGCTGGGCTTGGTCGAGGGTAGCAGGGGTTTTGCCAGGATTTGCAGGGTGGGCAGACCAGGTCTTGCCCAGAGCCAAAGCTTTGGGCAGATTTCCAAGGGCATCTTCATGCCTGCCAAGGTTGGCTTGGGGTTCACGGCCAGGCCAGACACAGTTTGTCCAGTTTAAGGCTGGGAGACAATGGGCTATGTCATCCCGTCTCCTTGGACAAGCAGTGTTCCACTGCTCTTTCCCCAGCCTGGCTCTCTGGTCCCTCTCCCAGAACACCGTGGCCTGGTAGACCCCTCCCTCCTCTCTCTTTCTCCCTCACTCCACGCTTCCCCCTCATCTTCTCTTCTCCATCTCTCCTCTGTCTCTCAGTTTCCTCTCTTCTCCTCCTTCCCTCACACTCCTTCCCTCTGTTTGCTTTCTCTGCCTTCTGCCCCTTCCCTTCCAATGTCATCAGTCTTTGTCATTCTTCCCATCTAAAAGGCACCCCAGCTCTGGAAGCAACCCATTCAGCATCCCAACCCCACTCACTACGCCCAGCCCAACGGGAGGGAGGCTGAGGATGGCGGCCCAGACCTCCAGCCTGCCTCTGCGCCGCCGTGGGGGTGGGGCTGGGCCGCACAGGCGGGCTGCCCTGAATGACAAGCGGGGATATTGATCGCATTCTGAACTCAGCCCAGCCGATAGAAGGTAATTAATGACTCCATTTGCCTCAGTACCGGGGAGAACAATTGAGTTTGAAACTGCAACAACTGGCGGCTGGGGAGACTGAGGGGCAGCCCCGGGGTGAAGCCCTCCGAGGGGGCTAGTGTGTGAAGGAGCAGAGGTGGAAGGCCATCAGGAAGACCGGCCAGAGGCCCAGGCCCACTCCTGCTCCCACTTAATCCTCCATCCTTTCTCTCTCTCTCTCTCTCTCTCTCTCTCTCTCTCTCTCTCTCTCTCCCTCCCTCCCTCTTTTGTTTTTCATTTTTCTTTTGGTGTTGGAGATTGAACCCAGGGACACTCTACCTCTGAGCTACATCCCCAGCTCTCTTTATTTTTTATCTTGAAACAGGCTCTCACTAAATTGCTAAGGGCCTCAATAAGTTGTTGAGTTGAGGCCTTAAATCTCTGATCCTCAGTCTCAGCCTCTCACGTGCTGATATGACAAGCATGCACCACCACACCCTGCTCCTTTTTAAGATCATTTTCTGCCTGTGAATGATTATTTGCTTTCTCCAGGATTGCTTCTTGCTGGCTTTGTGATGTTGAACATACCTAAACTCTCTCTGAGCTTGTTTCCTTGTTTGTGAAATTGAGCTAAGTGGCGCTTCTCTTTTGCAAGTGTTCTATGAGGACTAGAGGTCATATTATGAAGTACCCAGAGCCTGCCTAGAACCCAGGAAGTGTGCCAGAAATGGTGGCTACCCAGATGATAAGGATGGGGGAAGGCAAATGGTCAAGCAGAGGGCAGCAGGGGCAGACAGCCTTGAGTTTAGACCCAGGCTTTGCTACTTAATAGTTCTGCTACTTAATAGGCAAATTACTTTGCCTCTCTGAAACTACTTCCTCTTGTGAACTAAGATAATAAAAATAGTGATAAGTATCTTGTAAAGTTGAACAGATTCCATGAATATAAGTGAAAGCCCAGGCCGGGCATGGTGGCGCACGCTTGTAATCCCCATGCTTGGGAGGCGGAGACAGGAGGATCGCGCAGGTTCAAAGCCAGCCACGCTGGTTAAAGACACCCTGTTTCCAAATAAAAATATAAAATAGGTCTGGGAGTGTAGCCCAGAGATAGAAGGGCTTCCGGAAACCCCAGTACCACCAAAAATAAATAAATAAATAAATAAATAAATAAATAAATAAATACCCCAGTAGTGTCAGTTTCCCCATAGACGAGTGGACATTTGTATTTGGGCTTATAAAACTGAAGTTAACATAATTTTTTTTGCTATACTTAAAATTTTTTTTTCCTTCAAATGCCTAATCCTGATTCCTGGGATTTGGTGGGCAGACCCTGCTCAGCAAACTTTGAGGAGCCCTGGGGCTTTCTGACCAAGGAAATGGCGTCATTTCATTCTGTCTATTCCTAACCACTGCCACCTACCTCTTAGCCGATGCTTAGCCCATTTACCTCTCAGCGCTTGCAGTGAGCACTTGGGGAGTCCAGGTAGTATGTAAATGCACAAGGAGGAAAGTGTGTTTCCATTTGTTGTCCCTACCCCTAGCCCAAGACACGGTCTTCAGCGACTAGCCTCCTCCCCAAGCCACCAAGACCTCACTGGACAACCTGATCATGACCGGCCAGTGTGAGGGCTCTGGCCTGGAGTGACAGGTGTGGAGTGGACTCAGCTCTAGGATGGCCCAGGAAGAGGTGGGGAGTGACTGAGGAGACCCCATCCTTTTTGAGGAACAAAAGGGCCTTCTTATGCTAGGCACATGTTCTAACACTGAGCTACACTCCCACCCCCAATATAGTTTTAATAAGGACCCTAGAACTAGTACTTGTTTGTTGGACAAAACCTGGACAAAATAAAAACTTAAAGAAGAAGAAAATAAACATTCCCCATGATCAGGAATTCACCACTGTCACCAGGTCGGTGGCAGTCCCTCCAGCCAAGATGACTCCCACTTTCTGGTCCTCTTTGTTTGCATCCAGTCTCTAGATGTTGGCTGGGCGGGTGCTGGTTCAGACCACAGGCGTTTAGCGAGCTGATACCTTCCTTGTGCTGGGCTCCCTCGTGGACACACCCTCCAGTCACCTCTGTTACTCGACCCTCAGTTTCCTCACCAGTAAAAAGAGGATTCGAATTTTACTTACCTTGGAGAGTGGTTGGAAAGCCCAAATAACATGGTCTCTGAAGACTTTGCATTGAGTGCTAATATAAATATAAAGTGGTCAGTTAGACAATATCAGTTTTGTTCCCCTTGGAAGAGTAATATACATCAAAGTTGTAATTTATCAGTTTGCTTGTTAAATTAATTTCTTTATATAGTATGCATGTTCCAAAACAGATTTGTGGTATCTCCTTGAGCATGCGTACACTGTAGTGAGCAAAGCACCTGGAATGGGCTCTCATCCCAGGAGACCTGCTGCTGAGTTGTGTGACCTCGAACAGGTGGCCTGCCCACCTTGCCACCCACCCAGCTAGTTTTCCTCAATCTAACGTGAATAATTGGGGGCAGGAGTCCCCTAATCATCTGGGCAGCCTACACTCATGCCAGAAGTTTTAGCCTCAGTGTAGGGAAGGGGCAAAGCAGAGAACTGGTATGGCCACCAAGAAGGCCGTGTGCCCAGACGGGACCAGGCGCCTCTCAGCTGGGTCCCCGGGGTTGGCGCCCAGGAAGCAGAGTGAAATGTTTTAGAAGCCTGGCTCTGGAGTAGGACCGAACTGGATTCAGATCCTAACTACCATTTACTAGCGACATGGCCTTCCACTAGCTGCTACTTAAACTTTCTTTGCCTCTTTTTCCTTATCTTTAAAGCAGGTGTCACAGTATTTACCTAACAGCATTGTTGGAAGGACTAAATGAGCTTTGAAGCCAGAACATAGAAGCAGCTCTTGCCATTTGTATGCTGTTAGAGTAGCTGGGCAGGGGAGAGAGTACGGCTGAGTCTTCCATAAATGGAGACCAGCACATGGTCCCTCCCCAGTCCTCTGGGGTCTTAGTCAACCTACAGCAACCAGACTTCCCAACCTTAACCCCAAAACACAGACTGACAGTAGAAAAGAAGAAAGAGTATTGGAAATCAGAGGTTTTCCAGAAATTCCAGGACAAATGACCATCACACTCCAGCTGCCCTGGTTCAGGGAATCCAAATGTAGAGGCCTTCGCTGAGCCCTGCTCTTAAGCAGCCCCTGCCACCTGCTTTGGATGGAGGCCCTGCAGCTCCAAGGCCAGGCTCTGCTCCTAACTGGGGACACAGTGCTTTCACTCCGTTGGCTTGAGGCACCAGAGGTGGGTGGATGGTGTTGCTGAGATGAGAAGGGCCTCCAGGGGACCCAGGATGATGCTGTTAGAGGTAACAGGCAGTGGGGTGGGTGCAGAAGGAGTAGATGTCTACCCAGGCCCTGCCCGTCCTCTCAACACCAGGGATACATGGGATTTGCCTGACAAGTGACCCAGTCCCAAAACCTTCTGCCAGAAGTCTGGTTATGAATGCCACCCAGGAGAGTGGCATTTGTCCATTCAGTCATTTACTGAGTACCTACTATGTGCCGTACTTGGCATTGGAGCTATAGAAATGCATCCCAGTACCTGGGAGGCTGAGACAGGAGCATTACAGGTTCAAAGACAGCCTCGGCAAGTAGTGAGACTCTCATCAACCTAGCAAAACCCCGTTTCAAAATAAAAATAAAATAGGGCTGGGGATGCAACTTGGAGGTAGAATGCCCCTGGGTTCAATCCCCAGTAAAACACACACACACACACACACACACACACACACACACACACACACACACACTGCCTCAGCTATGATCCCTGCCCACAAGTAGCTCACAGCCTGACTCTTTGGCAGGAATCAGGTGGGGAATCTTCTTTGGATGGATGCTAGTTAATTACTCCCATATCTTTCTTCCTTGCTCATCTGAAACTTAGGTCAGGACCAACTTCTCTCTCTGCCTCTGTTTTAGCCCCACTCTGTCAGAGAGCCCTTACAGAGCCGGGAGTGGTGGCACACGCTTGTAATCTCAGTACTTGGGAGGCATGTACTGAGACATGAGGATCACAGGTTTGCAGCCAGCCTCAGCTACTTAGTGAGCCCCTTGCAACTTAGTGAGACCCTGTTTCAAAATAAAGAATACAAAATAGGCCTGGGGGTGTAACTCAGAGGTAGAATGCCCTTGGGTTCCATCCCCAGTACCAAGAAAGAAAGAAAGAAGAAGAAAGGAAGGAAGGAAGGAAGGAAGGAAGGAAGGGAGGGAGGGAAAAGAAGAGAAGAGAAGGGAGCCCTTCCCTGGGGGCCTAGCAGGGTCTCTTCCTCGTGGGAAGTGCTACCCTGAGCTCTGTCGTCCCAGGAGGCCCCGAGTGGTCAGTGCTGTCAGCTGCTTCATTCATTTTCCTTTTCTGTTTTCTTCTTCCTTGTTTCCTTTTGCTTTCCTGCGCCTCCTCTGCTGTTCTCTTCTCCTTTTTGTCCTCCAACCTGAACCTCTCAACCCTCCCCATCCAGGCCCTGGGCTGCTCGCGGTAGCTGGGCACCCAGGCATCAGCGACACAGGGCCAGCTGGTGTTGTTCCTGCGCCAGGCGTCCTCACCCCAGCCAGGCTCCTGCGGAAAGCCTCTCCCTCTTTCTGCCCTTCCCCTGCGTCTGGCTCCCCCTTCCCAGAGCCTCTCTGCCTTGCACCTTCTGACCCAGCGCCTCTCCCAACCTCCTTTTGCCCTTCCTGCCCTCTCCCCTGGCCTGCATTTCTCCTTTCCTCCTCCAGCTCAAAGGACTGGCCTCCCCCTCCCCTGGAGAGAGAGGTAATGATCGCCTGTGGGACCTGTGGCTGAGTCCAGTCCCACCGCCCTCCCCTGCCCTGTGGCTCACCTCCCTGGCCCCCCTTGGGCTCCTTTGCCATTCATCATGGCTGCTGCCTTTCCCCACTGCCCCGTGGCCTTCCTTTCCCTGCGGGGAGCTTCTCAGGCCTCCTCTAGCCTCTGGGCGATTCTCCAGGTGCTTTCACCAGCCACTTTGTGGCGCTGCCCCTCCACACCTTCTGCTACCCACCTCCCCCACCTGCCTTCGCCTCTTCCTCCAGGCCACCTCCCTGCCACCTTGCCCCCGGGCTTCCTCTCGCCTTCCCCTCCCGCCCTCCCAGCCTCAGCCTCGCAGCCTTACCACCGGGGCCTGGGTATACAAAAAAATAAATAAATAAAAAGGTCAGTGCGTGGAGGGAGCAGCAATAACCCCTAAAACAGTACTATCAGTGGAACATGATTGATCAATTGAATTCCATAGCGGCTGAAAAATGTGGGATTAAGTAGTGTATTATACGCACAATGAGTTGAGGCATGATGTTCATTTCAAGTTCATTTCGCCGGCCTCTGCCACCAGATCAGGCAATCAATAGGGGCAGCAGATATCATATATCACCTCTCTGCGGGCTGGGGAGAGAGCACCATAATCTCTCGCAAATTTAGAGTGACAGATTTGTCAAGATCTGAAGGGCCCCTGAATAAATGAAGGCAAAGAGACTCCTCCAGCCAGTGACCTGAGGACAAAGCTTCAGTTCAGCCCTTACACACACACACACACACACACACACACACACACGGCCACGCCACACACAGGCATATACACAAATCTACACAGAGGCATGGATTGAGGTCCGCCACACATACACACATTATACACACGTACACATCCACCCACGTAATGCACAAACACACACTCACAAATGCACATTCTATTCCCCAGGCCCCAATTGGTGAGACTGCACTAGCTGTGCACACAAAGACCCCTGGTGCCTCCCACCCTGACAGCAGGGCCGCCCCAAAAGGTAGGAGGGCTCTGGGGGACAGAGTTAGACACATGGAACTTGCAGGCAGCTACAGGGAGTAAAATGGGGAGAAAGAAGAGTCACATAAGAAGTGGGGGCACGGGCTCTGCTCCCTCTGCAGTCACAGACATCCTCTCAGAAAGGCTCTTACTCAGCTGGGCATGGTGGTGCCTGCCTAGAATCCCAATATTTGGGAGGCTGCGGCAGGAGGACTGCAGGCTCAGGGCCAGCCTCAGTAACTTAGCAAGACCCTGTTTAAAAAAATTTTAAATCTCTAAAACACAAGATATACTTAAACATATCGAAGTCAACCACCAAGCCAAGCAAGGGAAGGAGGGATGGGGAGGGAATGGGGTGGGAATTGGGTAGGGGTTAAATCGGTGATGTGTACATGTATGTACACACAAGTATTTTACCCCAGTATGATGTATGAATACAATACACCAATAAAAATTAAAAAGAAAAAGAAAAAAAATTTAAAGACGAGTTGGGTAGCTCAGAGGTAAAATGCCCCTGGGTTCAACCCCAGTACAAAAAAAAAAGGAAAAGAAAAGAATTCTGTCATTTAAACACTCAGAGACCCTTTTTATCCAGATGTGTATATACATAGAAAATACTCACACAAAAGAGAAAAATAAACACGCTACCTCCCAATTCACACTCAGGGATACCTACACCCTCTAAGACGGAAAACTATTACACAAAAAAAAACACAACTGCTAGGCTTTTGTCCATAGAAATACCATTGAGGCTCCTCTGCTTGCCTCAGACTTTATCAGGGTCAACCTCTCAATCTCTCTCTCTCTCTCTCTCTCTCTCTCTCTCTCTCTCTCTCTCTCACACACACACACACACACACACACACACACACACACACACACACATACACGTACATTTTCTTTGCTTTCCCACCCCTTCCAAAATAAAGCATAGAGGGAAGACAGGAGGTCCCTCTGGAAAGCAGAGCCCATGTTCCATCTGGGAGGCCAGCGAGGCTGCAGGTTGAGGTTAATCAATATGTAATATTTTCTATGGTCTCCCAAATGATACTGTACGGTGTTACTGTATATAATGCAATATTGATTATATCATATCGTATAATCACCTATAAACTGATATATATAACAGTCCCAGAGGAACACCCTGGGGGCTACACATGGTCTGGCCTGAGGTCCAAGGCTCCCCAGCTGGTCCTGGGTGGACAGGCCCAGAAGTTACCAAGCTGGGGCTGGGGCGGGGCGGGGCGGGGGAGGAGGCAGGAGAATAAGGGCTCAGGAAGAGGCACTTTATCTCCTCTGCACTCTGAAGCTCCAAGGGACCCTCCAGAAGGCAGAGATCGAGGAGGCAGGGCTAACCGGGGTGAGAGCGCCTGGGTCGAGCCTGACAGGATGGGGCTTGCGGCCCCAATGAAACAGGCCCTGTGGGGCCCCACCAGGCCTTTCCTTCTTGGAACAAGTCTCAGCTCCCTGTGGAAACCCACAGGAAGAACCTGGTGACTGAGGACTTGGCTCCTGGTGGAGGCCTGAGCCAAAGTTCTCCAAGGGAGAAGTGGCAGGCACAGCAGGTCGTCGGTCCTCTGGAGCCTGCCCATGGGGTGCTCACAGCCCAGGTGTCTCCTTACTCCTGCTCAGTCCCCAGCCCAGCCCAGCGCTTGGCTTTGCTCTCAGAGCCCCTCCTCCCTCAGCACAGTTAATTACTTCACCCAGTCTCCATGTTACACTCAGCCTGAGAGATTTGATGATTTCAACCCTTGGAATCAGTGGAACTGAAATTCATCTTGGAGCCGAGTTCAATTCTCCACAGGCTCCGTAATGCGGACCTGCGAACTCAACTCCTTGCTCAAGCTTACCCAGGCTGGGGGACAGGGCAGGAGGGGGGCCTGAGAGACAACCCAGGGAGCCCCTCTGCCTCCACCTCTCTCAGTGACCCCGAGTTCTCTTTTTCTTTCCAGCTCCTTCAGGGCTCTGGCTTCCCAGCCAGATCTCTGAGATGAAAGTAAGGGATCCCGGTAGGGGTGCAGAGCCCCAGGGCAAGGCACCCCCTTGTCTACACTCCTTGTGCCTCTGCTGGCCTTGCATTAATATCCCGGGTGTCCATGTGTTCCCCAGATGTGTCTGAGGGTTCGGTCCCCAACGGAGACTCTCAGAGCGGTGTGGACAGTTTGCGGAAGCACTTGAGAGCTGACGCCTTCACCCAACAGCAGCTGGAAGCTCTGGATCGAGTCTTTGAGCGTCCTTCCTACCCTGATGTCTTCCAGGCATCAGAGCACATCAAATCAGAACAGGTGAGGAAGGAGCTTCCTGCTCGCTGAAGGGGAAGGAACTGGGCAGAAGGCGGCCTCTGAGAACATACCCAGCAGCCCACACTGCATGTGTCTGTATGGGGCACAGTGTGTGTGCTGTGTGGACATGCTCACAGGAGGACATCAGGGGACAGTTAAGAGATATCATTATGGAATAAAGGGATTAGAAATGATGAGTTCTGGGTGCAAGGGGGAAATCTCATCCCCTTTGAAGACTCAGTTTCTCCATGTATAGGAAGAAGGGCTTCTGTGAATCAGCTTCTTTCCAGCTGACCATTCTATGGTCCTGGCATGGGGTATGCAGAAATGGCCTCCTGCCATGTCCCTTGCCCACCTGCCCCAGGGCTCTTCAGAAAGTTTGTACAATCTGTGGAGTTCCTCTTGTCCCGCATCAGGAGGACAATCTTCCTGTGCCTGCCTCCTGCTTCCAGTCCAGCCAAACAGCATGATCCCAGGCAGGCTGACGACCTCTCCTGATACTTCCTAACACAGCAGCTCAGAACACACAGCGCAGCACACAGCACCCCAACAAAACACACCAGCAGAAACATATTTTCAGCTCCTCACATTTACAAGCACATGGCACCACCACCCATCTGCTCCCGGCCTCCCCAGCCTGGTCCTCAGCCCTCTCGCCCCAGCACTGGAGCCAGCAGGCAGCACTATCCCCAAAGCTCCCCAGCTCACACCTCTAGCACATCTCCACCCACACATCAGTGCAGCCCCAGTGCATGCACCCACGCACAGGGCCACACTCCTGTCCCTCCCACACACACAGCCTAGGCCAGGCCCATCCGCACGCGCAACACAACTGCCATGCTTGCACACGCGCAGACGTGCACACCCACACATGTGTTCTTCAGCGAAGCCCAGCGGGCTGAATGCAGCTCAGTTCTACTCTAAGATTCCAGCAGCTCCTAGCCACTCGCCTTTCTCCCTGCGTGTCCTTTTATCCCATAAGCTGTTTGTCTTCATAAAACAAAAATCAAAAGTCTTTTTAAGGTGCCCTGAGCCATAAACCAACAAAGGAGGAGCCGGCCGAGGCGGGCGGCTCGGTGCACCCTCCCCGAGTCCCCGGCTGTATTACAATGAATAACCTTTATTTACTTTCATTAGACTATTAAACACCAGCACAGTCATTTTTCCCCCTGAAACTCGGAGCAGGGCCCATAAAGCAAATCCGAAGCCTAATTGAGTTCATTTTAATTTCTCTCCGATCACAGCGAATTACTCTGGTGATAAATCAGGGGGCAGCTTCACCCCCAGTAGAAGGCCTAATTTGCAGCTAATTACAAAACTGATTTCTACAGGAAGATCAATACGAGAAGGAATTGGAAATGACGAGGCAATCCCGTCCAGCCAGTGAGGGGAGGGGTCCTCTGGGGGGGCCAGGAAGCGGAAGGGAAAAAAACGGACCCGAAAGAGCAGAAAATAAGTTTTAATTTAACGTAATATTAATCAGAGCAACTTTTCCTGCTTTGTGCAGGCTCCTGGTCTGCCCAGCTCCGGGGTCTGGCTTGGCGGTGGCTGCAATAAAAAGGCAATTACCCGAGTGTTTCGGGCAGGACACCCTTTCAGAGTCAATGACTGGCCCCCTCCCACCCTTCTGTTAGCCATGTGGACTCTCCCCCTCCCCAATTTCATACCCCAGTGCACAGGCAGAGAGCGAGGGGCCCATGGGGCTGTCTTTGTTTGTTTTTAAAAAAGGGGCGCCCATACCCGATCAGCCAGCCCTGCAGTGCCAGGCTGAGGGTCCCACTAGGCCCTACCCCCAACTACTGCCTCTCCCATTGCATCTTGGTTCGCCCCTCCTCCACAGCACCCTTCCTGGGGGGGGCCTGAACACCCTACTCCTCTCATCAAAGAGGTCCCCACTGCTACCCTTCCTCCTGGGACTTCTTAAGCAAGAGATGCTACAGAAGCCTAAAGGGTGCTGGCCAAACCACTCGCAGTGCACAGGCTGCATCTCTGGCTCCCTACGGCAGGTCTATCCTGCCCTAGCAAAACTCCCCATCACTGGGTGCCCGCCCCTCCCCATCCCCCCTCTCCACCGGGCCATCTCCTTCCACCCCATCTGGGAGGGCTCCCCGTTCCTCCTCCCCATCTGCACACCGCCCTTTCTCTGTATGAGCTCATCAATAGAGAGCTGTCGCTTTTCTCTGTCCTCCCAGGGGAACGAGTACTCCCTCCCAGCCCTGACCCCTGGGCTTGATGAAGTCAAGTCGAGTCTATCTGCATCTACCAACCCTGAGCTGGGCAGCAACGTGTCAGGCACACAGACATACCCCGTCGTGACCGGTAAGGGGGCTTCCGGGAGGGTGGGGCGCGGCTTTCAGTGGGGGCTACTCAGCCTGTGCCATCTGGGGCTCAGTGTGACAAGTGGGCCCCCTGCCATGATATGTCAAGAGAGTCTCCAAAACCAGGGTGCCTCCTGAGCAGATGTGTGCAGATGTTGGGGAGAAAATATTGTGGTCAAGGATCTAGGCTTTAGCCTGAAAAGGATCTCCCTGTCCTCTGTCTTCTCTCTGCCTTTTTTCTCGCCTCCGCTAAGGTGCCCAGACTTCCAGGCCTCTTGTTAGGACATGTGCAGAAGAATGTAGAGGACAAATAGGCCAGGCTGGTGAGGATGGGCCATGGGTGCCCGGTATCCAGCCTCCACACTCCTCTGTCCCCAAGGCTTCTAGGGGACCCACTTTCCTCTCTTGTGAGGCCGTGTCTTTGAAAGGCTTGAGGGCGTGGCACCCATTGCTGTGGAGTGACAGGGGAACATGGTTATTGTAGCCTCTCTTCTGCTTCCCGGAGACCAAATAGGTCAAATAGGTAGGGTCAAATGCAGGGGGATAGGGCACCCTGGCCAGGGACCCCCCGTGAATCAGGGGCCACAGAGGCATCTGGAATGACCATGCAGGAGAGGGCCAGAAGAAGGTGCCAGGGATGGCGCCTGGCACTGCGGAAGGGTTTCGGGGCCAGGAGAGTGCCCAAGTGGGAGAGGTGTTATTAAAATTCACCTAATTATTCTGGAGACACTAAAGCCAATGTGCCGTTTGTTCCTTGGGAGACAGGATGATTGAGAAGGGTCTCAGTGGGGATTGGGAGACACTGAGGCGTTACCTGCCGAGTGAGGAGGCGGCCAGAATCAAGACAGGGAGCAGGCGCCATTGAGGGGCCTGCTTGTGACTTGGAGCTGATCTGAGCATGGCTCAGTCTGACCTGGGTGTGGAGTAGCCACCCAGCCTCCAGGGGACGCCCAGCAGAGCCGTCGGTAGCTTTCCCAGGCCCTCTGGAAGGGGCGTCCTGGTAACACTGTGTTTGGCATAGACAGAGTCACCCTTTGGCTGAGTTCTTAGAAGTTGCAGAGCTGACTGGGCGTTGGGGAGCAATGACCTTCGCTGGGTCAGCTGGGTCAGGATGCAGCCTAGATCAGCTGGCCCTCAGCACAAGCCCTCTGTAGCCCAACTCCAGAGCTCTCTGCCCCCTTAGATCCTCTGATCCAGGCCAGGCCAACTTTCTGGCCAGTGGTCACTTCTCGAAGGTAGTCCATCCCAGACGACTGGCAAAAGAGCGCGGGATACTTTTCTCTGATCCCAGAGCACTTCCCTTTGCTCAAGGTCAGAGTCCGAAAGGCAGGGACTTCCGGGGGGGCGGGGGGGTAGAGATGTAGATCTTCAGGGTAGGGGCTCTTGCCACAGGGGACACTGAGGCTGGTGCAGAAAAGTCCCTCCACCTTGAGCAGCCCCCCGCCCCGCCCCCCTATGGCCCTGGAACAGTCCCAGCTCAGCCTGGGAACATCTCCGGCTGATCCATCTGGATCCAAGTGTGAGAAAGTTCATTTCAGACCCAGCTTGACATTCCCAGGTGGCAAGTTAGCACTAACATCTCAATCTGTATGCGACATTTCAATCAAGCGAGGAGTAACAAAAGCAGAACCATTAACATTCGGAGCTGTTCACCAGTGGTAATGACGGGGAAACTCGCTCAGAAACTGGAAATTACCAAAAAGAGAAAAGTGTGTGGCGGGGTGGGGGCGGGGAGGCTGGAGTGGGGGCGGGGAGCGATTTTTCCACACTTAGGCCAAGATCCAATGTTTGGATTAATAGTGCCATTACTGGAGAAAGGGCTGCAGATTATGCTCATTCTTAAAATGTTTTTGCTGGCAATTAAACGGCTGCAGCTATTGATCTTTGTTGATTTTATGTCCTCCTAATTTGCATAATCTATTAAAGATGAATGATTCATGATGTGTTTATTATGGGGACAAACAGGATTTGCTGGAGGGACTGTCAAGGTGAGAAACGGGGCATTGCCCAGAGACTTTGTGGGCCGTCTTGGGAGTGGGTCCAGAGTGTGGGCCTTCGGGCCAGGACTTCGTAGGTGGCAGAGAATGGTGATACAAGGCCAACTAGGAGCGGTAGTCTTTGGGTGAGTTCATCTACAAAGATGCTGGCATCGGTGAAAACTAGGCTTCACGCTGCGCCAGGGTGTGAGAGAGGCTCTTGGTGTATTTGTAGAAATTCCCCTCAAAGGTTCTGAAAAAATTTTATTTCACTGAAAAATATTAAGAGATTTGGTGGAAGGAAAAAAAGATTGGGGGGGAGGCCCTTCCCAGCAGGCAGGTGATTGTGGGCAGGTGGGTGCTTAGGTAAGAAAGTAGCAGGGAAGCCAGGCGTGGTGGCACATGCTTGTAATCTCAGTACTTGGGAGGCTGAGGCAGGAGGATTGCAGGTTCACAGCCAGCCTCAACTACTTAGTGAGGGCTGGGGGTATAGTTCTGAGATAGAATGCCCCCCTGGGTTCAATCCCTAGCTCCACAAAAAAAAAAAAAAAGAAGAAGGAAGAAGGAAGGAAGGAAGGAAGGAAGAAAAGGAAGGAAGGAAGGAAGGAAGGAAGGAAGGAAGGAAGGAAGGAAGGAAAAAAGGAAGGAAGGAAGGGAGGGGCGTCCTGTGCCTGCTGTTTGGCTTAGATGTGCTGAGGTGTTGGAAGGGCCCCTTTCACACACACACACACACACACACACACACACACACACACACACACACGCACACACACCCATGTCGAAGGCCCACAGCTCTCCCCCTCTCCAGGACAGGCATCTGAGACCACAAACCTTTGGAGAAGAGTCCTAAGGAAGGCCCTGGCCCAATCTGAGACCCAAACCTTATTGATATTCCTGCCACCTCCTGGCACTGGAGGCTGATTTCAAACTTCACCAGCCACTTGATACAGCTGTTCCACAAGGTCAGGACTGAGAAGAGAGAGGAACCTGGACTATTGTCTGGAGGGAAGAGTAGGGCCCAGTGGGCCAGGACACCGCTAATCACATTGCAGGCAAGGGTGGCTGCCGGGGGCTAGGGCTCAGCCCGACGGCCTCCCCCACCCCCTTCCATCATGGAACCAAGGCAAGAGACCGATTTTTCGGAGTGGTGTTTGCAAGTTCTGCCGAGATTTTAATTTCACTGCATCACAACTCAGCAAGCTGCCAAGTCAAGCTGGTTATTTAAATTTATCACCCACTCCCTTCCGCCGCTGGGCTGCTCTAGCTCGGCGGCATCTCTTCTCTCCAGCCCACTGCTCTAGGCTGCTGGTCTGGAACGAAGCCGAGTCTCTCCTAAGTGATAAGGGAAAAGGGGCCCGCTAGATGAGAGGATGGGCTGCCTAGGGCTGCCTTCTGCCACCTCCCCACCTCCCCAAAGGACCCCACAGGGGACTGCCACTAACCCCTCAGCAGTCCAGTGCCTTTGGATCAGGGCCTCTACAGTGAGACCTCTGGCTGCAACTGTTTGCCAGAGCTCCTTCCGTAATGTCTCCCATCACTGGTAGAGAGAGTAGCCCCTCTTCCCCACGGCCTCCTCACCTCACCTCTCTCTTGGCCTGCTGGGGCTGCAGCATGGAGGAGCCTGCAGAGACCCTGGCAGTGATGTTGATCTGGGAGGAGAAGATGAAAGCTAGCTTCAGGATCCCCAGTCACTGGAGACGCGTTAGAGCATTTAGAGAGTGCCTTGGCTTGGGGGAAGTCTGGCCGAGAGGAGAGAGCAGGCTTCCTAACCTGGAGCCCCAATGGGCCAAGATGGTGTCAACGTCAGTGGTCGTGCAGCTAGATGATCATCCTCGAAGCTGAGGACACACCTGTCTCCAGAGCTGCTGCAGTGTGGGCTTCACTGGCCTCCAGTGGGCATCATCACACGCACGGGGAGAGCCCTGTGCACTTGTAGTTCTCACCACCCTCGTTGTAGCGGTCCAGAGATGAGGGAAGAGTGAAACTGATGTCCAGGAGCAAGGCAGGGTAACCTTAGCAAAGCAGCTGGATGAAACAGAACAACCAAAAATGTTAATACACAGCCAAACCTCACTCACTGGGTGCCACAAATGAAGGAAATGTCAAAGCCAGAGCAGAACGAGAGACACCGCTGGCTGCATGCTGGAGGGAGACCTGCTTAGGAGAAGTCGGGGTTGTAACGCACCAGGCAGGAAACATGACCTTGGGCCCAAGAGAAGCAGAAAACTAGAACTGTATAAAGCCAGGGACAGCGCCGTGTAGGAAAGGGACACTCACAAGCTCACTCCAGTGGCCCAGGGAAGCAAGAGAGGGAAGAAAGCAACATGTCACCATGAGAAATGGAGACCCCAGGCCTGAGCCTGGATCAGAAGCTAAATTTATGCCATGAGTGTGTTGTGCAGGAACCCCAAGCCAAGAACTTGCATAAAAATTTGTCCAGGATAGCAATTCTCTCAGAAACCCCAGCAGGAACAATAGCAACCCTTCCTTGTGGAGACATTCAATAATCTAAGGAACAAGGGACTCACACAGGAAAAAAAAAAATCCACCATAAGAAATCATGCATCTCATGTGACTATAAACAATCAGAGGGACAGTAAACGAAGCGGTACATAGAACAGTTAACACCGGAGAGCATGGAACCATCCAAGAGCAACTATGAACTGCACGTGTTTAATATTTCAAAGAGGATCAAAGAGAAGTATCCGTTTTTATCACAGATCCAGATTCCCAGGGACCCTTCCCCACCACTGTTCAGCAAATTGTGCTGTAACAGAGATCAAAAAGGGCAAAGAATGAAGGCCACACCTACAGCTTATTGTTTTGGCGTCTAGGAGCCACTGAGAGAGCTGAGCCTCAGGCAGCTCTGAAAGTATAGCCTGTTCATGGCTTATCCCAGCTCCCAGGCTGCTTAGCCTCAGCAAAGAATCTTACTTTTCCTTTGGGAAGATGACTAAACATTGAAGAGTTGGGGACAAGGACAGTGTTTTCCTTCCGTGTGTGTGTGTGTGTGTGTGTGTGTGTGTGTGTGTGTGTGTGTGTGTATGCATGCTCACACACACATATGGGGGATGTTTCTCCACCTGACAGGGAAAAGGGAGTTTTATTGAAGAGCTTGGGAGAACTTTTCCTAATGCCGAGAGACTGTAGCTTTGAAGGAAGCCCTCCAGCCCAGGAGTAGCTGTG
This sequence comes from Muscardinus avellanarius, assembly GCF_963383645.1. Taxonomy (NCBI): domain Eukaryota; kingdom Metazoa; phylum Chordata; class Mammalia; order Rodentia; family Gliridae; genus Muscardinus; species Muscardinus avellanarius. Next base: position 133,467,957 of record NC_137789.1, read on the forward strand.
GGTACTGCCCAAGCGCTCAGGGCATGGAGCGGGAGCAGAGGAGCTGATCTCCTGGAAACTGACGAGTCAGAGCAGAGATGGGAGGCTGATGAGCCAAAGTTCAAAGCTGAGCAGCAGAGTCAGCTTGGAGACAGGAGTCAACTCTTGCAGTTTGGACCCCTTGCCCACATCTGCGACGAGCAGCAAAGTAGCCTTTTAGTGGACAGAGGTGTGGACCCTGGGAAACCTCCTCCTCCTACTCAGGGACTCCCGAGGACCTCCAGGAACCGCCTCTTTCCTGTAGTTAACAACCCCCTTCCAATGCAACCGTATTTCCCTCCATAAAACACTTAGCCCTTGGCCAGCCCCTTGGGGGAGGAGAGGGCAATAAAGGCCCAGAAGTGTTTCTGAAGGAGGCTGGGAGTCGCCTAGTCTTGTCTGTCGGCTCAAAGCCCCTGATTAACAGAGGAATTTAGGGCACAGACATCAGAGTTCCTCTCCAACCTTGAAAGGAAAGAGTAAGGGTAACTTCAGATACATGGCAAGTCAGAGAGCCCTTTACTATGGAGGCCACATCAAGCCAGAGGGCTTCTCCTGTGTACCCACAGCCCCTAAGACCTTTCATTTAGGCTGAGAAGCCCCGAAGAGAAAAGACTAGCTTCCTCAGACATCCCCGAAACCTCCAGCCACATCCTCAAGGACCTTCAGCCCCCAGACATCACTCTGATTTAATTATGGGGCATTTCCATAGCAATGAGACATTGACAGATATGCAGGTGCCCTGGGCCCACAGCCTAGGGAGTCATTGGATTGTGCTCTTTCTCCTCCTTCTTTATCCAGTCCACCACTGGAGGAGGAAAATGGTGCTAAAAAGAAGAGGCACTAACCACTCTAGGGCCTGGAGAGGCAGGCCAACTTCGAGCAGAAGAAAAGCGGTACCAACCTGACCCCAGGTGGCATCTGTGCCTACCAGCTATCCCAGCAATGAGTGGAGCCGTACAAGGGAGGAGAGTTTTGGGGTGCCTTAGTACAGATGTAATTCTGGGTCTTCCAAATTGAGCCCAGATTTGTCCCATACCTTGGTTCCTCTACCTCCCCCCTTCATCTCCTCCATCTATCCATGAGACACAAGGCTAAACACATCAAATGGACTCATGTTCCTTCGTAATATATTCTTCCTAGTTCGTTTAGAGACCAGAAGAGAGACAAGTCCGAATTTGAATCAAAATATTTTCACTCTATGCCCAGCACTGTGACATTTTTTTTCCAAAAAAAAAATCAATGATCTGTTTTTATGTGCCTATAGTAGCCAACTCAACAAAGCATTGCCTAGTTGAACACAGTGGGCACTGCTTTCATGATGAGCCAGGTGAAAAGGAACCTCTCAGCTGCTGTAGATGTTGTTCAGAGGCTCCAGGGATGTCCCAAAGAGGAGTTCCCCCAAATGGGGATTCCTCCCAGTGCCAAGCTTGTTTGTTCCATTATTTAGCACTTTTTAAGAAGAAAAGGTTGGCAAAGGAAACATAAAGTCTATCAAACCTGCCTTTTCTGAGTAACCAGAAATCCTAATGGATGTTACAGATACTTATTAGGACGAAGGGCTCAGAAATGTCTTGGTGGAGCACAGTCTAAATGTGTACCATTTTCAATATGTTCCATGTGTAAATAAAATGTAAAAAAAAAAGAAATGTCTTGTTAGAAGCTGGACATGGTGGCCTATGTTTATAATACCAGTACTTGGGAGACTGAGACAGGAGGATCATAGGTTTGAGGCCTTGCCAATTTAAACTCCCAGCAACTTAGCAAGACCCTATTTCAAATTTTAAAAAAAGGGCCAGGGGTATATCTCAGAAGTAGAATGCCCCTAGGTTCAATCCCCAGTACCAGAGAGAGAATGAGAGAATGAGAGAGAGAGAGAGAGAGAGAGAGAGAGAGAGAGAGAGAGAGAGAGAAGAAGAAGAAGAAGAAGAAGAAGAAGAAGAAGAAGAAGAAGAAGAAGAAGAAGAAGAAGAAGAAGAAGAAGAAGAGGAGGAGGAGAAAAGGGAAAAGAAAAGAAAAGAAAATGAAAAATATATATAATATTTTTCTCCTGGAAAGGAGTGGTGGCACATGCCTATAATTCCAGTAGTTGGAAGGCAGAGACAGGAGGATTGAAGATTTGAGGCCAGCCCCAGCAACTTAGCAAGACATCTCAGCATCTTAGTGAGATCTTGTTTCAAATGAAACATAAAATGGGATTGGGGTTGTAGCTTGGAGGCAGAATGCCCCTGGTCCAATCGCCAGGAAAGAAATGTCTTGGTGGCCTCCAAGCCACCTAGGCAAGACCTGAACACTTGTTTTTCCCTCGAGTCAGCCACCCCCAAGGTGACAGGAAGACCCCTTCTCCTTCCCCAGGGAGATGAGAATCTCCCTGATTCTCCCCCACCCTCAGCTGTAGCCTCAGGACAAACGAGCCTGTGCCTTTTTAACCCTGAGCTTTGGGAGGCAGCTCTGCCACTACTGTCACTTCTGAGTGGGCTTTGCAGGCCTTCAGCCTGGAATCCTTCCCCTCTCCTCCCGGCTGGCGCTGGGCTGGCGGGCAGGGAGGAGGAAATCCTGCAGCGGCTTGGCTCCGGGAGCAGCCTAATGCTCCAGCAGCTTAAGTGGCCGTTTTCCTTGGGATTAGGGTTTCACTTACACAGAGCGCCTGAAAAACGCTGCGCTTTCAGAAGGATTAGAGCTGACAATTCAGTGCTCTCAGAGAACAAAATAAAGCCAGAGAGGAACTGAGAGACCTGGAGTATCAGGAGACTGTGCAAACAAGCTTAACCTCTGCCCACCCAGCATGAGGGTCTCTTCTGTACAAAGCCCGTCAGTGAGCCTGGGCCCAGTTTCCCGGGTGCCAGCCAGCCCCTGCCTGGCTCTGCTTCTCATTTGCAACTTGCTGATGCAGCCAGAGAAGGCAGCATCAAGAAGAGACCTGAGGAGGGCTCTGGAGACTTCTCTGCCCAAGCCTCAGTTTTCCCCTCTAAATGAGTATGTTGGACTAGAAGATTGTCCCATTACCTCTCAGCCCTTTGAAAATGGGATTCTCCCCAGTGCTCTCTAGTTTTATGCTAGGATCTATCCATGGTCCAGCTGGGTTAGAAGGAAACTGCCTCCTGTGGGGCCCTGGACCAGCAGTCTGCACAGTCCTTTGGGGCCCTGGCGCTGCAGCCCACACAGCACTTTAAGGCCATGTGCTGGATGAAGAAAGAGTAGGAACAGTGTGACTGGCTGTGACCAGCTTTCTGGCTGTTAAGAGAGTTCTCACTGAACTCAGGCAGACCTGGGCAGCATCCCTGCTGAGGACACCCCAGAGATTAAGGGTCCAGCTGTCTGGGCGGCAGGATCAGCTAGAGCAGCCACCCTGAGCTGTGGGCACAGCCCCCTCTGCTGGAACTTGGAGCAGCAGAACCTCGGGCTAAGTGTGGGGCCCAGATAGTGCCAGGGCCTGGGGACCTCACACAGGCAGCTCTGTCCCAGAGGACAAATCTTGGGAGGACTTGGAAACCCACAAAATAAGAAACAACATGAAATATATATATAAAAAACTTCCTCTTTTTTAAAGATTCAAAGATTGCTACTTTAGTATATCATATATAACTTGGATTGGTCATAAAGGGATCATAATTGGTATAGTATGCGTAAAGGTAGAGTATATTTAGGCAGTAATTACACATTTAATAACTGTTGTCTTTTAAGTATTATAAATGTGTCAAATGCAGGCACAGACTGCCAACCTTGAAGAAATCTAATGTCTTCATTTTTGCCACCTTATGAGAAGCAGACAAAACTTGAGGATAGGATAGTAAAACAAGAGTTATGTTTTCTGGCCTTAGGGTCCTCCGTGGTGTCAAATGGATAGCAAAAGTGCTCATTTTCAGAGAAAGATGCCGAGGAAACACATCTCTAAACTCATTGGATATAACTTTTGCTGTATAAATCTGTGTCTAATAAGTCTTGTTGCCAAAGCCTTCAGTAGCAGCAGTTTCTGCTTCTTGGTTAGCTTTCTTTGTATTATTTCCCAGGTCGTCGGAATGTTGCCATTGGCTTGGACCTGAGCTGAGCCTCCCTGCTACTTCACATTTTGCTGTTTTCTTGTTTTTCTTCTTGTTGTTGCTGTTTGTTTTTTTGCAGTGCTAGGGATTGAACCCAGGGCCTCTTGCATGCTAGACACATTCTCTACCACTGAACACACCCCCAGCCCACATTTACTGTTTTCTGTATGACCTGGTTTATTGTTGTTATTCAAGTATTTGCAAACAAATTGGTGTCTTTCTCAAAGAACAGAGGTTCTCTTGATTTTTTATAAGAACAGAGGTTCTCTTGGTTTTTTATAAGCACTACTTGTTAAACTTGGAATCATAAATTCTCTCTTTCTCTCTTTCCTTTTTCCTTCCTTCCTTTCTTTCTTTGTGATTCTGGAGATTGAACAAACCAGAGGCATTCCACCTCTGATCCCCAGCCCCAGTCCTATTTTTATTTTGAAACAGGGTCTCACTAAGTTGTGGAGGCCTTGCTAAGTTGCTGAGGCTAGCTATGAACCTGCGATCCTCTGGTCTCAAGTATTAAAATTACAAGTATGCCACCACCTACCTGGCTCAAATCATAAATATGTGGGGTGTGTGTGTGTGTGTGTGTGTGTGTGTGTGTGTGTGTGTGTGTGTGTTATACTGGGGATGGAACTCAGGGGCATTCTACCTCTGGGCTATACACCCAGACCTATTTTATTTTTTATTTGGAAACAGGGTGTTGCTAAGTTGATGCAACCTTACCAAGTTACTGAGGCTGTCCTCAAACTTGCAATCCTTCTTTCTCAGCCTTCCCAAAACTGGGATTACAGACATCCAACACTGCCCGGATCATGAAAACTTTTGAGATGTGATAAAAGCCATGTACCATCTACTTAAAAAGATGTGCATGTAATACAGGTATTGTGGTATACACCTGTAATCCCAGTATTTGGAAGGCTGAGACAGAGGATCACAGGTTCAGAAACTTAGCAAAACTCTCAGTAACTTAGCAAGATCCTGTTTCAAAATAAAACATAAAATAAGGCTGGGGGGGTATAGCTTAAAGGTACAGTGCCCCTAGATTCAATCCCCAATACAACAACAACAACAAAAATGTATGTACAATATCTATAACACTTTATATATACATTTCTATGGACATCCTGAAATGCACCTATGGACCACTGAATCCCAGTTTAAAACCCCCACTGTAGAAAATGGAAGAAGATGAAACACACGGGAAACAACGACAAAATATTCTATTATAGGAAGGGCTAGCTTAGCGTCATCCCAGGCTACTTTGCTAAACTATCCCTTCCTATAATAGAATATTACCTCAAAAATCACTTTCTAGCCAGGCGTGGTGACGCACACTTATAATCCCAGGACGTGGGAGGCTGGGACAGATGGATCGTAAGGTTAAAAACCAGCCTCAGCTACTTAGTTAGGCTCTCAGCAACACAGTGAGACTCTGTTTTCAAATAAAATATAAAATAGATTTAGCCGGGTGTGGTGTCGCACGCTTGTAATCCTGCACTTGGGAGGCCGAGACAGGAGGATTGTACAGGTTCGAAGCCAGCCTCAGCTGGCTTAAGAGACCCTGTTTCCAAAATAAAATATAAAATAGGTCTGGGAGTGTAGCCTGGAGGTAGAAAGCCCCTGGGTTCCATCCCCAGTACCACACATGCAAAAAAAAAAAAAAAAAAAAAAAAAAAAAAAAAAAAAAAAACGCTCACTTTCCAAGTGTACTATTTGTATTGTATCCAGGTTCTGCCATCTACTAGCTGTGACATCTTGGACATAATAGTTAACTCTTCTGAGTTTCCGTTTCTCATCTATTAAGTAAAGATTAAAAATAGGTCAACATCATAGAGTTGATATAAAGACTAAATGAAATAACACGTAAAGAATATTAAGCACAGTGCCCAGCAGATGGTAGGTGCTTAATGAATGCTGCGGAGCCCAGGTATAAGGAGAAACTCACCTCTGCCCTTGGATCTTACACTTGTCAATCAAAGTAGTAAATTATCTAATGACTAAAATTTTCCAATTTCTTAATAAAGCCCTTCACTTTACATTTCTTTGTATTTGTAAGAGAGGCTGCACTTAGATTTTCCAAAGCAGTTGATTTGCTCTGGCCCATTTGCTAAGGAATGTCTGACAAAAGTGCACTGTCTGATTCAGATGTGGTGATTGCTGTAGAAATTGGCTTTAGCATCTTCAGGGACTTCAGCAGTTGAACTGAGAAGACATCCTCATCAACCGCAGTGCTGCTAACTCTGAGTCTGTAGACTCTCTGCCACTGCTGTTTCTCAAAGACCCTCTATTTTTTTTTTTTTTTTTTAGAAAACTCTCAAAGGAGATTAATACTACACCCCATGGAGGGTTTTTTGTTTTTGGGTTTTTTTTTTTTTTTTTTTTTACAGACTTTCTATATCAGTTATTAATTCCTGGTGTCTTTTTCTTTCCTTATTTCCTTTGGTCTCATCTTAATGACAGCACAATGATATGAGATTTTTGTCTGTCACATGACTTCTTTTCCTTTTCTTTGGCTCTTTGGGAAATTATCCATGTTGTCCACTAAAGATAATGTGGCATAGACATGGCTCCAAACATCAGGGCTATCATTCACTAGCTATGTAGCTACAGGCCAGTCATTGAACCTCTCTGAAGCCTCCATTCCTCACCTTTAAAACATGAAAAGGGCCGGGCGTGGTGGCGCATGCTTGTGATCCCCGCGCTGGGGAGGCTGAGACAGGAGGATCGCACAGGTTCAAAGACAGCCTCAGCTACTTAGTGAGGCTCTCAGCAACTTAGTGAGACCCTGCTTCCAAATAAAATATAAAATAGGTCTGGGGGTATAGCCTGGAGGTAGAAAGCCCCTGGGTTCTACCCCCAGTACCACCAAAAAATAAAAGCACACACACATAAAAAAAAAAAAGTTTCCATGTGGAAGGCTCTTCATCTTTGAAGAATTATAAAAGCCGGGTGCCATGGTGCACACCACACCTGTAACTCTAATACTTGGAAGGCTGAAAGGAGAATCACAGACTCAGGGCCAGCCCTGGCAACTTAGCAAGACCCTATTTCAAAGTAAAAAAAAAAAAAAAAAGTAAAAGGACTGAGGGTACAGCTCAGAGACAGAGTGCCCCTGGGTTCAGTCCCTATCACTGCCTCCTCAAAAAAGCTTTAACCTTAGAAAACAAGTGGCAGTATGAAAACTCCTCTTCTCTTAGTATCATGTGAGTTACTGGTGCTGTTTCTGTTACCACTTGTGATTCCCCGTGCGGTTTCTATGTTACTGGCATGATCAGTGAGCAAAACAAGTACTTTCCTGCTTCCTGTCTCCTGTTGGACGGCACGTATAACAGATGCATCCTGGTAGCCTCGGCTCCCGTGTAAAGGAGGTGGCTCTGCTGTCTCCCAGCTTTCGAGTCTGTCTTCACGCCCCTGTCCGTCCTCTGCAGCTGCCACGCCCGGCGCCCCATTGATTCTTCCTAGCACAGAACCTGTTACTCATTCATATTCCCTTCCTAAAGGAGGCTCGCTCAAAGAATGCTGCTGGGCAAACAGGATGATGATCTTAGTAATTTGAAAACTTCCTGCAATATGTGCTTTCCATTATTGACAATGGCGTTCTGAAAGAATATATGGCTCTGGCGAGAGTCTGGTCAATTTTTTCCTGCTCTCCAGGTGTCACCTGTGTGCTAATGAAGCCACTGGGAGTGCTTTGTATGCAGTGGCTTGCCCCTTTGTTGGCTCAGAGGTCCTGAATAGCTGCCTCTTTATAGTGATGCTGATGTTGTAGCACAGAGCACAGCCGTATGCCAAACACCAGGACGCTGGGATGCCTTTCCTCATAGTTTCCCCATATTTTAAAAAGTGTTGCCTGGTGCTTCACGGGTTCACTTTTTTTTAAATATAATTTGAGCTGGGCATGGTGTTGCATGCTTGAAATCCCAGTACTTGGGAGGCTGAGACAAGAGAATTGCAGGCTTGAACCCAGCCTCAGAAATTTAGAGAGACCCTGATTTGAAAATAAAATAAGATAGGGCTGGGAGTATAGCTGAGAGGTAGAATACCCTTGGGTTCAATCCCCAGTACCCCCCAACAAAAATTTATATAGACATACATATATAATACAAATATAATATGTATATACATACATATGTAATATACACATATAAAATTTATATTCTTTTATATATTTATCTATATATACCATGTCCAATATATATGTGTGTATATATGTGTGTGAGTGTGTGTGTGTGTGTGTGTGTGTGTGTGTGTGTGTATATATATATATATATATATATATATATATATATATATATATGATTTGTTAATGTGCTTTCAAAAGTTTATGCCTACTGGAAGCTGGTCATATCACGTTGCAAGCTAGAAAGCCACTGTGAATAAACCTTGCAATAGGCGTGCCTCCAGGTTAGCTGGAGACAGGTTTCTAGTCACCCAGCCTTTTTCCTCGCTCCTGAAGCTAGGTAGAGAATTTTCTGATAAAACCTTAGATTATGAGAAATTCATGTGCGACACACTGTGAGAACCATGCAGTTGAAAACCAGAACTCAGATGCATCAAATTTGTGTTTACTAGGAAGAAGATATATAGCAGAGAATTGAGCCATGTAATGCCTGTAATCCTAGTACTTGCAAGGCTGAGACAAAAGGATCACAGGTTCAAGAACAGCCTCAGCAATTTAGCAACCTAGCAAGATCCTATTTCAAAACAACAACAACAAACCCGGGCGTGGTGGCGCACGCTTGTAATCCCAGCGTTCGGGAGGCTGAGACCGGATGATCGTGGTTCATGGACAGCCTCAGCTACTTAGTGAGGCCCTCCGTAACTTAGTGAGACCCGGTTTCAAAATAAAAGAATAAAAAATTGGGCAAGGGGTGTAGCTTGGAGGTCAAATGCCTCTGGGTTCCAGCCCCAGACCCGCAAAATAAATAAATAAATAGATAAATAAAATAGTGGTAGCTGGGTGTGGTAGTGCACACTTGTGTTCCCAGTACGTGGGAGGCTGAGACAGGAGGATTGCAGGTTGGAATCCAGCCTCAGCAATTTAGTGAGACTTTCAGCAACTAAGAAAGATCCTGTGTTTTTTGTTTATTTGGTTGGTTGGTTGGTTGGTTGGTTTTTGGTTTTTGTGGTACTGGAGGTTGAACCTAGGAACATTCTACCTCTGAGCTATACTCTTAGTCCTATTTTTTTTAAAACAGGGTCTCACTAAGTTGCTGAGGCTGGTTGTGAATCTGTGATCCTCCTATCTCAGCCTCTCAAGTAGTGGGGATTACAAGTATGCACCACCATGCCCAGCTTAGACCCTGTTTTAAAATAAAACAATAAAGTAGGACTAGTGTAATGCTCAGAGGTTTAAAGCTTCTGGGTTCAACCCCCAACACCACAAAAAAGAAAGGAAGGAAGGAAGGAAGGAAGGAAGGAAGGAAGGAAGGAAGGAAGGAAGGAAGGACGGACCCGGGCGTGGTGGCGCACACTTGTAATCCCTGCACTTGGGAGGCTGAGACAGGAGGATCACGCAGGTTTGAAGCCAGCCTCAGCTACTTAGTGAGGCTCTCAGCAACTTAGTGAGACCCTGTTTCCAAATAAAATATAAAAAGAGGTCTGGGAGTATAGCCCGGAGGTAGAGAGCCTCTGGGTTCCACCCCTAATACCACACACAAAAGAAGGAGGAGGAGGAGGAGGAGGAGGAGGAGGAGGAGGAGGAGGAGGAGGAGGAGGAGGAGGAGGAGGAGGAGACAAGATACTCATTTTTGTAGACATTAAGATCACAGGAATCCCCGTACTGGGGAGGCTGAGACAGGAGGTTCGCACAGGTTCAAAGCCAGCCTCAGCTACTTAGTAAGGCTCTCAGCAACTTAGTGAGACCCTGTTTCCAAATAAAATATAAAATAGGTCTGGGGGTATAGCCCAGAGATAGAAAGCCCTTGGGTTCTACCCCCAGTACAAAAAAAAAAAAAAATCACAGGGCCAGGAGGAATTGGTTTCTATGTCTGTATAGAAAACCTTCATAATCTCCCCTCTCTTCTATCTTGGGCTTTTTCGGGTAGAAAAGGTTCCTAGAGATTGAACCAAGGGGTGCTCCACCACTGAGGTAAACCCCTCGCCCCCTTTTTTTTATTTTTAAAGAAGGGTCTGGCCTCAAACTTGCAATACTCCTGTCTCAGCCTCCCAGATACTTAGATTATAGGTATGTGCCCTTGTACCTGACTATCTTAGGCATTTTTACCATAAGTGGCATATATTCATCTCTCTCAGAACTGATAGATTGCTGTCATTGTCTACTTTAGATTCACACCACTGAGAGATGGTCAGGAGACGTGTATTTTTTATTAACAAAGTCAGTAAAAGAAAACTCCCAACATAGCAAACAGATTCTTCCAACTCCCTGAGAGTCAGAAGCAATCATTTGTTTGAAAGTTCAACTCTGTCTGTTGTGGAGTTTTAGGAAATGTAAGATATTAATTATGTTAGGTAAGCATATCATCCTGTTGCATGATAAAAACTGAGAACAGATGACACTGTGAATCTTTCACCATCCTATAAAAATTCATAGACCATTATTTAAATTGTTTTTAAAGGAAAAGCAGATTCAAACATTTACATTTTGTCCCAGCTTCACCTCTTTGTAGGCAATCGTCATGTATGAAGCAATTAAAAGAACAATTATAACCCACTGGGAATTGCTATAAGTGCAGTGGAGGGATAGAGGATGAGTCACCAGGGTTTTCTTCAGTATCCACCATGTTTTCAACAATGCAGCACAGAGAGGAGACAAGTCTTGCCCTCGGGTTGCTTATGATCTGCTTAAAGAAACAAACGATGATATGAAGCAACAGGGCTGACGCACTATGTGGTCCAGTGACATGGCGGCTCGCGGAGGGGAGATGCTGTGGAAGTTTAAAGGCGAGACATTTCCCTGAGGAGTAGAACGGGAGGAATTTGGGCACTTCAGCTGGAAGAAGACGAAAACTATGAGGAAGGAGAAAAGGTCACGGCAAAAGCGCAGGGGGCTCACCGCACACAGTGAACACCGTCCCACTAACACAGGAGGGCAGGACTCCAGGTGGAAGGAGTTCTTGGGAGGCTGCATTCAAACCGTAGCCTCCGGGAAGCAGCGATGGTTTTTACAGGGACAGTGGTGTGATGCAAGCCATGTTTCACGAGGGCTAGCCAAGCAGCCACATGGAGGATGGGCGGAGGGGGAGAATGTGGAGGCACGGAACACCAGCAGAGAGACCAGTGTGGGGAGCCAGGGACAGGTGCTAAGGAGCTGAGCTCTCAAGGTGGTGGAGGAAAGGGAAACACCATGGCTAAGGAGTCGGCAGTGCCTCATGAATGGCTTCATATAGAGGGGAGGAAGACTCCCAAGTTGTTGGTCTTATGGTCTTCAAAGGGATTGGTATGAGCCAGGCATGGTAGCACATGCTTGTAATTCCAGTACTTGGGAGGCTGAGACAAGAGGATCATAGTTTGCTGCCAGCCTCAGCTACTTAGGCCCTCTACAACTTAGTGAGACCCTGTTACAAAATGAAGAATAAAAAATAGGGCTGGCGGTGTAGATCAGAGATAGAATGCCTCTGGGTTCCATCCCCAGTACCACAGAAGGGAGGTTGTTACAAGTTTGAGGCCAGTCTGAGTAACCTTGTCCAAAAATAAAAGGGCTGGGAATGTAGCACAGTGGTAGAGTACTCCTGGGAATCAATCCTCAGTAACCCCCTACACACACACACACACACACACACACACACACACACACACACACACAGTAAAATTGGTGGTGGGGGAAGATAAATCTGCCTCGATTCCTGTTAGGTTTGAGGTGACAGTGGGACAGCTAATAAAATTTTCAGCAGGCAGCTAAAAGTGCAAAAACCTGAGCTATAGCTCTGTATACTTAAAGGAGGATGAATCATTCAGATGTGTCAAGGCAGGGGCAAGGAAACATATACATCTCAGGAATGCAAGAGGTGAGGTCATCTTCAAGGGGAGAGTGCCAAAGAAAGAAAGATGCTTTGGAATAGCCAGGGACAAGATGATGAGTAGGGCCCAGCTGGGGGTGGGGGAAGTAAACTAGGCGAGGTTCAAATAGTTCTATACTCCCTCCAGCTATGCCTTGCCTTCCCAGGGCTGGACAGAGGCATGAGGGGGTGAAGTGGCGCTGGCCGGCGAGGAAGAAAAAGAGACTCTGCAGAGAATACATGGGCCCAGGAGAGGGTAGAGTAGGCTCTAGCACGTCCGAGTATGGGAGAGAGTGAGTATTGTCATCGCAGTTATCATTACAGTTTCCCAATTGCAAAGGGAGTGGTGTTCCCTCTGCAGCAAAGGAAAGGGTAAACAAGGAAGGGAAGCCTGTCCTGTGCAGCTGTTTGCCAAGGGACATGTCTGTGGACCAGGAGTATCTCCCTAATACTGACTCACTTTGCCTCCGCTCCAGGACACTGGCAAGGAAAGTCCCGCCTCCCACTCTCCAGGCCCAACTATTAGAAGCCTCCAGGGACAGAAGTCCAGCAGCTGGCGGGGGAGCAGATTTTGCTCACTGGGACGCTATCTGATCCACTTGCACTGTTGGTTCAAAGCTCCTGATTCACTTCAGGGATGATTTTCTAGCATTCAAATACCATAAACACTAACAGCAAAATAGCTTGCTGGCTAGTCCCCAACTCTCCATACCTGCTAGACTCTGCACCTGCAGCCCTACTTGGAGAAGGCATGGAATGTCCATCAGCCCCTATAGAAGTGGTGGAGGGGCGTCCTCAAAGCCTGAAGACAAAGCATTAAGGGGGAGAGGGAATCTAGAAGGTAGAGGTCCATTTGGCTACTGGAGAGCCAACAACTGAATATCTTGCAGATAAGTCAAACCAGGTCATCTCCTCCCATCTCCATCTGGGTTTGGAATGCAGAGACAGGGGCACAGGCAGACACACAAACACACAGAGGAAGACACAAAGAGCCACACAGAACAGAGGTGTACACACATGGCCAACCTAAACACGGGCTGTTAGGTCACAAACCTGGGACCCGCACAGGCACTCTGGGACCTCCTCTCAAGCCCTCCTCTCAAGAGTTCCACTCCCTGGAGCACCCCAGTGTGAACAGAAGCAGGCCCCTCTCTTCCAGACCTCACCCCTTCCCCTTTGTGTTTTTCCAGGTCGTGACATGGCGAGCACCACTCTGCCTGGTTACCCCCCTCACGTGCCCCCCACTGGCCAGGGAAGCTACCCCACCTCCACCCTGGCAGGAATGGTGCCTGGTAGGTGACAATACTGCAGCTGCCAATCTAGGTGGGGACGGCTAAATTGTGGGTGAGCTGCTGAGTGGTCTGTAGGCTTGAGAGTGGGGGCCGGTGGGAGACCTGACATCCCCTCCCCACAAACCTCTATCATTCCATCCCTCTCTCTCCCTAGAAGCTGCAGTTGGCCCTCAGCCGAGCAACCCAGGGAGGAAGCTTGAAGAAGTGCCCCCTTACATGTACCCCATTTTCTGTCATGGCCCCTCCCCAGTGCTCACCCACCAGAGCCTCAGCCTCAGCCCCGCCCTCAGAGCCCCAGCCCACCCCAGCCAGCTGACACTGCTTGGAAGAGCCGGTCCTGGTTTCCATGGAAACTTGGAGCAAAGAACCATTTCCAGGGGCATGTCAGTCACTCAGACAAAGCCACCCTGGTCCACACCAAGCCACAGGGGAAGGCCAGTATGGAGAGGAGGGAGGGGATCCTCAAGAGGACTGGAGGACAGGCTACCACAGGAGTCAGAGGGACTTTGGCGTTGAAGAAACAAGTTAGAGCCCCTGCCCCCAATCTCTTTAGAGGACCCAGGACCCCATTCTCCTCCAGGCCCTCACTGTGTCTGGCCTGAGAGCCATTAGGTTTGGGCTGTGTGACTAAGGCTAGAGGTTGTGCTAGCCCTGCCCCTCACCCTAGACTGGGAGCAGGGCTTGAAACCAAAGAATGGAAGTCCCTATCTGCAGAAACACCAAAAACCTCTAGTCTTAAAGAGGGTAGGCCTCCCCAGCCCTGCAACCCCTGCCCCTACTGACCCTCTCATGTGCCCTGTCCCTGAAGTTCAACTCTTACTAGGAGGGAGAAAGGGAGAGGACAAAAGAGGGTGATTGACCTCATCCACCCAGGGACATCTGGGAACAGGGACAGCCCCGAAGAGTAGGGGGCAGGCAAAGGAAGATTGCAGTAGGGCTGGCAGGAGTTAGAGGTGTGGGTGAAGAGGTTCCTGCCCAGATTTGGGGAGTAGAAGCACTGTTGGGGGGAAAGGAGATTCTTTGGGGGAAGGTTCCAGCAGTGAGCAGCTGGGGGCTGAGGAGGTCTTAGAAAGTGGGGGTAAGAGAAGAGTGGGGGTGGGGAGTCTGTAGGGAGGTGGGATGAGGGAACCGCAGAGAGCTCATGGTGGCAAGGGGGGAGTCGTTAAACAGAATCTAGTGCTGATGAGGAAATTACACTTGTTTCATTAGCGATGGGGAAGGAGATAGCTCAGTTCCTCTTGGTCACAGTTGAGCTCAGAAGCTCATTATCCTGCTGCACGCATGCTTTCCCTCCTCGTCAATAAACAGGCTTTCCAGTGGCTGCATCCCCCACCCCCACCCAGCTCCCTCTCAGAGAGGGGCCCCTTCTCCTCTACTTAACCCGCGGTTAGGGATCACTGTAAACAGTCTGGGGTCATCACACAGGAGAAAGGGCGAGGGGGAAACCCGGAGGCCTGGCCTTTCTCCCCCGGAGGGAGGGAGGCCGGCAGCTTCCGAAGGCTGTCCGCCAGCCCACGGCCCCACCGCTCACTGCCCCTGGACCAGTGGGCATTCCACGCGCTTCCGCGGTGTCCTTTTCCTGCTGCTGCGCACCCACATATTTCACCTCTTGAGGGAAAGGGGGGTCTCCGCACCCTCAGACCACCCGGTGTTTCTAACCGCGCTGAGATGACTGTTTTAGGACTTTCTGGAACACAGTGTCCCCAAGGACCTTGCTTCACCACCCTCCCCTTCTTCCACCCTGCGGGGCTATAGCTCCTAGGAGCAGAGTGTCCACTATGAAAACCCTTGACCCCTAAGTTAGGGAAGTGTGCGCGCCGGGACCCAGGACAAGTCCGTCCTGGGTGGCCTGGAGCGCCTCGCCGAGGGAGTCCGGGCGCGCACCTGCCCCCGTCCCTCCACGCGGTGCGAGAGGCACAGGGTATCCCTCTCCCCTCCTCTCCCAGCGCACGCGGTGGGCTGCCCCGCCTCGGGCCGCCCGCACTGGCCGGGGCCCCACGGGCGCCACCGCGGCTCAGGCTCGGGGTGGGGGCAGAAGGTGCGGTCTGGGCTCCGGCGGTCAGCCCGGCGTGCGGGGGTCTGATCCTCACTTCCCAACCCTCCCGCAGGGAGCGAGTTCTCCGGCAACCCGTACAGCCATCCCCAGTACACCGCCTACAACGAGGCTTGGAGATTCAGCAACCCCGCCTTACTAAGTGAGTACGCCACCTGGCTGGCCGGCGGCCCAGCGCGTCTGCCCGCCCACCAGCCCCGCCGAGGGGCGCCCCAGCCCCGCCGCCCGGCCGTCGGGTGCCGGGCGGGGCCGGGGGCCGCGCTCCTTAGTACTGGCGGAGGCCCGGGGGTCCTTCGAGGACGCCTGCGCCTCCGGCCTCTTCCCTCCGCTCCCCTTCCTCCCGAGGCCCTGGAAGGCTCTGGGCCGCGTCGCCCCGACCCGAGGAGGGTCCGCAGCAGGGCGCCGCCGCACCCGTCCCTCTGCGCGCAGCTCTCCCGGGCAGCGGCCTCGCCCGCCCAGCCCGTCTCCAGCCCCGACCCCGCTAGCCCCCAGCTCGGGGAGGTCTTTTCTTTGCTTTTCTTTCCTTTTTTGTCCTCCTGTTTGTCCTCTCACCCAGCCCATTCTTCTCCTGTGTTAACTTCCAGGTTCCCCTTATTATTATAGTGCCGCCCCCCGGGGCTCCGCCCCTGCCGCTGCTGCCGCTGCCTATGACCGCCACTAGTTACCGCGGTGACCACATCAAGCTTCAGGCCGACAGCTTCGGCCTGCACATCGTCCCCGTCTGACCGCCCACCCCGAGGGAGGGAGGACCGACGCGACGCGATGCCTCTCGGCCACCGTCCCAGCCCCAGCCCCATCCCCAGACCCCCGCAGCCCTCCACGTCACAGGCCGGGCCCGCCGCCCCCAGCCCCGCCGGCCTGGACCGCGAGGGGCCGCCCTGCTCGCCCGGGCTCGGCCGGGCCGCCGCCTCGCGCGCCCAGTACCTTTCTGTGACACACAATCAGCGCGGCCCAGCCCCGGAGCAGCCTGCCGCGGACGCCCGCGCTCCGGGAGGCTCCGCTGGAGGGGCTGGGCAAAAGACACCCAGATCAAAACGGCTTCCCGCAGAAGAAGGAAGAGCCGCCTGCCGGACCCTCGGGGAAAATTGCTCACCCTCTGCGCCAGCCCCACTGCCCCGGACCTCTGCGTGTGCCTAGCCCAGAATGTGGAATGTGGGCAGGAGGGCCGACTGTAGGGATGGCGCTGGGGGGTGTCGGGTCTTTCCAAGGTTGGGACCCAAGGCGTGCAGGCCGCAGCACCGCCCGAGCAGACTCTACCCCTCTGCACCTGGACGGGCCGGTTCCAGGGCCCAGGCGCCTCCTGCTGCGTGACTGGCCCCTCGGCCCGCCGGGCCCGACCTCGGCGTCTCTTCCACCTGCTGGCGCTCAGTGTCCTCTTCTGCCTGTCCTTTGCCCATCCCTCGCCGCCCCACGCCCCTGGTCTGTAACTCGTCGGACGCTCTCCCGGCCTGCCGCAGGACCAGTTTCCGTAGGCCAGGGCCCCTGTCTCCCGGAGCAGTTACTCGACGCCCCTGCCCCGACAGACTCCCAATCTGTGGGCGGTAAGAGACGGTTCTGAGTTTAAGTCCGAGCTGCGGGGTGAGGGTGGGGTGGAAATGTGGGGCTGCTCACTCCAACTCCCCCCACCCCGTTCCCAGCTACTCTACCGCAGGAACTGAACAGAACCGCAAAAAGTCTACATGTATTTAATGTGATGGTGGTCTTTGCAAAAAGGAGCAAAACAAAAACCCAACAGGCTGCTGCTTTGTAGAAAGACGGTGTGTGTCGTTGAAGGCGAACCCAGTGTACATACCCCCACCCCCGCCCCGTAGCGTACCCGCCGCCCGCCCTGCCTGTAGACACGCCCTGCTGTCTGTGCTGTGAGCGTCGCCGCTCGCTGGGGGGAGGGGGGACACGGCTACAAGTCACTAAAGCACAGCACGTCCTGGGGGAGGGGGGCATTTTTTATGTTACAAAAAAATTACGAAACAAAAGAAATCTCTATGCAAAATGACGAACATGGTCCCGTGGACTCCTCTCGCCTCTGCTTTGTTGGCTATTTCTCTGTAACTCGTGGTTTGGGCTTTCCTCTTCACCTCCCTCCTCTGCTGCTCCGCCCCTCCGTCTCCGTCTCTCGGCCTCGCTCGTCTCTCCGTCTCTGCCCCTCCCTCGGCGCTCTCCCCGGCCGGCAGCCCAGCCTCCGCAGGCCCCGAGGTGGCGGCGCGGCCCCGCCTGGCCCCGGTGCCCGCCGCCCGCCCGGCCGCCGCCCCCGCCCGCCCCGTAGTTGCTCTCCCCTACCGGCGATGCGCTCTGCATGTCTCCTCACCCGTGGATCGTGACGACTCGAAATAACAGAACACAAAAGTCAATAAAAGTGAAAATAAATAATAATAAATAAAAATCCTTGAACAAATCCGAAAAGGCTTGGAGTCCTCGCCCAGATCTCTCTCCCCTTCGAAAAGGAAAGCGAGACGAGATCATAGTTTCAAGGAATTGCCGGCGCCCATCCAGGCTCCAGGGGCCTGCCCGAGATGGTGAGGGCGCCCAGGCCCCAGCTCCGAGGCCTGGCTCATCCCTGTGTCTGTGGGGCTGGCCCGGCAGGGGCCCGGAACCCAGGACCAAACCTAACCTTTGAAAGGTCCGCCGACGGTTCTGGTCTCCTTGGTCACTTTCAGCGCGTCGGTTCGTTTTACTCTTTTTCTTTTTTCTCTTCTTTTTCTTTTTTTTTGTGCACACCAGAAATAAATAATAATAATAATAATAATAATAATAATAATAATAATAATAAAATTTTGTATGTCACTCCCCATGGCTCCAGGTTTGTCTCTCCCTGTCTCTAGACCGGGCCTCTTGGCGCACTCACTGGGCGGCCCCCAGTAATCCTCCCAACTTCCTTCCCTCTGTGACCCATCCAGACCCTTAGGGAGACTTGAGACTGGCTGGGGTGGCAGCTGAATGCTGGCAAAGGCCAGGACCAGCCTGCCCCTCAGCATCTGGCCTCAGGGAAAGTTCTGGCTTTTGAAACTTCAGAGTAACTTGGGGTTGAGCATCTATATCAGGCCAACTCTGTCTTCCTGCTACTGCACCCCACCTAGATCTAGGGTCCAAGCTCTCTGACAGCAATCTCAGATCTCTCCACGTGATCTGGGGTAGTCTGCAGGCTTGTCTCCTCCTCCCTCTTCCCAGCCCACACACTGGAAATCGGGCCCAGCCCCAATTCTACGCCTGCTGGAGTCTGCAAAGAAACTGCGGGGCCCAAATTCCCTGCCGCATTTCCTCTCTTAGGATTTACTTTTAAACCCAGAGAGCGCCAGCCCTGTGGACACATCAGGAGCCGCCTCACCCGGTCTCATGCCTGGACTCCTGTGTCTCTGGAGTCCCAGGCTCCCTGGGCTGCAGTCTGGGTGTGTCCCGGAGAATGTAGCCATGGCCAGTATCAGTCAGGTTGGCAGATGGGTGGGTCAGTGTCTTCCCACCCGTGAATGGATTTTTTGCTCATTCTCATGGACCTTCCTGTCCAAGATGGGTCTGGAGGTTAGGTAGGAAGAGAAGTGTCTATCTTTTTAGATACTCTTGTTGTTCTTGGGCCAGGTGTCAGTGGAAGATCTGTATGTCCTGTGTCTGTTGGTGTTTGGGGACAGGATGTCAGGATTGCTTTGCTGCAACAGAGATACTTAGAAGTGTCCGCTGTCCAGTACTTCAGCAACAGCCCATATCTAGCCCTCCCCCTTTCACCAAAACAGAGGCTCACCTGTTCCTCACCCTGGGAGATTTTCCTTCTCTGCCCCAAGAAACCTCTCAGCAGCCTCCTTCCTTGTGAAGGGATCTTGAAGCTCTGCCATCCCAGGAATGGCTGGCACCGGGCGGCAGAGCCTCCTGACCTACTCTGGAGCTACTTTCAAACATAGCTGGGCTGTCTCCAGATGTCTTTTTCCCACCAGAATGACAGAGGCTTTCTCCAAACCCATTTGCCCAGCCTCATCCATAGAATGCCACCTGGGGAGATATCCAGGACCCCAATCAAATCAGCAAACCCCCAACCCCATTCTGTGTCTCCCCATATTTTCTCTCTTAGCAAATGGTAACCCCACCTTTCATATTCTTTTCTCCCCACTTTTATGGTACTGGCAATTAAACCCAGGAGTACTCTACTACTGAGCTTTATCCCGTGTGTGTGTGTGTGTGTGTGTGTGTGTGTGTGTGTGTGTGTTGTGCTGGGAATGGAAACCAAAGGTATTCTACCTTCTAGCTACAACCACAGCCCTGTTTTATTTTTTATTTGGAAACAGGGTCTCACAAAGTTATTGAGAGCCTTGCTAAGTTGTTGAGGCTGACTTCGAACCTGCGACCTGCTTGTCTCAGCAACCCAAGTACTAGGATTACAGCTAGTAATCCTAGTTACAGCTAGTAACCCACTATGGCCAGATCCCTGGTTCCTTTTTATTTTTTATTTTGAAACAGAGTCTAAGTTGCTGAAGTCTTCTCTAAGTTGCTGTGGCTAGCCTTGAACCTCCAATCCTCTTGTTTCAGCCTTCCAAGGACTGGCATTACAGGTGTGTACTTCCACACTCCTGACCACTAGTCTCCAATGAGAGTGATGTTCAAACTTCTTTAGTTATGTTTACAAAAGAATTCTGAATGTGTCCTTTCAATATAAGTACATTTACTTATTTTCATATTTCATAAATGTATTGGACTAACTGCAAATATTACAAAACATAAAATAGAAAAAATAATGAAATAGAAATAGAAGTGCTAATGTTTTCCTCCCATGCCCAAGTGGATTACCTTGTGCTTCTGGAGTACAATGTACACCCCATTTTGGAGATCCTACTCAAAATTCGCCAAACTCAGCATGGCAGAACTCCTGTCTATTGCTCGATGCCCTTCAAGGGAATTCCTGGAAGTTTCTGGCACACTGGGTTGGGCCGGGGCAGCCCACTGAACACTGCCCTCATCATGTGCAGCAGGTGCCTGGTCCCCAATACCTGGCTTTGCTTCCAGGTCCCTGCCTCCCAGACAGGGAGCTCTGCTCTGCCCAATCCACCACATGGGAGCCAGAGCTACTCTTGTAGGTCCTCCCAGAACCTCGTATCCTCTATATTCTGTTTCTGGTCTCCAAGATGAACAGAGTCACACTATCATAGAGGCCACCTCTGCACAGAAACTTTGTGCCGTGTCCCGCCACAATGCTGATTTCAGCTTACAATCCACCCCAGGGCCCCAGAACATGCTGTAGTCCTTGCCAGTTGCCTGTTCTAACTGCAGCCCTCGCCCACACTGAACACCAAGAGCGCCTGTTCTCCAGCTTTGGTTTGCTTGTCCCAGAATTCTTTGCTAGTCTTGTCTGCCTCCCCCTCCCCTGCCCCCACATAGCTCCCAGCAGAGGTGCACCAAGTATGACAGTTAGATGAAAATGTGTCCTAGGTTGGGAGAATAGCAGGAGAAAAGACACAGGGGCATGGAGATATGCCAGAGTAAATGCGGCTGCAGCGTCAGAAGGGGCAGGCTGGCAGGTGGGAATGAAAAGTAGTTGGTAGCCAGGACATAGTGGTGAGAATGTCAGAATGGTACCTCCACTCACTTAAGGAAGCTCCCTTGAGAAAGCTTCCACCCCAGGTAACCTCCTGCCCATGTAGACATGTTTGCGCCAGTGACTCCGGTCCTGGTGCAGTACTCGACTTGTACACAGATTCCCACGGAACCCATCAGTTCTCTTGGGAAGCAGAACCCGGAAATATGAAGAGAACCAGGCCATTCCCCAAGAGAGGCAAAGCCCCAGGGAGTCCTGAGGGGGTCCCTAGGCTTCCTCGAGTAAAGGATAGCTCAATCCTACAAGATGCTTGAGCCCCAAGCCCAACTCTTTCCAATCTTCCCTTGCCTTTGGCATCCCACATCTGATCATCAGCAAAACCAGACAGTTCTACCTTTAAAATAGAAGCAAAATGCTGGGCGTGGTGGCGCACGCTTGTAACCCCAGCATTCGGGAGGCGGAGACCGGAGGATCACGGTTCGTGGACAGCCTCAGCTACTTAGCAAGGCCCTTTGCAACTCAGTGAGACCCGGTTTCAAAAATAAAAGGACTTTGCTGGGCGTGGTGGCGCACGCTTGTAATCCCAGAGCCTGGGAGAGGCTGACAGGAGGATGGCATGGGTTCAAAGCCTGCCTCAGCTACTTAGTGAGGCTCTCAGCAACTTAGTGAGACCCTGTTTCCAAATAAAATATAAAATAGATCTGACAGTACAGCCAGGAGGTAGAAAGCCCCTGGCTCAGTATCACAAAAATAAATAAATAAAAATAAAAGGACTAAAAAATAGGGCTGAGGGTGTAGGTCGGAGGTAGAATACCCCTGGGTTCCATACCCAGTAGCACACACACAAAAGAATAGATGTAAAATATGACTCTTCCAGCTGCCTGCACTGCACCAAGCCACCATGGCCCGTCACCTGGCTTGCATTTGCACTTGAGGTGTCTTTTGTCTAGCAAGATCTTCTCCTGGACATCCCCGACTTGCTCCTTTCCTTCCTTAAGGATTTTGTTCCAGCCACTTATCAGAGAGGCCTTCCCTGACCACATTAAAGAAAATAGCACACACTTCCCTGCTTCTCCATGCTGGCTACCGGCACCTTGCAGGTTATGTGTTTCGTGTGTTTATCTGCTGCCTCTCCCATGAGCAGATTCGTGTCTGGTCCGTAGCTGCTGCAGACCCCTGATGCCTTGACAGTGCTTGGCACACAGGCGCTGTTCAGTAGACACATGAGGAATAAATAACTGAATGGGTGATGAGGAAGAAGAAAGTATGAGTAACGGGGAGGCTTGAGGCAGGGTGGGGCACATAGAGCAGAGGGGAGAGATGCTGGGAGCCCTGGATGACATGAGGGGATCACGTGACCCACAGGCCCACAGGGGTGTGACTGAGTTGCTAAGAGAAGGTTCCAGAGGGCAGATGGTACCCTGCTTCTGCTGCCCACTGTTTTGAGATTTGTAAGCACCAAAGTCCCAGAATAACACCCACCATCACCTGGGTTCCTTGCAACGCAAAGCACCAGCCACAGTTCCCTTCCACTGGGAAACTGCCCCTCCACGATCCTATGTAGTTCTTGTAGAGCTATTAATCAGAGTGATCCGTCAGCTCCTGATCATACATGTGAACCTGTGATAGCCTCCCTCCTCCCAGTCTGGTCAACAAGGACCTCTCGCCCCTGACTACAGCCATAGACCTCAGGTCAGAAACAGTGGGAGTTCCCTGGAGGGGTTGTTACTGGGAATGAGAAGAGTGAAAGTCTCTTCACTGGGACTGTGGACTCTTCATTTAGATTAAGGGCTCTCCTCTACCAAGTGCCAAGAGCAGGGAGAAAGCAAGCTCTGATGGTATCATTGGAGTCTCTTGAGCCAGCTGAACCCGAAGCAAGACCTACTTCTGGATTTTCTAGGATCAGAAATCAATCTCTCATCCCTTTTTCGGCTTAATTCAAATGTGTTGGGTCACTTGCAACTCAAAAGGTTCTAACTTAGTTCTAAGAGCAGGAATGCCTCCACAAGAGCTTTGAATACCCCCCATAGGCAATGAGAGCTATGGAAAGTTTTTGAGCAAGAGAGATGGCTTATTAGCTCTGCAGTTTTTGAAGAGTGCCCTGTCCATAATATGGGAGAGGAATACAAGGAGAGACCGTGGGTGCAAGACTGGAGGGCCCACCTTCGTGGCCCAGCCGGGAGATGCTGGGGCTCTGGGGATGATTCGATTGGCTCTGGGAAAGACATGGAAAGATGACAAGGTTATATTGTTAAGAAAAAAAAGACAAAAGTGCAGAATAGAAAGCAGATTGTATAAGAAAGTAAGAATGCTTTTGTATTTGCTTGGATATACATGAGAAAAAAAAAATAAACAACATTCTAATAAAAATCACCATTTTGAGGCAGGCATGGTGGAGCACATTTGTAACCCCAGTACCTGGGAGGCTGAGACAGGAGGACTGCAGTCTCGGCTACTTAGTGAGGCCCTATGAGACTTGGTGAGACCCTGTTTCAAAATAAAGATAAAGTAGAATGCCTCTGGGTTCAATCCCCAGTCCTGAAAAAAGAAAAATCTCCAGTTCTGAACAGGGAACAGCGTGGGTGGGGACCAGGCAAGAGCACGGTTTCTGTAAGTGTACTTTTTTAAAATCTAATTTTGAGTCAACACAGTGGAGCACTCCTCTCTTCCCAGTGCTCAGGACACCGAGACAGGAGGATCACAGGTTTGGACGCCAGCACCAGCAGTTCTGCGAGATACCCAGCAACTTCTCGAGACTGTTTTGTTTCAAAATAAAAATGTAAAGTGCTGGGGTGTAGATCAGAAGTAGAACACTCCTGGGGTCAATCCCCAGTTCTTCAAAAGAAAAAAAAATAAAAAGCCACATCTTCAACACACAGAAGCATGATTGTCTCATGAGTAAACCAAATCTGACTTTTTGTTGTTGTTGTTCTACAACTGAAGGCAAGACCGTTGGATTTGGTGTGTAGGGGACACCTGGGGGCCTCTGAGCTGCGCTTCCTGAAGGTGGAGGGGTCAGCAGGAGTATTGTGTGGCTGAAACCTGAGAAAGCAGGGAGCGTGTAAAGGATTCTTTCAAAAGTTTGGAAGGGAGGGGACAGGAGAGCAGCCAGGAGGTGGGGTGGTCTCTGAGCCCAGGGGAAGTTTCTAGGTTAAACGCTCTGTGGATAAGCCTATGGCTGAGGCTGAAGGCAGGAGGCCAAAGGGAGGCTGGTTAGAGTGGAGGCAAGGGGCTTGTGCAAACAGGTCTGAAAGAATGGGACAGAAGCACAGGGCTGAGGGGCAAGGAGGAACCAGAGAGTCCGCTAGGGAACGGAGAGTCATGAGCGAATGGGGGTCCCGTGTGGGGAGATTGCAGTGATATGGGTATGCTGCCCTGAGAGCGAGGAGGAGCAGGGCTGGATTCAGCCCGAGGAGGAAAGAGAACTTTGGGGACTCTCCCCTGGGGACTTCCAAAGGCTCTGCGAGCCCAGAGGGAGCAGGCTGCTGCTGCTGCTGCTGGCCAGCGGCAGGGAGAGCTCAGCTGTTGGCAGACCCTTGGCTCCTGGCTCTGGCTTCACCCTGCAGACACAGCAGCCTGTGGTCCCCAGGGTTACACTCCCCACCCCTCCCTGCCTGGCCCACCTCCCCCTGCTCCAGGTTTCCTTCTTAGCTGGCTGAAGCCCAGCAGCACCTTGGGTCCACCCTCAGTCTGATCATTGTGACTGTGTGTCAGCAAGTGGTCCAGCACAGCCTCAGCCACATACCCTCAGCCCCCAGAGGAGTTCCCAGTCCCTGCACACAAGGTACAGTTGGGGCAAAAATAATTGTGTAGGGAGCATCCCCAAGCCAAGGGCAAAGGGCCCCAGAAGCGGCCCATGCAGGCACTGAGCACTGACAACAGGCACCTCAGTTTCCCCCGTGTGTAGAGCAGGTGGCCTCTGGGGCCCCTTTCCACTGTGGCATTCTAGGCCTCTAGAGCTGAATACGCTAGGTGCTCAGGGGACCTCGGTGGCCAAGAGAAGTTCAGGAAAGTCCTGCGGAGGCGGGCGCTCTATGCAGATGGGGAAGGGACGACTCATGGGTTTATTTATTTGTTGTCATTCTCCATCTGAGAGTTGCTCCTGAACTTCCCTCTCTCTCTTCCCAGAGTCTGCCTGGAGGTCTCTGCGGGAGGAAACGCGAGCCTCCAGGCCAATGAAGGGTGGTCTGAGGGGACCTTTGAGGGTGCAGGGAGGGTATGAGGTGAGTGAGACAAAGGAAGCAGCTATTTGGGGCCAACTCCATTTCCAGCCTTCTCCTCACACCCCTGTCTGCCCAAACCATTCCAATACCCTAATTAGCCCAGTCCCTTAGGCCCCTGTTAGGCAGGCCGGCTGAGCGCCCAGCTCCCTGGGGACCAGCCCCTTACCTCCCAGACTAATCAGTCCCTGGTTCCTTGAGTGCTCGAGAGGGCTTGCTACACACACACACACACACACACACACACACACACTCACACACTCACACACTCACACACTCACACACTCATGCACGCACATACACAGCCCTATCGTAGCCTTCAGGGTAGAGTGGTGCTGATTTTCTCCAAAGAAGATACTCTTATTTTCAATAATACGAAAAGTTTGAAGAGACACCAAAGTTCAAGGGGTTTTCTGTCCAGCTTGTGGGATCAGGTTGCAGAGCAAAAGATGAAGCTATGATTGGGGTGTGCTGTGGTACCCCAAGCCCTTGGGTTTGTACCTCTTGGGCCCCTACGTATGGTCAATATTCACCCCAATCCAGATCCCCTCCTTCTCTGCATCCCCCCCCTCCCTGGTCTATCTCCCCAGCCCCCCTTACCCCCGACACCCGCACTGTCAGCCCAAACACATGATAAATTGCCCTGTCAACAGAATTCATTCAGGGACCAATTAATTCCACAGAAATGAACCAGGAGCCATCAGTTGCTGAAAAACTCAGAGTGCAGGGGCAGAGGGAGGGGTGCGGGCGGGGGGTGGGCGGCAGGGGAGGGGACGGGGAGGCTGGGGAAGTTAGTCTGACAGAAATTGGTCATTTAATGCTTAAGTGCACGCTAGACAGCCCTGTCATCGCCCGCGGCCCCCGCGCGGGATTAATTATCAGAGGAGGAGAGGGCAGCCCAGCCTAGCCCAGCCGTCTGTCACCAATGAAGGCTGGAGTCACCCAGGCCTTGGGCCACCCTGAGTCCACTTTCAAGTCTTCAGGCTTCCCACTTCCCCAACCTCCAGGTCCCCTCAGATCCCAGTTCAAGGCCCAACCACAATTAGTCCTGGCCTTGCCATAGGCTAGGCCTACAAGGAAGAGACTTCCTCCACCCCTTACCTGGTCTCGGCCCCATGACTCCTTATGCACCTCATCATCACCCTCAGCCGTCTTGGGTGACCCCAGAACACACGGCACAACTGTCCCATGCACCACTCCTAATCTAAGAAAGTGATGCTGTCATCCACTCCATTGCTCCAGCAGAATTCCCACAGTCATCCTGACTTTTCTTTCTCATCCGGTCACAATCCAGACCTTGAAAGCTCAACCTCCCAACCTCCCACAGATCTGGTCCTCTTGCTTCTAGCCTTCTCTACCACTCAAGCTGGGCCATCGTTAGCTCTCCCTGCTCTCCTCGCTTACGCTTTTGCTTGTCGCTAGTGTTCTCCTTGAAAACACAGATAACGTCCTACCGGCCACACACAAACTTCCAGCTGAATGCTCTTTGATGACCATGGTGGGCCTGACACAGAACAGGCCCAAGCTCTTAACTAAGTTAGGAGCTGTAATGCTCTACACTCAGCCACCAGCTGAGCCTTGCCTCAAGCGTGCTCCTCCTGTGCTCTCTGCTACAGTCCCACGGACCGTCCCTCCGGGCCTCTGCACACCCTGTTCTCTCAGCATGAAATACTTCTTCTGCCCTAAAACTCCCACCATTCATTTAACTAACCTCTAGCCATCCTTCCAATCTCAGATTAAATGTCACTGCCTCTAGGAAGCTTTCCCTGGCCCCTTGATATGCTTTTATAGCTGTCTTGTCTATCTTTCCACCAAACTGTTAAACTACGTGAGAATAGAGTCCATGTCTTTATTTTCAGAACCTAGCACTTAGTGGATACCAGAAAATACTTGTAGAATGAAAAATGGATGGGTAGATGCCTAGCCCTCTCCCCCTTGCCTGACTGGAGGACCAAGCTCCTGGAAGGCAGGTCTCCACTCGCAGCCCAAGACAGGCTGGGGTGGCCAGAGAGATTAGAAATGATCAGAGAATACTTAGTCAACTTGTGAGCCCAACAAACACCCAAACCGTCTTGGCTGGGTGGGTTCAGATGAGAGAGAGGCTGCTGAGAGCTGGAGGTTAAAATGGTAGAGAGGCCAGCTGTGGGGGACCTCCTGAAAAGCAAAGCCCAGGGTGCAGAAGAAGGAAGCTCTGCTCAGAGCCCTGTGCCAGGTTGAAACCCAACCCGAGGCTGTTGGGGGTGGGACACTGGAAGGGAGCTTTCCAAAACCGCCTTTGCCTTAGTTACTAAAGGTTGAGCTGACAAGACTTGGATACTGACCAGATGAGAGGAGTGAAGGAGAGGGAGACCAACTTGTAAAGGGGGGTGAAGGCCAGGCTGAGTTTGGCCTTTTTCCTGTGCTTAAATAGGGGGAAGGTATCATAAACTGCTTCTAAGGAGGGCCAGATGCAAAGCATTATTTGCAAATTTAATTCTGGCCACTGGACAAGATGGCTTAAGGGAAAATGAAGACAGGGAGACTATGAGGAGGCTAGTGCAATCACTTGTCTCCCTTGAGGAGCAGAGAAGTTTGCAGTAAGCTGGGGGGGCTCCATCTCCAGGTGTCTGGGCCCAAGAAGGCCTGGGCACAGCCTCACTGAGGTACCAGATCTGGACTTGGCTGCACATATGAAGGTTAAGGAGCGAGAGAGGGCAAAGACGACTGCTCCAATGGTTGTCTTCCCAGAGGCCACATGGCCAGGGAGCCCATCAGCAGAGGGCAAAAGAGACTGAACTTGGAACTGGAAAAGATGAGCATGGCTTTGTATATTTAATGTACATGCCTGGCCATGATGTCCTATAGACGGAATTACAGGGAGCAGCCCAGAGCGGTGAATTGGCCTTGGGATATAAAAACAGGAGAGATCTAGGCATGACGGCACACACCTGTAATTCCAGGACTTAGAAGGCTGAGGCAGGAGGGTCACAGACAGGTTTGAGGACAGCATCAGCACCTTAACAAGACCCTCCACAACTTGGTGAGACCTTGTTTCAAAATAAAAATGAGGCTGGCCGTGGTGGCGCACGCTTGTTATCTATCCCTGCGCTTGGGAGGCGGAGACAGGAGGATCGCACAGGTTCGAAGCCCCTCATTGGCTTAAGAGACCCTGTTTCCAAATAAAAGTATAAAATAGGTCTGGGAGTGTATGTAGCCCGGAGGTAGAAGGATTCCATCCCCAGTACCACCAAAATAATTAATTACTTAATTAATTTTAAAAATGAAATAGGGATGGGATGTGGCTTGGAGGTAGAATACTCCAGAGTTCAATCCCCAGTGCCAAAAAGATAAATAAATAAAATTGAGAGAGATGCCCTTCTGCCCCATCTCCTACCCTCTAAATTTTCATTCCAGTTTGAATGAGCTCATGTAATTCTATATCAAAGTAACTGTAGAATACTGAAGCAAAAAATTATAATAATATAGTAAAGATGTATCACCATAAAAAGTGACAGAGCAGGGCTGTAATGATGTAGACCAGAAACAAGATAACTATATGACAGTTTACTAATATCAACTAGGAAACAGTGTGCCGTGGTTTAACAATATAAGGCTGTAATAAAGTAACCAGGTAATCATGACACTGTGGTGCTGAAATGATAGTAAGGAGGTGAGGAACCCGCAACAGAATGACAACCCAACAGTGTAATGATAACTCAGCAACAGCACTGATATTATGATGCAATGACCTAATGGTAGAGTGTGGTGGTGATGTTACACGATAAAGCCTCAAAGACAACGAAGGAAAGAGGGAGGAAGCCTTGAGCCCCAGGACCCTGAGCATGGAGAGACTCCCTTGCATATTTGAGAAGAAGCTTCTTCAGGATGCACCAGAAGCCTGGAAGCAGCTGCTGAAGGGATGCTACGGGAGAGAGCTGAGCCAAGGAGCAAAGCCGGGGAGGTGAGAAGCGGTGGTGGCTTTTCAGTGCAGCACACAGCTTGGTGGGGCTAGCCAGGATGAAGGGCCTGAGGCTTGAGTCAAAATAACTCTGGTCATTATGATGTGAGACTATAGTGCACCAATAAAAGAGAAAGAAAGAAAGAAAGAAAGAAAGAAAGAAAGAAAGAAAGAAAGAAAGAAAGAAAGAAAGAAAGAAAGAAAAGAAAGGTTGTTTGGTTGAAAAACTATGAATTTGAAGTGTCAGATACCCTTACTTGAGCTAGGTGTGGTGGCGCACACTTGTAATCCCAGCGCTTGGGAGGCTGAGACAGGAGGATCGCACAGGTTCGAAGCCAACCTCAGCTACTGAGTGAGGCTCTCAGCAACTTAGTGAGACCCTGTTTAAAAATAAAGTATAAAATAGGTCTGGGAGTAAGCCGGGCGTGGTGGTGCACGCTTGTAATCCCCGCGCTTGGGAGGCGGAGAGAGGAGGATCGCACATGTTCGAAGCCAACCTCACTGGCTTAGGAGACCCTGTTTCCAAAATAAAAATATATAAAAATAGGTCTGGGAGTGTATCCCGGAGGTAGAAGGGTTTCCAGGAACCCCAGTACCACCAAAAAAAAAAAAAAAAAAAAGGTCTGGGAGTATAGCCCGGAGGTAGAAAAGCCCCTGGGTTCCACCCCTAGTAACTCTGGCTGCCAAATCGTATCTGAGGATCCTTAACTATCTTCAGTGGTCTGACTGCCCACTTGGCCTTCAGGAGCAGAAAAGTATGGGGAAAAAATCATATTCAGTACTCGTAAAAATCATTGAAATCATCACATTGACCAGAATACAAAACAAAGCCCACAGCCTGGGAGGTTGGCATGGGAGAATTGCAGGTTCAAGGCCAGCCTCAGCAACTTAGGTCCTTCTCAACATAGCAAGACCCTGATTCTCTCTGGGGCTTTTGGTTTTGTTCTTTGTTTCATTTTGCACCTCCAGCCCTATAATTTTTTTTAAACAGGGCCTCACTAAGGCTGAGGCTGGGTACAAACTTGTGATCCTATCTCAGCCTCCCGATGACTAGGATTACAGGTGTGTGCCACCACACTCAGCTAGTGAGACCCTGTTTCAAAATGAAAAATAAAAAGGGCTGGGGGTATAGCTTGGATGCAGAATACCCTGGGTTGAATCCCCAGTACCACAAAAAAAAAAAATGAAAAGAAGGAAGAAGAAAAGAAAAACCCAGAGTTAGTCATAAACATCACTGAAAACTCGTATTTATCCAAACTTTAACATGTGCTGAGCACTATGCTGAGTGTTATTCCGAGTTATCCACAATAAATAACCTTGTGAAAAAGACTTGGTTATTTTCCATTTTACAGGTGAAGATAAGGAGACTGAGAGAAATTAACATATTTTTCCAAAATCACATATCAAAAAATAAGGGCTGAAGTCAGGTTTTCTTCCTTCCTTTCTTCCTTCCTTCCTTCCTTCCTTCCTTCCTTCCTTCCTTCCTTCCTTCCTTTCTTTCTTCCTTTTTTTGTTCTTTCTTTCTCTTGGTACTGGAGATTAGTCCAAACGGCGTTCTACCTTTGAGCTACAACTTCAGCCCTTTTTATTTATTTCTTTGTTTATTTTTATATATTTATTTATTTTGCAGGTCTGGGGATGGAACCCAGGGGCATTTGACCTCCTAGTTACACTCCCTGCCCTAATTTTTATTCTTTATTTTGAAACCGGGTCTCACTGAGTTGCAGAGGGCCTCACTAAGTAGCTAAGGCTGTCTGCGAACCTCGATCCTCTGGTCTCAGCCTCCTGAATGCTGGGATTACAAGCGTGCGCCACCACGCACAGCTCTAATTATTTATTTTCTAAAAGGCCCTCACTAAATTGCTAAGGGTGTCACTAAGTTCCCAAGGATGGCCTTGACCCTCCTGCCTGAGCCTCTCAAGTACTAAGATTTAAGTGTGAGCCACCACTCCTGGCAGATCCATACCTCTTTATTTTATTTTTTTAATTTATTTTTTTATTGGTGCACTGTATTCATACATCATAATGGGATAAAAAAAACTTTTGTAGACATACCTGCACACATTGCCCAATTAGCCCCTACCCTATCTCCACCCTGTTCCCTCCCCATCCCTCCTTCCCATGCTTGGCTTAGTGGTTGACATCTAGTATTATAGCAATTTATCCAAAATTAACAATGATAATCTCACTTAACAGTTTCATTTGTCTGATACCAAGCTTTTGATGACTTAAAGATAACATTTCAATATTTCTTTTTGCTTTCTTTCTTACCTGAGAATATTTTTTTCTTTTTCTTTTTTTTTTTTTTTTTGGTGAAACTATCATACATTTATTTATTTATTTTTCAGAAAAAAATCTATCCTAATGTGGAATATGGACTCTAGATACCCAAAACAATCTCGAAAAAGAACAAAGCTAGAAGATGTATATTTTCTGATTTCAAACCTTATAAAGCTACAATAATTGAAACAGTGTAGTACTGTTATAAAGGCAGATATATAAACCATTGGAGTTAAATAAAAGCCTAGAGATAAATTCTTCAATATATTGTCAAGTTATTTTTGACAAGGTTTCCATGAACATTTGGTGGAGGAAATAATAATCTTTTAACTAAATATTCAACACAATATACAAATATTAACTCAAAATAGATACAAGACCTAAATATAAATCTTAAGACTATAAACTTTTAGAAGAAAATCTGGGTCATTAAACTTCACAACATTGAAATTGGCAGTGATTTCTTGGATATGATTTCAATGGCACAGGCAACAGAAGAGTATACAAACTCCCTAAAAGATAAAAAAAAATTGTATATCCAAAGACAATGTAAACAGAGTTAAAAGTTACTGATAGAATGGGATAAAATATTTCCAAATGCTATATCTGAAGGTATATTAATATTCCAACTAGAAATCCTAAAAATTAGCAACAATAAAAGCAAAGGATACAATTTAGAGATAGGTAAAAGACTAACATAAATAATGAATCTCCACAGATAACCAATCTTAGTTGTCTGTTGGAGAGAAAATCTTGTTTCTCTGGTTCTGGTTTGTGTTACCTATTTCTTCTTTGTAGTTAATCTCTTTGAGTATTTTCTCTAGTGCTGGTTTTGAAGACATAAATTCCTTCAGTTTCTGTTTGTCGTGGAAGCTTCTTATTTCCCCATTTAATTTGATAGAAAGTTTTGCTGGGTAGGAACTTTTGGCTGGAAGTTGTTTTCTTTCAGAGTTTGGAATATGTTACTCCAAGCCCTTCTGGCTCTCATGACTTGGTTTGGGAAGTCTGGAGTGATTCTAATTGGTTTGCCTCTGAATGTCACTTGGCCCTTTGTTTTTGTTGCCTTTAAGATTCTCTGCTTGGCTTCTGCTTTGGTCATTTTGACAATTAGGTGGCATGGGGATCCTCTTCTCCGATCCTGTCTAAAGGGGGTTCTAGAAGTTTCCTGGACCTGTGTATCAACCTCTTGCTCTATGTTTGGAAAATTTTCTGCTATTACTTCCTTGAAGAGATTGTTGATCCCTTTGGTTTCACCTTCTTTTCCCTCCTCTATTCCAATTATTCTTAGGTTAGCTCTCTTAAAATGAGCCCATATTTCTTCAATGTCAGATTCCTGCTGTCGGATTTTTTTTTCTAATTTAGAAACTATGCGTTCATTTTTGGAGTGATCATCTTCTAAGAGCGAGATTCTATTCTCCATGTGGTCTAATCCATTGTTTGTACTTTGAATTGAGGACTTTACTTCATTAATTACATCCTTTATCTCTTTTTGGCTCTCTCTGAATTCTTTTCAAAACACCTCTATTATTTCTACAGTTATTTTCCTGATTTGATCTTCTAGAAATCTCTGAATTTCTGTTTTATCGGGTTCTGATGTTGTGGGGTTGTGGGCATTCATTGCTCCATTGTTATTCCTCTTTCCCATGATTTCGGAAGTTTGTGCCTTCTCTGGGTTCTTCCCTTGGGTCACTATGACTTCGCTTAAGGTGCTCTGGATCTCGAGTCTGTAGTATCTCTGACCCCACTACTCCTTTACTATGTTGTATCTCAGAATCTCAGACCCAGGGCGTCAATCGAGGCTACTTTAGACCATGGGGGATGCCAGGTTGGGCGTTCTCCTATGGTGTGATATCTCTGCCACCGCCACTCCCTCACTGGGTCAAGTCCCTGGTAGTGCTGTCCTGGGATTTCTTCTCTAGAGGCCGCAATTTGACTCACTGTTGTTGAGTGCGCCGATGAAGCTGTAGTGGACTCGGTGAATTTGCTGCTGCTGCCACCAGTGGCAATATGGCACCACTGCCATGCCCTCGGCCGTGAGGCTGAGGTATTTCTTCTCTGGTTTTGCGCTCCGCTCTGAGTCCCTGCAGGGTGTGCTGAGCTCAGCCACTGGGAGCCTTAGATGCTCCCTGCGCCGAGAAATCTGCCGAATCCCGCCCGGCTGTTTCGCAGCGGCTCACCTCGGCTTGCTGTTCGCCACTCCTCTCTAGAGCCTGGTGGGCTGTTAAGTGCGTTCGTCTGGAGCTGTCCGTTGAGCTCGCTGCTGCCGCCGGCAGTATAGCACTGCTGCCACATCCTCTGGCGTGAGGCCGGCATATTTCCTCTGTGTTTCTGAGCTCCGTTCTGAGTCCCCCTCCTCTTTGGGGCAAGGAAAGATGGCGCCTGCTGCTCCGCGCCACGGCTCCAGCCGCAGCACTGAGATCTGGTTTCTTTCTGTGTCTCGTTTTTCCAGCCCTCTTTTTCTCTGTCCCTTGTAATTACATTTTTTGTTTCTCTGCTGATGGTGTTTTCTGACTATGAAAGGATTTTGTAGTAATAGAGATTGGTTGTTATGATTTTGTAATAATAGAGATTGGTTGTTAGCAGGGCTCGTAAGCCCCGCTTTTCTCTGTCACCATCTTCCCGGAAGTCTTGATCTATACCTCTTTAAAGCACATCCATGCCCTTGCTAATGGATATTTGCTTAAAGAAGTATGTGGCAAACCAGTAAGGAACAAATCAGGGAGCAGGTTGAGCCTCAAGATAAATATGTAACATATTCCTACACATACATTTTATTAACTGGTCAATATTAAGGTTGAAAAAAGTGTACATAATAGGCAACTGTTTATCTGAAGAGAAGAGAGAAATATGAATTGATACACTTATTAGCTTATATTTCAGAAAATGAAAAGACAAACAAAAATGTTTTTTTACATTATCATCTATTGGAGAAGGGAGGAAATAAAGTAGAGAGGACAGAGTAAAAAGTAGATATCACTGAGAATAACTTATTTTATAGATTTGAATTTAAAACTATGTAAATACTTTGCATGATGACACAATAAAATTAAGTAAATAAGTAATTTCTAAAAAAAACCAAAAGCAAAATAAATGAACCTAACTATCTATTGAGTTGATGTCATAGCCACATACGGAGGAACTATTTCAAGTAATTTAAAATCCAATAATTGACTCTATATACATCCCTAGTGGATATATACTAAGAAAGCAAGTAAGAAATGACATCGATGTTCTTGGAGGCTTTGGGTGTGGGGGAAACAAGCCAACACAGATGGTAGATCAATGAAGATTAGTAAAATCTCCATAACTCCCATTTTAATTTTAAAGTATCAGTAATCCCTCTTGATGGATTTTATCCCTAAAAATATGTATTTCATGGTCTGCCCACTGAAAAGAACAAGAAACCAACAAACTAAGTAGGAATAAGCACCGCTAGTCTCTAGATTGTGGTCTTTAAGTACTACTTTGCACTAAAAGAAACCAGGGCTCTTTGCAGGAAATAGAAGATTCCAGGTCTAGAATAGTATACTTCGTGGGCACAGTGGTGCATACCTATAATCCCAGTACTTTGGAGGCTGAAACAGGAGGATCACAAGTTTAAGGCCAACTTCAACAACTTAGTGAAGCCCTCTGCAACTTAGTGATAACCTGTCTCAAAATACAATAGGGTTGGGGATGTAATTTGAAGGTAGAATGCCTCTGAGTTCAATCTCTAGAGCCAAAAAATAAAATAAAACATGATACCTACAAGATGGTTTCAGAAATGTTCTCATGTTGAAAGCAAGGAAGCTAACAAAAACTATTAGGGTCATAGCCTGGTGTGATGGTGCACACCTGTAATCCCAGTAATTGGGAGACTGAGACAGGAGGATCACAGGTTCAAGGCCAACCTCAGCAACCTAGTAAGGCCCTCAGCAACTTAGCAAAATCTTGTTTCAAAATTTAAAAAAAGAATCCAGACGTGGTGGCACACACTTATAATCCCAGCATTCAGGAGGCTGAGACCAGAGGAAAGCGGTTCACGGACAGCCTCAGCTACTTAGTGAGACCCTCTGCAACTCAGTGAGACCCGGTTTCAAAATAAAGAATAAAAAATAGGGCAGGGGGTGTAGCTCAGAGGTTGAATACCCCTGGGTTCCATCCCCAGACCTGCAAAACAAAAAAATTTTAAAAAGGGCTTAGGGGGATAGATCAGAGGCAGAACATCCTGGGTTCAATCTCCAGTTACACACACACACACACACACACACACACACACACACACACACACACACGGGTCATGGCCAAGGGATTTACACACCAAATGAAGGCCGCCATTGTCCAAAAATAAGACAATTTAACTGCAATTGATTTTTTTTTTTTTTTTGGCAGTACTGGGGATGAAACTCAGGGGCAGTCTACCTCCAAGCTACAGCCCCAGCCCCCCGTTTTTTCAATTCTTTATTTTGAAACAGGCTATCACTGAGTTGCGAGGGGCCTTGCTAAGTAGCTGAGGCTGTCCACGAACCATGACCATCCGGTCTCAGCCTCTCAAATGCTGAGATTACAAGCGTGCACCACAACACCTGGCTCACCAGCTGTTTTTATTTATAAACAATCTCACTAAGTTGCTGAGCCTGGCCTCAAACCTGCAATCCTCCTGTCTCATTCTCCCCAGAACTAACTACCAGGTAGCACTATGCCTGGCCTACTGACATTCTTTGAAAGATACTAGGAAACTAACTCATTATTTTGATAATTGACAAGTAAAAATAGTCAAGCATTTCTACTGTGTTTCTTATGTGAACTGCACCACCTCAGGATAACCAAAGAGTGGGTGCAGAGAAATTTCTCTTTATAATAGTTTTTCAGTGAATACATGAAAAAGAAATGAATAGAATTAGGATATCATCACTTTTCAACTCCTAATAAAATAATGGAGCTAAGTAATGATCACCCATGGCTGTTAATTTTGCAAAAAGAGAAATAATAGAAAATTAGATGCCTTGTGATGAAAATACAAAATGACACTCTATAAAGAAGTATTTAAAAAAAAACTAACCTTAATCTAATCAAGCCTCTAGATGTAGCTCTCATTTGAAGGAAAATACTATGGACAGAGGAACCATATGGATGCAATTCAAAAACTCCAGATTGTTAGAAACTATAGGGCAGATTACCTGGCTTCTTCAATAAGTAGGAAGGGCGAAAATAGAGCAAAACAGACTTAAGAGATATATCAGATACTTGCATTATATTTGAATTTTATAAGTATTTAAAAGGAGGAGCCAGAGCAAAAGGAAGAGATATGAGAAATTATTAAGTAATCAGGAATATATATATAAGCACTGCATTAATTGGATACTAAAGTGTTTTTTTTTTTTTGTTTTTTGTTTTTTGGTTTTTTTTGGTGGTACTGGGGTTCCTGGAAGCCCTTCTACCTCCGGCTACACTCCCAGACCTATTTTTACATTTTTATTTGGAAACAGGGTCTCCTAAGCCAGCTGCGTGCGCTGGCTTCGAACCTGCATGATCCTCCTGTCTCTGCCTCCCAAGCACGGGGATTACAAGCGTGCGCCACCATGCCCGGCTAAAGTTTTTTTGATGTACTAGCAACATGATTCTTTTAAAGTCCTTTTATTTTATAAACCAAACTGAAATATTTACCGATTAAAGAATATATATCTGAGCAAGCTGTGGCACACGCTTGTAATCCCAGCATTTTGGAGGCTGAGACAGGAGGATCACAGTTAACCAACAGCCTCAGCTACTTAGTGAGGCCCTTTGCAACTCAGTGAGACCCTGTTTCAAAATAAAGAATTTTTAAAAATAGGGCTGCTGGTGTAGCTCAGAGGTAGGATGCCCCTGGGTTCCACTCCCAGATCCACACACCAAAAAAAAAAAATTGGGGAGTTGCTTTCTCCCTCATCTTGACTTTCAGAAAGCTGGCAGCTCTCTGAGTTTGCTCAACCTCCAAGCTGAAGACTCTGAAGAAACTAGCCAATCCAGAGGCAAAGGCCTATAGACTCTGATAATCAGCATCTCCCCCAAGACATCTGTGTCTCCCTTTATTACTCTTCAGCGATGTCCACTGATCAGCAAGTCCCAAACATGAACGCAGAGCTTCCAAGCTGTCTTTTCATGCCTTACTTTTGTGTATCGATCGATGGACAGGAAATAATACTAATGATTTTTTTTTTGAAGTACTAGGAATTGAACCCAGGGGAATCTACCTCCACGATACACCACCAGCCCTATTTTTTATTCCTTATTTTAAAATAGAAGGGCCTCACTAAGTAGTGAAGCTGCAATCCTACAATCCTCCTGTCTCAGACTACCAAATACAAGAGTGTGTCACTATGTCTGGCTCAATACAAATAATTTAAAGCAAGTTTCTAACATGAAAGACAGAGACCAGAATTAAGTACTGCAAGAAAAAGAATTTGAAAGAATCAAAGACAATTCCAAGAAGAGGAAAAGACTTTTAAAAGTCCTATAATTAATACCTTGAGTGGTAAAAGAAACTCACATCCATAAAACAAGTACAAGAATTTTTTTTTTTTTTTTTTTGGTGGTACTGGGGTTCCTGGAAATCCTTCTACCTCTGGGCTACACTCCCAGACCTATTTTATATTTTTATTTGGAAAGAGGGTCTCTTAAGCCAGCGTGGCTGGCTTTGAACCTGTGCGATCCTCCTGTCTCCACCTCCCAAGCGTGGGGATTACAAGAGTGCGCCACCACGCCCAGCCAAGTAATTTTTAAGTTACCCTCAGAGAATAATAATTTTAAATGTCTAAAAATCAATGTGTATACACATATGTAATCTATATTATCAGAAGTAAAATATTCAATGAGTATTCAAGATAAAGTTGAAAAATGCAAAAATACAACAAATAGTCACAGAGATAAAAGTTGGAAAAGGTAAGAGTTTTAAACTAGAGGATAAATATGGAATATTTAAACACCTAACTAGGAGAAATCTCAGAAAGAGAATACAGAAAGAAAGAAGTGAGAAAAAAAATTTTGTGTGTATGTGTGATACTGGGGATTGAACCCAGGAATAGTCTACCTCTGAGCTACATCCCCAGCCCTATTTTTTAAAATTTTGAAACAAGTTCTCACAACTTAGCAAAAGGCCTCACAACTTAGCAAAAGGCATTGCAAAATTACTGAAACTGTCCTCAAAGCTGTGATCTTCCTGTCTCAGCCTCCCAAGTACTGGGATTACAAGTGTGCACCTACGTGTCCAGCTGTAGGCATACGCCTATAATCTCAGTACTTGGGAGGCTGAGACAGGAGGATTGCAGGTTCAAGGTCAACCTCACCAGCAGTGTAACTCTCAGCAACCTAGTGAGACCCTGTTTCAAAACAAAAATTAAAAAGGGCTGGGGGTATAGCTTGAAGGTAGAACTCCCCTGAGTTAAATCCTCAGTATCACAAATAGTAATAATAATTCCAGAAATTAAGGGCATGGATTTCTAGACCTAGAGGGCCTACTAAATACCCAGTACAAGCTGGGTATGGTGGCTCATGCCTGTAATCCCAGTACTTGGGAGGCTAAAACTGGAGGATCATAGGTTCAAAGCCAGCTTCGGTAACTTAGTGAAGTTCTCAGCAATTTAGCAAGGCCTTGTTTCCAAGTTTAAAAAATAATAATAAAATAAAATAGGACCGGTGGTATAGTTCAGAGGAAGAATGCCTCTGAGTTCATCCTCAGCACCATAAAAAAAAAAATACCCATTAGGATGGATTTACAAATTCCTATACCAAAGCTCATAAAGATAAAATTGTAGAACATCAAGGAAGAAGCAGAAGCATCCAGAATGAAAGAAGGACAAGAAAAGGTAAATATGACAGTTGGAAAATAAGAATGGCAACAGATTTCTCAACACCAACAATGGAAACTGTAATGTAATGGAATAATGCCTTCAACTTTCTTAGGAAAAATAATCTTAAATCTAAAATCCTATACACTGACAAAGTATCAATAAAGTGTGAAAATAAAGAAATGTCGTTATCACATTCCAAAGTCCCCCAAAGTTAGCTGTCATGTATGCTTTCTTGAAAAGACACTATATAGAATGTTCTTCATTAGAAAATGAATGAGTAAGCCAGGCACGGTGGTGCAAGCCTGTAATCTCAGCTACTCAGGACGCTAAGACAGGAAGATCACCAAGTTGAGGCCAACCATTATAATTTAGTGAGACCCTATCTCAAAATAAAAAATAACGATTGGGTTGGGAATGTAGATCAGTAGTAGAGCACCCCTGGGTTTAATCTCCAGTGAAGGAAAGAAGGAAGGAAGGGAGGGTGAGAAAAAGCAAGGGAGGGAGGGTAGTGGCCCACACCTCTAATCCTCAGCAATTTAGTGAGGCCCTGTTTTGATACAAAAATAAAAAAGTCTGAGGGTTTAGCTCAGAAGTAGAATGCTCCTAGTTTCAATCGCCAATACCAGAGGGAGGGGGACAAGAAAAGAATACATGAGACCCAATAAAGAAAAGGTCTAACATAGAAGACAGGTGAGGTAAATTTCCAAAATGACGATGCAGGAACATTCCACAATGACAGCTTTATAACATAACCATGGAACTATAGGTATCAGATAGGAATAAGAGCAGGTATATCACATATGGTTATTTAGGTTGCTGACCCTAGGTGTCTAGCTTGGGGCCATAAATGAAAGCTGAAATCCTTTTTGCACTTTACTTACAAAGTCACAATCCTAGTGAAAGATTGAGTCAAAAAAAATCTTACTAACTGGTCTTCCCTGAAAGAGCTCTATTTTGTAATTTGTCATCCTATGAAGCTTCTTTTTAAAATTCATCTGTCCAGGGAAAGTGGCTTACCCACTCAAATGGGCCATTTGTGTTATGGGGGCTCTAAATGGTTTTAAATCCAAAAAGTATGCCACAATCAAAACATATGGTTACAGTAGATTACAAAATATATTTGGCAAAAATAAAAAATGCCATGCTTCTGCAGGTGATGGATTAGTAATAAGTAACTAGAATATTTAGCAAAGAAATAAAAACAAAAACCCTAAGGCAATTGTTAACTCTAGGAAAAACAAAAGTTATATGAGAAATTACTTGTGATGGAATTTATAACATGGCTTAGCTATAAAAATGAAAAAATTGCACATTTATATAGATATAAAATATTGACTTTTTTCAAAATTGTGATTTAAATATATTGGAAGAATGGACAAACATAAGGTGAATATAGATGGTGATATAATCCTAATCTCCCATAATAATTAGCCAATAAATAATATGTCTAAAAATAAAAAGACAACAATATCAGCATGATACTTCTATGGAAAAAAAGAAGTACATACCAGAAGATTTAGAAGAAAAAATTTTAAATGGCTGCTGATAAGTTGATAGAAGACAGTTATACTCCTAGTCAGGCATGTGGTGCAAGCCTATAATCCAGCTATTCAGGGGGCCCAGTCAAGAGGGTCACGATTTTGAGACCAGCCTGGGCAGCTTAGTGACACCTTAAAATAAAAAGTCTGGGGTTGTAATTCAATGGTAAAGCACCTCTGGGCTCAATCCCCAGCACTGCAAAAAAAAAAAAAAAAATAGAGGTCAGACACAGTGGTATATACCTGTAATCCCAGTATTTGGGAGTCTGAGACAGGAGGATTACAGGTTTGAGGCCAGTACTGGTAACTTAGTAAGACCCTGTTTCAAAATAAAAAATAAAAATAAGGCTGGTGATGTAGCTCAGAGAAAGAATGCCCCTAGGTTCAATCACCAATCACACACACACACACACACACACACACACACACACACACTTGTATTTAGTTGTTTTCTGAGCTATATAAATTTGCAATTTTTAATAGAAATTCACACACACACACACACACACACACACACAAACGCCAGGTGTGGTGGCGCATGCTTGTCCTTGAACTGTGATCCTCCTGTCTCAGCCTCCCAAATGCTGGGATTACAAGCCTGCACCACCACGTCAGGCTCCCAGCCCTAATTTTTATTCTTTATCTTGCAACAAGGTCTTACCAAGTTGCAGAGGGCCTTACTAAGTAGCTGAGGCTGGCTGCAAACCACTATCCTTCTGTCTCAGCCTCCCAAGTACTGGGATTACAAGCGTGCGCCACCATACCCAACTTGCATTCCTGTTATTAATAACCCTTCTTTTCCCTCTCAAATGTGTCCACGTTTAGGTAATAAATTGTATGGTCACCCTACCCACAAGATTTGATGTTAGGTTCTTCACCATTAGGGTTGTGCTCCTCTGGTCACTGCTCTTACCAAGGGCTCTCAGCCCTGAACCTAACAAAATATGGAGCCCAGTGGGACGACTGACCTTTCTTCTTTCAGGATTTCTGCAGCCTGGGAGTCATCAGGCCCTGGCAGTGCCACACAAATGACTCCCAGTGATTTTGCTGTCATATACACTCAGTCTTTTTCTCAGGATTCATTCCTAAGCCAGGGCTCCCAGCCCCACATTTGCACCTCTGATTTCCTTCACTTGCCTACAGGACTCCATATCCCTCCTCTCTCCAAACATCACTTGCTCGTGTAGAATCATTGTTCCAGCCTGTCGACATCATTTCAAATCTCAATTCTGTCATCCAACCTATTAGCACTCCTGTTCCTCCTGGTGTCATCTGGAAGTGTGATGGACTGGACACCTACGTCTTCATCTGAGTCACTGAGAGAAACATCACATGGCCAGGGCTGAGTCACAGGCTCGAAGACCTCCTCCTGGCAGGACATAGCACCTATCATCACACTTCCTTGGGTACAGTGAGTCATCATTTATGAATCTTTCATGCAGGGCCATCAGGCCCCCCGCATTCTCCATCAGATCCACCAGGATAATATGAAAAACTGCTTCATGCTCTGTTGAAAGAAAAAAACAAAACAGTATCTTTATCACTCTCCTAGCCTCTTCATTTATTATTCTTATCAACAAAAAAGCATGATATTCTACCCTTCAGTATTTGTTCATAGATAACCAATTCTGGCTTCTAGCAAACATCATCCATTGCCAGCCCCCCATAGACAATAATCATTTCTAGAATTTCTCCAGGAAACAACATCAATGTCTACAATCTTTAACTTCCACATCCAGTGTCTACTCCCAGCTGGGTATAATGGTGGTATTTGTCCACTTCTGCCCCACAGCACCCCTCTCATCCTCCATGATTCCACAAAAGTTCCTATCAGCAGATTTCTCATCTACCTGGACTTTTATATCCTACTTTTTCTTGAAATATTTATTTCTGGGTTTGTTTTTGTTTTTGTTTTTGTTTTGTTTTGTTTTTGTGGTACTGGGGTTCCTGGAAGCCCTTCTACCTCCAGGCTACACTCCCAGACCTATTTTTTATATTTTTTTAAATTTGGAAACAGGGTCTCTTAAGCCAGCGAGGCTGGCTCCAAAGCAACGCGATCCTCCTGTCTCCGCCTCCCAAGCCCGGGATTACAAGCGTGCGCCACCACGCCCGGCTTCTTGAAATATTTCTAATTTCAAAAATTTCAAGCCATTATCTTTGACACTCTAGAAAGAAGGAAGAAGAAAGATAATAGTTCTTGTCTCTCTGTCTTTGGTTAATAGATCATGACCTTCTACCCCAAAGGTTGTCTTGGACATTAAGCCCATTTTCTTTTATTGCTCATTTATTTATGTTAAATACATTATTAATGCATAAATACATTCTCATCAAAATGCAACTATTAGAGACAAAGCTAAAGCTCTCATTGGCCACCCCTTCTAATTCTAGTCCATTCTCTATTGCTGGCAGTTTGGTAAATATTCTTGCAGATATTTTTGATGCACTTGTACTCATGGATATCCATAATATATATGCTTTGGTTTTTCCATTTTAACTATAGACAAACTCTTTAGAATGTATTCTCTCTTAATATTTTTTTCAAGGTGTATGTGGTTGGGGGTACTAGGGATGAAACTCACAGGTGTTCTACCTCCAAGCTACATCCTTAGCCCTTTTTTATTTTTTAACTTGAGACAGGGTCTTTCTAAATCATCCAGCCTGGCTTCAAACTTGCTATTCTCCCACCGCAGCCTCCAAGTCACGGAGAGTACAAGTGTGAAACGTCACACCCAGCAGTGGAAACTGAATTTCTGTTTGGGATGAGGAAAATTAAAAAAAAAAAATAGTTGTGAATATAAGAGCTACGACTGAATTGTATACTTAAAATGATTAAAATGATAAATTTCTTATATATTTTACTATAATAAAAAGTATT
The DNA here is from genome assembly GCF_963383645.1 of Muscardinus avellanarius. Lineage (NCBI taxonomy): Eukaryota > Metazoa > Chordata > Mammalia > Rodentia > Gliridae > Muscardinus > Muscardinus avellanarius. Next base: position 133,511,482 of record NC_137789.1, read on the forward strand.
GGGTTTTTTTGTTGTTGTTGTTTTGTTTTGTTTTGTGGTATTACGGATTGTATCAGGAGTGTTCTACCTCTAAGCTATACCCTAGCCCTATTTTTTATTTATTTATTTATTTATTTATTTATTTATTTATTTATTTATTGTGGTACCTCAAGCTACACCCCCGTCCTATTTTTTAGTCTTTTTATTTTTATTTTTATTTTCTTTTTTTTTTTTTTTTTTTTTTGGTGGTACTGGGGTTTCTGGAAGCCCTTTTACCTCCAGGCTACACTCCCAGACCTATTTTATATATGTTTTATTTGAAAACAGGGTCTCTTAAGCCAGCGAGGCTGGCTCCGAACCAGCGCGATCCTCCTGTCTCCACCTCCCAAGCATGGGGATTACAAGTGAGCGCCACCACGCCCCGCTTAGTCTTTTTATTTTTTGAAACAGGGTCTCACTGAGTTGCAAAGGGCCTCGCTAAGTAGCTGTCCATGAACCGCTATCCTTCTGTCTCTGCCTCCCGAATGCTGGGATTACACGCATGTGCCACCACACCTGGCTTTTATTTAATTTTGAAACAGGATCTTGCAAGTTGCTGAGGCTGTCCTTGAACCTGGGGCTCTCCTGTCTCAGCCTCCCAAGTACTGGAGCACATGTGCGCCTCTGCTGCCTTCAAGCCCTCATCTTTCAGATGTTGCCCCAATTTGTCGCCAATCTGGCAACCCTGTCCTGTGTCACTCTTCCCTCCTCCCATAGTAGAAGCAATCTGGCCTCATTGGAGAACTTCCCAAGTAATCATACCGGTAACATCTCGTGCCTGTTTTGGATTTAGAAATAAAGGTTCAGGAATGTTCCTAGAAAGCATAGACAAGTGTTCATCACCAAGAGATTATTCAATAGAGTTATCCTCACAAGTAGAACACTATATGACCACTGACAATGTTGATATAGATTGTAGAACTGCAATCAATGACATGAAAAATTGCCCACAATACATTAATAAGCAAAAAATTGTTTTCAAAACAATATGTGTGTTACATAATTCCATTTTTGTTTTTTAAAAGTTGATTAAGCATAAAAACTAAAGCCTGAAGGGCTATAAACCAACATGTTTACAGTGATAGTACAGGAAATAGAATTACAGGCGATGTTTAATTCTGCTTAAAATCAAGGTTGACCTGCTGACTCTGGCAATTATATGGAGCTATCTTAGAGCACAAATAACATTCCTTACACCCTTCTCTCTCCCTGAGAGTCTTGGTGTCCACTCTAAGGAGGAGGGAGGGAAGGGAAAAGGGCGGGGCCACCATCCAGAGGTCCACCTCTGTCATGTGCCAGGTCTTTCTCCACTGTTCCAATACCTTGGTCCTTGCAACAACTAAGAGGCTGAGTATTACTCATTCCATTTTACATATGAAAAATTTTGAAACAGGGTCTTGCTAAGTTACTGAGGCTGTCCTTGAACCTGGGGCTCTCCTGTTATTATTCTCTCTATGGCACTATATTGAGCACCTTCCGGCCTGGGCACCAGGCCCTGAAACTCAGTGGTCACTGGGACAAGCACAGTTGGGGCCTCCTAGAATTGACATTCTGCCTGGAAGATGCATTACTAACTGAGGGTGGGCACGAAACCCAGACTGTTGGTGCAACATAACAACCCATGCGGGTTCACGAAGAACCAGAAGTCCAAATGGAGGAAGGTATCGAAAAGTTAGATGGGTGTAAGTTCAAAAGGAAATTCCTGGCTTTTGCCCCATGACTTCATCCTCAGTTCTTCCTGTTTTCTATTTTTGTTAATGACCTCCAGCCTCATCAGATCAGAAGATAAAAAACTTGTTAAATGGCAAAAGACAGAAGTAGGTCCTCATAGACATGTTGGAATAATGGGCCAAAATCAGCATAATGGAATTTAAGGTGGAAATGTTAAGTCCTGGATTTGTTTTACAAATCAATGATCCCAGAACACTGTAAAGGAATCAGTTTGCCAGAGGCTCATGGGAGAAAAAACAGAAAATTTCTGTGGCCTGCGACATTACCATTGGTCCACAAAGCCAACTGGCTATGAAAAAGCTAGGACGTGGCCAGCCATGGTGGCCCACACTTGTAATCTCAGCACACAGGAGGCTGAGACAGGAGGATTGCAAGTTCAAGGACAGCTGCAGCAATGTAGCAAGACTCTCAACATCCTAGCGAGAGCTTACTTCAAAAGTAAAAAATAAAAGGCCGGTGTGGTAGCACATGCTTATAATCCCGGTGCTTGGGAGGCTGAGACAGGAGGATTGCACAGGTTCGAAGCCAGCCTCAGCTACTTAGTGAGGCTCTCAGCAACTTAGTGAGACCCTGTTTCCAAATAAATATATAAAATAGGTCTGGGAGTGTACCCCAGAGGTAGAAAGCCCTGGGTTCTATCCCCAGTACCAATAAATAAATAAAAAATAAATAAATAAATAAATAAATAAAATAAGAAATAAAAACCGGGCATGGAGGAGCACGTTTGTAATCCTAGTACATGGGAGGCTGAGACAGGAGGATCCCAGATTCACAGCGAGCCTCAGCAACTTGTGAGGCCCTCCACAACTTAGTGAGACCTTGTTTCAAAATAAAGAACAAAATAGGGCTGTGGGTGTAGCTCAGAGGCAGAATGCCCTGGGTTCAATCCCCAGTACTGCAAAAATGCAAAAATTAAAAAATAAAAATAATAAAATAGGAATGAGAATGTAGCTCAGAAGTAAAATGTCCCTGGGTTTAATCCCCAGCAGAACAGAACACACACACACACACACACACACACACACCCCTAGGATGTGGTCCTATGATGGAGGCTGGAAAAGCCATGTCCTCTAGACTTCCCTGAGAGGGCTCCCCACACACAGAGCCACCGGGACCCTGCTCTGCGCCCTCACATCAGAGTGGCCAGCTGCCCCATTCCCTGGATCACAGCGGAGTCAACTGAGGCCCAGAGAGGGGAAGAGGCCTGCCTCATTTTAGCAAATTTACAGTGAAACTAGACAGCTCTTGAGGATCTTGAATGAATGAATGATGTACACGGATGACAACAAAGTACAGGAATATCATTTTACCTTCTTTGAGAAGGCATCAAAGAACTGATCAAAGTGATGTCTTCCTACTGACTTGCGCGCAAGTTCTTTGGCTCAGTTCATCTGGGTTCCCACACTGTGCCCCAGAGGCTGTGCCTCCGCCCTCCTCTGGGCTCCTCTCTGGCCTGGGCTGTGCTGGAGACAATGGGGAAAGCATTTGCCCTCTCTCTCTGAGTCTTCTCTCCTCTCCAAGACCCTTCCTCCAGGAAGCCCTTAGGAATTGGGGAAGCAGCGGTGTGTTGGCCACTGATGGCTCAGGCAGGGAGCCCTGCCAGCTGCAGCAGCCCTTCTCAAAGTTCAGCGCTGGGTGGTTTTCCTAAATTATGCTAAGGGGCAGGCGCCTCCAGCAAGCCCCCATCTTGTGCCATCGTGCCCTCTCTCCCCAGATGTTTCCATGCCCCTGGCCCCTGGTCCCCTCATCCTTACCGTGGCTCCAGCCTCAGATCCCTGTCTCCCTGTGACCCCAGGGCCCCAGGTCTCTTCCCCTCCCCCGAGGCTCTCTGTCATTATCTCTGGAAAGTGAGGCTTGTGCATCATCATTAATGGGCTAAACAGCAGGGTCAGCGAGGCAGGTAGCAGTAAACGCGGCAATTACGGCCGCGCCTCCATCCCAGCGCCTTCGCTCCCAATCCATCTCTCCTCATCACCGGGCGGTGCTGAGCCGGCCCTGCCTTCATTACATTAATCAGGCTAATTCCAACTTAGAGTCCACATTCTAATCAAAAGGCAGTCAACAGGGGCAGGGTGCTGGGGGAAGAGGGAAGAGCTGTCCCAACACAGGGGGGTTGACAGGAGGACCCAGGCCTGGAGGCCTGGCAATCTGGCCTCCAGAACCCCATCTCCTCAGGGGCTGCTCCCACTGTGTCAGAGCCTCACTCCTGAGACTTCTTTTGCATCCCAGATTCCAGCCAGAGCTGAAGTTCTCAATATATAAAGACAAGAGAGAGTCTAATTTCTTGTCTCTCTAAAGAGACCAACCACACCATCATGTTCTTCCTTTTCTTTCTCATGAACTGTTGGCAAGGTGATGCACTGGCATATCTAAGAGAGCGACACATTCATATCGTGGACTGTGCCACCGGTGCCCTTAGAGTTACGCAGAACAGCAGTACAGAGATGCCCTACAGGCCATCTCCTAAGAAACCAAATGCAAGACAGTAGGGGCGAGATAACAGAGGACCCAGAGCCAACATCGGGAACTCAAAGAGTTTGATAAGAGCAGACAGAAGCTAAGCATGTAATCCCAGTACTTGAGAGGCTCCAAAAGGAGGATCATAGGTTTGAGGCCAGCCTTGACAATTTAATGAGGCCTTCAGCAACTTAGTGAAACCCTATTTCAAAATAAAAAAGGGCTAGAGGTGTAGTTCAGAGATAAAATGCCCCTGGGTTCAATCCTCAGTACCAAAAAAAATTTATTTTAAAATTAAGTAAAGCCAGGCATGGTAGCATACATTTGTAATCCCAGTACTTGGGAGGCTGAGACAGGAGGTTCGAGGACAGTCTCAGTAAGTAGTGAGACTCTCATCAACCTAGCAAGACCCTGCTTCAAAATAAAAAATAATAGGGCCAAGGGTGTAGCTCAGAGGTAGAATGCCCCTGAGTTCAATCCCTAGTACCACAAAAATAAATAAATAAATAAATAAATAAATAAACAAACAAATAAGCCAAATGTAGTGGTACACAGCTGTAATCTCAGTACTCAAAAAGCTGAGACCGGAGGATCAGAGGTTTAAGGCCAGTCTTAGCAACTTATCAAGGCCCTCAGCAACTTAGGTGAGGTATTTTATTGTTTACAAATAAAAAATAAAATAGAAAGCCAGGTGTGGTGGCACACGCTTGTAATCCCAGTACTTGGGAGGCTGAGACAGGAGGACCACAGGTCTGAAGCCAGCCTCCGCTAGTTAGTGAGGCCCTTTGCAACTCAGTGAGACCCTGTTTTAAAATAAAGAATAAAAAATGGGGGTGGGGATGTAGCTTGGAGGTAGAATGCCCCTAGGTTTAATCCCCAGTATCACAAAGAAAAAAAATAGAGCTGGGGGTGTAGCTTGAAGGTAGAATGCTCCTGGGTCCAAGCCCTAATATAAAAAATAACAAATAATTATATAAATAAATAAATAGGCCTGGAGGTGTGGTTGAGAGGTAGAATGCCCCTGAGTTCAATTCCCAGTACAACAAAAAATGGAGAGGAGGAGAAAGAAAAAGAAGGAGGAGGAGGAGAAAAAGAAGAAAGTAATCAATAGAACCAGCCTCTAGCAGCAATTGCCCGTCAGCCCAACACACCGCCCCCCCCCCAGCACACACAGTTCTGTCCTCATCAATGCTAGGCAACCTCATTCGCTTCCACAGCTTCAAATATCACCATATCAATGAAGACCCCTATACTAGTTCCTTTTCTGTTGCTATAATGAAATACTTGAGGCTGAGAACTTATAAAGAAAAGAGATTAGTTGAGATCACAGTTTTGAAGGCTGAAGTTGCAAAAGGCAGGACTCTGGTTCTTGTGAGTGCTGCCCGGGCTGTGCCACATCATGACAGATAGCATCGCAACTGTGGGGAGAGAGACAGAGATAGAGATAGAGATGGGGGGGGAGGGGGGAGAGGGAGAGGGAGAGGGAGAGGGAGAGGGAGAGGGAGAGGGAGAGGGAGAGGGAGAGGGAGAGGGAGAGGGAGAGGGAAAGGAGAGAGAGAGAGAGAGAGAGAGAGAGAGAGAGAGAGAGAGAGAGAGAGAGAGAGAGAGAAAGAGAGAGATTGAGATTATGAACATAGACAGGGGAAGGAATGGTCTTGTTTTTTTGTTTGGTTGGTTTTTTTTTGCAGTGCTGGGGATGGAACCCAGGGACATTCTACTTCCAAGCTACACCCCCAGCCCTATTTTTCATTCTTTATCTTGAAACAAGGTCTCACTGAGTTGCACAGGGTAAGTAAGTAGCTGAGGCTCACTAAGTAGCTGAGGCTGTCTGAGAACTGCGATCCTCCTGTCTCAGCCTCCCAAATACTGGGATTACAAGCGTGTGCCACCACACCCGGCTTTTTTTTTTTAATAACCTTCTAGCAAGAACTAATATGGGATCCAAGTGTGGTGGTGCATCCCTGTAATCCCACTACTTGGAAGGTTCACAGCCAGCCTCAGCAATTGAGCCAGGCCTTCAGTAATTTAGTGAGATCCTGTTGAAGAAGAAGAAGAAGAAGAAGAAGAAGAAGAAGAAGAAGAAGAAGAAGGAGGAGGAGGAGGAGGAGGAGGAGGAGGAGGAGGAGGAGGAGGAGGAGGAGGAGGGAGGGAAGAGGGAAGGAAGGGAGGGAGGGAGGGAGAGAGAGAAATAGGGCTGAGGTATATTTCAGAGGTAGAACAATCTTAGGTTCAATTCCCGGTACCACACAAAAAGGGGAGTCAAGGGTGTAGAGTAGAGGTAGAATGCCCCTGAGTTCAATCCTCAGTACCACACATCCATAAATAAATTAACAAATAAATAAATAATAGATGTAGATAAAATAAATTGTGTTGGAATTAGAGGTAGACACTGGGGGGCCATTACTCTGCCCACCTCAAATCCCAAAAGCCAAATTTATCTACAAGACAATCAATTCTGTACCTCCAGGACAGCTTTCTATCAGTTCTTACATGATCATCTTGGACTGTCAGGCAATACAGTCATCTCCTGACTGGTCTGCCTCCCTCCAGCCTCTCTCTCTCCATTTCTCAGGAGCCTGCCTGGATGTAGAGGATCCCTTAACTGTTCCTGGCGTCTCTTCCTCTCAGCCCGCTTCTGATGTCAGTATAGCTAGCCCAGGAAAAGGAATGGCATGGCCCTGACAGCAGCCTTCAGCCAGTGAGGGCCTCATTCCGTGGAGAAGTGCCCAGCGTCCTGTCCTTGAGAGGCACGGTGCTGCTGTGCAGCCCACATGATTGCTCAGAGGTCCCACCAAGAGTGAGCTCTGGTTGTTCCCCAGGATCCCGGTTTGCTTTCCTCACGCCTTCCCAGCTGCTTTCTGGGACCTCCTCCCATAAAACGTGCCTTCACCGAAGTACTTGCCTCAAGCTCTGATTTTGGAGAAAAATCAAATTAGCACAAAAGCTAGATGTGGTGGTGTACACTGGTAATCCCAGTGCTTGGAGGCTGAGACAGGAGGCTTTCAAGTTCAAGGTCAGCCTTAGCAACTTAGCAAGACCCTGTTTCAAAATAATAAAAGGACTGAGGTGTAGCTTGGAGGTAGAAGATCTCTGAATTCAAGCCCTAGTACCAAAAGAAAAAAAATTAGGACTTAGAGTGATGTTTGAAAATCTGATCAGGGAAACATCCTTGTTAAAGACAGTCAGTGGCAAGGAGTATTGGCACACGCTTGTAATCACAGTACTTGGGAGACTGAGACTCAAGGCCAGCCTCAGCAACTTAGGGAGGCTCTCAGCAACCTTCCTGTTTCCAAATTAAAAAAAAAATAAAATAGGTTTTGGGGTGTAGCCTGGAGGTGAAATGCCCTGGGTTCCATCTCCAGTACCACACACACACACACACACACACACACACACACACACACACAGAGAGAGAGAGAGAGAGAGAGAGAGAGAGAGACAGACAGACAGACAGACAGACAGACAGACAGTAGCTCCTGGGCTCAGAGTAAAGTGCTGACCTGTAGGTTGCTATTCAAAGCCCTTCTCCAGTCTCATCATCTACATCCGTCCACTCTTCCTATATGCTGGCCATGTCATGCCAGGGTCCACCATGAGCACTCACGCCCCAGGGCTTCCATTCACGCTGAGGGCACCACCCTCTAGGTCCTGCCCACTGGACCCCCCACCCCGCTATGTGGGTTGTCATCACGAGCCTCCAACTCAAGAACCCTAAAACCAAACTCAACTCCCCAGACACTCTCTTCTACTTTCTCTGTTTTACCTGATTCTTTATCACCTTTCCTGTTTCTTTTTCTTCCTCCAGACTCATATACATGAGTCATCTTCAGGCCTCTGTCCTTGATCCTCCTCTTTACTCGACCTCACTGCCTGGGTAGTCTCCCCTGCTCCTCTGACATTAATTACCACCCCAACATGCCGGCGAGTCTCCTCTCTGCTTCCAGGCTGGCCATCTCTGCTGAGCTCCAGCCCCACGCGCAGTGCCTGCTGGGATCTCACCCTGGACGTCCTTCAGCAACTTAACTCTACAGGTCCAAGACTGAATTATTGGCCTCATCCTCCAACTTGCTCTTCCTCCAGTATGCCTTTGAGGAATCACTACCTAGTCATTCAGAAACCTTCAACACGCCCCCCAGTCTGCCCATTCTACTTAATCTATTCCCTCTTCCCGTGGACCCTCACAATCTCTCCCCTGCAGTGAGCATGGGCCGTAACCGTTTCCCTTGCCTCTGGTCTTGGTTTCTCCAACGTATCCTCCATCCAGCAGCCAGGACAATTTCTCTAGCACTAAAGTTCTTCCCACTTAATACCTTAAAAGGAAAAGTCTCCATTTTTTAGCATGATCCTTTCTGTTCTAAGATCTGCCCTCCGGAGCTACCCTAGCCTCCTCTTATGCTAAACCATCTGGTTGCAAAGTCCTTTGTATACCCCAAATCCAGAAGTCCCTTCTCTACTCAGAATTTTTTTTTTGTCCTGATGACTGAATCAAGAGTGCCCTACCTCCAGACTTTTAAATTAAATTAAATTAAATTTTAATTTTTATATTTATTTATTTTGCAGTACTGGGGATGGAACCCAGGGGCATTCTACCTCCAAGCTACACCCTCGGCCCTATTTTTTATTCTTTATTTTGAAACAGGGTCTCTCTGGGTTGCACAGGGCCTCGCTAAGTATCTGTGGCTGGCGGCAAACCCAGATCCTCCTGTCTCAGCCTCCCAAATGCTGGGATTACAAACATGCACTACCATGCCCGGCTCCTTTATTATTTTTTATTCTGAAACAGGACCTCACTAAGTTGCTGGAGGTCTTACTAAGTTACCAAGGGCTAGTCTCAAAACTCAATCCTCCTCCTGTCTCAGCCTCCCAAATACTGGGATCACAGGAATGCACCACCACACTCTGCTAAATTTCTTATCTTTTAGGGTTTTCCAGAGCAATTCATAGCCATGGGACTGTTTACCAGGCTGTCTCCTCTGTTAGAATCCTCGAGGGCAGGGGTCCCATCTCACACCTCTCTGCCCCACAGTACTGCACCTAGAAGGAGCTCACTCAGCGCTTCCTGAACTAATGAACAAAGAGACATGCAGCCTCACGCACAGGTCATTCCCACTGCATAAGGACCCACACATAGTCACTGCATTCATGATTCCTGGGCAGAGAAAGTCATCCTCACTCATGCGGAGGCTCCCGTGTACATAGACTTTGACAGGCAATCACATGTCTCTAACGTCACTTACCTACAGCCTAAAGCCAGCATTCGCTCATGCACCCACCTCCACGTCAACCAAATCACTCATGATCACACCCATGCCAACATGCACAGTCACAGACTCCCACACTGCCCAACACACAGACTCGCGCAGAGCCACGCACGCAGCCACGCACGCAGCTCCAAACACCTCGAGGGCACACTTCATCTCCAATTGTGAGCAAATGCTGTTGGTTTTCATTAATCTGCAGACTCTGTGTTTGCCCGTCTCTCTGGCTCCCCCTCTCCCTCTTCCCCACTCTCTCTCTCTTTCTGCTCCGAGGCAGGTGAGCGCATCAATTTTCTCCTCGTCTGTGGCAGTTAAATTAAATGGAATCGGCCTGATTGCTGAAAATCAAAGGGAAGGCTGATAAAGCAATTAAATCCCTCTAATTCCTCGTCCTGAAAGGTGCAGCGGCTCTGAAGCTAATTAACTTCATAATGAAAATCCTTCTTCACCCTTTTAGGCTCTTCTCCCCGGGTCTCCTCTTCTCTCCTTCTCTCCTTCTGGGAAGAAGCTGGCTACTGAGGAAGCGCTGGATCAGCAGCATTAAAAGTCAGCACCCTGGAGAGGTCTCCGGGGGCTCTCCGTGCTCCCAAATCCAACTCCCTCCCTCAGCCTCCCCAGTTCACCCCCTTTCTCCTATACCCAGTTGTCTGGTTACCTAACATTGCATTTCTAGCATCCTCTCCTACCCCTACTCCCAGCCCACTCCCCACCAGCACACCTCCCACCCACTCTACTAGGACACCCACGCTCACTCAGAACACCAGCCTCACCCCTATATCAGCACTTCCCGACTCCAGCCCGTCTCCGACACCAGCCCTACCCAAAGCCCAGCCACCCCAACTCTAGCCCTATCTCCACACCAGCCTACTCCAATGTACAGGTAATATGTGCCCAGAACTATTCTAGGAACTGGAGCTATAGAGAGAAACAAAAACCAAGCCCTGGCCTAAAGGATTTTCTTATCTAGGAATAGAGACCAACACAAAGATAATAATCATATCAACTAATAAGGCCTTCCTAAAGAGTTGTCTTAGTCTATGCAGACTACTACGACAAAATACCATAAACCAAGTGTCTTATAAACAACAGAAACTGATTTCGTGTGTGTGTATGTGTGTGTGTGTGTGTTACTAGGGATTGAACCCAGAGACATTTTACCTCCAAGCTATACCCCCCATCCCTTTTATTTTTGTGGTACTGGGCATGGAACCCAGGGGCATTATACCTCCAAGCTGTAACCCCAGCCCTATTTTTTATTCTTTATTTTGTTGTTGTTGTTGTTTGTTTGTTTGTTTGTTTGTTTGTTTGTGGTACTGGGGTTCCTGGAAGCCCTTCTACTTCCGGGCTACACTCCCAGACCTATTTTTACATTTTTATTTGGAAACAGGGTCTCCTAAGCCAGCACACACAGTTGGCTTCGAACCTGCGCAATCCTCCTGTCTCTGCCTCCCAAGCGCGGGAATTACAAGCGTGCGCCACCACGTCCGGCCCTTATTCTTTATTTTGAAATAGGGTCTCACTGAGTTATGGAAAGGGCCTCACTAAGTAGTATCTGAGGCTGTCCTTGAACTGCAATCCTCCTGTCTCAGCCTCCCAAATGCTGGGATTACAAACACGCGCCACCATGCCCAGCTTTTTTTTTTTTTTTTCTTTTTTTTTTTTTTTTTTTTGTTGGTACTGGGGATGGAACCCAAGGCTTTCTACCTCCGGGCTATAGTCCCAGACCTTTTTATACTTTATTTGGAAACAGGGTCTCACTAAGTTGCTGAGAGCCTCATTAAGTAGCTGAGGCTGGCTTCGAACCTGTGTGATCCTCCTGTCTCAGCCTCCCAAGCACGGGATTACAAGCATGCACCACCACGCCTGGCATTTCTTATTCTTTATTTTAAAACAGGGTCTCACTGAGCTGCGAAGGGCCTAAGTAGCTGAGGCTGTCCACAAACTGATCCTCCCGTCTCAGCCTCCCAAATGCTGGGATTACAAGTGTGTGCCATCATGCCCGGCTTCCCAGCTCTATTTTTTTTTATTCTTTATTTTGCTAAAAGGATGGTCTCACTAAGTTGCAGAGGGCCTCACTAAGTAGCTGAGGCTGGCTGCAAACCTGTGATCCTCCTGTCTCAACCTCCCAAGTACTGGGATTCTAAGTGACCACCACCACACCCAGCACAGAAACTAATTTCTTGCCATTCTGGTAGCTGAGGATTTCAGACCAAGGCACCAGTTGTTTAGGTGTCCAGTGAGAATCCATTTCCTCACAGATAGGAGAACCTTCTCTCTAGGTCCCCAAATGGTGGGGACTAACTCTGGGGTGAAAGAGACTCTGGGGTCTCTTTCATAAGGACACTAGTCTCTTTGGGGAGGGCTCTGCCCTTGTAACCTACTCATTTCCCAAGGGCCACATCTTGATGGTTAGGATTTCAGTGTGAATTTGGGGAGGACATAAACATTCCAAGCAAAAGCCCATGCGAGGGGTCCCTAAGAGGCTTTGGAAGACAAGAAAGTCTCCCAGATAGGAGACACTGAGCCAAAGTTAGCTGGGCTGACTGGCCGGGAGAGGGAGACTGTGTCAAAGGAGAAGACTTGCTTACTGTTTGTTTTTTATTTATTTATTTTTTTTGTGATACTGGGTTTCCTGGAAGCCCTTCTACCTCCAGGCTACACTCCCAGACCTATTTTTATATTTTTATTTGAAAACAGGGTCTCTTAAACCAGTGTGATCCTCCTGTCTCCGCCTCCCAAGCGCGGGGATTACAAGCGTACTGTTTCGGAGTGGTAGAGGGCAAGGGCTGTTGGGGTTGGAAGTTAGTCTGAGAAGGAAGCCCCTAGCATTGCTGTATGGGAGGCTTGGCTATGGACGATGCTGGGGAGCTGGGTGCCAAATCATAGATGGCCTTAAAGACTATATAAGAAGCCTTGGTTTCTTTCAAACAATGTCAGGATTGTTTGAAAAAAGATCTACACCTAAGACAGAAGCAGAGTCTGTTGAACTTCTCTTCCACTATGTCATGCAGGAGAGCAGGGCAGACCAGGGAGGTGGGCTACCCCTCAGACATACAAAGAGCCCTTGGCACCAGAGGGGAGCCGGCTGAAACACAGGGACCAAGCAGACATCCAGTTCAGCTCTTCTCAGCAGCTGATGGGGCCAGTGTCTGGATGGCCCTCTGTGACTGTGAGAAGGGGTCTTAGTTTCTATGCAGCCCTGTGAGACTGGCACTCTAGCATCTTCTCCTTCTGGGAAGTTCATCCACTCCCATGCACAGATGCCAGCCCTCCATTGATGGCTTTGAGACCCGCAAGGAAAGGGGGCAGCCTGCCCCATTCCCCACAGCCTTCCCAGTGGATGTGATATGTAGATAAATACACCAGTGTCCACTGATGCATAGAAATGAGCGGTGACGCCGGCTGCAGTGGCGCACGCCTGTAATCCCAGTACTTGAGAGGCTAAACTCGGAGGATGACAGGCGCAAGGCCAGCCTCAGCAATTTAGTGAGACCCTGTTTCAAAATTAAAAAGAAAACCAGGAGCCAGGCATGGTGGCGTACACTTGTAATCCCAGCATTGCCCTTTGCAACTCAGTGACACCCTGTTTCGAAAATAAAAAGACTAAAAATAGGGCTCAGGGTGTAGCTCAGACGTAGAATACCCTGGGTTCCATCTCTAGTACTGCAAAAAAGAAAAAGAAAAAGAAAGCCAGGCATGGCGGCACACGCCTATATTCCTAGTACTTGGAAGGCTGAGACAGGAGGATCCCGGGTTTGAGGACAGTCTCAGCAAGTAGTAAGACTCTCATCACCTAGAAGACCCTGTTTCCAAATAAAAAATAAAATAGGAGCCAGGCATGGTGGTGCACGCTTGTAATCACAGCATTTGAGAGGCTGAGACTGGAGGATTACGGTTCCTGGACAGCCTCAGCTACTTAGTGAGGCCCTTCCCAACTCAGTGAGACCCTGTTTCAAAATAAAGAATAAAAAAAAAAAAATGGGCAGGGGGTGTAGCTCAGAGGTCAAATGCCTCTGGGTTCTATCCCCAAACCCGCAAAAAAAAATAAATAAATAAAAGAGGGCTGGGGGCATACATCAGAGGTAGAATGCCCCTGGATTCAATCCTCAGTAACACACACACACACACACACACACACACACACACACAAGTAAGCAAATAAAAATATGGTGTGGTGTTGCATGCCTGTGATCGCCATACTTGGGAGGCTGAGACAAGGAGATAAAAGGTTAGAAGCCAGCCTCAAACAACTTAGTGAGGCCCTTTACAACTTAGAAAAATCCTGTTTTAAAACAAAAAAAAAAAACAGACAACTAAGATTGGTTATCTTTGGAGATTCATTTTTTATGTTAGTGTTTTACCTATTTCTAAATTGTATTGTTTGCTTTTATTGTTGCTAATTTTTAGGATTTCTATTTGGAATATTAATATACCTTCAGATATAGCATTGGGAAATATCTTATCCCATTCTATCAGTAACTTTTAACTCTGTTTATATTGTCTTTGGATATACAATATTTTTTTTTATTTTTTAGGGAGTTTGTTTACCCTTCTGTTGCCTGTGCCATTGAAATCATATCCAAGAAATCACTGCCAATTTCAATGTTGTGAGGTTTTATGACCCAGATTTTCTTCTAAAAGTTTGTAGTCTTAAGATTTATATTTAGGTCTTTTATCTATTTTGAGTTAATATTTGTATATGGTGTAAGGTAAGGGTCCAATTTCATTCTTTTTCATGTAATTATTATTTTTCAACAATATTTAGTTAAAAGATTATTATTTCCTCCACCAAATATTCTTGGAAACCTTGTCAAAAATAACTTGACAATATAGGGAAGAATTTATCTCTAGGCTTTATTTAACTCCAATGGTTTATATATCTGCCTTTAAAACAGTACTACACTGTTTCAATTATTGTAGCTTTATATGGTTTGAAATCAGAAAATATACATCTTCTAGCTTTGTTCTTTTTCGAGATCGTTTTGGGTATCTAGAGTCCATATTTCATATTAGGATAGATTTTTTCTGAAAAATAAATAAATGTTTCTTTCTCTGGTAAGAAAGAAAGAAAAAAGAAATATTGAAATGTTATCTTTAAGTCATCAAAAGCTTGGTATCAGACAAATGAAACTATTATGTGAGATTATCATTGTTAATTTTGGATAAATTGCTATAATACTAGATGTCAACCACTAAGCCAAGCATGGGAAGGAGGGATGGGAAGGGAACGGGGTGGGGATCGGGTAGGGGCTAATGGGGGTGATGTGTGCATGTATGTCTACAAAATTTTTTTTTATCCCAATATGATGTATGAATACAGTGCACCAATAAAAAAATTAAAAAAATTAAATAATAAAATAGGGGTAGGAGTATAGCTCAGAGGCAGAACAGAACACTCCTGGGTTTAATTCCCAGTGCCAATAAATAAATAAGTAAATAAGTAAGTAAGTAAGCAAATAAATAAATAAATAAGGGCTGGGGGTGTCACAGAAAGAAAGGAAGGGAAGAAGGGAGTGACTTCCAAATCCACGGCCCTAGCTCTAGACCCTAGTTTTCCATGGCCAGCTGAACACTTCCACATGAATACTTCTGTCTTACACTCAACACATCCACATCCATAATCAGCACTCCCGCCACCCCTGCCCCAATCCTGCTTCTCTCCTAAGTGTGCCATTTGGGCCTTGGCACCACCAGTCTCATTACTGACCAAGCCGAAGACCCAGGCTTCCTTCTGGGCTCCTTCCTCTCCCCTCCCCCCACCGTGGCCAGCTCCAGCCCGTTAGCCCCCTTCCCCTCGGGCTTCCCTCTCCCACCGCACTACCCCAGTCTTCACCTCTCCTGGTTTCTCTCAGTAATTTCCCAACCGGTCTCTGCTTTGGGTCGCAACCATTTCCAATCGGAACTCCAGAATCATGGTTCTAAAGTGGAAAGTGCTCCCGCCGCCATAGAGCCGGGGCCAGGCTCCGCACTACCCCCCAGCCCCCAGGCTTGGGCCTTAGCATGCTCCTTACCGCTGGGAACAACCCTCCTCCCACCCCACCACGCGCTTCCCCCACCACCTCATCCACTTCATGAAGCTTCACCATCTCTCAGGACTCCCTGCAATTTTCTTTATGTATTCTATTTGATTTTTTTTCCCTTTTGAGCTTTTCTATGTATGCCTTCTAAACATTCTACATTGAATAAATATTATTTTTTGTTAGGAGGAAAAGCTAATATTTTTAATGGCAACTGAGAATCTCCTTCTCCCTAAATCTTCTCCCCAGGCTTTTGCACCCCTCCTCATAGAATTCGGTCCTCTTTGGGCCTCGCTGGGCCCTCTCTACCACCCACTGGGAGACCAGCATCCTTATCTGCTCACACACGGGGCACACCTGTCTCCCTTACACTCGAGGACAAGGGCCTGTGAGCATCTTTCTCATATTGGTTAGCACAGTGCTTGGCTCAACAAACGTGCCCACGATTGTTGAATGAATGAATGACTAAGTGGCCTGAGAAGGAGCTGAGGGTTTGGTCAGTCCACAGCATCCTGCGGGAGCCAGGGTGTTGGGGGCACTGGCTCTGGAAGAAGTGAAGAGCAGGTAGCTGGCGTGCGCATCCCTCTTGCGTCCCCACCACCACCACCCGTAGGTCTCCTTGCCTGGAAGAACCCTGCTGGCTTGAGGGAAAGGCAGTACTAGGACTCGCCAAATGAAAAAAAGGGCCACCCTAGGGGACATGTCCCGGGCCTATCCCTGCTCTGCCTGCACCAGAGATGCCCCAGAGGCGTGGCCAGAGGCATATGGAGAGAAAGCAGAGGGAGGGGAGAGCTGAAATGTGCAAGAAAGGCAGAAAGGCAGAGGAGAGGTGTCCTGAGGATATGGGGGAGAGACAGAGAGGGTGAGCCGTGGAGACATGGGAAAGGCAGAGAGACAGTCAGACCCCAACCCAGAAGCCTCAGCATACACAAAGCCCACGCTGGGATTGGGGGACAGAGATCCTGGGAGGGGAGAGGAGAGTGGGCTCCCAGCCCTTCACAGGTGCCAGCCTCATCCTGGGCGCCCCCCCCTCCAGAGCCAGCGGGCAGCACCCAGCAGGGGGCAGATGAGGCTGAGACGTGAGTGATGGGCGCTGATTTAGCCCAGATTTGCTGCTTGTGGGGCTGGCGCAGCTCCGAGACTAGGATGGGAGTGGGCACGGCGAGCCAGGCTGGGCTGCAGTGGAGAAGGGGCATCTCTGTGCGGAAGGCTCTCTTCTCTGAGCCCCAGTGGAGCCAGGTGACCAGTAACTTGGGGCCACAGCCAGGAGACTTGAAAGAAGACACCATGCAGGATCTGACTTCTGTTTACAGAGAGTACAGGCTGAGTCCCCTGAAGGGCCTAGACACACACACATGCGTGTGCGCACACACACACACACACACACACACACACACACACCTGTTTTGCAGCCCCATATTCACATGTAGACCAAACCTCTCTGAGATGGCTCACATACTCAGCAACATTGTTTGAGCACCTACTGTATGCCAGTCCATCTGAAACATTTGCACACTCAGCTACACCCCACACAACACACCACCTTCAACCCTGAGGCCCCACAGATCACCTCATTCCTACAGCCACACTCCATCACACCCGCCACCTCACCACCATCCACTGGGATTCACAGGTCGGCAAGTCCCAGCCCCACCAGACACAACATGGTACCCGCCGCAGCCACAGCCACCAACACTCACTCACACCCTCACAGCCGCTCGGACTGAAAGGCACAAAAACTACCACAAGGCACCTCAGTCTCCCAGACAGCCTCACACATGTGCTCGAGCGGATAGGTGTACATGCACACCCATACACACACACACACTCAAATTAAGTTTAACAAATGTGACAGGGATAACTCCAGAGGCCTGGGCCTTGGATTTGAAGAAAGCAAAAGATCCTGCCAGGTGACTGGTCTTATGAAGGAGGTAGGTCTGTGGCCACAGCCTTAGCAGTATCCTGTGAGGGCCCCTGAGGTCCGGGCTCCTCGGGGACAGTCCTTCTACCCCCAGCTGACTTGGGGCCCACCCACAATGTCTCCGGAAGTCCTCCTCCCTACCAGGGTCCAGTCCTCTTCCGTCCCCATGGTCACCCCCTCCCTGGCCCCTCTCCTGTCAGCTCATTCTCCTTCCATCTGCATCCTCTCCCCCCACCGGCACTCCCCCCACTCCTGCCCCCCCAGCCTCGGTGATAAAAGAGCCAGATTGGAGCGGGTGCCACGCAGCTTCAATCCCCACCATATGGGCCCAAAAGCCAAATCGTCAGCTAAGCGATTAAATCAAGTATGTCGAACAAAATGTTATGAACTGACATTATGGGTATATAATTTTATGCCATTTGTTGCCATCTGTTTATCTAAACAGCCCCCGTTCCACACAGACATACAGACTCACACCTTCCCTCCTACCCTCTACCCAGCAGGGTCCCCCACCCCAGCCAGGACCAGAGGTCAGGGACCAGAAGACATATGCCCACAAGTTGAAGAACTGGGAACTCGAATGTCCTTGGGAATCCAAAGGAATTGGGGAACCGATGGCCCCAGAGAGCTGAAGGACAGGAGAGTAGGGGCCAGGATTGGCCGCTGTCCTGGGTGGGGATGGGGGGGGGGGGCAAGGCCCTTGGGGAGCAAGTTAAGGCATCAGAAGTGCTAAGAATAAACAGCCAGAGTCATGGACCAGGGCCAGAGGAGCCTCCCTGGCAAGTCTCCAGCCTGGCACGTGGCATGTGTGTGTGAGTGTGCGTGTGCAGGGGCAGGCCCGAGAGTGGCAGCTGTGCCAGCAGGGCCACGGGCGCTTCCTCTCCCTCTGTCCTGTCTGCTCGGGGCCTGTGGCTCCTCTTGGGACCACAGGGGCAGGCCAGGGGTCCAGAGGCTTAGGCTGCATTCACTGGAGTCTCTTCAGCATGAGACCACAGGGCAGGTGCCCCATCAAGCCCAGATACTGGGGACTCTCCTCCACCCTGCCCCCAAAGGCTTCAGTCTGGAATAGCCCCTCAGTACTAGACCTGTGGCCCCTGTGAACTTAAACAGGAGCTCCTGTCACAGCTGCTGGGCCATCCTGCCCCTCCTGCCCCCGTTTCCTGGCTCCCAGCCTGCGTCTGTCCATGTCTGTGGGTCTCTCTGCCCGCCTATCTCTGGTCTGCCACCCCACCAAGGTGAGCAGTGGTGTCTCTCACTTCTGTTCATTTTCCTCACTCTCTGTCCACCTCGGGCTCTGTTTCAGCCTCCTACTCTCCTGGAGATGCTGGATCAGCCCTCAGGGCTGTCTAGTTTACAGGGGAGGGTCTCCACAAAGGGGTACAGGCCAGAGTGAGGGGGAGGAACTGGGCCAGGGAAAGGGCAGAGTAAAACCTTACACACCAGGGACACAGATGGTGGACAGTCAGGTGACCCTGGGGCATTGAAAGGCCTGGAGCTGTTCCAGGAGCTGGAAGGCAGGTGGCTGTGCGTCAAGAAATGTGCAGAAAGAGGAACCCTCGTGCCTCCCACAAGGCTAGCCCAGAGGCACAAGATGCAGGAAGGCCCAGCTGAAGGTTGGGAAGGTGGTGGGCAAGCTCGTTCAGGCCTTATTAAAAACACTGATCCACACACACACACACACACACACACACACACACACACACACACACACACACACAGGTCCCACATGCTCACCCATGCCTGACCCGACACACAGGCCACACCCGTGCCACACACACAGGGTCACAGTGACACTATCCCTGATAAACCAAGGTCACTCACACACACACCCTTACAATAGGGGCCAATGCCACCAGCACAAGGGTAGCTGCAGCTCCCTGAACCCAGCCAAGCCAGGCCCCCCAGGCCACCTCGAGGGCTTCCCAGGTGTGCACACAAGGCCCCGGGCTCCCCCACCCACACCCCACACACTCAGCACCGCACAGCCACCAGCCATCTGGAGACTGGGTGACACAAAAAGTCAAAAGTGAGCTACAGAAACCCAAGGAGTGCGAGGGGGAAACTGCCCCAAAGACTCAGGAGCCTGAGACAGAGACAGAAAGAGACGCTGGCCAAAGGACAGAAGGAGAACCAGAAAGACAAAGAGAAGAGACTGGGAGGCCGACGGGGAGAAAGGGAAAAAGCGGGACAGCAAGCGGCGCGAGGGGACGCTGCGGGCGGCGGGCGGGCGGGAGGGGGCGCCCGGGCCGCGGAGAGCCCGGTAGGCGCGGGTGGTGGCTGCGGCTGAGGCTGGAAAAGCTCATTTTGCTGGTAATTTACTCTCCTGCTTTTGGGCCGCTCCGCCTGCCGCTGCCGCCCGCCCGGGCTGCCTGTTCCAATATTAGATATAAACAAGTAAACTGTGTAATGGATCACATTAAGCAGGCCTTGCGTCTTGAGGCAGGATTTAATTTGCATGGCAGATTAGCTTGTCTTCCCAGCAAGGCACCCCGGGGCACCCGAGCTGTAATAGGATCCCGCCTCTTAGAGCCCATTAAGGCAATTGAGAGGCCTCCTAATCTCCCTCCCCGCCCTGCATCAGAATCCCCTCCTGCCGGACTGGGAGGGACTTGTGAGAGCCGGACCCCATCTTCCAACCCTGTGTGATACCCCCATCTCAGGCCCCATCTTGCCTTTAAAGCCACAACACCAACCCACATGGGCTGACCTTTTCTACTTCTTGTCTCCAACCTACCTTAAAGAAGTTTCCCTCTGCACGCTCCCAACTCTCCATCTGAGCTCCCCAAGTCCCACTACCCATCTCCCCCACCTCCTTCAAAGGCTCCCAGACTCCAGGACAGTATTCTGACCCCCAACCTTCTCCCTTCTCTCTCCCCACATATCTCCCCCAAACCTCCACCAGCCAGTGGGCTTCTTATCTCTTAGCTGAGATCCAGTTGAATGTATTTCGTCCTTCTCTTGAATTATTTTTCTTTCTTTCTTTCCTTCTTCTTCCTCCTCTTCTTCTTCTTCTTCTTCTTCTTCTTCTTCTTCTTCTTCTTCTTCTTCTTCTTTTCTCTCTCTCTCTTTCTCTCTCTTCTCTCTCTCTCTCTCTCTCTCTCTCTCTCTCTCTCTCTCTCTCTGGAATCCAGGGGCATTCTACTTCTGAGCAACACCCTCAGCCCTATTTTTTATTCTTTATTTTGAAACGGCCTTGCCAAGTTTTGGAAAGGCTCACTAAGTAGCTGAGGCTGGCCACAAATCTGCGATCCTCCAGTCTCAGCCTCCCAAGTACTGGGATTACAAGTGTGCAACACCACACTTGGCTCCCTTTAATTTTTCATTAGTTACCTATTTATTGAGCTTCTGTGGACTTAGCAATATTGTTGAGATAGAAATCAGAGCAGGGCTCAGAATCTATATAGAGATGGTTGTTCAAGTCATGATTTGCTTTCAAATTGGGACTAAGTGGTTACAACGGCCTTCATTTGTGGGTGTTTTTTTTTTTTCCTTTTTCCCCCCTTTTTTTCCTTTTTTTTTTTTTTTTTTTTTTTTTTTTGCCAGTCTGGGGACAGAACCCAGGGGCATTCAACCTCCGAGCTACATCCCTGCCCTATTTTTATTCTTTATTTTGAAACAGGGTCTCACTAAGTTGCAGAGGGCCTCACTAAGTAGCTGAGACTGTCTGTGAACCGTGATCCTTTGGTCTCAGCCTCCCGGATGCTGGGATTACAAGTGTGCGCCACCACGCCCGGCCACTTGTGGGTGTTTTAAAATTTGTATATGGTATGCCAGTTAGGTCATTAATTCTCAGAGGAACACTTTTAGATCAGTTCCACTTTATTTTTTAAACAAGATCTATTTTAAAGTTAGTAAATCATAATTCTGTATTGTTTATTTCACTTTAAAGGTGAAGAAACTGAGGCTCAGAAAGAGAGAAAGTCTACTCGAGGTCAAACAACTGGAAAGCAGTGTCTCCAGGGCTCACCCTAGGTCTTCAACCCCAGCAAAACAGCCCTTGAGCTCCACCACGGTGGTGGGTTGGCCTTGGGACCCAGAGCAAGGCAGTCTCAGGGTTACCAACCATATCAGGGTCTGTATAGAGATCAAACCAGCTGAGGATGGCCATCCCCTGTCCCAGCACAGGACTGGGTGAGTGGAGTTCACACTATGTCTCAGTTTCTCCTCTTTTTTTTAACAGAAGGTACCCCCGAGTGGACTTACTGGACACTTGTTAACAGTCCAACGCAGCCAAAGGTTGGTAGCATCAGAAACCAGCGTGATTAGGGGTGATCACAGAGAAGAATTTCCATTCTGTGGGAGCATCCAGCTGGGTCCCCTCAGCCTTGGAGGAGCCCTGAGCTGGATTGGGCTGAGCTGGGGAAGAGGTTATGAGACCAGCAAGTGGTTATGAGACCGCCCGGCTGGGTGGGATGGAGCCAGGCTGGTGGAGAAGGGTCAGCTCAGCCCTGCTGGCTCACAAAGGGTCCTTGTTGTGGGTAATGGGACTCCCCTGGCAGCTTTATTTGCTGTCAGTGGCTTTTATTAAAGTCTCCAGTTTCAGACCCTCCAACCTCCAACCATTGTTGTGCTCCCCCTGGGCCCTGCCCCCAGCCCCTGGCTTAGCTGACTCTGAAGGGCCCCCTGCCCTGTCTCCTGGGCCCCAGCCCCCCCATCCCCAGCCACCAGCCTGCCACCTCCACCTCCCAGGGAGAAGGCAGAGAAGCTAAGCACCCATAAGCACTAGGAACATCTCCGCCTCGGCCCTCCACATCCAAAGGGACCCTTATCTCCCAGATGTGGCAGGGGGTTGGGGAGGGGGCAAGGAGTCAACCTGGGCAGAAATCCAAGTGCCACACACGTGCGCACAGATATGTGCACCCATGCGTGTCTTCGAGGGGTACGTACCCATCTGTTCCCTCAACCCAAGTCCACACAGATACACAAGAATGTGTCGTGTCTAAGGACTGAGAAGGGGTTGGGGTAGGGGCTACAGTTGATCCCATAAGCACTCAGGGACCCCCTCCAGTCAGTGCTGGGCAAGGGAGGATGGGGAAATGTGTCCCAGCTCAGACTGCCACCCAGCCGTGCGTGCCTGCTCCCCTCAGTCCTCCTGAAGGTGCGGTGTTTGCTGGAGGAGAAGAGGCAGTGGGGGCTAGGCGGGGCTTGACCTTGGGTAGGCAAGATTCTCAGATACACGGAAGAGTGTCACGCAGTTTGACCTCATTCCTCCCAGATGCAAACCCTTCCTGTACAGCTCAGAGCTAGAGGCCTGCGTTTGCAGCCGCAGCTGGCAGCTGAGCTCTAGTCCTCACCCACTTCTGGGTTTGGGGATGGAGAGATCCAGGCCAGGCTCTCCAGGATGACCCCTCGGAGGCAGAAGTTTGAGTTAAGTGGGTATTTGTTGCCAGGAGGTCCTTGCTGAGCAGAGGGGCGTAGAGGGAGGACCTAGGGCCACAGGTGGTGATTTCAGAGTCCCAGGTCCCACTCATGGCCCTTTACAGCCTGCCCCACCCACCCTGGAGGGACATGACTATTCCTCTCCATTCTCCCCCCACTGAGATCTGAGGCAGGCACAGTGCGTGGCCCACAGCTGTGGCTGTGTGTGTTGCAGTATGGGGAGTCTGTACATGTATGTGCACATGTGCTTGTACATCTCTGTGTGTGAGTGTGTGTGTGTGTGTGTGCGTGTGTGTGTGTGTGTTCTTTGGGTCCTGTGAACATGAGTATCTGGAATCAGGGAATCACTTTGCATGCCTGTGTGTGTTCCTTCTGGGGGTGCTGCTCTGTGGGGAACAACTCTCTCGGTTTATGTAGAAGAAGGGGTCTGTGCTTGAAGGTGACTACATGTGTTTGTTGTGGGATGTCAGTCCTGGATGCGTTGAATGTGTAAAAGCAGGGGAGTCCAGGGGAGTCCTTAGCCCTCCCCAGGGTCTTCCAAGCTCCTGGCTCGGCCTGTACCAGGCCATTTGGGGAGCGCCCGTGCTTTATGGTGCGCGGGTGAAAAATGGAAATGCTAATAAGTAGTCGTTAAGTTGTCTTGCAAAAATGTTAAATGATAAATTGGGTAATGTTATTGTTGAAATGAAATATGTAAAATAAATGAGTTATTTATTTCTAATAAATATTTTGTTTACGATATATTTGTAGGGGTGTTAATTATTTTCCCCCTCAATAGGGGCAACATATAAATTCTAATAAAGCGCAGGCTGTGGTGAAGGTGTCGGTGATGGTGGCGGCTCCTCGGGGCCAGGCTGCTGGAGGACCTGGGCCGGTGGTGCATGCTGGAGTCACAGCGATTGTTCTACTTGCCCCTATTCCAGGCTCCAAATGTGGCCTGTTTTCTTTCTAAAAAAGAAGAAGAAAGATGAAAATAAAGAAAAAGGAGAAAAAGGGAGGGGAAAGGAGGAGAGGAAGGAAGGAAGGAAGGAAGGAAGGAAGGAAGGAAGGAAGGAAAACTAGGGGAAGAAAGCAACTAGGCAGTGTCTCCCTGATGCGGTGATTGGCCATTCCTAAGCCAGGTCTTGCCCCTTTCTAGCTGCTGAGGCCCCAGGCATTCCCATCACTGTGGGAACCAGCTTCAAAGAAGAAGCAATAAATACATAAGCAAATCAAGCGACAAAGAAATCTCCCATCACCCAGACCCATGGGCAGCACTGGGCACTCACGCCAAGCTAGGCACCCTCCCTGCTCTGTCCCCTGCCCCCATTGGGGGTGTCCAGGGAGGCAGGTGTCTCCATCCCCCATTGTTTCCAACCTTGTCCAACCAAACCTTTCCCTTTTTAAAGGAAGCCCCCTCTCCCTTGTCTCTGCTTTTTTTTTTTCCCCTCCAAGGCCTCCTAAGAAGAAACCTCCTGGACTACCTATGGCCTCTCCAGGGGACCCTAGGTAAGCCCCTTCAGGATTCGCCCGACCAGAAATAGAGCTGGGGCCAAGCCTGGCCCGTAGGCTAGAGTAGGGAGGGTACATTCCCCTTCAGAACAGGCTGCCTCCCCGCAGGGCGTTATCTTCCCATAGGTAATAAAACTGCTGAGGCAGGACCACCTGGTGGGCAGGGACAGGGAGCACGGAGCACCAGATGCAGGGCTGTTCTGTCCCTGCCCCAGGCACCATCCAGCCCTCCCTCCAACCTGCTCACCCAACTCCTGGAGATGAGCTCTACATTCTCACAATGATGCGGCCCTCGGTTCACCTCCAGCTCGGGGCCTCAACCACTTCACAACTTCAGGGTGAGGGGCCAAGGGTATTGGACAGATTCCGGAGGTTCCTGTGGATCTTTAGAGTTGAGTATGGGAACCATGCCTCCTAGGCCGGGATCCCCCAAAGTCTATCAGAAAACAGAGCCTGCACCTCTCCTACCTACCTACCACTGCCCCCCACCAACTAAGCCACAACAACCACCCCTCAAAAACTATTCCTCAGGCAGGAACAGTGGCACATGCCTGTAATCCCAATACTTGGGAGGCTAAAACAGGAGAAATGCAGTCTCAAGACCAGTCTCGGCTACTTAGCAAGACCCCCAGGAATTTAGCAAGACCCCCAGGAATTTAGCAAGACCTTGTTTCAAATGCACCAATAAAAAATTTTAAAAAAAATTTTAAGACTAGGGATATAGCCGGGTATGGTGGCACACGCTTGTAATCCCAGCATTCAGGAGGCTGAGACTGGAGGATAACAGTTCTCGGACAGCCTCAGCTACTTAGTAAGGCCCTTTGCAATTCAGTGAGACCATGTTTCAAAATAAAGAATAAAAAAAAATAGGGCAGGGGGTAAAGCTCAGAGGTCGAATGCCCCTGTGTTCCAGACCTAAAAAAAAAAAAAGACTACCCTAGTACCAAAAACAAAACAAACAAACCCTCTACATTTTGTAAATGGTGTGTAGGCATATAGGTGTGTGCATTTGTTAATGTGGGCGCGAGAGAAGAACAGGCCAGGCCTGGTGTAGGATGGAATGGTCTTCAGCATGGGACTGAGAAGAGGGTAAATGACAGGGAACCAATCCAATGGAGACTTGCCTGTGTGCACTGCCACAGGAGTGTACACCACGCAGGTCCAGTGACAAAGCCCCAGCCCAACTCAGTCACAGCCCCTCAGATGCCAACTCAGCACAACTACACTTTCAGGGGAGTTTGGATCAGGAACTGTGAGTAAGGATGACCAGACAAAAAAGGACATGGAATCATTGCCCAGCTGAGGGGCTTTGATCAGGTGGAGGGAGGGGCATCAACATTGGGGAGAGGGCGCCCCCTGCTGGAAAGAACAGCTGTAACCGCCCCAAGGGGGCCATCCAAGCCTGCCCCCCTACCCTGAACCCCAACCCACTCCTACCAAGACACCTACTTGGTACACTTGTTCACCACACTCTGGGCCAGCCCCAGCAAGGCTGCAGAACTCCAGGTTCTTTTCGAAACATGTAAAATCTTTGATCATCATTTGTTTAAGCTGAATAAATAATCCACCCGGTTTTAATAGGATTTTTCTATGAATCGGCAACAAAGCATGAAATGTGATATTTTCACCATGAGTAGTTGGGAAATTAGTCACCTCTGTCCATGGCTTGCTGCTGGCTGGAGACCCCATGCTCACTGGTCTCTCCCCTCCCTCCACCTCAGCCCATCCTGGGCCCTTCAAATGCTCCCCCATAGCTCCAGTCTTTTTTGGGCAGTGGGGAGAATTCTGTGACATCACTTCAAGGAGCCTCCATCGGCCAGCACTTTCTCTGAGAGCAAAGACCAGGCTAACCAGGGCCCGTTGCCCAGAGTCCCGGTCTGAGGTCAGGGTCTCACAGTCACTGAGTCCCATGGCGGGTGTGAGTACAGGCCAGGCGGGGTTGGGATGGGTGGCAGGTTTGGGGATAGTTACATGGGGCAGGGGTGTTTGTTGATGTGAGGGCAGAGAGTTAGCTCCAGCAAAGTGCTCCTAAACTGACCACTGTCCACTCCCCGGGCTGTTACACACCCATGCCATGTTACACACTCACCAGGGTAGGACTCACACGCTACTCTAGGAGGTGAGACCTATCCTCTGAGGCTCACGAGCTGCCTACCCAGGCTAGGAACAGAAGAACTGACTCTCAGAGAGCGGGTGACAGGGAGGACCAGACATGGGGAATCAGAGCTGGAGAAGCTAGGAGCTTCAGGGATGGATGCCAGGCAGGGATCAGACATGGAGGCATCAGAGATGAGACCAAGACTGGGAAATCACATGTGCAAGGCAGAAAATAGTCAGGAAAGGCTTCCAGGCTATTTCCAAGTGAGTCCTGAGCGCCGCTTCCCCAGCGCGTCTGTCCTCTGCCTCGGTGCCCTATTGGAGAAAGCCAGCCACCAGTGCCACCTGGGCTGAGGGCCCAGGGACAAGGCTGGCCCTGAGCCTCCAGCCCACTCCAGCCAAAGCCTGGTGAGGCTTAGCCTCAGAGCTGGGCACGCCCTGGGGGAGGGGATGTGGGGCCCCCTCCCCACACTGACCACTGTCCACGTGCTCCGGGCTAAGCAGGGCCCTTTCCTTTCTGCCCCCTGCCCCTGGCCCTAGATGAATAAAACTCAGGGGGTAGGGAGAGCTATTCATGGAACCAGAGAATGTGTGAGCCGCCCAGAGCCCCCTCTCATTAGGGGACCCCCGTCAGGTGGCGCTCATTAACTTCAAGTTGTCTCTTGTTTTAAAACTCGGGTGAGGGGGGCAGGGTGGAGGGGCACATTGTCTGGCTGCTGCCCCAGAGAGATTAGGCGCCCAGGAGGAGGGGGCAGGCAAAGGCCCTTTAATTAGTTACTTTCAAAGGTTCCCTGTCCCCTTTCTCTAAGGTCCCCTCCTAACCCCCGGCTGGGCCCAGCTTCCAGGGGGGCGGTCTTTTCTGCTTGGCAGAGCCGCCTGGTCACTCAGCTTAAATCTGCAGTCTTTGTTCCCGCCTGGACAATGGGCCCAGCGCACCAGCCGTGGAGGCCAGGAAGAAGCAGGGTCTCCTGTGAAGCCTGGAGCCAGGGGAAACCGTGCAGCCTGGCACCAGGGCGCAGCCTGGGGCCCCCCGCAGGGGACTGGGCACCGTGAGTCCTTTCTAGGCTGAAAGGAAGAGGACGTGGGGACACACACATGCGCCAGCCTGAGGACCTAGCTCTAGCAGAGGAAGAAGAAGAACCAATTTCCTATCAGGGTCCCTTCCATAAGGGTTTCTAGGTGGAGTACCTAGGAGCTGGCTCAAGGATGGGCTCTTCTCCCTTTCCATAGAGCAGAAAGAATGGCTCGAGTCAGGCAGATCTGAGGCCTGGGCTGAGCTCTGCTACTCGCTGAGTAATCTCTCCAGTCTCAATTTCCCTCATCTTTGAAATGGGAGGAGGAAGGCCTGCCTCTCGGGTTCTGGGGATCAAAAGGCCCCACTGGGTACGCGTCTGGCAGAGCACAGAGCGCACAGTGAGCACGCAGTGAGTGCTAGTTTCTTCCTTGCATAGTTCCTACAGCCAGAGTCTGACCTCACACACCCTCAGCTACTAAGAAGCAGGCCCTGGACTCTGCTCAGCCAGGGACCAGCCTCCTAATGCACAGAGTGCTGGTGACACACGTGGGGAAAGATTCGGAAAGCAGTGAGTGGGCAGACGTGAATGAGGAGGAAGGAGGATCTGGAGGGAAGCAGTAAAGAGACGGGTAAATGGAGGAAGGGGAGCCTGAGCCAGCCCGGGGAATGGGTGGGGGGGGGGTCGGGGAAGGATGAGAGGCTGAGTTGCAGGAAGAGTTGGTGATTTGCCTGGGTCAGCAGATTAATGGCACTAACGAAGTTTCCGAGAGCGTGGTGAGCTGGGGGGTCGGGGGCGTCCATGTGGAAAGGCACATGACTAGGGATTGATCAGGCTGAAGATGAAACAGAGAAAGCTTCCCGGGCAGCGGAGGTAGGAAATGCCAAAACCAATTACTCCCCAACCCCTCTGGCCTCCAGACCCCTCCCCCAGAGAGCAGGGAAGGGGCTGTGACCTCTCTCTGTGGGTGTGCGCACTCTGGGGCAGCTCTTAGACAGGCCATTCACTTGGGTAGGTGATGTCCGGGGTGCTCGGGAGAAGCCCCACGGTGGGAATGTGTCACCCCAGGATGTGGTGATGTTGGTGGTACTGGTCTGCACACACTCCCCTTGCATGTAGGGTGCTTGACCCTTCATAGATGTCCTCACATAACAACCAAGCGTCCCTGCGTTGCAAGCATATGTGTTCCCAAGAGGACCCATAGGTGGTAGCAGAAGCTGGGGGAGCGGGGAGCTACTAAGAATTCTCTTCATTCAATTTTGGCTTGAGTTTCATCTCCATGGATTTAGTTTGGGCTCAAACTTAGGTTCCAGAGAGAAAAATCCTGGATTACCATTTAGATAGCACCACCATTTAGATAGCACCACCCGTGCAGATAACTGATAACATATCAGTCTCTGGTTTGTGGGAGTATACCCCGCCTTAGGAAAGGCCACCTTTACGGAAATAATCATTTAAGCATAGGTTCGTTTTAACAGCCTCTGATGTTTGTTGAATGAATAAGTGTGGCAGATGGGGCAGCCCTCTCCAGCTTAGAGAATTCACAAAGGATATCAAAGAACCAGATCAAAGGGCAAGCAAACATCCCTCACAGGGCCTAGAGAAGCCCTTGGTTAAAAATCAACAGTTAAGAGGTGATTAAACATAAGATAAGGGTGCTTCCAACTCATAACACTAGCCCCATAGTGGCCTGCACGTGAAGTCTTTAAGGGCAGTGGGGGTGGGGGGTGGAGAGCAGGAGGCACAAGAAAGCCTGAATTTGGCAGCTCCCTTCCAAACAGTGTGTGAATCGTGTAACGTTTGCACCTCCAGAAACAGGACAGAGTTTGTGTTTCATGCCATATGTTGAGTGGTGTTATTCTAGTTATTAGCAATCATGTTTTATCGTAAAATCATTTTTCCTTTAAATATGTAAGTAACAAACATCGGCTGTTCTTGGAATGAGTTCTATTTGGTCTTTTCCGCTTGGACACTACTGCTAGTTTCATAATGCGAGCCAACAGGCAAGGGGAATGGGACCCCCAAACACTCACACCAGGCCCCAGGAGTGGCCACCATCCTGCTGGGGCCATGCAGCTGTCCTATGGGTGGGGTCATGTCCCAGAGGTACTGCGCAGAGTCAGTCCCTCCTCCCCAGCCTCCTGGCCCGCCCCTCCCCCAGCCTCCAACCTCACTCACACAGTCACTGGGCCTCCTGACCTGAGGATGCCTCCCCCTTCCCATGGCCCCCATTCCCACCCTGTGCCCCGCCACGGTGTCTACCAGGGAGACCGGCTCCTCCTGGGGCCTGCAAGCTTTTGTTAGCGTTATGTGAGCCGCTAGTGACAAGGGCCCTGAAATCCAACTCGACCACACTCATAAAAGGGGTCACTGTCTCTTTAATTAAAGTTCCCTGTTTGGAGGTTAAAGACAACCCGTTTGATGGTGCAGGTGTGTAGAGGAGGGGTGGAGAGAAGGGTGGAAGGGGCTGGAGGGAAGTGGAATTCTATCCTTGGAGGGAGCAGGGTGGGGGCCTCACGGGGCAGACGGGCTGACCCATGGAAAGGTCTGATGGGGGGCCCCTGAGGGTCCCTAGTGTGGGGAGGGTCACAAGGGGAGAGACCAGGCAGGTATAGGTTGCCCAGGAGCCCTGCAGCTAGCACTGACAATCCCCAAAAGCATGTTTGCACTCCCTGCCAGGAGCCAAGGCTGCCCATACCGCCTGCCCTTAGCCTCCCCGCCCAGCTCTGCCCCACTGACCACTCCCCACCCACCCCTAGACCCCCCTCTTCTCATCCCAAAAGTTCTTCCTTAAACTAGGGCCCAGGGCCTAATCCCATCTCCACACAGAAGCAACTTCATCACAGTTTAACATAAAAAGATCAGCTGGTATCGACCCGTAATTTGGACCTATGCCATGCTATTGGCAGGAAGACAGAATAAGTTAGGGTGGCCATGTTTCAAAAATTCTCTGTGTGCACTCAATCACGGCACAGGGAAGGCGGGCGGTGCGTAATAACCCAGTCGTGCTCTCCATTTCCCCTGTAGATCAATGCTAATACCAGGAGGCCCCGGAAGATGGATGGAACCGACAGGAACCTTGAAATCCCGACACGGGGGCTGGTGCCTCAACCGATAAAAGGATTTCACTGCTGCTGGGGCAGGGACACAGAAACCCCAGGGACCATGGGGAGACAGCCTGGTGGGGGGCAAGGAGGCAGGGAGAGGGGGCTGCTTCTCTTTCACACTCACTGCCACCCCACCCCATCACTTACAAGGTCCCTGGCTGACACTCGCCCCAGAGTCACTGACACACACACACAGCACCAGTACCCCCCTTCTCCCACTCTGCCAAGGCGAGGCAAGATCTCTCCAAAGAAGTGTTGGCTCTGTGAGGCCACTCACAAGGGACCTAGGAGGAAGCACACACACACGCGCGCGCACACACACACACACACACACACACACACTCACTCAAGCCTGCGCACCAGAATCAGGGGCCCTGCCACAGGCACACCGACCCACTGAGATACTGGCATCCTCTTCCACCACAGTGCGACAGCAAGGTGCACACACCCACACACGTGTGCACAGCCCTGCCTTTCCTGGCCATGCCCTCTCTTCTTCCCACTTTCTTCTGATTCCGTTCAGAACCTTGCTGGCTGATGGCCAGTTGAAGAACTTTCTAAGGCCCATTGGAAATAAATCATTAAGACAGAAGTACTGAGCCGGGCGTGGTGGTGCACAGTTGTAATCCCAGTGCTTGGGAGGTTGAGACAGGAGGATCGCAGGTTTGCGGCCAGCCTCGGCTACTTAGTGAGGCCCTCCGCAACTTAGTGAGACCCTGTTTCAAAAATAAAGAATAAAATAGGGTTGGGGGTGTAGCTCAGAGGTAGAATGTCCCTGGGTCTAATCCCCGATGTCACAAAAAAAAAAAAAAAAATACAGCAGACACGGTGCTGGAGTTGCCCAAACAGGAACACTCGTGTGGGCTGGAGGCAAGAGTCCTGGGTGCCAGGGACATTCTGGTCACAGACTTGAAGCCACTTCCTCTCTTTGGGCCTCTATTTCCTCATCTCTAACACCAGAGTTTGGAGCCAGGTGTGGTGGCACACATCTGTCCCAGTGCTTGGGAGGTCAAGGTAGGAGGCTAGCAGTTTCAAGACCAGCCCCAGAGCCCCAGAAACTTAACAAGACTCTCAGCAACCTAGTTAAGACCCTGTTTCCAAATTAAAAAAAAAAAAAGAGTCAGGAGTAGAATACTCTTGGGTTCAATTTTCAGTTACACACACACACACACACACACACTCACTCCACCTATTCCAAGGGCACCTACAACAGGGACCGCAGCTTCCCATTCTCCTCAGAACAGGATGTCAGGAAGCCTCAGGACCCACTCTTCTGGGAGTAAAGAGCTGGGGGCAGAGCAGAGGTGAAGCATGGTCATGAGTCTGAGGAGGGGACAGGGGGAGAAGCCTAAGGCTGGCCCCTAAGTGCCAGTCCCCCTTACCAGGCTCTCTGATTTCCTTCCATTTGAGCTCAGCCCCAGGACAGGAGCCATTTCCACGGCCTCGCCCTGACATCTTGTGGCCACCTCTGAGGATTGCAGGCAGCCCAGGGCGGCACTCAGGCTCCTGCAGAGAAGCACTATCCAACCTATGTCCCAGACCATCCTGGCCAGGACAGTGCGTCCAGCCCTGATTGCTTTTGCGCCGTGCTCACTGCCAGGAGAGGTAAAGAGGACTGGCATGTATCACCCATGGGGATGGTGGAAGGACCGAATTTTGCCTCGAGAGAAGGCTTCTGAGTGACTTGGCAACAGAAGGAAGTGGGAAAGTGAAGGTTAAGGAAATGCGCATCCGTGGTTGCATGAAGCAGTGCTCTCCTGCGGCTTCATCCTGACATAAGGAAACCGCCCCTGACGCAGGAGGCCACAGGCTGGGGAAGGAGATGCAGCCTACTGCAGGTCCCCCAGCCCTGATCTCATGCTAGCTGGCCTCACAGGGAGCACTGAGCCCTCCTCTCGGCCTGAACCTCTGGGGAGGGCGTCAGGGAGACATGGCTCTGCCCTAGTGGAGCCTCTACCTGAAGGAAGGAACATGACTCAGCCCCTAGCAGGGATCTCCCTCTTAAGGAACATGCAACTTGGGGACTTGGAAACTAGTTTGAAAGTCTAAAAGCAACATGGCTTCTGTGTCTCTATCAGCAGCCTGGGGCTGGAGAAGGTGGGAGTAGAGGTTTTAGGGACACAGACCTTCCATCCTGAAGAGCTTTGGGGTGGGGAGGGGGCAGAGGTAGCTGTGACTGATGTCCCTGGCCTGTTCCAGGACTTTCTGGACCAGCTCCTCCTCCTGCCACAGAGAGCCTCCTGCTGCCGCTGGAGCCAGGGCTCAGGCACCTGGGGATGACAAAGCACAGGACAGAGGCCATGGGTTCCAGCCTGTAGCCAGGGAACCCTGGAGGTGCTGGGCTGATGAATTTGTTATAAATTAGAGACTCGTTAAGAGAAGGTGAGAAGGGCTCAGTAACAGCTTTCGGGGCCCATCTTTTCGATTTCTTGTTCAGTTTGTTTATTGCAATTGTTCCTGTCTCATAAGCTTATTGCAAAACCAATAAAAATGATCTATTCAGAGAACTGCTCTTTGGACTGGTAAGCTGCTGCTTGGTCCAGGGCCCCACCCTTCCCCTTCCTGTGGTGGCAGCCCTAGCCAGGTTGACCAGCTGTCTCCGGCCGTGGGGTCAGCAGAGGGTGCCAGATTCCTGCTCACCAGAAATAGTGTCCACCTGCCATGCAGCCACCCCGGGCTAGCCTCAGGCCTCCAACCTGGCCCTATCACACTGATGACCAGCGTACCTCAGCCCTCTAGCTCACCCCTGACAGACATACCAGGGCTCATTATAAGTGGTGGGAGGCCAGGATGGGGTCCAAAGGACAGTCACTGGAGCCCAGAATTTCAAGTGAGATTTTGGCTGAGTTTCCTCAGAGAGTCTATGCCTTTAGCAAGGGCTTCCCTGCCCCGAGGCTGTCCTGAGGGCCCAGAGAATGAGCAAAAAGGCCCCCAGAGGTTCCCTAGAATTAAAAGTCCTGGCTTCGACCTTGATGGGACAGAGGCCCCTGGCCTCTTGCACATCTAAAATCCTAGTCACAAATGAGAGCCAAATGAGTCATTTCCCACCCCACCCGCTCTGCAGATAACATCAATTCCATTTAACGACTGTAATACTCCCTGTCCTGCTGGTACTCGGTTTCAGAGTCTTTCAAATGATTATTGGGATGGGGGGATAGAGTTGAGGGGGCTCAGGGGAAAGCCAGCAGACTCCTTCACCCACTCAGACAGGATTTCAGGGTGCCAGAGCCAGGGACTGCGGAGCTCATTCTGCCCAGTCCCCCCTTTTTTTGTAGTGCTGGGGATTGAACTCTAGGGCATTCTACCTCCAAGCTACACCCCCAACTCAATTTCTTATTCTTTATTTCACAACAGGGTCTCGCTGCATTGCAAAGGGCCTCAGTAAGTAGCTGAGGCCGGCTGTGAACCTACGATCCTCCTGTCTCAGCCTCCCAAACGCTGGGTTTACAAGAGTGCACCACCACACCCAGCTCTGCCCAACCCCTGCTAGTCTCAAACAAAGAATCAGGACCAAAGACCTGAAGCGACTTGGCTAAGCCCAGAGCCCGCTAGCCAGAGAGCGGCAGAGCTGGGAGGGCAACCCAAGGTTGCCTGTATCTTTCTCTGCCCTGTGTGTCAGAGCCTTTCCTCCTTGGTCAGTCCCTGCTGCCACAACAGGTCACAGGTCAGCCTTCCCCTCGGCTCTCCAAAGCAAGATCAGGACCCAAGGCCAATGCACTGGCTCTGCCTGAGCCCCTGGGAAGGGGCGGGGAATCTTGCAGAAGAAGCCTTTGGCTATTTCAAAGAGAGCATCGCTGACACTTCCTTTATTTGTTTGTTTTGGACAGGGAGGATAAGAAGTGAAGGTGGTTGGAAAACAGCAACAGTTTTCAGGAAGCAGACATCTCAAGGACCTGGCACTCCTTCACAGTAAATCCCACCAACATTTTTCTTGGTCTCCACGTTGTTTGTTTATAATAACAAACACTCAATATAACCTTACTATGTAACAGGCATTCTAAGCATGTTAGACATTCATGTTAGACATTCATTGATCAACTTAATTTCATATTAATTTATTACATCTCCTATAACTTTCTTTATCTGGTACTGCAGACTGAATTCAGAAACATTCTACCTCTGAGCTACACCCTTGTCCCATTTTATTTTATTTTGTATGTATTTGGTACTAGGGATTGAACCTAGGGGCATTCTATCTCTGAGCTATATTCCCAGTCCTTTTTATTTTGATACAGAGTCTCACTAAATTGCTGAGGCTGGCCTTGAAGAAACTACAATCCTCTCAAATACTGGGATTACAGGAGTTCACTACTCCACCCAGCTATATATTCTATAATTGATTTACTAAGTGCTCCTACTAACTCTGAGATAGGTACTGTTATTAGTCCCACTTTACAGAAAAGGAAACAGAGGTAAACAGCTTGCCTCATACCTCACAGAATTTTCTTTCCCTACCTCTAAGAGTTCACCTGTGTCTAAAGTAAACTAAAAATAGACAGATTAACAAGAGAAAAGGCATACACATGTATTGCATGCAAGCACACAGAAGCTGCTCCAAAAATGAGATTCAAAGAAGAGTCAGATGGAAAGAGTTTGGGGCTTGGGGTTGCTGGAGGGCGGGAGTGCACAGAGAGAAAACAAAAGCTGTTGTCCTCGTATTCAAGTAAAATCAGGCAGTGGCCTCAGAAGAATGTGATATCCTGTAACAATCTCTGAGCAGGGGTGTCAACATGATCTTTCCTAGAGCCAGATAAGGCAGATAAGAGGCCTACTTGTTTACTTTACAGATAGAGATTTCCTCTACAGATACAAATCTCTCCAGAGATAACTTCCCAGAGCTACTCCTGGATGTAGCCAACTCTACATCTCTCAAAGAAGCACACTTCCAGGGTGCCATGTTTAATCTCCAACACTGGGAACCTTGTCTGTACAGAAGCACCAGTGCAAGGGCTGGCTGGCCTTTGACCCAGGGAGGAAGGAAGATTCTGCACAGTCAGAGAGATAAGATGTCCTTGGTGTCCAGCACAGCGTCCTTTGGTCAACCACCGTCCAGGACACCTTGGTCTTAGCTTACTTGAAGGTCAATGTATTGTGCTTGGGGTGACCAGAGGAAAGCATAGGCAGCCTGAACCATGGGTCACTCCCACACCATTCCCATGTGAGGGAGGCTTCTGCTGGGTCCTGGAAGTCAGAGCATGGGGTGTGGTGCAGAGCACCTACCGCCTCTTGCTCAGAGAGCCCTGCTCCCTCCCACACAGCCGCCTGCACTGACATCTCTGAGAGGGCCTTTGATTAAAGAGACAAGTGACTTTGCCCATTCTATTGATCAGAATAAATTACTAGGAACTAATTTATGGGCCTCCCCGCAGCCGATGACATGGTGGATTGTGCGCTATTGGTCAGTAAATTGGATTGTCAGGCTAGATTATTGGTTCGTATACAGTTATCTCTCATAGCAATATCAGGCAGCCCAGGTAGAGGAGTGAAATCCTTTCTCTGCTGCCAGATGCCAGGATGTCATGAGGCCTTCTCCAGGGCTGATGGGGAGGGGCAGGGAGGGAAGAGGAGGAGAGGGGAGGAGAGGCAAGGCCTCTGTGCAGGATGCTTATTAATTAGTGCAGCATCACAGCATTAAAAGAACATTAGTGTGGAATCGTCTGCAGAGTGACAAGGAAATGACATTGTGGGCCTCCTCCTGATTCTCCAGCTATGGCTCTGCTGGGTAGAGGCAGGGAGGGGGTTGATGAGCAGACAGGGGGATGGGAAAGATAAAGGGTAAGGAGCGGTAAGGGCTAAGAGGAGGGGAAGGGAAAGGAGAGGCCACATTGCTGGGAGTTGCAAGCAGAGCAGGTCTGCTAAGTGCCAGCGTCGCCGAGCCCCACGCCGGGAAATGGAGCTGCTGTTCTGCTCAGTACATCACAGCCAACGATGAAAAGTTCTAGAGCTGGGATTTCTCAGGCAATTTGGCCAGTGATGCATGGGGCAGTAGATCCTCGCGCACTCTTCCGTGCTTCTGCCAAGCCAGCAATAACAAAAACTTATTTTTTGCCAGGGAAACGGATATGAGTCAGGCAGCCCATCAGGAGTAAGGGGGGCTTTACCACGCCGCTGCGATTTGTACCGCTCCACTGTTTCCCCGAGCTCTAAAGACCTGCCAGGAGGTGACAAAGGCGAGACAATTTCGAGTTCACAGTCCTGTGTCCTCGAAGCATAACAGCATGCCAGAGATGGGGACTTTCAGGGGCTGTGGGTTGCAACGTCAGCGGTCTTTCCCCCAAGCCCACAGAGGAGGGAGCAAGGGGTGAGAGAGAGAGAGGAGAGCAGCAGGGAGCTGAGGCTCAGCCAGGAATTCCTAGCAAAGGTTCACCCACAGCTCTGCCTGCATAGGATCCCAGCTGGGAGGGGGGGGCGTGCTGGAGTGCGTGCTATACTAGCCATGGGGATGAGCACAGTGCATCCCAAGAGAAAGCCCTTTGTGTCCTCCTGCCATGGGCTGCCAGGATCTTTTCAACCATACAGACCCAGAGCCAGTCAACCCCTGAGGGGCTTGGCATAGAACCCTATCTGGTCTCTCTTTCTTTCCCTGTCAAGGCATGAGTCCTGAGGAGGCCTGCACTTTCTTTGAGGCGTGATCAAGAACATAGATAACCTGTTCTCTGGGCTTCAGGCCTCAGGGGAAATGCTCAGCTGGAGTATCTAGCCCTTCTGACACTAGCCATCACTCAACTGACACTGCCAGTAACCTATCAAGTGAACCCAGCTGGCAGGGACCCAGGTCCTCCCACTGGCCTGTGTTTCCTCTGAGAACAGCAGCAAGAAGGTCTCACTGATGTCTACAAAGACCACCTCCTTCCCTTGGTGTTGCTTAGCATGCTTATATAAGTCCTAGGAAAAGACCTAGCACCATAAATGAAAAATATTCTTTCTTTTTTTTTTTTTTTTTTTTGTTGGTGGTGCTGGGGATTGAACCCAGGGGCATTCTCCCTCCAAGCTATACCTCCAGACTGTTTTTTTTTTATGCTTTATTCTGAAACAGGATCAAACTGAATTGCAGAGGGTCTCACTAAATAGCCGAGGCTGACCAGGAACCGGATCTTCCTGTCTCAGCCTCCCAAGTACTGGAATTAGAAGAATGTGCCACCGCGACCATCTCAGATGAAAAATATTCTGCACATCTCAAAAAATAGAGGTTTCAAAGGTGAAAAGCCCTGCCTGGGGTTCTGGATGCTTTTCATGCCCACCCCCTGGTCATGCTATTCTCCAAAAAGTCTGGCCTTGCGGCCGGCATTGGAGCCTTCCATGAGGCAAGGCCGCTATTGAGGCCTCCGAGGCCTGGATCGAAGCCTGCCGAGGGGTTAGGCCGGTACTGGGGCCAACAAGGCCAGGATTGGAGCCTGCCGCGAGGCAAGGCCGGTTCTGGGACCTCCGAGGCTGGGATCGGAGCCAGCTGAGGGGTTAGGCCAGTGTCGGGGCCAGCAAGACCAGAATCAGGGCCTCCCATGAGGCAAGGCCGCTGCTTGAGCCAGTGAGGTCTGGATCAGTCTACTGGGTAGCCAGGCTACAACTGGGGCCGTCAAGAGTGGGATCGGTATTTTCAACGCGGCATGCACAGAGAAATATCGCAGAAAATTAAAACCAGATGCTTCCCCTAATCAGCAATAACTAGGAGGAAAGGGGCAACAGGAAGAGGTCGAGCTATAGAAAGGGCCCTATAGTGAAGCAATTAAGGTGACCAATCAGAGGGTATGGAATAGGGGAGGATGGAGCCTCTTTAAAAAGCAGGAGGTACATAAACATATGTATCAAAGTTAATCACCAAACAAGCATGGGATCGAGGGAGGGGGAGGGAATGGGATGGGGACTGGTGAGGGCTAATTGGATGATGTGTGCTTGTATATCCTCTCAAGTCTTGTATTCCAATGTGATGTATGATTACAATGCACCAATAAAAATAATTTTTTTTTTGTGGTACTGGGGTTCCTGGAAGCCCTTCTACCTCCGGGCTACACTCCCAGACCCATTTTTACATTTTTATTTGGAAACAGGGTCTCCTAAGCCAGCGCCTGCGGCTGGCTTCGAACCTGCGCGATCCTCCTGTCTCTGCCTCCCAAGCGCGGGGATTACAAGCGTGCGCCACCACGCCCGGCAAAATAAATTTTTAAAAAGTCTGGCCTTGGGCCATCTTAGCATGAATTTTCACCTGATTATTCTCCTTTTCTGGCCTCGGTTGATAAATATGAAGTCAAAGGGGGAAGACCCTCAAAACTAGAGGAAACAAGATCCATATCCCCAAGCAAGACCCATGGCAGCACCACCTCTTCCTGTGTAGCATGGCTACGTCCCAGCTTTCATTACAGCAGCTATGGGGGTGGGGGGAGCACAGAAGCCCCCAGCATACCAGAGCCTCCAAGATGGAAAAGTGTGAAAAGCTTGGAAAAAGAAAAGTGGGCCTGCTAGTTGGTCTATAAATTAGATACTCATTAAGAAGAGGTGGGAAGGGCTTTGGGGGCCTGTGCCTTTCGATTTCTTGTTGAGCTAGTTTATTGCTATTGTTTCTATTTCATACGTTTATTGCAAAACCAATAAAAATTATCTATTAAGAGCAGGAAACTCATCTTTTGACTTGTTGGTTGAGGTTTCTACAGAATAACCCTTAACTGGTCCAACATATCTGAAAGAAGGAGCAAGCCTGTGTAGCTACTTCCAGAGGTCAAAACCCAGCAATGAAATGTCCAGTCCTGGGGGGAAAAAAGGGGGCAGCTACAAATCCAAGAACTACCCCAGCTAGAATTTGTCAGCATATTCATAATACCTGCCTGGCACTTATTACTGGGTAGGTTTTTAACTCATACTTAAGAGAAGAACTGTGTTGAAAGGGGGCGAGAGCTAAACATTTAATTTATGGAACTACTCTTCAAATAAACTTTTGTAAGAATGCTTACAAATCAGACTCATAAAATTTATCTTTCAAGACCCTAGAAGGGAGGCCTGAGTCTTGTCCCAACTGGAAGAGAAGGGGCTAATATTTGTTGCATGCTGATATACCAGGCTCTGCCTGCTCCCCCACCCCCACTTTTTTTTAATGTGTATGATCTCCATTTTACCAAAAGGGAAAATAGAAGCTGAGAGATGTCAGCAGTGTGCCTAGGAGGAAAGGACAATATAATCCTCAGCCTGAGAACATCAGGCCTAGAAGAACTCACTTACCACCTGTCACGCTGTAAAGAAAGAACAGGAGGTGCACAGTGTTATTCTCCCAGGCCTCTAGGATGCCCGTAGGGAAGATTCACAGCCAATTGAGGGAAAATCCACCCAACTATGACCCAAGTTAGAACTTGCCTCCAGAGTTACCAACACCCCTAAATCTAGTGAGAGGGAACCACCAGGGTCTTTAATAATCACTCTGTCAGGTCACGGGATGGTGACTAATGGGCCTAGAGAAGGAGACGGTGAAAAACACTCTAGGAAATAAATTTGGGTGATTAAATTTCAAGGCAGTTCATGGAACAGCAACCTGAGGCCTAAACTAAGCCATCAAGTTACCAAGAGAATCAAGATTTCAATTTAAACACTGCTGCTTGGGAGCCAAGCCTGAGCCTGCAAAATATTAGTAGGCTTAGGAGACTACTCAAAAAAACTTTCTGAATAACCTTCCCAACCTCAGCCATTCCATCCAAAGGGCCAACTAGCTCTTCCCTGGTTGTTACGTCATTTTAAGTTTTTAAGTTAAAAAAAAAAAAAAGCACCATTGCTCACCCCAGTAAGGGAAGTAAAGGTGGGGGAGGGCCTCCCAATCAGACACAGGCCAGAGCAAAGCACAAAGCTCCGAGAGACTCTCGGTTTACTAAACTAACAGAAGAGGCCCAAATTCCTCCAGCCTTTTGCTGTTTCAATTGAATGTGTGTACCCTGACTGGATCTCAATCCAAACAGAACTAATGGCTGGGGTGTAATCCCCCAGCCCAAACACATCCCAGGTGCTGTCAAGCTGTGCAGGTAAATACCACTAGTCTTCCAGGTCTGACACCCCCAACCTAAGGTCCCCACTCACCACTGTTTATAATCCCCATAACTCGTTTCTTTTTGAGTAAAGCCAGGGTGGGGAGAGCTGGAGCCTGGGCCAGCCTCTATGGTGAAAGAGTCCAGGCAAGAAGAACTTAGCAACTGCAGCTGCTCCCATCTCTCTTTCTCTTTCTCTCTCTTTCTCAACCTCTTTCTCTCTCTCGAGATTTCACCTCTGTCTGCCCTGACGCCACCAGCTGTTTCCTGCAAATCCAGCTGAGACAGCTGCTGGCTCCACCATGCTAAATTTCCAGGGGCCCTGGAACCCCTTGGCTGTCTTAGCCCAAATGTGAGCAAATCTCCCGCATCCAGACAAGGCTGAGATTGTTCAAAAAAGCACTTCACTAGGAAACTGGGGGGAAAGCCAAAAAAAGTAAATTACAAAAACAGAGAAACTTACAGCACACAGATTCTTTCCCTAGAATAACTCACGTCCAATCCTAGAAAGTTCGTTATAAGAGAATAAGAAGAGAAGAAGGGAAAGAAGGAAGGTAGAGCTTACTGGACACCCAGACCTCCTTGCTCCTCACTCTTCCTCATTCTATGGGGCATAGAGTGGGAACAAATACAGGACACTTTAGCTTGAGGTAGAGTTTAATCTTATCACCATGCCTAATAGAATGCTTAGTGGCTTTCAGAACCTGCCATCCAAGCCACCATCTGGATGCAGCTCCCAGATCTGGACTGTGCTGTGTTCTTCCACTCCCTGGTTGGAGGTCTTGACTGAGCCTCTAAAAAAGAAAGACACTCCTTTATTGACCTTCTTATAGATCCTCTAGGGTGCGCCGGGTGTGGTGGCGCACGCTTGTAATCCCCGCGCTTGGGAGGCTGAGACAGGAGGATTGCACGGGTTCGAAGCCAGCCTCAGCTACTTAGTGAGGCTCTCAGCAACTTAGTGAGACCCTGTTTCCAAATAAAATATAAAAATGGTCTGGGAGTATAGCCCGGAGGTAGAAAGCCTCTGGGTTCCACCCCCAGTACCACCAAAAAATAAAAAATAGATCCTCTAGGGTGCCCCAATCTAGAGAGCCCACTGACTCTGGTTCATCCACAAACAAACCACTTTCTCCCCAAGGCTGCTTCTTGATGTCTTGGTCACTTGGACGCTGAGCATCTTTAGCTGATGCCACCTGGTAAGATGGTGGTGAGGCCATTACCCCAGGAACCTTTCTACCAGAACTCCCACCCATAGATATTCCCTCAGGTGCCCTGTCCTACCCCATTTAGATGCCTCCTCAGCCCCAGTGAACTTCCTGCATTCTGTCCCCATACTGAGGTTAAAAGCACAAATATTTACCTACTATCAAGAAACTAGAAGCCCTTTCCTCGAAATACCTCCTGAAGAGTTATCATGCTGAATGGTACATTCAGTTTACATCTCCAGATATAGTTCCAGCCAAGTTCCACGTCTACATTTCCCATTGTTTATAGGAAATTGCCATCTGTCTGATTAATCAGCACCTCAGTATCCATTACCTAACTTGCCTCCAACCTAATATGTATCTCACCATTGATGGATAGCTGAGATCTACTAGTCCACCTGTGAGTTTTGGTTCAAATCCTGGTTTGTTCTGTTGCAGGAGGCTTGGTCTTCAGAGAACAAGAAACAGAGGCTGGAGTAGGATAGTAGGTCTCTTTATTCACCGGTGTGGCTCAGTAAGCAACATGTAAATTCTTTTATGCATTTTCCCACTTAGGTTTTTGAGGAGAGGGGTGAGTGTGAGACATGTTTTGCCTAGTGTAAGCAGGGTGCAGAAGCAGAGCAGCAGTCTGTATATTGTTTCTCTTTTCTCTAAAAGTTCCGCAGCTTATCTTGCCGGCTGCCCAGGGAGGCCCTGCTTTGTTCACTGCACAAGAGCCCTGTGAAGAACGCTTTGTTCTATCTTGTTCCGAGGCCTCTAGCTAAGAGTAGTCTTCAAGGACATAGCCCGGCTTCTGCTTCATTGCCCCCTTTTGAGACCTCTCAACAAGCTTAACAAGGCGTTCTCGATTCTTGACATTACTTTTAGTCAGAGCCATAAGGATGGCATATGAAGGTGGGTCCTTTTTAGCTATTGAGGTTTTTATTACTCGTTTGATTAACCCCCTGATACATGGTATGAGGCAACATCCAACCAGGGTAAAAACTCCCATTACTGCTATTAAGGAGGTTAAGATTGGGCCAATAACGTTTTTTAGTTTTTGAACTATTTTTGGAGTACATTGCTAAAAAGGTTGTCAATTCCAGAGTTTTCTGTCAATTTATTAGCCAGGGCAGTCAATCCCTTTAAGGCCTGGGTAATGGTTCCATCAGAGGTAATGTTATTTGGCATACAGGTGCAGCATTGATCTCCTCCCCAACCCAGCACCACACAAGCATCTCTTTTTTTTTTTTTTTTTTTTTTTTTTTTTTTTGTCAGTAGCATATCTAAAGCTAGTTATGTGCGTTGCCCTTGGTTTTGGGGTTTTTTGTTTTTTGTTTCTTTTTTTTGGCTATCATAAGATAAAACCTGACATGTATCAAACTTGTTAACAATAGGGCTACTAGTTTTGGTCACATTAATGGTGAATATTGTAGAGGGCTCCTGGCAACTCTAATAGTTCTCCCCACAGAATGAGAATAGTCAATTGTTTCTTTATTCTAGCAATGCAAAGTCAAATTGGGCAGACATCTAAATGTTAAAATTAAGACCACATAAATCCCACTAATAAAGTCAATCCTAAAGCAGTTATGGCACAAAAACTAAGAACCCGATTTTGTAGCATGAGATATAACGCCCCTCAACCTTCCTCTGTGTGTGAACGAGGCAGCTTCTGGGTGTGACTACAGTGGGCCAGGTCATCTTTTTCAAGATTAGCTTGTTTGGCTTTCCAGGTTTCCTGTGAGCAGTCCAGTGAGTTGTCTCTGGGGCTGTTGGCTCCAGGGCTGCTGGCATCTGTGATGGATCCAGGCTGCAATATCCTTGACTTTTATTGCTGTGGGGGTGGTAAAAATAACATTTTGCCTTGAAAGGAGCCTGATTTCAGTCTTTGACCCAAACTAGGTTTTCAGGATTATTTAGGATATTTTGGGGTATTAAACTAACTGGTAGTCTATCTAGCAACCATTTATGTAGGTCACGGATGATCTTTTTTTAGTTTCCTCATAAGCTTATAAATTTTTATTCTTATTTTTATTTCAC
Source organism: Muscardinus avellanarius (assembly GCF_963383645.1). Taxonomy (NCBI): domain Eukaryota; kingdom Metazoa; phylum Chordata; class Mammalia; order Rodentia; family Gliridae; genus Muscardinus; species Muscardinus avellanarius. Next base: position 133,555,193 of record NC_137789.1, read on the forward strand.
ACAGCCTTCCTGGAAGCCCTTGTAGGATGGGAGAGGGTCAAGTAAACATGATCTCATATGGAGAATACTCTGTTCCCTTGGTGGGAGTGCATCTAATTTTGAAGAGGACTAAGGATAAGACTTGAACCCAAGTTATCTTGGTTTTCTGACATATCTTCCTTAACTCAGTTTTGATATTTTTGTTTATTTTTTTTACTTTGCTTGAACTCTGTGACCTATATGCAGAATGCAGCTTTCAGAGGATACCCAGGGCAACTGCCATGTCCTGAGTGATTTTTGTAACAAAGGTCCATTGTTTGACCCTATGTGCAAGGGTAGTCCATATCTAAGAATAATTTTTCTGAGTACAGTGAAGGTTACTTTTGGAGCCTTTTTTGTCTGGCAGGGGTATGCTTTTACCCATCAATCTTTATCTCCCCTCTTCATAGATTTATAGAGGGCTTTTGCTTTTACAACAAAGTTTGGAATCCAGATGTGATAGAACTCTACTGCTCCCTAAATTTCCAGAGAATTCTCAAGTTGGCAGCTTGGACTGCCTTTCTTGCTCTGACCCCAGTAGTCTTTTTCCTCTCTGGATGGTGAATTCCAGAGGCTTTATTTTTTTTTTTATAGTGGGAATTGAACTCAGGGGTCATTCTACCCCTGAATTACACTCCAGTCCTATTTTATTCTATTTATTTATTTAGTCGTTTATTTATTTGGGTGCTGGGGATTGAACCCAGAGACATTCTAACTCTAAGCTATATCCTCAGCCCTATTTTTTATTCTTTATTTTGAAACAAGGTCTCACTAATTTGTGGAGAACCTCACTAAGGAGCTGAGACTGTTCACAAACCTGTAATCCTCCTGTCTCAGCTTCCCAAATACTGGGATTACAAGGGTGGGCCACCATGCCTGGCCAATACTTTACTTTTTGTTGATAGACCTGGGCTATTTTAAAAAATTCTTTTTAGCCACAGTGTTCTAGATGGGTGAGCAATTGGCCTGTTTTTCTGACATAGCCTTGAAGAGTTTTTGTGTCCAAAGAGGAGGTCATCAACATACTGGAGGAGGGTATAGCCCAAGGAGTAGGAAGAAAAAGATTTGTGGTCACAGCCAAGGGCGTTTTTGGTCCTTGGCTCATGAGAGCCAAATGGATGCTGAAGAAGGTATCTTTCAGATCCAGATATGTGAACCAGGTCGCAGGGGCCAGGAGCACACTGAGGAGCATGTACAGGTTAGGCACAATGGGATGCACGATGACAGTGCCTTGGCTGATGGCTCACAAGTTCTGCATTGGTCTGTAGTCTTTTCTGCCTGTAATAATAAAACCTTGCTTAAGCTTGCAGCAGTTCCAGCTTTTATTTCTATACTAGCTGAGAACAAGAACTTACGGTGACATCATCCCAAATTGTGGTACAGTGGGCCACCAGTCTACAACTTCTCAGCTGATAAAATCTCCTTTTGGCCCCTCAGTTTCCACTTTTTTTCTTGGGGCATTTTCAAGAAGGAAATTAGCTAAGAGGTTGGAACTGACAACTTGATTTTACTCTTGTCTGAAGAGGTGATGGCTGCTCTGGGTTTGCTGAGAAGGTTTCAACCCAGTAGTGGAACTGGACAGTCTGGCAAAAATAGAAATTGGTGAATAATTTTTTTTCTCCCTAGGGTGCATTTGTAGGGTGTGAAAATATCTGCTTGGAGGCTTTTTCTGTCCTTCTAATTATGTCAGCATGGTTAGTGAGGGGGAGCTATGGGACTGAATGTTCCACCCCAGTGTCAACAAAGAACTGGAGACTGTGCCCCTCCCCCACTGTCAGTCAGAACATGCACCCCTGAGGGGCTTCAGGGGCCAGTCCTCTTCAGTCAGCAAGCAAACCATCCTGGCTGACTGCCATGAGAGGAACTGAGAGAGAGGCCTGATGACTTTTCATGGGGTCTTCAGTCTTTTTTTTTTTTTTCAGCATTTATTCTTCCAGTGCCAAATTTCCTTATAGAATGTACACTGGCCATGGTAGAAAGAAGCCCTCTTTCCTTTGGGTGGCCCTGGGCATCGGAGATGAGGGAGCCTTTGACCTGTTGTTTTTTTATTTGGCTCATCACAGAGCGCTGCACTCCATGCTGCTGTGATAAGGTTGGCTTTTCATTGCATTTTCAGATCTGCTTCTCGATACTTCAAGGAGTTGGGAAGCATTTATTCCTGCAAATCCGTCCAGCTTGTGCAGTTTGTGGTTGATGGCACTAACACTCTAGCTGATGAAAGTGTGTTACCTATCAATGCTAGCATTGGCAGTGGTGGTTATAGTGGTGGTGGTGGAGGAGACACCTCATCTGTGGCCCACTCAGATGTTGCTGTTGGGCCGGCACAGGAGGATGGTGGAGTCGGGGTCCTGCTTGCCGGGCTGGATGGCTCGTCAGATGGGCCATGAAGTGGTGATGGATGAAGAGGTGCCAAAGGTACCGGTGTGACTGGCAGCTTCTAGAGTGCCTGGGAGACACATGGCAGTGGCAGGTCTGGTTCCTCAGGGGGATTTTCCAAAATGGTCGGTAGTTGGGCTTCACCTGGTTGCTAACTCTCATTTTCTGCTTTTTGGGGATTAAGAGCTGGGAGATTGGACCTTGCAACCATGGGCAGGGAGGTTCTGAACTAATTGAAGCCAGGTGTCAATATAAGGAAACTGGTCCGGATGCCCTGGACTGTCTGTGATTTGACTCCTAATGCGCTGAAGTGTGAAATGTGGCAGCTTGTTATATCAGCGGTATACAACTTTGGCTGCAGATTAGGATCACTTGGTGCACTTTGTATTTTAGAAGATACTTCTAAATATATTTAACTTCTAAAGGAGCCAGTAATAATTAACATTATATTTATATAGAAGTTGACATATATATCAACTTAACCCTTACAATTGGAATAAAATCCAGACTTTATAGCTCAGTAAGATAACTGTAGCTGGGCGTGATGATGCACGCTTGTAATCCCTGCGCTTGGGAGGCTGAGACAGGAGGATCAAAAAGGCTCAAAGCCAGCCACAGACTCTTAGTGCGGCTCTCAGCAACTTAGACCTGTTTCCAAATAAAATATAAAATAGGTCTGGAAGTATAGCCTCTGGGTTCCACCCCCAGTACCACCCAAAAAAAAAAAAAAAGACTGTAATTGCCAGTCTGTTTATATTTACTGCATTGACAAAAATCAAAGAATAGCTCTAGACCTTTTACAAGTTTAGAAAATAGTATTACTGATCAGAAATAAGTTCATTATTTGATAGACAATTGTATCTCTTTTATATAACAACAAAACATTCAGTTAAAGCAAATAGATTTAAGTCAGATCTCAATTACAGGGATTTTTGAATGGTACTAAATATCAGATACAAAGCACAAGCCGGGCGTGGTGGCGTAGGCTCGTAATCCCCACGCTTGGGAGGCTGAGAAAGGAGGATCGCACAAGTTCAAAGCCAGCCTCAGCTACTTAGTGAGGCTCTCAGCAACTTAGTGAGACCCTGTTTCCAAATAAAAAAATAAAAAATAGGTCTGAGAGTATAGCCCAGAGGTAGAAAGCCTCTGGGTTCCACCCCCAGTACCACTAAAAAAAAAAAAAAAAAAAATACAAAGCACAATGCATAAAGAGATCACTCATTGGTTACCTTGCATGTATACAAAACCCATGTATTTTACTTTATAAGCTCCTATGAAACATTCAGCTAAACCTCAGATGCACAGCATGTTTAGTTCTTAGATGTGACTTCTAGAGTGACAGGTAATCCAAAGTAACAATTGCTTACCTATCCCTGTTAGGTAGCTAGTTAGACACTAGCAAATAGGGTCAACTGGAACAGCAAGAGCGTCTATCTGCAGATCCCTGCTTATTTTGATTTTTTTCCTGTGGAAAAGGGGTACAGAGAAAGAACACTAAACTGCAACATGAAAAGACTAGTCAATTAAATTACCCAAATGTAATGGTGTTTGTTTGTTTGTTTGTTTGTTTGTTTGTTTGTTTGTTTTGCGGTAGTGGGGTTGGAACCCAGGGGCATTCTACCTTCAAGCTATCCCAGCCCTATTTTTTATTCCTTATGTTGAAACAGGGTCTCACTGAGTTGCAAAGGGCCTCACTAGGTAGCTGAAGCTGTCCTCAAACCGCGATCCTCCTGTCACAGCCTCCCGAATGCTGCGTCACCACGCCAGGCTGTGATGTTTTTAAAGGTGTCCAAAGGGACTACAAGTCTTAACACTTGGAACACTTTGCCGTGTGTGTGTGTGTGTGTGTGTGTGAGAGAGAGAGAGAGAGAGAGAGAGAGAGAGAGAGAGAGAGAGAGAGAGAGACAGAGACAGAGAGAAAGAGAGAGAGACAGAGAGAGACAGAGAGAGATTATTCCAAAGCCTATCTCTTATTTTTATTTCTGGGAATGTGAGAATGGCCCATTTTAAGATGCATTTTCCCCCCTGGAATGTGATCCCCCTTTTTTCTCTATAGCCTTTATTAATTAATTAACTTATATATTTATCTATTTATTTATTAGCTAAACCTGTTTTCCCCACCTGTGCCTCTCATTTGAATGTTTACCAGGAAGACAAGTAAGGACTGACATAGTGCAAAATAATTTTAGGATTTTTAACCCTGTAACATCATTCATTCAACAGACTGTAAAATACACGTATTTAAACCCTGGATTTGCCGGGCGTGGTGGCGCATGCTTGTAATCCCCGCGCTTGGGAAGCAGAGACGCGCTGGTTTAAGAGACCCTGTTTCCAAATAAAAAAAGTATAAAAATAGGTGCCTGGGAGTGTAGCCCGGAGGTAGAAGGGTTTCCAGGAACCCCAGTACCACAAAAAACAAAACAAAACAAAAAAACTGAATTTACTAAAATGCAATTTACTAAGTACCCAAAGCTTAATAAACACAAGCGATTATACATATTTTTTTGCCTTCTTCCTCCAAGCTACATTCCCAGACCTATTTTATATTTTATTTGGAAACAGGGTCTTTTAAGCCAGCGAGGCTGGCTTTCAACCTGCATGATCCTCCTGTCTCCGCCTACCAAGCTCGGGGATTACAAGGGTGCGCCACCGCCAGGCATAAGCGCTTATCTTGATAAAACACCTTGTGTGTGTGGGGGGGGGTGGTACTGGGGGTGGAACCCAGAAAGTTTCTACCTCCAGGCTATACTCCCAGCCCTATTTTATATTTTATTTTGAAACAGGGTCTCACTAAGTTGCTGAGAGCCTCACTAAGTAGCTGAAGCTGGCTTCAAACCTGTGCGATCCTCCTGTCTCTGCCTCCCAAGTGTGAGGATTACAAGCATGCGCCACCACACCCAGAAAACCTGTTTTTCTTAAATAAGCTTTTTAATAAACATTACAAATAGCAGAAATCCTTATTATTTTAAATATAAGCTAGGCATGGGGGTGCACACTTGTAATTCCAGTACTTGAGAGGCTGAAACAGGAGGATTGCAGGTTCGAAGCCAACCTCGGCAACTTTGTGAGGCTCTCAGCAACTTAGCAAGATTCTGTTTCCAAATAAAAAATAAAATAGGTCTAGGAGTATAGCCCAGAAGTAGAAGGCTCATGGGTTCCATCCCCAGTACCATAAAAAATTAATAAATAAATACGAAGAACGTAGGAAATTATCTTAACAAAAACCCCAAACTTTTGCTCTCTAGGATAGTTTTGTAAATGTTACCAAGAGCAGATTAATGTCTTAAGAAAACACAATTGTTTTAAATATAGAATCAAGCCAGGTGTGATGGTGTGCACTTGTAATCCCATTACTTGAGAGGCTGAGACAGAAGTATACCAGGTTCATGGCCAGCATCAAGAACTTAATGAAGCCATCGGTACTTTAGTGAGACTCTGTTCCAAAATAAAGGAATAAGCCGGGTGTGGTGGCCCATGCTTGGAATCCCTGCGCTTGGGAGGCTGAAATAAGGAGGATCCTGCATGTTCAAAGCCATCCTCCGCTGGCTTAAGACATCCTGTTTCCAAATTTAAAAAAATATAAAATAGGTCTGGGAGTGTAGCCTGGAGGTAGAAGGCCCCGGGGTTCCATCCGCAGTATCACCAAATAAATAAATAAATAAATAAATAAACAAAATAAAGGAATAAAATGGGATTGGGAGTATAGCTTGAAGGTAGAATGTCCCTGGGTTTCATCCCCAGTACAACAAATAACAACAACAACAACAAAAAGCCACCAAAAAACAAAAAGCAGAATCAAAGCACTAAATGTGACTTAAAAAACCTTTAAATAATTTCTCTTAATAATAACCAACCTTAGTACATATATAGAATTTCTTTTATATATTTTATCCTTTAGAAATCATTTACAATTTTCTTAAACCCTCTGTTTTATTTAACCTCCTGATCTTTGTTCTTACTTTTACCCTTATAATAATAAGCAACACATTTAGCTAAAATGCTCAAAGAGATCCTGCCAGAGCTGGGAGCGACACAGCACTGGCATTTTTACAAGAGGAAAAAAGATACGAATAGACACACATAGAGAAGAGCCCATCAGAAGGGCCCACAGACAGATGGATGGGACTCTCGGACAGTAGATAAGCTACGGGGACAAGAACCCGTGTTTACAGATGAGGACAAGTCCCCGGATGAGGTTCCCTGGTTCCCACTTAACTGTGGTTCCAGCACAAGAGATGCCACAGAAGTTCCAACAAAGGGAATCAACCAAATGCCCACCATCAAAAAGGGAGGGCTAAATGTGAGGAAGCAAAGGGGCTACGGTGTACACTCTAAGGGAAACTGATCCAGATGGCCAAAGTTGCTGCAACTTACTGTATTCAGGTTTTTTTTTTTCTTTTCCTTTTTTACCTAGAGACTGAGTTTGACTTGATGTCTTAATCACACACATACACTTGTCATTCACACACACCTCACCTGAAACCTGATGAATTCCAGTGACACTATTCGGAGAACTCCCAAAAGGGGGTGATCAGACCTCTCCCACTATTCTGATAGCAAGACCAGACTGAGCTCAGGGGTGGACTACCATGATTCAAATGTCAGCACTGAAAAATGACCTGTTCCATTTCTGGCCCATGACCTCCGCAGCTGTCAGTCCTGGATTTGACCTCCTTCAGGTGAGGTCTCCCACATGGTGGCAAAAAGGCCTCTGGTGTGCTCAGCGGCCCAACAGCGGTGTGGGGGAAGGCCAACTCCCAGGACACAGACTGGAGGAGGCAAAGCACCCTTTGTCCCATCTCCTGGACAAGAGCATCCCGCAAGTGCCTCCTGCCTGGCCCTGCCACAATTTTGCAGAAGGTCTGGTCCTTGGAGAACAAGAATCAGAGCCTGGAGTAGAAGGGTAGATCTCTATTCACCAGTGTGGCTCAGGAAGCAAAGGTCTGGGTCTTAGACCCAAGCTCACAATATGTAAGTTCTTTTATGCATTTTCTCACTTAAGTTTTAGAAGGGAGGGGTGAGTATGAGATATATTTTGCCTAGTGTAAGCAGGGTGCAGATGCAGAACAGCAGTTAGTTTGGATATTGTTTCTCTTTTCTCTTTTCTCTGTCTTGCCGGCTGCCCAGGGCAGCCCTGCTTTGTTCACAGCAGAGGGGCCCTGTGAAGAAAGCTTTGTTCTTCTATCTTGTTCCTATGCTTCTAGCCAAGAGTAGTCTTCAAGGATCCCAGTACTTGAGAGGCTGAAACAGGAGGATCGCTGGTTCACAAAGAGCCTCAGCTACTTAGTGAGGTCCTCTGCAACTTAGACCCTGTTTCAAAATAAAAAGTAAACATAAAAAATAGGGTTGGGAGTGTAGCCCGGAGATAGAAGGGCTTCCAGGAACCCCCAGTACCACCACCAAAAAAAATAATAATAATAAAATAGGGTTTAGGGTATAGCTCAGAGGTAGAATGCCCCTAGGTTCCATCCCCAGTACCACACACACACACACACACACACACACACACACACACACACACACACAATAGTCTCCAAGGACATAGCCAGGTTTGTGCCTCACAGTTCTATTACCTAGTAACTAAATGGCTTCAGTTAAGTCATTTAACCTGAACTGATTTTTCTATGAAATGGGGCTAAGTGTTTTGAAGCTCCCTCTCATGATAGATGTGAGAAGTTAATAAAATTACATCTATAAACCGTCTAGTATCTTGCCTGGCACAGAGTAAAAATGTTAAAATAGATACAGACTTAAATGGACAGATACACTCCCTTTCCTATGCAAACTGGTCCTTCAGGGGCATTATCATATCCAGAACACTTTGTCTCTAGGGGGTGAAGGTGGTGCCTACAGGCTTATTCTAGATCCATATAATCTAGATTTCTCATTATAAATTAATAAATTCAGTCTTTCAGGTTTGATGTTAATCAAACCTTTGGCCACAAGGACAAGGATCTGTGTCTAGTTGCACATAAATTGAGTTTTCTGAGCCCATAATATTAAGGGTCAGACAGTGGGCCAGACAAAATTCTCCAAGTTAATTTTTTTTAATTTTTTTTATTTTTTGGTGGATCTGGGTTCGATGGAACCCAGGGGCATTTGACCTCCAAGTGACACCCCCTGCCCTATTTTTTATTCTTTATTTTGGAACCGGGTCTCACTGAGTTGCAGAGGGCCTCACTAAGTAGCTGAGGCTGTCCGTCAACCACAATCCTCCAGGTCTCAGCCTCCCGAATGCTGGGATTACAAGTGTGTGCCACTACGCCCGGCAAAATTCTCCAAGTTAATGGCTGTCCCCAGAGAAAACTCCCAGGAGATGGCCTGCTCATCACCCCCCATGAACGACATCTGGTCACCTCTGTATTTGACATCCCTGGATTCGCTGCCTCTTTTCCCATTTGGAATTGTTTTCTTCTGGGTACAGGTTTTCACAGATAGGAGGTGTTTAGGACCTACTTGTTTTGTCTGTGTGTGGGTGAGTGAGTGGGTGGAGAGTTGAGTGGGTCACCAGAAATCTGTACCTCTCCTTTTGAGGCTGGAAAGAAGCAGTGATGGCCTAGCAACAACAGAATCTGCCTAGCAACAAGGGCGGGAGGCAGCGCCTGCTGGAACCATTTAGAATGGCTGATGAATTGGCAGATGGAAAAGAGACCTTTCTGGATTTTGTCAAACTGGGGTCTCAGGCCAAAATGAGAAGGGAGAGCCCTAGGGATCAGGAAAGAAGTGTGGGAAGAAGGGCAAACACGGAGTTAGCATATTTGAAGACATTACAAACACAAATGGGAAAAAGCCTTGGGCCTCTCCCAAAATGTGCTGAAGCCGAGTACATCTTCCCACCTCCGGCCCGACTGAGTTGATGGCCCAGCTGGACACATCTAAAGAGTCTGCTACCTTTTCTGTACTCCAGTCTGCAAGGGTACAACAGGATACACTTTCACATGTGCTGTGGAGTCTGGAACGTGTTCGATGTAGAAAGCCACAACCCCTTGAAAAGGACAAAGACTTACATTCACTTAAAATGAACCCAGAGGCAGATTAAGCGATTCTCCAACACAGTCTGTCTAGGGTAAGAGACCATTAAGAACTCAGGGCTGGTCTGGCTTGAACCGTTTGTCTCCTTCCTTCCTCTCCATCACAGGACAAGGCTGGGCCATCCCCTCCTGTGAACTCTCAAGACCCTCCCCTGAAAAGAAGAAAAATTGTCATCAGCCTTTGACCTGATTAATAATTAAACTGCTGAGCTTGAGCTGCCCCTAACAGCGAGGTGCTCCAAAACCCCAGCAAACTTTAACAAATAACTAGCTTGCTCAGGAGAGAGGGGAAGCTTTTTTCACTAGACAAACTGACAATTAGCTGCTATTCAAACCCCCTCCAGTCCTAGCATATTGGTTCTCTTTTGAAAGTGGCTCCACATGGGGCAGAATTTTTGGCCTTGAGTTGAGAACTACTGTGCATAAAATCAAAGCAAGGAAGCCAGCAGTCGAGAATAGAGGCGATTTGGGGATTAGTGATTTCAGAGTTAGATTTCTAATAACTTGGTGAGTGGTGTGTTAGGAATGTCCTCCAGGAGCATCAGGCAGTCAACACTGTGGGACATGTCCTCACTTTGAACTGGAAAGCAGTGAGTCACCACCCTAGAGAGCAGAAATACAAAATGGTAGGAAACAACTGCCACGCAGCAGCTCCACATGGTAATCTGCCTTTTGTAACCGCTGCAGGCTACATCCCACACTTACAATCTTGGGGTTACATGGGAGGCCCCAAGTTTGGCTCCAAGTTTTCTCCCCAAAGAGCCACAAATATAGGCGCCCCTACATTAGGGAACACATTGACAGAGAACAAAGGGAGGAGAGTGGATGAGATGGGAGAAGGAAAAGGAGGGGGCAGGCATTCAAACTGCTCATTTTCCCCTAGGAAGCATAAGGCCCAGCCACTACGGTGGGTGAGCAAAGCAAATTGGTAATGGGTAATCCAGATTGCAGTGCAGAGTCTTGCCTGCTTTCCAGGCACTTATTGAACTTTATAACTCTTTTGGGGGTAAGGCACAAAAACCCAGGGTTTCTTATTGACCAGTTGGGGAAAGGGAGTCAGATTTGGCTGGTCCAGGCCTGTTGCTTCTTCACAAGAATATATTGTAGTTTATTAAGGGATTGTTTTTAATGAATTTTTTAAAAAGGTGGTGCTGGGGGGGGGGCTGAAAAATCAGCTTCAAGATTGCAATAGCCCAACTCAGTTTTTCAGAAATGGAGAAGGCAGAAGAGAAAGACCCACAGGCAGCCACTTTTCCTAGATACCCAAAGGGGAAAGAGGAAGTTTTAAGAAGATAAATGCCCCTCTTATTTATCTATCTATCATCTATTTTTGTGGTACTACAGATTGAACCCAGGGGTATTCTGCGTCTGAAATACACTCCCCCCAGCCCTATTTGATTTTTTATTTTGAAACAGGGTCTCGCTAAGTTGCAGAAGGCTTCACTAAGTTGCTGAGGCTAGCCTCAAACTTGTGATCCTCCTGTCTCAGGCTCCCAAGTACTGGGATTACAAGCAGGTGCCATCTCACCTGGCTCCTTCTTATTTATTTATTTATTTATTTATTTATTGTTTTGATTGAAGTATAACTTATAGTTAAAAGTATATTTCATAATATCATGGCTTTATGTATATTAAGCATATATATATATATATATATATATATATATATATATATATATATATAATATACATATATATGTGCTTGTTTATTTTTGGTAGCACTGTGCCAAACAAACCCTGTGCCATTCTACCTCTGAGCTACACTTCTAGCCCTATTTTATTTTTAATTTTGAAACAGGATCTTACTAAGTTGCATAGGGGTTCACTAATTTACTGAGGCTGGCTGCAAAACTGTGATCCTCCTGTCTCAGCCTCCCAAGTACGGGGATTACAGGCATGCACCACCACTCCCGGAAAATATACTCATTTAACGGTCAAGTGGAAAGCGTGGCCACATCCCAGAAGGTCCCCGTGTCCTCCCACAATAAGTAGGTGTCCACCCCTCCCCAGGGTAACCGCTCTTCTGCTCTGTCCACACTGCTCTCCCCTGATCTTGAACTTCATGTAAATGAAGTCACTGAGCATGGACTCTGGAGTCCACTCCTCTGCTCAGCCTTCCTGTGAGACTGGCCCATGCTGTGGATAGCGACTGTTCATTCTTTTTCACTGCTGTGTGATATCCCAGTGTATAAACATACCACAGTTTATTTATTCTACAGTTGAGATATTTGTGTTACTTCCCATTTTTGTCTATTATACATAAAGCTGCTTTGTGTGTCTTGCACATGTCTTGTGGTGGACATCAGCACTCATTTCTGTTGGGTTTATACCCAAGAGTGGAGTCACTGGACCATTTATTTATGAATAAAATGACCTGGATTCAAAGCAGGAAAGGACCTTGGCTGTCGTCTTCACTGCTGTGTCCCCAGAGCTTGTTGCAAAGTAGGTACTCAGTAAATAGCTTTGGAAAGAATAAAAGAATATTGATAAAAATGTCAATTTTTCAAAAATTAATGCATACATTTGACGCAAGTCTAATTGGATAACAAAGTTTTTATTTGAAGAGAAAATTGAATGAAATTATCTTAAAGTTATATAGAGGAATAAATGCTTTAGAATGGCAAATAAAAATGTGAAAAAGAAAAATAAAGGGTGAGACTTGTGTTCCCAGATATCAGACTGTACCATAAAGCTGTTGTAATTAAATCAATTTGTTATTGGCATGGGAATAGATAAATGAATCAGTGGAATAAAATAGAGAACCCAGAAATGGACCAAGTGTGTATTTGAGAATTTACTGTGTGACATAGTTGGTATTTCAATTCCATGAAAAAGAATGGATTATTTAATAAATGGTGCCAAGACAGCTTCCATCTGGAAGAAAATAAGACTGGACTTCTATTTTATACTACATACAAATATAAACTCCATATAGATTAAATACAAGTGTAAAAAATAAGACAATAACAATCTTGAAAATTTAGGAGTCTACATGTTCAATATAGAGGCAGGGAGGGGGTGTTTTGTAAACCAAGACTGGAACTCCAGAAGCTATAAAATATTTTATCATGTAACAATTAAAAAATAACAGACTTTCTTACAGTAAGTATATAATAAATTAAGTCAATAGACAAAAATAGATTTGTACAGGAGAGATGAATAATTATAAAAATAAAAAGGTTTTATAAATAGACAAAGGAAACAAATAATTTAATAGAAAAATGAGCAAAGGATATCAGAAAGCACCTCACAAAAGCACATATTTAAATGACCATCATGCATAGGAAAAAAAGCTCATAATTATTAGTATTCAGAGAAATGCAAATTAAAATATGAGCTATTTTATACCTTTCAGATTAGCAAAAATTTAAATAAGGGTAATTTCCATTGCTCACCGGGATGCAGGGAAAACAGTTTTTGCATTGCTGATAGAAATGTAAATTCCTACAACCTTTTGTAATTTGGAAACATTTTTAAAAACTGAAAATACCTGCCCCATCAACCCCACTCATATCCTATAGAGATGAGAACACTAGTATATAGATATATATGGATGCGTATACATGTATATCAGTATGGTTTACCTGTATTGCTCCTCATCCCCAATCCTGACAAAGAAATAAAAGCAAAATAGCTGGACTTGGTGGCGTACACCTGTAATCTCAGTATTGGGAGGCTGAGACATGAGGATCACAGATTCCTGGGCAGCCTTAGGAACTTAGTGAGGCTTTCAGCAACTTAGCGAGACCCTCTTTCCAAACAAAAAAATAAAATAGGGCTGGGAGTGTAGCTTGGAGGCAGAATGTCCCTAGATTCAATCCCTAGCACAATAAAAAATTAAATAAATAAAGCAATTAAAACCTATTAACAGGAACCAAGTGGTATGCTAATTAAAACTAGGAAAAAGCCCTGTTTTTTTAGTGTTTGCAGATTTCTAAGTTATGAATCCTCTCATTATGCCCAATTTCAAGCTATCAGCTTGAAGTCACTGAATTCCAGATTGGGAATTCAGATGACAATATGAACTGTGTGTGATGTAGGCAATCAGTTCTAGAAAGCAGGGCTCTGATACACCCATACCTTGCCGAAATTATTTATAGCACAGCCACGCCTCTGACTCTTAGGCAGCAGGCAGAGATGAGGATCGTGGTTCTCGGATAGCCTCAACTACTTAGCAAGGCCCTTCGCAACCCAGTGAGACCCTGTTTCAAAAATAAAAAGACTGCACCGGGCGTGGTGGCACACACTTGTAATACCCACGCTTGGGAGGCAGAGACAGGAGGATCGTGCAGGTTTGAAGCCAGCCTCTCTGGCTTAGGAGACCTTATTTCCAAATTAAGAATATATAAAAAATAGTTATGGGAGTGTAGCCCAGAGGTAGAAGGGTTTCCAGGAACACTAGTACCACCAAAATAAATAAATAAATAAAAATAATAAAATAAAAAGACTAAGCTGGGCGTGGTGGTGCACACTTGTAATCACAGCATTTGGGAGGCTGAGACAGGAGGATAGTTGTTCATGGACAGCCTCAGCTACTTAGTGAGGCCTTCTGCAAGTCAGTGAGACCCTGTTTCAAAATAAAGAATGAAAAATCAGGTTGGGGGTGTAGTTCAGAAGTAGAATGCCCCTGGGTTCCATCCCCAGTACTGAAAAAATAAAATAAATAAAAAGACTAAAAAGTGGAGCTGGGGGTATAGCTCAGAGGTAGAATGCCCCTGGGTTCCATCTCCAGTACTGCAAAAAGAAAAAACAAAAAGAAAAAGAAAGAAAATACATTGCCTCTCTGATACATGTCCAGTTCTATATTAGGCCTTTCTGTACCAGGAATTTGGGGACATAGGAACATGGGAGTTATGGTTTCATTTAATTTAAGGAAATATGAAAAAAAGAAGGCAGTATATTTTCCTAAATAGGTGTGAAATAAGTGCCACGACAAAGGAGAAGCAAAATAAAATAAGAGGGAGCTTTTTTTTTAACTAAGCCCCTCAGGCCTTCCATGCCCTAAGCTTGCTGCCAGGTCTTCTTGCCGGAGGCCCCGGGACCAGCCTGCTTTCCTCTCCTTGTGGTCACTTTGCCAGCCTCCCTAGTTTCCCCTTCCTTGCTGCTCTCAAAGACAAATGCACTCTATTTTAAAGCTTTTACTGCTGTACTGCTACTGATTTACCGCTAATCACCATGGAAACACACCTAGGAAATATAAGAAACACAATGGAGGACGCCACACATAGTCACAGTCAAGAATCTTCCAGATGCCACAAGGTTTAGTTCCAGGACCTGGCTCTTGACTCCTTTGTAACACTGTTACTAGAAGCCCTCCTAACTCCCCCTTTCTGTTTGGTTCTCCCAGTGTCTTTCTCCCCTTTCTTTCTAGGCCAGTGTCTGTCTGTCTGTCTGTTTCTCTCTTTCTCCTCTCCTTCCCTCCTTCCCTCTCTCATCAAACAAGCGCCTCCCTAAGTTGCCGTCAACTTTCCCTTGGGGAAAGGCCCTTTCACCGCAGAGGGTTCCTGTTCTCCCAGGGTGCTGTCTTACAGGGTTTTCAACTCACCAGCAAATGGGCCAGACAGGTACTCTGTATGTCTCCAAGCCAAGGGTTAGCTAAAACCCAGTAAATCCCAATTTAGTGAGACCCTCAGCAATTTTGAAAAACCCTGCTTCAGAATAAACAGAAAAAGGGCTGGGGGTGTAGCCCCGAGGTTGAATGCCCCTGGGGTTAATCCACAGTACACACACACATACCCCAAAAAGAAAAATCCAAACTACTGTTTTTCTCTTTTCTACCTTGTCCTGACCTCCTCGGAATTAAATTACCTCTGGTCCTCTTAATAAAAACCACCTCTTTTACCTATGTAAACAAGCCTTCTGGCCATTTTCTTGTAATTCAGTATTTTATGTAAATGTTCTAGGAAGCCAAATAAATGTAAAGCTCTGGTAGGACCAATTAAAGCTACTGAGCAGAGAGTTTTCAAAAAGCTGGGTTTAAGCCGGGCGTGGTGGCGCACGCTTGTAATCCCCGCGATTGGGAGGCTGAGACAGGAGGATCGCAAGGGTTCAAAGCCAGCCTCAGCTACTTAGTGAGGCTCTCAGCAACTTAGTGAGACCGTTTCCAAAAATAGGTCTGGGTGTATAGCCTGGAGGTAGAAAGCCTCTGGGTTCCACCCCCAGTACCACCAAAAAAAAAAAAAAGCTGGGTTTAAATGTGAGGTGGCAAAAGCTGTCCTCTTGAGGGCATAGGATGCTCACCAGGTTTCAGGACAGCCTAGGGATGAAGACTAAACCACTGGAGCCAGGCAAAGGTGGTCCGAGGTCCCGCCGGAGGGCTGGGGAGGTGGGGCCCAGTGGTAAGCCAGTAACACGGGCTGAGAGGCTTCTCTGGGTAGAGAATTCTTAGGGGGCTGGAGCTTACCGAAGACAAAGGCTGTCGGGGCAACTGGGATTTACTGGGCTTTAGCTAATCCTTGGCTTGGCGACACACAGAGTACCTGTCTGGCATACTTGTAGGTGAGTTGAAAGCCCTGTAGAAGACAGGACTGGGAGAACAGAAACCTTCTGAGGTTAAAGGACCTGTCCCAAGGGACCTGATGGCAACTTGGGGAAGGGCTTGTTTGATGAAGTTTGTCCTGAAAACCTTTGTCTGGAGATTCTACCTCTGAGCTACACCCCCAGTCCTTTTTCTGTTTATTTTGAAACAGTTTTGCTAAATTGCTGAGGGTCTGGCTAAATTGCTGAGGCCAGCCTCAAAACTGTGGTCCTCCTGTCTGAGCCTACCAAGTACTGAGATTATAGGCATGCACCACCATGTCCAGCTTTATTTTATTTTATTTTTTGGAGTCAGAGTTTTGCTATGTTGCAGGCTAGACCCGAATTCCTGGGCTCCAAGTGAGAACCTGGTTCTCACTTTGAGCTCAGGTTCCTGAGAACCAGGCTCAGAGTTCAGAATCTTAACAGTCAGATGAAACCACTGAGCCCTGCTGGACAAGAGAGAATCAACCACTGTGAATCAAGGGTGAGCGTTCAGGCAGGGCTTGTGGGAAAGATCTCATTCCTGCAGTTGGCAGCAACATCTCAGCAGCCTAAAGTGGAGGTGGGAGCACACAGACAGCCTCACAGTGGATGAGCCATAGTCTCAGACAATTGCCCACTGCTTTTATGTATTATCTTTATTTTAATCCTCACTGTCTCCTTAACTACAAAAGCAATTGATGTAAACATGTCAAACCCTATGGAAATATGCAAGGTAGAAATTAAAATGTTCTTCTTCAGAGTGCATTTATCCAGATTGCTTTTTCTGCAGATACAAGCATTTATTATTTGCACATATATGTAAGGTTTTACAAGATTAGTACCATAAAGTCACAGCCATTTAGAATATAAGCAACCTTAAGCCTAACCTAAATATAGTTACTGTGTCCCCCTCACCACACCCATGTGTCATGTGTGTGTGTGCGTGCACACGTGTGTCAATTGGGGATTGAATGCAGGGGCATTCCATCTCTGAGTTGCATCCCCAGCCTTTTTTTATTTTTTGTTTTTGAGACAGGGTCTTGCTAGGTTGCTGAGAGCCTTGCCACATTGCTGAGACTGTCCTTGAACCTGTGATCCTCTAGTCTCAGCCTCCCAGTTACTACAATAACAGGCATGGACCACTGTGCACAGCTACCCATGTATAATTTAAAAGAGAAATATTAAACAATGAAACAAAAAATCAAAGTTTAGGGTTTTCTTCCTTTAATAATTATTTCAATGCTTTTTAAAATTTTTTTTTCAAAAAGTTTATTTTTCTTTTTCTTTCTTGACGCCCCAGTACATGCATGGTTTGCAAATTAGATACTATAGAATAAATACAATGCATATTATGTTGCAACTTGGGGTTTTTTTTCCCACATAAAATATCTTAGCCATCTGTCTGTGTCAATATCTAAGCATTAGTGTGACCAACAGGTGTGGGCTACTCTCTAGAGAAAAACAAAGTTCTTCAAATGCCAGTTCCTGCAGCCCAGGGTCAGGATCTTGGAAGAATTTTTATGGCTTTAAAAAATTAGCCTTACAACCACTGGTAAAGAGGGTTTCTCCCGATTCAGATTTGAGTTCACAAGCAACTGATTCCGTCAAGCCTTTATGGAAAGAGGTAAGATATAAATTAACTTTCATTTATTTTGGGCACTTCAGTCCAGGAGCAGTGAATCTCATAATTAGGAGAGAAGGTAAAAATTAGGAAAATTCACTAGTACAACGTTTTCCTTTATTATTTCTTTTAGGAAATTTAGAATTGTAGCGTGTCTTAAATTGGTTATTTAACTATTATATTTCATTCATTCATTCATTCATTCATTTTTGAGGTACTGGGGATGGAACCCAGGGGCATTGTACCTGTGAGCTACACCCCCAGCCCTATTTTTTATTTAGTCTTTTTATTTTTGAAACAGGTTCTCACTGAGTTGCAGAGGGCCTCACTAAGTAGCTGAGGCTGTCTGTGAACCGTGATCCTCCCGTGTCAGCCTCCCAAATGCTGGGATGACAAGCGTGCGCCACCACGCCTGGCTATTACTTCAATACAGTGCTTTTGCCACTGGTCACTAATTTTATTGTGTTGTGGACAGAGAATATTATTTGTATGCTATTCACCTTTTGGCATCTCCTTGAATCCTTCTGTGGCTTAGAATGTGGTCATTCTTCATAAATATTTTACCGGTGCATGAAAAGAATGTAAATTAATACTGCAATTTTGCCCACTATCCTCAGGGAAGGAAGAAATCAGTAAAGTCCACATTCTTATTTGAAATTAACACTGAAAGACAAACTTTCAAGTGAAGCAGTTTCTTGGAATCCGTGGGAGGCCGGTTTCAGGATACACCCCAACCCCTCATACTACTATCCAAAGATACTCACGTCTCTTGTATAATATGGGATAGTATTTATGTATAAACTATGAAGTTCTCCTGTATAGCTTAAATTATTTCTAGAGTACTTATAATACCTAATACAATGTAAATGTTATGTAAATAGCTGTGTTGTCTAGGGAATTATAACAATATAAAAAATGATGTCACATGTTCAGTACAGAAATCATTTTTTCTCCAAATATTTTCAATCCAAGGTTGACTCTACTGATATGGAGGGCTGACTATATTGTAAATCCTGAAATTTACCTTACTGAAACCCTCAAAGGCTTTTTATAAAAGAAGAGAGAGAGTGAGAGTGAGAGTGAGAGTGAGAGAGAGAGAGAGAGAGAGAGAGAGAGAGAGAGAGAATTGAACCCAGGGACATTCTTCCTCAGAGCCACACCCTAGCCCTATTTATTCTTTTGTGTGTGTGTTTGTGTGTGTGTGGTACTGGGGATGGAACTCAGGGGTATTCTACCTTGGAGCTATACCCCTAGCCTTATTTTTATTATTATCATTTTTTTTTTGTGGGTCTGGAGATGGAACTCAGGAGCATTTGACCTCTGAACTACACCCCTTGCCCTATTTTATATTCTTTATTTTGAAACAGGGTCTCACTAGGTTTCGGAGGGCCTCACTAAGTAGCTGGGCTGCTCCTGAACCGCGATCCTCCAAGTCTCAGCCTCCTGAATGCTGGGATTACAAGCGCGCGCCACCATGCCGGCCCTATTTTATTTTTTTAATTTGGAAACAGGGTCTCCCTAAATTGCTGAGAGCCTTGCTAAATTGCTGAGGCTGGCTTTGAACCTGAAATCCTTCTGGAATCCTCTTATCTCAGCCTCCCAAGTACTGGGATTAGAGGTATGCATCACCACACCCGGTTATAATCATCTTTAATGCATACTGGGCAGTAGCAGTGAGCCACAGCTCCAAATCAGCCGTGAGGGAAACAACCACTACTCTGCAGTGTCCGTGTTGCTGAGCTAAGATGTTCAGTGAGTTAGGTGTACTAAATGCATTTTCCACATGCAATATTTCCAACTTACAATACGTTTACTGGGATGTAACCCCATTGTGAGTTGAGGAGTGTCTGTACTTCCTGTTGCTGAGCTAAGATGTTCAGTGAGTTAGGTGTACTAAATGCATTTTCCACATGCAATATTTCCAACTTACAATACGTTTACTGGGATGTAACCCCATTGTGAGTTGAGGAGTGTCTGTACTTCCTTCTGGACATTGTCTGTTGTGCATACAAGAGTATGTATCACTAAAGAAAACTCACATAGACAGGTGTGGTGGCGCACACTTGTAATCCTAGCATCCAGGAGGCTGAGACCGGAAGATTGCAATCTTCATGGACAGCCTCAGCTACTTAGTGAGGCCCTCTGCAACTCAGTGATACACGGTTTCAAAATAAAGAATAAAAAAATAGCTGGGTGTGGTGGCGCACGCTTGTAATCCCCGCGCTTGGGAGGTGGAGACAGGAGAATCGCACAGGTTCGAAGCCAGCCGCGCGCTGGCTTAAAAGACCCTGGTTCCAAAAACAAAAAATGTATAAAATAGGTCTGGGAGGGTAGCCCGGAGGTAGAAGAGCTTCCAGGAACCCCAGTACCACCACCAAAAAAAAAAAAGAATAAAAAAATAGGGCAGGGGGTGTAGCTCGGAGGTCAAATGCCCCTGGTTTTCATCCTCAGATCCGCAAAAAAAGAAAGAAAGAAAGAAAGAAAGAAAGAAAGAAAGAAAGAAAGAAAGATGGGATCTATTATATACATACAATTGGGTACTTTGCTCTTTTCACTTAATATATCCCAGGTGCCCTTTCATATCAGCACATTTACATCCTCTCTAGTCCTTTTAATGGTTTTATGGTATTCCGTGATAAAGCTATTCTATAATTTATTTGATAATCCCCTTTCAATGGACACTTGGGTTGTTTCCAGTTTGGCTATTCAGCCAGTGCCGCTATGGGCAAGCTTCATTCACAGGTGAACTTCGCGGCTGCTTGCTCAGTCCTCTCTGAGGATCAACTGGTACCTTCCCAGTTCTTCACCCAAAGCTCTCCTCTTCCTTTTTTGCTACAGGCCGGGTGCTCCACCTGCTTCCTCTCCTCTGGAGGCTGCTCTTTGCCCTTTGAGGACTCTGCCCCTCAGCCAGTCTAGGGAGCATCCTGCCCCTCTCTAATCTTCCTGTTTTATTACTGTTCCCAATGACCAGAACATGGGACGTTTTGGTTCCAAGTGCTTTCTGCCATCATACCACGATGCAAACAGGCAATAGCAAGAAAAACAAATGTAGTGTGGTTCAACTTTAAAGAGTTTAAAAACTTTAAAAACTGTTTGCTTTAGTAGTCCTTGGCTCTTCTGGCTTTTTATCTTCCATATAATATAGTAAATGAAATGCCTACTTCCAAAGTTCACCAACCCCATTTCTTTTCTTTTCTTTTTTTTTTTTTAAGCCCTTCTACCTCCGGGCTACACTCCCAGACCTATTTTATATTTTTATTTGGAAACAGGGTCTCTTAAGCCAGTGCGGCTGCCTTCGAACCTGCGCGATCCTCCTGTCTCCGCCTCCCAAGTGCGGGGATTACAAGGGTGCACCACCACACCCCGCTACCAACCCCATTTCTAATTCCAACATCAGGTAAAGTCAGATTTTTTCAACTGGTCTCTGTCCTGTCAGTCACAGTTGTCCTGAGCATTTGCTTAAATCAACACATACTTTAATTATTATGCAGGTAGGGAAGCTGCAACCATTCTTTGACTAACAAACAACCTGAAAATGTCAGAACTTCTAGTCCTAAAGCCAGCTAATCCTGGGTGAGTCACATAAAACCTGGTACCTGTAACATAAAACCAGCAGGATGCATAATTTCCCGAGCCCAGCAGGGATTGGGTGGTGAAGGTTGTTCAAAGAGGGAACAGATTTCATGAGAGAATTCAATCCCAGAGCCAGGAGCTTTGGGTATGGACGCCTCATGGGTCGGTACATCTGTGGACACCTGTTGTTTTGCCATTTGTTCTGCTGAATTAGCGATCCCTAGAATCCCTAAGGCTGGTCCCTGGACTTTCCCACCTGTCCAAAACTGAATCTTTCATTTGTGATCTAAGCCAGCAGCACTCCAAGGGCCTCTAGAAAAATCAGACCTGGCATTTCTAAGCTATACTTTACAAAACAAAATCAAAGCACATTTTTCTGCCTCTGACTGCCCAGGAAAGACTGGTTCCTGTTCTGGTCATAAGAAGAACACAGAGTGAGAATTTTGTGCTTGGAAGAGTTCAGAAAGAGAACATTATGGTACCGAGGATATGAGGCCCCATAGGGCAAACTGCGAATTCTCTGGGGGCGGGGTGGGGGGGGACTTGGCATGGATGGTCGAGGCTGACCACAACTAAGACCTCAGACTGAAGCCTGCTTCAAGAGTGAATGGAAAGAGAAAGCAGATTTGGTGAGTGGCCTGGAGAGGACTGGGGTGAAACCCAGACTGACTAGCCAGTCTTTTAAATGCAAGGAATGTTCTCAGATTTAGTCGATGTATTGCATTTTTCCATGTCTCCAGTTGTTTCTGGCAGGGAAACTGAGGGCCTAGGATGGAGAAGCCGAGGAGAGAAGGTGAGAAGAGGGGCAGTACTAAGACCTAGGACAGGAGTAAGTGGCCGGTGAGTGGCTACTGAAACTTGGAAATGTCCAGGTGCCACCTAGGCTGGTACTGCTTCTATACCAGGTACGTCTTCTGCTCTAGGAAATTCCTTTTGAGGAATAAGCCTTGTACCAAGAAATCAAGCCAGGTATGCTAACACACACCTGAAATGCCAGTACTTGGGAGGCAGAGACAGGAGGATTACAGGTTCAAGGCCAACCTAAGCAACTTAGCAAGACCCTATTTCAAAAAAATAAAAAATAGGACTGGGGTTATAGCTTAGAGGTAGAATGCCTCTGGTTCAACCTTCAATATAAAAAAAAATCAGAGGAAATCTCAGGAATGGGCAGCAGACAGCCTGGGGAAACTGACTCAGCTGTAGGAGCTGGCCCCCTTAAAAATGCTTCAAACCAAAGACAGTGAACAAAAGTTTCAACACCCTTAGATGTTTCCTAATTCTGAAAATAGCCTTAAGACATTTAGAGAAGGTAAACAAAGCATTTATGCAAATATGCTAAGCACCTACTAGAATGATATGAAAAAATCATTATATTGATAATATCAATATATTGGTATCAATATATTGATCATTGTTGATTATATTGTCAATATAATGACAGTTACCAGTAACATTAGTAAGCAGAGATCATCAGAATGAACATCTATTAAGTATCTACTAGATTCCAGGCACTATTACAAACACTTTTTATGTATTAATTGATTTAACACAAACCAATGAGGTGGGTACCACTACTATTTCCACTTTACAAATGAACAATCTGAAGCATGGAGGGGTTAAGTAACTTCCCAAGGATTAACAGAGGTAATGTGAACACAGGCAACCTGACTTTCAGAGCCCACACTCCTAACCACTCTTCTATATTGCCTCTTGAGACAAGTAGTCAAAGCCCTATCCAATTAAAGCTTTAAATCTAGAAAAAGACATATATACAATAAGCCATTTCAATGGAAGGTCATTCGTGTTACAGTAAATTCATAGTATATGTAAAGAGCAACCAGGTTTCTCTAGGGAAGTCAGGGAAATTTTTACTAGAAGGACAAGTAGTCCTACAAAAGGGTCATATAAAAGCCCAGAAGAATGACTGAAGCTGATGTGTTCACAGAATGACCAAGGGCCTTGTTATATTGGCTTGCTATAAGATGCACAGGGAGGTAAGGTGTAGTGGCACAGGCCTGTAACCACAGACCTTGGGAGGCTGAGAAAGGAGAATCACAGGTTCACAGCCAGCCTCAGCAACCTCATGAGGTCCTCTACATCTTAGTGAGACCCTGTTTCAAGATAAAAGAATAATATAAAATAAAATAATGCTAGTGTGATGGAGCACACTTGTAATCCCAGTACTTGGAAGGCTGAGATGGGAGGATCGAAGGTTTGCAGCCAGCCTCAGCTACTTAGTGAGGCCCTCCACAACTCAGTGAGACCCTGTTTCAAAATAAAGAATAAAAAGTCAGGCGTGGTGGCGCACACTTATAATCCCAGCATTCGGGAGGCTGAGACCAGAGGATCACAGTTCGCGGACAGCCTCAGCTACTTAGTGAGATCCTCCACAACTTAGTGAGACCCTGCTTCAAAATAAAGAATAAAAAATAGGGAAGGGGGTGTAGCTCAGAGGTCGAATGCCCTGGGTTTCATCCCCAGACCTGCAATAAAATAAAATTTAAAAAATAATAATAATAAATAAAAAATAAAAAAATAAAAATAAAGAAAGAACAAAACATAGGGCTAGGGGTATAACTTGGCAGTAGAATGCCCCTGGGTTAAATCCCCAGAACCACAAAAATAAATAAATAAATAAATAAATAAATAAATAAATAAATAAATAAATAAATTTTTTTAAAAGGTACACAGGGAGGAACAGTGTGAGGACATTACATAGGTAGAGAAGAAACAGATTGTGGATTTCCTAGTTTGGCAACTTTTAAAATTCATTTGGGTTTTCTGTATGATTTTGTTGCTGCTGATGTTTTTGTGTGATTTTGTCTCTTTATGGGGGATGAGTTGGGGAATGGCATGTTCAGATTTGCATAGCAGAAAAATAATTTAGACTGCAATGTGGCAGATGACTTGAGAAGCAAAATTTAAGGCAAGAAGACAAATTTGGAAGCTGTTGCAAGAAACTTTGTAAAGGCTGACTAGGTGCAGCTGAGGAATGGAAATGATATTTGAGTACCCAGAGGCATATTTTTTTTTAATTCTACAAACCAAAAAGAAAAATATAAACAATTTAGAAGAAAATAGGTAAAATAACGGAAATAGGCAGTTAACAAAAAAGAATCCAAATAGGCCTCCAAAAATTTATGAATAGATATTCAATTTAATTAATATGAGACTATATATAAATAAAACGATGATGACCCATTTTTACCATTCCCAGTACCACACACACACACAAAAAAAATTCAGGACTGCTGCTTAGCAAATCTGTGACTTTAACTCAGTGTCATTGTGCTCATATGTAAAAGAGAAAGATGAGAGTATCTACCCTATAATTTTTTGTAGGCATTCTACCTCTAAGTTATACCCCCAACCCAATTTTATTACTTATTTTGAAACAGGGTCTCACTATGTTGCAGAGGGCCTTGCTAAGTTGCTGAGGCTGTCCTTGAACCTGAGATCCTCCTGATTATAATGTCTGACTTTTTGTGAGTTTTAAATTAGTTAATACAAGTAAAGCACTTAGAACAGTGAGTACCATGTAATAAGTATAAGATTTAGCTATTGGCTTCACTGGCTTAAGAGACCCTGTTTCCAAATTTAAAAAATATAAAAAAGGTCTGGGAGTATAGAAGGGGTCCATCCCCAGTACCACCAAAAAAATAGCTATGGCTATTGTAACAAAATGGTTTTGTTGTCTGGTGGAACTGTTAACATACAAGGGCAAGAGTCTATTCTGCTCATTGTACTCCACAAATACTTGGAGTCAAATTGGCAGGAAAATAGGTTTTATCCAAAGCTAGCTTTGAAGAAAGAGAGGGGAAACTTTTTGGTTTCAAATCACTTATCTTCAGTGAACTCAAGGTCAAAGGAAGCTATTTTTTTTTTTATTAGAAATTGAACCCAGAGGCATTCTCCTCCAAGCTACACCCCCAGCCCAATTATATTTCTTATTTGGAAACAGGGTCTAACCAGGTTGCTGAGAGCCTTGCTAAGTTGCAGAAGCTGGCTTTGAACTTGCAGTCCTTCTGTCTCAGCCTCCCAAACACTGGGATTACAAGCTTACACCCCAGCCTTGGGAGACTTATAAGTGAAAAAGTGGCAAAGTGGACAAAAAGCAAGAAAAATGCATGTGCAGTTTTGGTTAGCCAGGAAACCTGTCGTCTCTGGCTACTGAGTCCATCCCTAGCCTTTTGGCCTTTACCCTCAGTATAAGGAAAGGCAGAGAAAATAAATCATCAAAAAGCTCAAATTGTTAAAACAATTTGTAGCTCTTAAAATCAAATAGGTCTGTTTTAGTATGGCATAATCTCTAAGATATATTGAATGAAAAATTCAAGTCACAGAACAGTGTATGCTGCTATTATATTGTTATATAAACCAAAGGGGTTATTTTCATGTATAGCATGCAGTGAATACTTTTATACGTGTGTGTGTGTGTGTGTGTGTGTGTGTGTGTGTGTGTGTGTTTACTGGCAATTCAACCCCGGTACATTCTACCACTGAGCTATACCCCTAAACACCTTTTTATAATTCTTTATTTTGAAATAGGGTCTCACTAAGTCTCTTTATTTTGAAACAGGGTCTCACTGCACACTGGTCTTGAACCTGAAATCCTCCTCCTGTTTCGGTCTCCCACGTACTTGGATTATATAGCCAACTATACATCCATTTCCCTAAAAATAGAAGTTTATCTCAAAGATATGTTAGAAGTAAAATTGTTGGGTCAAAGGACATGTGCAAGCAGGAAGGGTGTGGTGGCACATACCTGTAATCCTAGGATTTAGGAGGCTGAGACAGGAAATCAATAGTTTGAGGCCAGCCTCAGCAACTTACTGAGGTTCTCAGCAACTTAGCAAGATCCAATTTCCCAATAAAGAATAAAATAGGCCTGGGGGCAGAGCCCAGAGGTAAAAGGCTTCTGGGTTCTAGCCCCAGTACCACAAAACAACAACAACATCAACAAAAGACATATGCATTTCATATGTGTGTGTATGTATGTATGTATGTATGTATGTATGTATATATGTATGTATTTTGCAGTACTGGGGATTGAAGGGCCTCAGGCAAGTACTCTACCACTGAAAGTACTTCCAGCACCTATATTTTTGGTAGACATTGTCCATTGGTCATATTTATTTATTGTGGTACTGGGGATTTAACCCAGTGGCAGTCTACCTCTGCACTACACCCAGCCCTATTTATTGTATTTTATTGTATTGTATTTTTCATGGCACCAGAGATTTGAGCCCAGAGGCATTCTACCTCCAAGATTACTCTACTGGGGTTACAAGTGTGTGCCACCATGCCCAGCTAGCCATTGGTCATTCTAAATGTCTAAAAGGCTCATAGATAAAGACTCTCATAACAACAGTTGTTGCCAGAGAGAGAGAACTTTTCCCTTATTTGTAAAATTTGCATTTTATTAAGCACATATATTATTTTGTGACAATATATATATACTTATATCTATGTTTATCTATGTCTATCTATGTTTATCTATCTCCTAAAAGAGGACCAATGGAACCAGCATGGTGGTATATACTTGTAACCCTAGTACTTGGGAGGCTGAGACAGAAAGATCACAAGTTCAAAGACAGCCTCAGCAAGTAGTGAGACTGTCATCAACCCAGAAAGATCCTGTTTCAAAGTAAAATAAAATAGGGCTGGGGGTTGGGGGTGTGGCTTGGAGGTAGAATGTCCCTGGATTCAATCCCCAGTATGACCAAAAAAAAAAAAAACAGACCAATGGTTTTATTTTTGTTTTTATGGTGCTGGAGATTGAACCCAGGGATATTCTTTTTCAGCGGTATACCCCAGCCCCATTTCATTTTTTATTTGGAAACAGGATCTCATTAAGTTACAGAGACCCCTGATAAATTGCTGGCTTTGAATTTAAATTCCTGTCTCAGCCTCCCAACTAGTATGTGCCATATGCGCCATCATGTCCATCTAGGACCAATGGTTTCAGATGAAAAGTTAGCTAAATGTTATACTCAGCGCTTCCAATGGAGACTTCCAGGGAGCCCTACCATCTCTGTGGGCTTCTGCTTCGTTCTCTGGTGACCTTTCTCAGGATCTCACCGCTCACCTGTGTTCTTACCTGCCCCTGTGGGTAGTGGCAGCCACTGTGTTACCTGATAGGAGATTTGGAAGCATAAATATTCATTGCTGGGTAATACTCACATGAGATCGAAAGCCCTGTTTCTTCTTCTTTGGGCTCCTTGAGACATTTGCTTTGAGAGTGTGATTTCATAGTACTATAAACAAATGTTCAGGTATAAGTCAAAACACGGAGTGGCTGCATGCTTTTGCTGCGGGTCTGTCATATCTCATTCCAGGGCTCCCCAGGGTTTGATGCTTAGAGGAGAGGAGGCAGGCCTGCATTCCCACACAGAAAATATGGTCTGGCGAGACTGCCCCCATTTACTTAGGAATGTGCCCTGCAATTCTTCCAGCCCCACCTCCCTCCACACTGAGGCTGCGTACCAGGTGCCATTGATCATCATGCTTGGCCAGACATTAGACAAAGGCCACCACTTTCTAATTTGTAGGAATGTGGTGATCAAATGGACTTGTATACATAAATTGCTTATAACAGTGCCTGACCTATAGAAAGGTTCAATAAGTGTTCGTCATTGACATCACTGGTGTTAAGAAATGTTCTCTGACTCTAAATTCCTTTAAGAGGTAGGAAAATGGTTCTGATTCACTTACTTCTAATTACCTATCTAGCCCCTCCCTATAGGCTTAAGTGTGAGATCCTTGTTTATACCACTCAAAGCTAGAAGTCTAGAATTTTGCGTGAAATCCCTTGATTTTAAAATACTGCTTTATGACTTTAGCTCTTTGGAGGTTAAAAGACACAAAACTAGCCAAGTGTGGTGACACACACTTGTAATCCCAGTATTTGGGAGGCAAGACAAAGGGTTGCAGGTTTAAGGATAGCCTCAGCAAATAGTGAGACTCTCATTAACGTAGCAAGACCCTGTTTCAAAATAAAAATAAGACAGGGCTGGGAGTGTAGCTTGGAGGTAGAATGTCCCTGGATCCAATCCCCAGTCACAAACATACACACACACACACACACACACACACACACACACGACTTCAGGCTCATGGCTCAGTCCTACGGTGTTGCTGAAGCATAAAGCTTGAAAGTGAGGGTGGTAGGAAACGACCCTGAAGAGGCTACTTCAGAGCCTAATAAAGAAAAGCTTCTTGAAGCCAGACGTGGTGGCCCACCCTTGGAATCCCAGTACTTGGGAGGCTGACACAGGAGGATCTCAGGATCTCGACTAGCCTCAGCTACTTAGTGAGCCCTCCACAACTTAGCAAGATCCTGTTTCAAAATAAAGAATAAAAAATAGAGCTGGGGTATAGCTTAGAGGTAGAATGAATGCCCCTGGGTTCAATCCCTAGCACCACACACACACACACACACACAAAAAAAAAGGCCTTTTGGCCTAGGGATATAGCTCAGTGATAGAGCACTCGCCTAGCATGTGTTCATTCTGTGTGTGTGTGTGTGTGTGTGTGTGTGTGTGTGTGTGTGTCTCAGCCTCCCAAGGGCTGGAATTACAAACGTGCACCACCACGCCCAGTCATGTGCTCATTCAAAGAGCAGCAAATTTAAGTTTTGGTTTTTGAAACTTTCTGGAACTTTTTAAATATTTTCAATCCATGGTTGATTAATGTGAATTCAGAACCTGGAGAGAGAGAGCTGACTATATATCATATCACTGCAGGCGTCCTTGGAAAGTCAGCCCAGTGTTTACGGTTCTCCCTCCACAAGCCTCCAGGCTCCCAGAGGGTATGGCCCTAAGGGGAAGAAGGAGAGCCTGAGTCAGGCCCCCACTGCTCCACCAGCTGGATGACCAAAGGAAGCCCAGCTCTTCCCCAAAACAGTGTCTGCTATTCAGTGCCACCCATTGCAGAAGTATGAAACCTCATAAGGTTATAAGGTTATAGCAATGACTTTCAGTGTGTGTGTGTGTGTGTGTGTGTGTGTGTGTGTGTGTGTGTGAGAGAGAGAGAGAGAGAGAGAGAATCAAACTCAGAGCCTCATGCATTCTAAGCAAGTATTCTACCACTATGCTACACTTCCAGCCTTGACTTTCAAACACTTTGACCACAGTCCACAGCAGGGACCACAGAAATACCTTTTACATCTCCATCATGGAAAATATATATGCAGCTGAGCATGGTGGCGCACGCTTGGAATCCCAGCATTCGGGAGGATGAGACCGGAGGATCGCGATTCGCAGACAGCCTCAGCTACTTAGTGAGGCCCTCTGCAACTCAGTGAGACCCTGTTTCAAAATAAAGAATAAAAGAGGGTCGCGGTACAAAGACAACCTCAGCTGCTTAGTGAGGCCCTTTTGCAACTCAGTGAGACCTGGTTTCAAAATAAAGAGTAAAAAATAGGGCTGGGGGTGTCGCTCGGAGGTTGAATGCCCCTGGGTTCCATCCCCAGATCCACAAAAAAAAAAAGAAAGAAAATATACATGCAACTGAAGAAGTAAACATTTTGCAAAGCACATGCCCATATACCATATGCAGTGAACCAACATTCTCTATTCCATTGTTTTTGTTGTTGTTTTAACATGGCCGATGACCCATTACATCAATTTCAAAACCCTCTAGTGGCTTGTTAGCCATGTGGGAGTGAAATGCCTGACTGCAGTCTGGAGTCTCTAAAACCAATATTTCCCAAAGAGTTCCTTTTATTTCAGGTGTACAATTAATATCTATGCCTACTGCCACTGTTTATTGTTTTTGTACTGGGTACTGACCCCAGAGGAATTCTACCTCTGAGTTACATCCACAGTCCTATTTTATTTTTTATTGTAAAACAAGGTCTTGCTAAGTTACTGAGGCTGGCCTTGAATCTGCAATCCTCCTGTCTCAGCCTCTCAAGAACTGGGATTACAGGCATGTGCCACCATGTCCAGTTTACCACCTCTGTAAAAACAAGATGGTCCTAAAAGAAAGTTGGATATCTATCTATAAAGAGATAATATTTTACTAGTCATTTATTATTTAGTTATTTATTAGTTTTCACAGTTATATTCAAATGTAGGAAAATGATATTTATCTTTAACTTATGGAAATACCTTAAAAAGTTCCCTTTCTCTCTCTCTCTCTCTCTCTCTCTCTCTCTCTCTCTCTCTCTCTCTCTCTCTCTGTGTGTGTGTGTGTGTGTGTGTGTGTGTATTGGGGAATGAACTCAGGGACACTCTACCTCTGAGATACACCTCCAGCCCTATTTTATTTTATTTTATTTTATATGTTGAAACAGAATTTTTCTAAGTTATTGTACACTAGACATGAACCTATAATCCTCCTGTCTTAGCTACTCAAGTACTGGGACTAGAGGCAGATGCCACCACATCCAGCTTAAAGTTTTCTTTTAAAATAAATGTATTTAAGTTTAAAAAATAAGTAAATAAAAGCATAGGAAATCTTCAGATGTGTCAAAAAGCACAAATATGTTTCTCATGTGTCTAAGTGTGGGAAACTGACCTACACCCCGCCATAATGAAATAACAAGAAACTGACTTTGCGTAACATCAGATCTGCTTTTGCACAGTTGTAACAATCACCTCAAGGAAGCCTGTGCCGCGTGACATTACATTTTATTGTACTGGGCACTTCCCCTGCAGCCCCTCCAACCAAGCCTGGGCTTTTCCAAGCATTTGTTCTGCAGCTTTAAGTTTAGCATTTATTTGCTAAGTTTTTTTGTGTGTGGATCTTGAGCCTCTGAGAGTCACCATCCCTTCTTGAAACCTTCAAGTGGTCTTTCTTTCGCTGTCAGCCTTTCAAGTTAATTATTTCCTGTTTCTCTGAGTCTGTACCTTATCCCCTTCTCAGACCACCCTCTACTTACTTTCACCAACACGTATACTCTCCCGCCTTTCCCATTCCCCTGGCTCAGAAGCAAATGGGTCTTTGTTTCTTGGCCTGCTCTGCAGCACCCTCCAACAAGAGCCTTGGAGTTAATCCCATGGTGTAGCAATCTCAAAGCAAAAATTTGCCGTTCTTGTAGAATCAGAAGTTACTTTCCAAATTCCCAGCTTTTTTTTTTTTTTTTGTCTTTTTCTAATGTCACAAGGTTTATTCAACACTTGAAAGTTATAACCTGCAGAACATTATTAAGGAAATTCTCTAAGTAAAGTTCAGCAAGTTTCAGATTCTGGGAAGCCCAGCTTTCTCATACCATTCTTTGTAACTGACTGACCTTTTGTTCTCTTAGTTGCTGTGTGCTAAGGTACTGTGTGAGCCAGTCTGCCCAACACGCTTTCCCTCTTTGTGACTCCTTGGGATCTCTGATATCAGTAACACTGTCATTGCTCTTGGGACTCCCACCTTGAGCTTAACTCTTACTTACTGGGGCTCCTGTCTACAAAATACAAAGAATGACGTTTGCAGACAAGAGAAAGACAAGCAGGGCGTTACTGTAAAGAGAATGGAATGAAAGGGGGAAAGAGGCAGATTACCCTGTTGGGCAATGGGGACTCTGGTATCCAGCAGCTGCCTTCTAGACACTGCTTGGGAGTTGCCCAAGCCATGTGCTGCCAAGTTGCAAACTGCTTTCTCCCAAAGTCCATGCAATCTACCAAAGAGAGCTGCAGACCACCCTAGGGGCTTTGGCCAGCCTTGCTGGCCAGAGGGTATCTTCTGGTCAGCCCCCAGGAGTTGCCGAGGCAAGTGCCATCAATTACATACTTCCATTACACACCATCTTCTCTCAAAGCCAACTCGACCTCCCTGCAACCTGAGAGAGAGAGACGGAAAGAAGCTGCCAGATGGAGGGGTTCCCGAATGCATAATAGTTTATAGAGTGGCTTGTCTAGCGATTTGTATGTTTTTTGAGTTTCCTTTCCCAGTTGGGGTCCTGGGACTGAGACAGTGTCCTTTTTATGTCTCCTTTTCTCCTTTGGGACCCCAGACACTGTTTCCTGGGATCTCTTTATCAGGAACAACTAGTTTTGTAAACATCTGCTCACTCTCCGGAGGCTTTTGATCTCATCAGCACTTGACATTCAGGAGGTCTAGTCCTTTCAGGAGTTTTGGAATTTAGTTAGTGTCTGTTGCCTCTCAGGAAATTAAGTCTTTCCACCTTGGCCCTCTGGCCCTATCTGCCTATTTCTTTCTACCTCTTCAACTCTCCCAGCAAACTGGATCTGTCCTTCTTGTAACACTGTTTCAGTTGCTGCCACTTCCCTTCCAATCAAGGTCCTGCTGTCTTTCACAACTCAGGTGAGCTGAGCTCTGCCCCATAAACGCTTCAGGTCCAGAAGCCACCCCACGCCTGTGGTCTGTGCTTCCTCATTCCCATAACTCAGAAATCTTCCCAAAGCAGGCTTTTTTTGGGGGTGGGAAGAGAATACTGAAAATTGAACCCAGGGACATTCTGCCTCGAATTTACACCTCAGCCCACTTTATTTATTTTTATTTTGAAACAGGTTCTTGCTAGGTTGCTGAGGCTGTCTTTAAACCTGAAATGCTGTCTCAGTCTCCCAAGTAGTGGGATTAAAAGCATGTGCTGAGCCGGATGTGGTGGTGCACACTTGTAATCACAGCATTCCGGAGGCTGAGACTGGAGGATTGTGGTTCATGGACAGCCTCAACTACTTAGTGAGGCTCTCCACAACTTAGTGAAACCCTGTTACAAAAATAAAGAAAAAAAAATAGGGGAAGAAGTGTAGCTCTGAGGTCAAATGCCCCTGGGTTCCATCCCCAGACCCACAAAAAAAAAAAAAAAAAAAAAAAAAAGCATGTGCCACCATGCCTGGATTGCAAACTAACCATTTATAGTCAGTCTTTCTTTCTTTCTTTCTTTCTTTCTTTCTTTCTTTCTTTCTTTCTCTCTCTCTCTCTCCTCTCATGTCTCTCTTCTTCTTCTTCTTCTTCTTCTTCTTCTTCTTCTTCTTCTTCTTCTTCTTCCTCTCTCTCTCTCTCTCTCTCTCTCTCTCTCTCTCTCTCTCTGTTACTGGGGATCGAACCCAGGGGCATTCTACTTCTGAGCTACACCCCTAGCCCTATTTTATTTTAATTTTCAAATTGATAGTGCCTAGCACTTTCAAGGTGCCTCATGTTTGTAATCCCAGTACTTGGGAGGCTGAGACAGGAGGATTGTAGAGTCAAAGCCAGTCTCAGGAACTTAATGAGGTCCTTCACAACTTAGTGAGACCCTGTTTCCTGGCTGGGCATGTAGCTCAGAGATAGAATACCCCTGGTCTCAATCCCCATTGGTGAGAGAGAGAGAGAGAGAGAGAGAGAGAGAGAGAGAGAGGCACGGAGGTGGAAAGTCTGAGACTGACTCTCTAGGTTGACGAGAGTCTCATTACTTGCTGAGGTTGTCTTAGAACCTGTGATCTTCCTGTCTCCATTTCCCAAGTACTGGGACTACAAGCATGCACCACCACATCCAGCTACTTGATCTTAATTTTTTCGTATTTTTTTCCCAATCCTGGCTGAAGTTCATTTGTTTTGAGTTGTGCTTTTTTGCTGTACTGGGAATTGAACCCAGGGGAGTTCTGCCTTCAAGCAACACCCCCAGACCTATTTTTTATTCTTCCTTTCTTTCATTTATTTATTTATGATACTGGGGGTGGAACCTAGGGGCTTTTCTACCTCCGGGCTATACTCCCAGACCAATTTTATACTTTATTTGGAAATAGGGTCTCATTAAGTTGCTGAGAGCCTCACTAAGTAGCTGAGGCTGGCTTCAAACCTGTGTCATCCTCCTGTCTCAGTCTCCCAAGCGCTGGGGTTACAAGCACGTGCCACCATGCCCGGCTTTATTCTTCATTTTGAAATGAGGTCTCACTAAGTTGTGGAGGGCTCACTAGATAGCTAAGGCTGACTGTGAACCTGGATTCTCCTGTCTCAGCCTTCCAAGTACTAGTATTACAAGCTGTGTCACTACAGTGGTCTCTGGCTGAGGTTTTAAATTTCTAAGGCCGTCTTGCTTATTTATCACTCCTTTCCCCCTTCCCACCTCAGTTTTCCTCTTTGTTCTCCCTACATGATCACCCATGAGTTAACTTTTTACCTAATGTATAGTTTCCTGGCCACCTATTTCAAGCCCACCATAATTTAAAGCATAAAAGCCTTTATGGTAATGTAGCTCTGTAGTAGAGTACTTGCCTCGCTAGCACTCTCAAGGTCCTGGCTTTAGTGCCAACACCACAAAGGAACAAAAGCCCTTACAATGTGTGTGTGATTGTGTGTGTGTGTGTGTGTGTGTGTGTGATATGTACACATCTGAAGTAGCAAAAGGGGTATAAATACAAAACAGAAGTGCAACTCTATTGGAGAAGAGTCCTGGAAACTCCCCACAATTCTTGTAGTATGTTGAATATACCTCGCACGGCCAGCAAAATCCCTATCATTTTCTGACATGGCTTAAACAAAGAAAAGACTTGATGCTTATTGAGGATTTAGATAACTGCTTCCCTGTTAAGAAGAGATTTTTAAAACTGTGTTTTCATTATGACTCCATCTCCATTTATTGATCAAGGGATTTCTTGCCTCACTTAACTCTATAATCTGTGGCTCAGATTAAGAAAATGTGAAAACTATTGTGTTTGGAAGCATAAGTACAGATTTTAAAGCGATACCTTGAAGCTGGATGATTCAAATACTATAATCCAAGAAAAGCAACTAATTGATCATGCAGAACGTGTTTTATGCATTATTCTTTCTTTTATGGACTGAGCATGCAATGAAACGAATCGGATTAAATGTTTTGTAGATGTGTTCTGTTATAGAAGCAGCAACTTCCTAGTGTAGAAACATCCACAGAAAGCACTATATCAAGAGATAGGAAATAATATATGTAAAAAGCCCCTAATAAACAAATGTAGACGCTGTTATGCATTTCAACACATTTTTAGCACTTATTGTGTTTTTTCATGTAAGAACAATGCTTATATAAAAGCAGTATAGTAATTTCTCAGTTATTAGGAGCAGAAAAGTGCCCTTTACTTTGGTATATAGCTGTGCATATAAACTTTTTTGGATGAATGAGAGACCTGTATGTTCACTATTTACCTTCTAATTTATTTTGCCAGCCGGTTGGCCACTTTATTCCACATTAATTCTTCCTGAGGGCTACTGGGAAAGAGAAAAGAGGTGAACTTCAGGTCAACCCGCCATGCTTAAGTGACAGAAGCAGTTCAATTTCAGTACAATAAACGTGAAAGCCTGTCCAAATTCTTTTCTGCTGTTTAAGATTTTGTTCCATCCAACTGATTGAAGAGCCCTGCCAATTAAGGCATGGACATCCTCAAGATTGATATTTTGGTTGTTAATATTTATTATAACAGTATTTGTCCTGTCTCTAGAAGATTTTATGGGATATTAAATTCACTGTTAAATAGTCTGGAGAACAAAGGAAAGGGAACTATCATTTATTTACTCAGTACCAACTACATGGGAGAATCTGAACTGTACAATTTACATTGTTTACTTCTTTTACGGTTTACATTTACCCAGAAAAGTAATACACCCATTGCATAGATGTGGAAACCGAGGCTCAGAGATACTCTGACCAGTCTCTTAGCTTACAAGGCAAACGCTGAATAACGCCTCAAAAGCACAAAGGACTAGACTACTGGCAGCTTTCACTAGTCTGTGCTGTGCACACTTGATTTGGGCAATTGAAAGCTGTCCAATTAAAAAATGTCCTAAGAAGTCAGCTGCAGGGACTTCATAGATAACTCATGAGAAACAAAATGCTTTTGTGTAAGAAAAACTATTTTCAATGGTGTTTTTTCCTTAACAAAAGAAAACACTTATCAAACCCCTTGCAGGACAGACGAATCCTCAGACTGGGCTGTGCAGACTGAGGAAATTGTGACAGTATTATGGCACTTTGACCTAAGATGTTAAAGTGACGATATAATGAACAGCTGGGGATTTCTGAGGAACGATTGTGTGACACAGGAACCCAACTGTTGGCCATCTTCAATTGAGGGCAGCTGCAGGCTCCAGTTTGCTTCTGCAAACCTCACCCCTCGCTCTGCTGCCAGACGGGTGTCGCCAGGTGCCGCAGCGCCCCCGGCAGCCCGCGCCTTCCAGCCCCTGCGCAGTCCAAGGCCGACGCGGCCCCGAGCGCCCCCGGCACACGTGACAAGCTGGGCGGGCAGTTTTCTTCCTCCCCTCCCCCTTTCTGAAGTCCCGCCTTCTCCTGAGAAGCGGTAGCTTTCTATTGCGCTACCACCAGAGTGACTCCCGTGCCGACCAATCAGAACACGACTTCTCAAGTAAGACCCACCCCCTGCTGGTCCTCAGGTTCCTTCCCGCTCACACCGGAGTCACTTCCGAAGAGAGAGAACCGCCATGAAGAGAGAAGGGGGTGCCGCCCACCTCTGCTCCGACAGCCTCCCCGAGTCCCAGCAGCAAGACGGCAACCACACACCCAACTTCTCCAGCCACAGCTCATGCCGCCGTCGCGAGCGGCGCCGACATGACAAGGCGCTGCATCCCCACTAGGCCAGGTTTCCCCTCATCCCCAGCCCCGGGGTCGTCGCCCCCGCGCTGCCACCTGAGACCCGGCAGTGCCGTCCCTGCTGCAGCGGGAAAGAGAACAGAGAGTCCTGGGGACAGGTACCGTGCAGCGGGCTTGAGAAGGGGCCGGGTCGCGGGGGCAAGGGTAAAAGGGAGGACTGCGGACGGACGGTCGCTCTTCAGTTCCCGCCATCCTCCGCGAGCTCCGGCCTTGGAGTTCCGGGGCCTGGCAAACCTTCGCCCCCCCCCCTCCGCGCGGGGGCTTCTGGGAGTTGGAGTTTCCTTTTCTGTAGCTGGGGCGCTTCTCTGGGTCTAGTGACCACTAGTCTGGATGGATACGGAGAGCCCGCCTTAGGTAGAAGGTGATTTTTGTCCTTTTCGAGAGCTTGACCCGGGGCCCTAATTACTTGATGCATATTTGGATCGTTTTCTGTATGTTTGCAGTTCTGATCCTAGTGGTTTAGTAGTATGAACCTTTTCAGTATTGCGGGTGAAATTATGTAAGATGTGATGAGGGAAACCCACGAATTACTTTATAGTCCAGTGGGCACGATATTTAATATTTAAAAGGAAATATAGATTTGAAATCTGATTGTTTCTTCTTTCAGTAACTTCGTGCCTCCCCAAGAGGCCTTTTTATATCTTTTTACTTTTTTTTTTTTTTGTAATTATCGCCTGGGAGCTATGTAATAAGATGGGGAGTTTGATCAAATGACATTCACTGACAATAAAACGTTTTTACATTCTCTACGAACTTGGTACTGTCTTTTATTTTAAGTTTTAAAGCTTGTGACAGAATTTAACGGTGAATTCATGTTCTAATATCATGGTATAGGTACACAATCCTATCCTAATTCTGAAAGCTATGAAAACCAGACATTTTCAGTAAGTCTTATACCTGCATCTTATTCTGCAACAAACCTGACCAAAGCTAAAGTAAGGCTGCTCATGGTCTTTATTAAGTGTGAATATTAATAAGTTTTGCTGGGAAAATGTTTCTGTATTTAATTACAGGTTGTAGCACCACCCCACTAGGGGCTTTGCACTCAAATTATTAATACACTCAAATTATCCCCTTTCCAAAATTTAATAAATTCAGAATTCTGACACACATTTGGCCCCAAAAATTTCAGATAAGGGTTTGTGAAGCTGTTATTTTTTTAACCAGTTACAAATAAGTGATGGACATTTTTTTGCATATGAACTCAGGGAACTATTACATCTTGAAAATTACATTCCTGGTTATTTTTACAGGTTACTTGTATGTTTTACCTAAGGCCATTTTTCTCTGATGTACTAATTGAAAATGAGTTTGAGAACTAAGATTGTAAGGAAAAGATGCTGTGTTACAGTTAGTAATTAATGTAATAACATATTTAGTATAATCTTGTTTTGAGTCTACTACTGAGTTTTTTGGCATCTCTCCCAGTTATCAGGCATCATAGTTTCTCCCCTTTACAGACCTTTTAGCATTTCTTCCTTTACTCTGTGGATGTAATTTACTTTCTGTAAACAAGTGCATATATTCTTCCATAACCTGTCACTCATATTCATCTCCTAACCACTTGGGTTTTCTACCAACATCTCAAACAAACATGTTGAACTCTCAGTAAACCAGTAATGATATGCATTGGTCTTCTAATGTAACCAGTAAAGTGTGTAAGATGTAAAAGAAGCTTAACCTTGGATTTGGATTGTTCTGGTTTTCCCTGAATACTCCTCCTCAGAGTAGATAAATGTTTAAAGAAACTGGTAGTCTGTAGCTTATTTTCTTTCAGCAAAATGAGTACATAGTAGCAACTTTCCCAGAAATTGATTGCTTTTGTGGTACTGGGGATTGAAACCAGGGGCATTCTACCACTAAGCTACATCCCCAGCCCTTTTCTAAAATATTTATCTTGAAACAGGGTAATAACAGGTAATAACAGTATTACCAAGGCTGATTTCAAACTTGTGATTCTCCTGCCTCAGCCTCTTGTATAGCTGGGATTACAGGCCTATGCCACCACAACTGGCCAGAACGTTAAAAATATGTGAACAAGTCAGAATTATAAACTCTAGTAATATGGTCCTATTTCATTTTGTGCCCGCTTTAGGGTATGGTAGTGCTTAAAAATTAAAGCAATTTTTATTTTTATTTTTTTACTTAGCTTTCTTCCATTTCTTTTTGTTTTGCCCTAAGCAGTATGTTATTTTTTAATATCTTAAGAATTCTTAGATTAAAATTTTAAAACACCAATTATGAAGTCTCATGCCGATTTTTGCTATTATTTAGACTAACATCTTACTATAATGTATAAAGGGTATTATGAACCTAATACTTGATTCTTTCAAGTATTGCCCAGCACATTCTTCACCTACCTCCCCAAATCAACCAAATCACTCATTGCCATACTGCCATCTACTCTTTTATTATGAGAGTCTACTCAGGTGTTACT
Source organism: Muscardinus avellanarius (assembly GCF_963383645.1). Lineage (NCBI taxonomy): Eukaryota > Metazoa > Chordata > Mammalia > Rodentia > Gliridae > Muscardinus > Muscardinus avellanarius. The sequence continues at coordinate 133,594,267 of NC_137789.1, forward strand.
TCATTTTTATAATCATTATTCATTTAGCAGATTTTGATTTAAGTGTTATTTTGAACCAATCACGGAACATATCAACAAGTAGAATAAGATGCCTGTCCCCGAAGTTTTCCCTTCTACTGTGTAGCTGTGGAGTTTAAGTACTAAGAAGCACTCTACCAATCTCCTGGATTCACATCCAGTTTTACCATTTTAGCGCTATAGATTGCATAAATCTTAGTTTATAAACTCTTACATATGTAAAAGTAATGAATTTTCAGTTGTTCATAGCTTAGCAAAGTATAATTGCCATTGCCAGGGGTTAAGCCAGATAATGAAATCCAGCCTATATTCTACAAATCTAGCATTCTCCACTTAATCTGAATTATTGAGGTTTTAATATTTGCTTATGTGATACCATATTAGTTATGCTTTTATTTTCAGGAAACAATCAATTATAGATTTCTTCAAACCAGCTTCAAAACAAGGTATGTGTACTGTTAATACGTGGTTGGTTTTTTTAATGTGTGGGCTATTTAGAGATGAGAAAGATGGACCCAACTTTTAAACATAAACTTTATTTGATTAAACACTGCAAAATTGAAAATGCCATGTTTTAATGAAGATAATTTTTTTATAAAAATAAGCTCAAGTTCTAAACAAAAGCTTTTTACTGTTATGTGATCTTATATTTAAAATATTATTCCAGTCTATAATGTTTAAGTGTATACTATTTTGATTCTCTAATACAGTAACTTGTAAGTAGAGCCATAGGGAGATTATTTGATATAGCAAAAGGGAGCTTTGTGAAAGGCTGTTAATAAACCATGTCTTATTTTCTTTTATCCCCTCATAAAAGGCATATTATTGCCCACATATTATTGGTTTGAAAACTTTCATTATATCTTTAATATAGTTTATATTTTTAGCATTAGTAGAGACAAATATTAACAAAACAGTTTATGTTATCTTACTAATACACAATTTGTATGTGTTTTAATTGACTATTTAGATAAACATATGTTGGATTCTCCACAAAAATCAAACATCAGATATGGAGGAAGTGAATTGTCCATCACAGGGACAGAGCAGTTTGGGAAGAAACTACCCTCACCCAAAAGAGCCAAACCCAAAAGGATGCCTTCAGAAAAAAGCTCAATTTTAGAAGCCTTCATGAAGGATGCTAAAGAGCACCCGAAAGATTGTGGTGTGCACGAGTCACGTCGGCCTTGTGTGTCACTAGGCTCCAAATGCTTATCCAAAGGAGCACATATCTATGTTGCTTCTTCATATCGTTTGTCAAAAGAAATGAAGTCACTAAAGAAAAAACATCGGTCTCCAGAGAGAAGGAAGTCACCATTCATTCGTGAAAATAGCAGGGAGAAGAGTGATCGAGAGAGAGGCAACACCAGTGGAGACTCCAAAAAGCAAGCCATTGTGACAGAAGCTGACATCTTCAAGAACAGCTCCAGAAGTCTGAGTAGCAGGAGCAGTCTGTCCAGGCACCAGCCAGGCGAAAGCCCATTGGGAGCTAAGTTCCAGTTGTCACTAGCTTCTTACTGCAGAGAACGAGAACTAAAGAAGTTAAGAAAGGAGCAAATGGAACAGAGAATCAACTCAGAAAATTCTTTCTCAGAAGCAAGAAATCTTTCCTTAAAATCCTCTAGTGTAGAAAGGAAATATAAACCAAGGCAGGAACAAAGTAAACACAGCGATGTCATACCTGGAAAGAGTAATCTTTCAAACCTGGTATGTGTAATAATTTCTGAATTATGCTACTATACCATATTTAGAATAAGATGTCTTAAAGTATTTATTTATTTTGTGGTACTAGGGGTGGAACCCAGGGGCCTTCTACCTCTGGGCTATATTCCCAGACCTATTTTATATTTTATTTGGAAACAGAGTCTCACTAAGTTGCTGAGAGCCTCACTAAGTAGCTGAGGCTGGCTTTGAACGTCTTAAAATATTTAATAATTGTTATTTAAGGAATTGCTGATATACAATTTGTATAGAAGCCAGTTTTTCCTAAGGCTTTTTCCTACTGCCCCATTATTAAGTTGCTTTTATTTTTGTTGGGGGGTGGGTACTGGGGATTGACCCAGGGGCAGTCTACCTCCAAGCTACATTCTCAGCCCTGTTTTATTTTTATTTTGAAACAGAGTCTCACTAGACTGATGAGAGTCTCACTACTTGCTGAGGCCGTCCCCAAAACTTCAATCCTCCTATCTCAGCCTTCCAAGTACTGGGATTACAAGCATTCACTGCCACACCTGGCTTGAATTTTTTTTCTTTATTTTTTCAGACCAGGAACAAGGATCTTTTTAAAACAGGAAAATGGCATTCTTCCTTTTAGGTATATATGGTCATTTTTTAAGGTAGGATCTGCTGAAGGGAGAGATATATGAAGAATGGGGGGGGGGATAGGATGGTTTAGAGTAGAGGTTCTCAAAATGTAGTCCATGTCACCTGGAAACTTAACAAAAATGCAGTCTCAGGTCACACCTCAGACCCACTGAACCAGAAACAGTGGGAGCAAAAACCCAACAATCCTCATTTAATAAGCTTTCCAGAAGATTCTGATGTACTTTAAAAATTGAAAGCCGGTTGTGGTGGCACACACTTGTAATCCTAGCACTTGGTAGGCTGAGACTAGAAGATCACAGATTCAAGGACAGCCTAAACAATTTAGTGAGGGTCTCAGCAACCTAGTGAGACCCTGTTTCCAAATAAGAAAATCGGTCTGGTGATGTAGCTAAGAAGTAAAATGCCTCTGGGTTCAATTCTCAGTATCACCAAAAAAAAAAAAATTGAGAACCAATGATGTAGATTATATATAAATCTTAAGTAATTGAGTATGGGTTTTAGAAAACTTAGAAATGATGACTTAGGAAATTATCCCAATACATCTTAACCTCATGAGATTTTTCTTTTCAGAATAGGAATTTAAAAGCCGGGCTTGGTGGCACCCACTTGTAATCCCAGCATTTGGGAGGCTGAGACTGGAGAATCATGATTCACGGACAGCCTCAGCTACTTAGTGAGGCCCTTTGCTACACAGTGAGACCCTGTTTCAAAATAAAGAATAAAAAAATAGGGCTGGGAGTGTAGCTTGGAGGTAGAGTGCCCCTGGGTTCCATTCCTAGTACTGCAAAAAAAAAAAAAAAATAGGGACTTAGATTAGCATAAAAGCTGTTCCTCTCCTCCAAAAAGTCAAGTTGTTAATTTAGAGTGCTTCTCTGTATAAAAGCAAACAAAGGAAGGTCAGATGTCAAGAAAATGTGTGTACTATGGGCCAGAGTGGTGGCACATGCCTGCAATCCCAGCACTCGGGAGGCGGAGAGGATGCAGTTCGCAGACAGCCTCAGCTACTTAGTGAGGCCCTTTGCAACCCAGTGAGACCCTGTTTCAGAAATTAAAAGACTGAAAAATAGGGCTAGGAGTGTAGATTGGAGGTACAATGCCCCTGGGTTCCATCCCTGGTACCGGAAAAAAAAAGAAAAGAAAGTGTATTATGAAAACTTAAAAAACCAAATAGACCAAAAATAAATCACATATGACTTTCTAGCCATGAGTAGCATTGTTACATTGTATATTTCCACTATATTAGAATATATATTTGTATATTTATATTTTACATTTGTGTTTGGTGCTTTTACCAATGAGATTTGTCGATGATCAATAAAAGTAAGTAATATTTTTTCCATTTTTATAAGAATTTTAGGGTTTGGTGGTACATCAGACCTTAAAAGTATTGTAGAGTGTGTTATGGCCATGTGATTGGAAAATATTAGATTTGCTATTTTCCTGTTAAAATAATCTTAGAATTATTAATATAAATTCCTAAATTAGCATTGTGAAAACTGACTTATTATTTATGCTATTTTATATTCTTATGATACAAATGCCCTTTATTTTATTTATATATAAAATATAATAGTATATATATATGTATGTACAAACACATAAAGGTATGCGTGTGGTGCTGGGTATTCAACCCAGGGCCTTGCACATGCTAAGCAAGAGCTCTGTTGGGGAGCTATATCCCCAGTCTATGTCCTTTATTTTAAAACTTTAGCTCTTTAAATTATTTAATTACTTTATTTTTTGCAGTACTGGGGATGGAACCCAGGGGCCTTCAGTCTCTGAGGTACACCTCAGCCCTATTTTTTTATTCTTTATTTTGAAACAGGGTCTCACTGAGTTGCAAAGGGCCTAAGTAGTAGCTGAACCTGTCCGCAAACCACGATCCTCCTGTCTCAGTCTCCCAAATACTGGGATTACAAGTGTGCGCCACCATACCTGGCTTTTAAATACTTTATTTTATAACATAGACTTTACCTTTAAATGTAAATGCTTGCTTTATTCAATGTAGAAATCTACATTTAAATCTTTTGAAGAGAAATTTATAGTACTTCTCTGATTTCTAATTAATTTTTCTCATTTCCCTGATAGGAAAATGGACATCTCTCCAGAAAAAGATCCTCTTCTGATTCATGGGAACCTGCTTCAGGTAGAATCAATATAAATTTACAGATTTCTAAACAAATTTTCATTTTAGTGACACAGCTTTTTAAAACAAATTTTCTTAAATATTTAGTTCTTTTCCTAGAGGTGAATTAAGTGTCTCAGATTAATTAAGTTTTATAAGATTATATTTAAAAAAGAATAATAGCTGAATTTAGTATGCATAATGTATGGTTTGTCTTTGCCTCCTTTAAGAGTTTTTTGAGCAGGCATGGTAGTGCACACCTGTAATACTAGTACTTGGGAGGCTGAGACAGGAGGATCTCAGTTTTAAGAACAGCCTCAGAAACTTAGCAAGGCTCTCAGCAACTTAGACCTGGTTTCAAAATAAAATAGGGCTGGGGGTGTAGGTCAAAGGTAGAATGCCCCTGGGCTCAATCCCAGTAATATACATAGTTTCTTGAGCTGGGCATGATGGCACAGTCTTGTAATCCTAGTGATTCAGGAGACTGAAGCAGTATGAGACCAGCCTGGGCAATTTAGCAAGACCTTGTATAAAAATAAAATAAAAAGGGTTAGGGATGTAACTCTGTGGTACAGTGCCCCTGGTTCAACCCCAGTACCCCCCCCCAAAAAAAAAAACCTCCTGTGTGTCTTATATTAATATTTAGTGTGTTCTACTTCTGAATCGTTGGCTGTGTCAAGAAGTGTAATCTTATGTCCTTGGAATTGTGGACCAAAATCTTGGTATTATATTGAAGATGCTTTGTATAAGGTTGAAACTGTTAATTATGATCCAAAACAGTGTTTCCTAATATTTCAAATACAAACAGGCCTTTGTGACATAAAATCTCAAGGACACCTACAAGACACTAATTTGTACTTTTAGTATCTGTTGGTTGAGAAAATACATAATAACAAATAGCTGTTGTTAACTCATTTTTTTGTTTATTTTGTACTGGAGATTGAACCCAGGGGCTTTCTACCTCTGAGCTATATCCCATCCCAATCTTATTTATTTTTTTATTTTGGAACAGGATCTGACTAGATTGCTGAGGGCCTTGCTAAGTTGATGAGGCCGACCTCAAACCTCCTATCCTCCCAAGTACTAAGATTCTAGGCATGTGCCACCATTCCCAATGCACTCAGTAATTTTTAAAGTATCTTTTTAAAACTAGAAAATAGAACATTACTATTCAAGCATAGCAGAAATTTGTGATACAAAAATGAAAGACCCCCAAATAAACTTGATAGTCTGGTATATCAGATATTTTTTCCTGTTGTAACTGCAAGCTTTGAAAAATAGATTTTACAGATTTTCATTCAATAAGTTACATTACACATAATAATAGCTAATGTTAGAAAAAAAGGACCGCAAGGGACATAGCTCAAAAGCACAAAGAGAAAGCTTTAATGCAGGCCTGGAGGGACTGTCTTGGCAGAAGGTAGAGAGCAACCCTTACAGTATAAGGTGGGCATTTTTGTGGGGTGAAAGCAGGGGAGGGGTCAGTCTATAGAGGACCTAATTGAGGACTAATATAGACAAATGTTGATTGGGTCAAACTGGTACAATTTTTCAACCCTTCATTAGCATATCAGGTCATCAGGTGCTAGTTTGTGGTTGGGACAGTGCAAAGAACAAATGCTGGCACCTTCCTAGTAGAGGTTTGGTGGAAAGAACCATTGCAAGTATAGAAGGGTTTGTTTTTTGTGGTTTTCCTGTTGTGCCAGGAAAAACTCCAGCAAGCTGCCTCATACATTTTAGACTCGTGTTTAGTAATGGAAAGGGGCATCGTTTCTCTCTGGGTACTTTTTGCTGGCAAGGGGGTTGCTGTCCTAATGGATGGAAAGGGCTTTTTTTAATAATTAGTTTATTTATTTATTTATTTATTTACTTATTTGTGGTACTGGGGTTCCTGGAAGCCCTTCTACCTCTGGGCTACACTCCCAGACCTATTTTATATTTTTTTTTGGAAACAGGGTCTCTTAAACCAGCGCGACTGGCTTCAAACCTGCATGATCCTCCTGTCTCTGCCTCCCAAGTGCGGGGATTACAAGTGTGCACCACCATGCCTGGCTGGAAGGGCTCTTCTTTGAGTCTGAAGGAGGAAAGCAGCAGCCACTTCCTTTTTGGGCATCTTTTGGAAGATTGCAGTAATGTAGTCAGTCAGGAGAGGAACCAGAGAGGGAGCAAGCCATTGTTGGAGGGAAAACCATAGTCACTTTATACCTTTTTTTTTTTTTTTTTTTTTTTTTTCCAGTAATGGGGATGGAACCCAGGGGCATTCTACCTCAGAGCTACATCCCCAACCCAATTTTTTATTCTTTATTTTGAAACAGGATCTCACTGAGTTGCAAAGGGCCTCACTAAGTAGCTGAGGCTGTCCGTGAACTCTTATCCTCCTGTCTCAGCCTCCCAAATGCTGGGAGCTTTATAGCTTTTTTGAGGATGTCCTTTTGCCTAGTGGTAGGAAAAGGAGATGGTCTTAAGTTGGAGCAGGGAGAGGTTTTTGGCAGGTTTAGCAAGCAGAAGAACAGGGTACATAGGAGTGGTAGCATGAATATAGGGTTTGAGGAGTATTCCATCAGGTTTGAGGGGAGTATTAGGGAACCATAATTAAGCAGGAGGGGTTCTTAAGTAAGATATCAATAGGATTATGATGTCTGGCAGTGACCAGGTGGTCAATTTGCCAGACCTGGGGATTGACCTGATCAAGAGAAAGATTATGGGATGGGATTTCCTGTCTGCAGAGAAAGCTATAAGGTTGGATTGGGGTTAGTTCCTCCAGGCAGATGGAGGCCCCTAATTTATGTAAACGATCTCTACCTAGTAGGTGAATGGGAAACCTAGGATTAATGAAAAAGGAGTAGGTTAAGGCAGTTGCTCCAAAGGTAAAGAAAAGAGGAACATCATCAGGGGGTGCTCCTCAGTGCCCCTCCTGCCACTTATAGACACAGAGGATGAAACAAGGGAATCCTGAAATTTAATCAACACACAAATTAGCCCCAACATCCAAAAGAAAAGAGATTCGCTTACTGGGCACCGTCCCAGTCACCCTGGGCTCTTTGGACTCACTGATGTGGAGGCTGCAGGTCCTGGACAGTGTCAATCCATCATTAAAGTCCCGAGTGAGGCAAAGTTGTTGGTTTGGCAATTTGGTGTAGGGGCAAGATGGGTTTGAACCCAGATGAGGGGGAGTGTCCTGCCTGGGGCATTCCCATTTCCAGTATCCCCATGGCAGCAAAGCAGACAAGCTTTGGTGGGTAGACACAGATTGAGCAAGCCCTGGTTCAGTGGTCTGTGTTTTCACATCAGAAACAGGCACCAGGAGGTTGGGAGGTAATGTGGCTGTTGGATTCCTGTGTGTGGTTGGAGATGGGACTTGACAAACTGAAGCCAACATTTGATATTTAAAGTGGAAGCCGGGCGTGATGGCGCGCACTTGTAATCCCAGTACTTGGGAAGCTAAGACAGGAGGATCGCGAAGGTTCGAAGCCAGCCTCAGCAACTAAGTGAGACCCTGTTTCCAAATAAAATACAAAATAGGTCTGGGAGTGTAGCCCAAAGATAGAAAGCCTCTGGGTTCCATCCCAGCACCACAAAAAATAAATAAATAAATAAATAAATAAATAAAAAATAAATAATAAAGTGGAGATGTCTCACCTTTTGGGCTCGTGTTCATCTTTATCAGTAAAGACCTTGAAAGTGGCATTGAGGAGCTTCCTGTGGGGAGTTAAGGAGCTATCCTCAAGCTTTCTTTTTGCTTTTAACTTTTACATATATTTGGACTAATTGGGTGATGAAGTGATAGTGCAAGAAATGTTGATCATTTGTCAGCTTGGGTTTATAGTTGGTATTTTGTACTATGGTCTTAAGAAACTCGTTTGTGTGGGCTTCTGTTGTGTGTTAAATTACATCTTTTATCTGCTGTTAGGGCAGAGGTTAGGATAATAGAGGTCTGGCCAGGTGAGATTAATGGACTGGGTAACCCAGAGAAACTCTTGATGGAATTTGGAAGAATTTTTGGAAAAGGACTTCAGTTGTTGCTCAACTTGAAGGAAATTGGAGACAGAAAAGGAAACACGGACCCAGACAATGTTCTCAGCTTCTGCAACCCTGCGAAGGGTTAGGATAGGCAGTGCAAGATTGTGTGTGGAGAGGGGAAAAGAGAGAAGGCAGGGAGTTGGAGTCTGAATGTGAGGCAGACAGCTGGGGGTGTAAGTCTAATTGAGATGAAGGAGAGGGGGTTATCAGAGTTGGTGGGAGAAGGATTAAGTAGGGGATGGAGGTGATAAGGGGGGTTTGTCAGCCAAGTCATAGAGAGGGGTGTCATTGGATGGTGTGGAGATTTGGGGGGGGGGTTGTGTAGTAGGGGAGCCTGGTAAGGGGCAAGGGATCCTCAAAGAGAAGGGTCTTGAAACATTGCTGAGAGTCTCACTGAGTTGCTGAGACTAGCCTCAAAATTGCAGTCCTCCTGTCTCAAGCCTCCCAAATCCTGGGATTATAGGCATGCACTTGCATTTCTTTCTTCTTTTATTTTTGTACTGAGCTACATCCCCAGCCTGTTTACTATTTTTATTGTTTTATTTATTTATTTATTTATTTATTTGGTGGTACTGGGGATGGAACCCTTCTTTCTCCGGGCTACACTCCCAGACCTATTTTATATATTTTTTTAATTTGGAAACAGGGTCTCAAGCCAGCGAGGCTGACTTCGAACCTGCACGATCCTCCTGTGTCCGCCTCCCAAGCGCGGGGATTACAAGCGTGCGCCCGGCCTATTTTTATTTTGAGGCAGGGTCTTGCTCAATAGCCCATGTTGGCCTTGAATTTGTGGTCCTCCTGCCTCAGCCTCTTGAGTCACTAGGATTACAGATGTTTTCCATCGCACTCACCCCTTGAAGTCAAATTTAATCTCCCCCTAGTACATTTGATAATGTATTCATAACCAATATTCTATTTTTTTCTTTCTATAAACTCAATTACTCTTTGACTTTTTTTTTTCTTCTTTTAACTGGGGATTGAACCCAAGAGCATTATACCCCTGAGCCATAAGCCCAGCCCTATTTTATTTTTTTACTTTAAGACAGGATCTCACTTAAGTTGCTGAGGCTGGCTTCAAACCTGGGCCTCCCAAGTACTGGGACTACAGGCATGCTTCAGAAAGCCCAGCTTCTCTCTTTGACAGTTTTGCATATTAATGAAAAAATATAAATCAAGCCAAGTACAGTGGTATACACCTGTAATCCCAGCTACTCCGGAGTCTGAGGCAGGAGAGTTGTAAATTTTAGGCCAGCCTGGGCAATTTAGCAAGACCCTGTCTCAAAATTAAAAATAAAAGAGGTCTAGGATTGTAGATTAGTGATATAGCACCCCCAAGTTCATTCCCCAGTATGGGGGGGGACCCTATAAAACAAATATTTAAGTTTATAGGCTATATAAGGAATATAAAAGAACGATGAAAATTTTGCAATTAATCTACTGCCCTAAAGAGCTTACAAAAGAACCTCTACCAGTATCACCAATTGATTTTTCTCTTAATTCTAGGTAATAAAAGCTCTTAGTAGGCTGACTTGTCCTGTACATTTTCCATAAGCAGGTCTGTCTATTACTTGGAAAAAGTAGAAATATTTCATTACTAGTTATATGTAAATTATCTGAATTCTATAGAAAAAAGTAACAAAACTCAAACAAGCAACTCTGTAATTTTCTTCTTTGTAACCTAATAATTACCCCAAGAGTATATGTTCTTCTGCTGAGCTATACCCCCAATCCCTGTCTTTTTTCATGTATATGGTACTAGAGATTGAACCCAGGAAGATTCTACCTCTGAGCTACACCCTAACCCTATCTTATTTTTTATTTTGAAGCAGAGTCTCACTAATTTGTGGGGGGGGGCACTGAGAATAGAACCCAAAGGCATTGCATTCTACCTCTGAGCTATACTCCCAACCCAATTTTATTTCTTATTTGGAAATAGAATCTCATTAAATTGTGGAGAGCCTCACTAAGTTGCAGAAACTGACTTCAAACCTGCAATCTTTCTGTCTCACCCTCCCAAGCACTGGGATTACAAGCATGCTAGAGTCTCTCTAATTTACTGCGCACTGGCCTCAAACCTTCGTTCCTTCTCCCTCAGCTCCCTGAAGTGCTTCTGGATGTGGCTACTAATAAACATGGACAGTTTATCTTAGTTTCCTAAGACTGCTGTAACTCAAGTATCATAACCAGCATAGCTTAAAATAACACAAATCGTTGCCTCATAGTTCTGGAAGCTAGAAGTCCAAAATCAGTGTCAGTAGGACCATTCCCTCTCTGACAACTCTAGGGAGAATACTTCCGTCTTTTAGCTTCTGGTGTTTGCCTCCAGTCCCTGGCATTCCTTGACTTGTAGCTGTGTTACTCCAGACAACATGTGATCCTCTTGTGTTTCCTCACTTTGTCTTCTCTCTGCATGTCTATTTCTATCCAAATTTCCTCTTATTATCAGAACACTTCTCATATTGTATTAGGACATATACTAACTCGTTTTAATTATGCCTGTAAAGACTCTCTTTCCAATTAAGGTCACTTTCTGTGGAATGGGCATCAATCAAGACTTGAACATGTCTATCATTTGGGGAGGACATAGTTTAATCCATAACATAGCTGAGGACTAGAGGCATACATGAGGAAGAATAAAAATACTAAGGCAGCCGAGTGTGGTGGCGCACACTTGTAATCCCAGCATTTGGGAGGCTGAGACTGCAGGGTTGCGGTTCGCGGACAGCCTCAGCTACTTAGTGAGGCCCTCTGAAACTCAGTGAGACACGGTTTCAAAGCAAAACAAAGAATAAAAAATAGGGCAGGGGCTGTAGCTCGGAGGTTGAATGCCCCTGGGTTCCATCCCCATTCAAAATAAAGAATAAAAAAATAGGGCAAGGGGTGTAGCTCAGAGGTCGAATGCCCCTAGGTTCAAACCCCAGACCCACAAAAAAAAAAGGGGAAAAACAAGGGGGGGGAGTACGCGCAAGCGTGTGCGTGTGTGTGTGTGTGTGTGTGTGTGTGTCTACCTTTGAGCTATACTCCCAGCTTTAATTTTTTTTTTTTTTTTTTTTTTTTGTGGTTCTGGGGATGCTATACCCCCTGCCCAATTTTTTATTCTTTATTTTTGAAACAGGGTCTCATTCCTTCTGTCTCAGCTTCCCAAATGCTGGGATTACAAGCATGTGCCACCATGCCCACCTTCAGGAGTGAATATTTTTAAATGAAAAATTAAAATGTATTTGCCTTTAACAGCTTCTCCTATATGTATATATGGGTTTGTTTGTTTGTTTGTTTGTTTGTTTGTTTGTTTTGGGTGGTACTAGGGATGAAACTCAGGTCTTCTAACTCCAGGCTACATCCCAAGCCCTGTTTATTTTTAATTCGGCAATAGGATCTCACCAAGTTTCTGAGGCTGGCTGCAAACCTGTGATCGTCCTGTCTCAGCCTCCTAACTGCCACCATGTTCAGTTTCTATATGTTTGAAGGTATTATTCAAGGTATTATTTTAGATAGTAGAAGTGTTAAATTTCCAGTACCACATAGACTTAAAAGTGGGCTTAAAAGAATATCTACTTTGAGGGGGGGTACCTTTGGAGTTTTTTCATTGGGATAAATATGTGGATGTTTGTATTTTAAGGAGTGATACCTTTAATTCTAAGATAGTAAACTTTCAATAACTTTAGAGTGAAAATGAGCTCAAAATCTTTGGACACCAGTATTTATCAACTGATAAATAAATGACAGTTCTCATTTCACATGTGTTGAATAATCTCAATTCTACAAGTTAAGCATTCTAGACAGTCAGTGAATGAGCTTTATGTGAAATCTTGTATTTTTCACTAATCTGACAAAAATTAAATTTTAGCAGGTTCTAAGCAGAATAAATTTCCTGACAAAAGAAAAAGGAACTCTGTGGACTCAGATCTGAAAAGCACAAGAGAATCTATGATACCAAAAGCAAAAGAGTCCTTCCTTGAGAAGCGTCCCGATGGACCACATCAGAAAGAAAAATTTATAAGACATATTGCACTGAAGACACCGGGCGATGTGCTACGCTTGGAAGATATAGCAAAAGAACCAAATGAGGAAACGTACCACTCCTCTGCAAGCTTGGCACCTTCAAATTCTGGCCACCATTCTTCCAGGAGTAGTGACCAAATTCGTGTGGCAAGTACCAAAGAGACTAAGATACAGAAGCCCCACTTACCTTTACCTCAGGAAAAATCTACAACTAAGAAAACTAGCAACCTTCAGAAAAATAAAACTTCTACTAGCTCTGTGACATCAAAAGAGACAAAACTTCTACCTTTACTTTCACATGTTCCAAGTGCTGGTTCCTCTCGGGTGCCATTAAATGCTAAAAATTGTTCTCTTCCAGTTCCTAAGAAAGATAAAGAGCGTTCTTCATCTAAAGAATATTCTGGGCATTCTTCAGAATCCTCCAGACACAAGGAACACAAAGCAAAGACTAACAAGGCTGATTCTAATGTATCTTCAGGGAAAATTTCTGGGGGATCTTTGCGTTCAGAATATGGCACTCCTACAAAGTCTCCCCCAGCAGCTTTGGAAGTTGTGCCATGTGTCCCAAGCCCTACAGTACCTTCAGAAAAAGCCCCTTCAGATAAAGAGAGTTCAGGAAATTCCAATGCAGGTAGCAGTACACTGAAAAGAAAATTAAGGGGTGATTTTGATAGTGATGAAGAAAGTTTAGGTTACAACCTAGACAGTGATGAGGAAGAGGAAACATTAAAATCACTGGAAGAAATAATGGCTTTGAACTTCAGTCAGACTCCCGCAACTTCAGGAAAGCCTCCTGCTCTTTCCAAGGGGGTTAGATCTCAGTCATCAGACTATACAGTAAGTAGTTCTGTGACATTTATCTTTACTTGGAGAGGAAAAGATGAATTAGTGAAAGAGGGTAGATTATTAAAACTTACTTTAAAATTTATTGCAACTCATAATTAGACTGAAACTAGCATAATTCTTATTCAGTAAATGAATTTTGCATATCTTTTATTATTGTAAATCAGTGGTCTCCAAACTTTCTTAGTCACGTAGACCTTTTTAGTAACAACACAACTTTGAGCATGTACTCCAATATAAATGTATTATACTTAAAGATTATATACATGTACCACTATAATACTGTATTATTTCTGAAGCATATGCAAAAACATATTTTAAAAAAGAAAAAGATTAGTATTTTCCTATAGAAGTTATATAGAAGTTACTATAGACTAAGTTCTACTGGAGATTCTATAGAAGTTCCATATAAATAGAAGTTCTATTATTTTCTTCCTGCACCCCAACGGATCACCTTGCACACCCTCTGCTTTGGAGACCACTGCTGTAAATGAAGGTAGAGTGTAGAAATGTTGTTAATTGTGGTGTGCAATTTTATTTATAAAGTACTTCATTCTAACCTGGGGATAGTTGAATTACATTCTAAAATGTCTGTAAAATTTGGTGGGGAAGGTGTTAATATTCCAACCTAGTTAATATTCCAACACCTAAAATGAATTTTATTTCACAATAGGGTTTAGAAGAAAAGAGAGGGTAGCCACAGAGCTCTTGGGTGTTTACAGTCAGATCTTAGGCTAGCAGGTTATTGTAAGTGGTACTTTTCCTAATAGATAGTAAAATCAAATTGCCTGCAGTATAAAAGACTAGATTTAAAGCATGATGGTGAAAATTCTTAAGAAAGGTGTCATCCTGGCCCAGGTTATTGAAATAGAAAATAGTTTCTAGTTCTCTGAATAACTTCAGACATCCCAGATCATCCACTAAGTTGTGTTATAAAGTATTTCTGAATTTTCTCTTTACTTTAGGAACATGTTCGTAGTGGAACTTACACAAATACTTTAGAGCGTCTAGTGAAGGAGATGGAAGACACACAAAGGTTGGTTAGCATTATGATTAATTTGTTCTGTTTGACATACTGATGTTTATTTGGCTGGCTTTTGATTTACCTTAAAAAAGTGACGAGAAGCCAAGCATGGCAGCCCATGCCTGTAATCCAAGTACTTGGGAGGCTGAGACAGGAGAATTACAGGTTTAAGACCAACATCAGCAACTTAACAAGACTCTCAGCAACCTAGGGAGAACCTGTTTCAAAACAAAAAATGGCTAGCTAGAAGTGTAGCTTGAAGTCGAATGCCCCTGGGTCAAAACCCCAGCACCAAAAAAAAACTAATGAAAAATAAGCATGCATTTTGTGTTAGTACCAAGTTGTTTTTTGTTTGTTTTTTGATGTTGATTGTCTTAGAAATATAATGTGTTCTCTTGTTCCTAGGATGGATCAAAAGATCCAGGTTTTGGATCAGGCACATGCCTGTAATCCCAGTACTTGGGAGACCGAGACAGGGAGATTGCAGGTTCAAGGATAGCCTCAGCAATGTAGCAAGAGTCTCAGCAATATAGTGAGATCCCTGTTTTAGGATTTAGGGGCTGAGGATGTAGTTAAGTGATAGTTTGCCTAGATTTTTATAGTTTACCTACCATTTATTACATTAACATAAATTCCCGTTTCAAACAAAAAATAAAGGACTGGGAAGATAGTGATGATGACAACAAGCACTACTGCTAGAAAGCCTAACTGATATTATCAAGGGCGCACACACCTGTAATCCAAGCTGTTTACAAGGCTGAGGCAGGATGATCCAAAGTTCAACACCAGCCTGGGCAACTTTAGTGAGACCTTGTCTCAAAGTAAAAAGGACTGGGGATATAGCTCACTGGGAGAGCACCCCTGGGTTAAACCTCAGTATTGCAAACCAACAATAAGATCAGTTTATTGGTCTTCTAGTAATCAAATGAATGGTCTGGGCCAGTCTTTCTTAAAGTCCTGGGTCTAAACAAATGTTCAATTCCTTTATGCAGTAGAACACTATTCTAATATATTTATGGCTGAATGAAAGACTAATGCCTAAAATAGACTTTCTGTGTTTTAGTAAAAAATAGAGTACAATTTTGAACATCATGGTATATCTGGGAGACATGATTTGGCCTATAGTATAAGAAAACTTATTATATAATAGGGTACTTAATAAGTGTTTAACATGGTGTTGCTTTTAGATATCAACTAAGGTTTCTTTAAATTTTTTTTGTGTATGTGTATATATGTGAATGTGTGTGTGTGTGTGTGTGTGTGTGTGTGTGTGTGTGATACTGGGGATTGAACCCAGGGGTATTCTACCACCAAGCTACTCAGCCCTCTTTTATTTTTTTTTTTTAACTAGTCTCGCTAGGTTGATGAGTCTCACTACTTGCTGAGGCTGTCCTTGAACATGCACTCCTCCTGTCTCAGCCTCCCAAGTACTGGGTTTACATTTGTATGACACCATGCCCACCAGGTTTTTTTAATTTTTAGAGTAAACTATTTATCATAGCATTCCTTTAATTCTCAGGCTAGATGAACTGCAAAAGCAGCTACAAGAAGACATACGGCAGGGCCGAGGCATTAAATCTCCAATCAGAATTGGAGACCAAGACAGTACAGATGACGAGGATGGCCTCTTAGAAGAGCACAGGTACAGAATTTTTAATTATATATGCTCTGTTAAGGTTTACATTTTTAATTTGTTTTGTAAAATAAATGGGCCATTGGTGGGCATTTACATACTGAATAATGTATGCTGGGTTTGAGTCCATCTGTGATGCTGTTGAAAGTCAAATGTTAAGAGCTAAGTTTTACTTTTTTGTTTTTTTCTTCTGGTTATTATTCCTTTTCATAGAGACAGGATTACTGGCTTTTGACTATTAGCAGAAAAGAGGAGCAAAACATAACTTTTTCTCATGCTAGAAATTAATCTGGAATTACCATTGTTTTAAAGAAAGTTTTCTTTCCACATGACTTTCAAGTACAAAAGCCATATATGTTTTATAACTATTTAGTATTCAATAACTCTTTTTTATTTCAGGGAATTTCTAAAAAAATTTTCAGTTACAATTGATGCTATTCCTGATCATCATCCAGGTGAAGAAATATTTAATTTTCTAAATTCTGGGAAAATTTTCAATCAGTATACCTTGGATTTAAGAGACTCTGGTTTTATCGGACAAAGTGCTGTAGAAAAGCTTATTCTCAAGTAAGTAAAAAGTAACATTTTGCTTTTTATCTGTATAAAAAATTACTCTTAAGTGGGGCATGGTGATACACACATATAATCCCAGTATTTTTGGGAGTCTGAGACAGGAGGATCTCTGGTTCAAGGCCAGCCTTAGCAACTTAGACCATTTCACAATTTAAAGATAGGGCTAGGGATGTAGCTCAGGGGTAGAATGCCCCTAGGTTCAATCCCTAGTATCACAAAAAAGAAAACAATATCACAGAAAAGGGGAAAAGAAGATTGCTCTAAAAGACTTCTGACCAATGTAATCTCTTTTTTTTTTTTTTTTTAATAGTACTGGGAGTGGAACCCTTCTACCTCCGGGCTACACTCTCAGACCTATTTTTTATATTTTATTTGGAAACGGGGTCTCTTAAGCCAGCAAGGCTGGCTTCGAACCTGCGCAATCCTCCTGTCTCTGCCTCCCAAGTGTGGGGATTACAAACATATGCCACCACGCCCAGCCCCAATGTAATCTTTTAAAAAGTTAATTTCTTTTTTTCTTTTACTTTTTTGTGGTACTGGGGATTAAACTCATGGGCATTCTATCTCTGAGCTACACCCCCAGCCCAATTTTTTTTTTTTAATTTCAAAATAGGGTCTCAACCTGCAATCCTTCTGTCTCAGTTTCCCAAGTACTGGAATTTATAATGGTGTGCCACCTTACTTGGCCTAAAAGGTTAATTTCAATTGTGACCTGTTTAGTTTCCTAATCCTTTTATTGCTATTGGTATTTGTGTTTTCTTTTCTTTTTTTTTTTTTTTTTTTTTGGCAATTCTGGGAATTGAGCTCATAGGCATTCTATACTCTCAGCCCTATTTTTTTTTCTTCTTTATTTTGACACAGGGTCTTACTAAGTTGCAGAGGGCCTCACTAAATAGCTGAGGCTGGCCGCAAACCCACAATCCTCCTGTCTCAGTCTTCTAAGTACTGGGATTACAAAAGTGCGTCACCACACCCAGTTAGTTCTTTGTGTTTTCTTGCTAGTTGTTTGGCATATTATTTTATAGTTAGACTTAAGTTCAATATGTAACAAATGATTAGCAAAAGAACAGGGACTTAGGCTGGGCATGGTAGCACATGCCTATGATCCCAGTACATGGGAGGCTAAGACAGGAGAATCTCAGGTTCAAGGATAGCCTCAGCAAGTAGTGAGACCCTGCTTCAAAATAAAAATAAAATAGGGCTGAGGGTTTATCTTGGAGATAGAATGCCCCTCAATCCCACTACCACCAAAAAACAAAAAGGGCACTTAAACAGGTATACTTCCTACATAAAAGAAGTACAGACATGGGAAGTCCAGGACTGGTGTGTTGTTTTCACCATATAATCTCTTGTCCATCATTCTTAGCACCTTGTTGCTTTAGGTGCTACTGGAGCTACAGCTTTTATTTTCAGAGTGATTTCAGGCTGCAAGTGTACCCAGGTAAAAAGCAAGAGAAAGGCCAGGTGTGGTGGTGTATTCCTGTAATTCCAGTACTTAGGACGCTGAGATAGGAGGATCACAGGTTCAAGAACAGCCTCAGCAAGTAGGTAAACTCTCATCAACTTAGCAAGACCTTGTTTCAAAATGAAAAATAAAATTGGGCTAGGGGTGTAGTTTGGGGATAGAATGTCCCTAAGTTCAATACCCAGTACCAAAAATTTTTTTTTAATTAGAGAAAAGCAAAAATAGATGTTGAGATGGATAAATAGCAATCTATCACAATGCCTAAGCTAGTACGATTTCTCTTAGTATATGATATTTAGGTCTAGAGAGATCATAATAATTCTGATGCTGAGGGATTTGTTTTGTTTGTTTTGGTTTTGCAGTACTGGGAATTGAACCTCTGAGCTACACTCCAGCTTTATTTTTTATTCTTTATTTTGAAACAGGGTCTCACTAAATAGCTGTAATTCTGCTGTCTCAGCCTCCCAAGTACAGGTATTGCAAGTGTGCACCACCATGCCCAGTATTGATGCTGAATTTTATGAAGTACATTCTTAACCTGGCAGAAGCAGATGTCCTGAGATTTGATAAGTGTTCTCTTTCAACACTGCTAGCAAATGAAGCTTTGCCCACCAGATAACTGGAGCTAAACCAAAGAATCTGATCATCTTTAGACCATCAATTTTTTTTTCATGAGTAACCAATTACATTGATGGAGAGTCTACTACCATAGGATAATTTGTTTGCTCATTTCCCTGATTTTGTCAAATGTGATGGTAGAATTGTTTTGTTATGAACAAAATGGTCACATTGATGATACTTTGTTTTTTTCAGATCAGGAAAAACAGATCAAATTTTTTTGACAACACAAGGGTTCCTCACTTCTGCTTACCACTACGTTCAGTGTCCTGTACCTGTGTTAAAGTGGCTCTTTCGGGTAAGAGAAAGGTTTGGGGATTATAGTTGCCGTCACTATTTCCCAGTCAAAAACAAACTTCCTAAATGTAATTTTTTGGGTATATTACTAGAAAAAAATTCAGCACATGAAATTTAAGGTTTCAGTGGCTTAGAATGTGGCAAGAAGTAAAATAAGTAGTAAAAGTCATTGTAAGAGATTGTAGAGAAAATGATAATGAGCCCACATACCTATAATCCCAGCTACTCGAGAGCCTGAGACACACAGGAGAATAAAATTTCTAAGCTAAGCCCAGTATGGTGCCAGACATCTGTAATCCCAGTACCTGGAAAGCTGAGATAGAAGGATTATATGTTCAAAGCTACCCTCAGCAAGTTAGGCTCTCAGCAATTTAGTGAGACTCTGTTTCCAAATAAGAAATAAAATAGGATTGGGAATATACCCTGTAGGTAGAAGGCCCCTAGGTTACATCCCCTGTACCACACCCAAAAAAACCCAAACAAATACAATTTTTTGAAAGTTATAGAACCAAGCCAGGCGTGGTGGGACAAACTTGTAATCTCAGTACTTGGGAGGCTGAGACAGGAGGATTGCTCAGGTTCGAAGCCAGCCTCAGCTACTTTGTGAGGCTCTCAGCAACTTAGTGAGACCCTGTTTCCAAATAAAATATAAAATAGTTCTGGGAGTGTAGTCTGGAGGTAGAAAGCCTCTGGGTTCAACCTCCATTACCACCAAAAAAAAGTTCAAACCAGCTTCAGCAGCCTCAGCAACTTCCACTCTTATAATTATAAAAACTTAAAGGAGGGCTTAAAAATATATAGCTTGGTGTAGAGCACCCCTGGTTCAATTCTCTGTTGCATGTATGTGTGCATATATGCATAATCACAAATGGTAAAGTAGATCATAGGTTGAGGCTGGTTTCAAACCTGCAATCCTATTTCAGCTTCCCAAGTACTGAGATTACAAGTACGTGCCACCATGCCTGTCATAGATTTCTTTTCTTTTTCATGTTTATAGGAATACCTGTATACATTTTAGTATTTCAATTCTATTTAGTATTTTCTATTCATGTATATGTTTTATGCAAATCCAGTGTTTCTTAACACTTAAATTTACTTAAATAACTATCTTAATGCTTGTATTATATAAGTTGTAACTTTTAAGTAATTGGTATCATTGATTTTATATATATTCCCGATATTACCCCAGATACTTTGGACCTTCAAGCAGAAAACACCATCAAAAAAATGCGAGCGAGCGCATTTCATGGAATCCCATGTTTGGCAAGAAAGATTCTAGTAGAGCCTTTCATTCATTTTTTTATACTTGGCATTTCTGAGTGCCAGCTGTGCCAAGCACTAGAGAGAACAGCAGTGAAAAAAAAGTGTCTTTGATCTCAGGAAGCTCACATTTTAGTATGGAGGATACAAGCAATAAACAAATGTGGGTGTGCAAATTCATAAATGTTATACCAGATGTTAAATGCTGTGAAGAAAACTAAAATAGGCTACGGTAAATATAGAGAACACCATTTGGGAAGAGACATTTGCTTTTTAAATACAAGGTATGTGATGCCATGTATGGTGGCACACACTTATAATCCCAGTACTTGGGAAGCTGAAACAGGAGGATCCCAGGTTCAAGGACAGTCCCAGCAAGTAGTGAGACTCATCAACCTAGCAAGACCCTGCTTCAAAATAAAAATAAAAAATAGACTGGGAGGCCAGGCGTGGTAGCATGTGCTTATAATCCCAGCATTTGGGAGGCTGAGACAAGAGGATCACAGTTTGTTCATAGCCTTAGCTACTACTTAGTGAGACCCTTTGCAACTCATTGAGACTCTGTTTCAAAATAAAGAATAAAAATTAGAGCTGGGGGCATTGCTTGGAGGTAGAATGCCCCTGGGTTCCATCCCCAGTACCATAAAAAAAAAAATAGGGCTAAGGGTATAGCTTGGAGGTAGAATGCCCGAGTTTGATCCCCAGTAACACACACACAAAAATAAATAAAATAAAATAAGGTATTTGATGAGGGCCTTTCTGTTAAGGTGAGATCTGAGTAATGTTAGTTATACTCCTAAAAGGCCCTCTAATTTTCAGTAAGTGGACATATGCTCAGATGGTCTGACTTAGAAGTATTTTTCAGTGAAACTCAGCCATCTGAAGAAAGTGATGGAATGAGCCCTGTTCCTGTGTGAGAGAAGAACAAGTGTGTGTGTGTGTGTGTGTGTGTGTGTGTGTGTGTTTATTATAGATTGAACCCAGGGGTGTTTTACCTCTGGGAATACCCAACCCTTTTTTTTTTTTTGGTGCTGAGAATTGAACCCAGGGGGTGTTCTACCTCCAAGCTACACAGATCCTAACCCTAATTTTTTATTATTTTGAAACAGGGTTTCACTGAGTTGTTTGAAACAGGGTTTCACTGAGTTGCTGAGGACCTCACTAAGTAGCTGAGGCTGGCTGCGAACTTGTGTTCCTCCTGTCTCAGTCTCCCAAGTACTGGGATGACAAGCGTGCACAACCACCGTGCCCAGCTATTTTTTTAAACATGGTCTCACTGAGTTGGAGAGGGCCTCACTAAATTGCTGAGGCTGGCCACGAACCTGTGATCCTCCTGTCTCAGCCTCCCAAGTACTGGGATTATAGGCATAGACCACTGCACCCCACTAAGAAGAGCATTTTAAACAAAGAACAGCAGGTAGTGCAAAGACTGCAAGGCTGAAGCATTTGCTTTCAGTAGTTAGGAGCCTACTACTTGGATCCTAGTCATTTTTCTTTGTTTTTAATAGTCCTAATTAAATCAAAATTATCTCCCTACCGTTTTGAACTAGCAGTAATAATTATCTTTTCTATAACTTTCATAATAAACCTTGTCTAACAGTCTTTCGTTTCTTTTAAAATATCAAAACTCTCATCCTTCCCCATATTTTAAGATTCTCCAGTCCTTTTACAATCCTGGTCATCTTTCTGAATGACCTTCAGTTTATTAGTGTCACTCTGGAAGTATTCAGCTTCCCCCATAAATAGATGTACATTCCAGTGAGATACTTGCCCATATATCTCACCCATATATTTGTATTTATTATAACTTAAAAGTTCATTTGCTGTCATGCGAGGGCTTCATCATTCTCCAGCTGGGTATATCTGCTCTTAAACTTAAAAGTAAAACTTTGCATTTATCCATGTTAATTTTCACCTTGTTGATGTGGGCCTATCATTTAAAACCATTATTATAACCGGGTATGGTGGCACATGCTTGTAATCCCAGCATTTGGGAGGCTGAGAAAGGAGGATTATGGTTCACAGACAGTTTCAGCTAAATAGTGAGTCCCTTTCCAACTCAGTGAAAACCTGTTTCAAAATAAAGAATAAGCCGGGCGTGGTGGCGCACGCTTGTAATCCTCACGCTTGGGAGGCAGAGACAGGAGGATCGGGCAGGTTCGAAGCTAGCCACGCGCGCTGGCTTAAGAGACCCTGTTTCCAATTTTAAAAATGTAAAAATAGGTCTGGGAGTGTAGCCCGGAGGTAGAAGGGCTTCCAGGAACCCCAGTACCACCAAAAAAAAAAAAAAAAAAAGAATAAAATATAGGGCTGGGGGTGTAGCTCAGAGGTAGAATACCCCCAGGTTCCATCCCCAGTACTGCCACACACAAAAAGAAAAAGAAAAGCATTATTATAGCCAAGCATGGTGGCACAAGCATGTAATTTCAGTACTTGGGAGGCTGAGACAGGATCACAGATTTGAGACCAGCATCAGCAACTTTGTAAGGCCCTGTTTCAAAATGAAAAATAAAATAGGGTTGAGGGTATATCTCAGAGGTAGAATTCCCCTAGGTTCAATCTCCAATACTGCCTATAGGAGATGGGCATGGTGGTGTATACTTGTAATCCCAGCATTCGGGAGGCAGAGACTGGGAGACTGGAGGATCACAGTTTGTGGACAGCCTCGGCTACTTACCAAGGCCCTTCATAATTCAGTGAGACCCTGTTTCAAAAATAAAAAGACTAACTTAATGAGGCCCTCTGCAACTTAGTGAGACCGTTTCAAAATAAAGAATAAAAAATAGGGCAGAGGGTGTAACTCGGAGGTCAAATGCCCCTGAGTTCCATCCCCATACCCACAATAAATAATAAATAAATAAATAGACTAAAAACTAGGGTTGGTGGTATAGCTCGAAGGTACAATGCCTCTGGGTTCCACCCCCAGTACCACAAAAGAAAAAAAAAAAATAAGGCACTGATAAGCCTGTATAGTGGTGCATCCCTGTCGTCCTAGTTATTCAGGAGGCTGGGGCAGGAAGATTACTTGAGCCCAGGAATATGAGCAAGGACAACATAGTGAGACATCTATCTCAAAATAAACTGGGCACGATGGTGCACACCTGTAATCCCAGTACTTGAAATGCTGAGTTAGCAGGAAGACTGCAGGTTCTAGGATAGCCTCAGCCACGAGATTCTGCTTCAAAATAAAAAATAAAGAGCACTGTGAATGTATCTCAGAGGTAGAATTCTCTTGGGTTCAATTTCCCAGTAGCACAATGAATGAATGAATATTAATATATTAATTTGTATATATGTATGTTTTTAAGTATTTTTAGTAGCTTATGATTTGACTCTGCCTGTGATTTGATCAATTTGGTGTCTTTATTTCATTTAATGATATATTCTAGAAAGGCATTTTTGATAGTTTCAAATGTTCTATTTGTCTGATTATAAGTGAAAGTTGTAAAAAGCAAGCAGCATATTAGAATGGAGAGAACCCTGAATTTGGGGAATAGAGAAAACCCTGACTTTAAAGTTGGACCTAGGTGTGTGTGTGGGTGTGTTACAAGGGATTGAACCCAGAGGCATTCTACCTTCAAGGTATACTCCCAGCCCGATTTATTTCTTATTTGGAAATAGGGTCTCACTAGGATGATGAGGGTCTCACTACTTGCTGAGGGTTCAAACCTGTGATCCTCCTGTCTCAGCCTCCCAAGTACAGGGATTACAGGCACATGCCACCATACCCGGCCTTATTCTTTATTTTGAAACACTATCTCACTAAGTTGCAGAGGGCCTAAGTAGCTGATGTTGGCTGTGAACCTGCTTCCCTCCTATCTCAGTCTCCCAAGTACTAGGATTGCAAGTGTGCATCACCACTCCCAGCTTGGACCTGGATTTTTTTTTCCTGTGGTACTGGGGATAGAACCCAGGGGCATTATACCTCCAAGCTACACCCCGAACCCTATGTTTTAGTCTTTATTTTATTTATTTATACTTTTTTTATGATACTGGGGATGGAACCCAGGGACATTCTCCCTCCAAACCACACCGGAGCCCTATTTTTTATTCTTTATTTTGAAACAGGGTCTCACAGAGTTGCAAAGGGCCTCACTAAGTAGCTGAGGCTGTCCTCAAACCACGATCCTCCTGTCTCAGCCTCCCAAATGCTGGGATTACAAGCGTGTGCCACACTCCCAGTTGGACCTGGATTATTTATTTATTTATTTATTTATTTATTTATTTATTTTTGGTGGTACTGGGGTTCCTGGAAACCCTTCTACCTCCAGGCTATACTCCCAGACCTATTTTTTATATATATTTGTTTGGAAACGGTGTCTTTTAAGCCAGCAAGGCTGGCTTTGAACCTGCGCGATCCTCCTGTCTGGGATTATAAGTGTGCACCACCACGCCCAGCTGGACCTGGATTTAAAAAGCACTTCCTCCATGTATCCATGTGTCATATCAGGCATGATATTTAATCTATTGCTCATAAGTATAATGAGGATCACATCATAAAATTACTATAAGAAGTACACATGAACACCTTTGTATGTGCCTAGTAAATAATAAGTGCTATAATAAGTGCTTATGTTTTCATTCTTTTTAATTCTCTGTCATGTATCTGCTTTTGACAGATGATGTCGGTTCATACAGATTGTATTGTGTCAGTACAGATATTAAGTACATTGATGGAAATAACAATTAGAAATGGTAAGTATAAGCTGGGGGTGGCGGTGAACACTTGTAATCCCAGAACTTGGGGGGCTCAAACAGGAGGATCTGAGGTTTTGGGCCAGCCTCAGTTACTTAGTGAGACCCTCTGCACTTAATGAAACTCTGTTTCAAAATAAGGAGTAACAAAATAGGGCTGAGGGTGTAGCTTGGAGGTAGAATGCTCCTGGGTTCAATCCCCAATTCTGCACGCAAAAAAAGAAAAAAAGAAATGGTAAGTATATAAATTTACTGTGATTTATTGCACTTATTACTGGTTCTTTCATGATCTCTCATATTGCTACGTGTTAGTATATTTGAAAATGTAGAGTAAAAATTATTTTTATAATTAAACATCTTTTATAATTAAATACCAATCAAAAATGATGTTGGTGCATGCTTCTAATCACAGTACTTGGGAGCTCAGAGGAAGAATGCCCCTGGGTTTAATTCCCAGTACCAAAAAAAAAAGAAGAAGAAGAAGAAGAAAAGTTATCTAAGACAGGTGTGGTGACACATACCTTTCATTACAATACTTAGGAGGCTGAGACAAGATCACAGGTCAAAATCAACCTCAGCAACTTAGTGAAGCTCTCAACAACTTAGTGGGACCCTATTTCCCAGTAAAAATAAAGGCAGGGATGGGAGTATAGTTCAGAGGTAGAATACCTCTGGGTTGAATCCCCAGCACCACAAACATCTGAAAACAAAAAAGTATTTGAGCAAGGCACAGCGGCACACACCTGTATTCTCAGCTACTCGGTTAGACTATGGCAGGAAGCTTGCAAGTTGGAGGCCAGTCTTGGCAATTTAGCAAGACTGTCACGAAATTTTTTAAAAAATGAAAAGGGCTGAACATATATATTGCTCGGTGATAGAGTGTCTCTGAGTTCAACAGTTATATTCTGATATTCTATAATATAACTGTGTTGCTAACATTTCTATAACAGCTGTCATTTCTATAAAATCATTGTAATAATATGTGCTTCACATACAGTTAATCATTTTGCAAATGTGGGTTTGTAAATCAATGGTTTATAATAAAATATTTTCTTCTGTTAACCAGATACTTTCAGTGATTCACCAGTTTGGCCCTGGATCCCTTCGTTGTCTGATATAGCATCTGTGTTTTTCAATATGGGGATTGATTTTAGATCGTTGTTTCCTCTAGAGAATCTGCAGCCAGACTTTAATGAAGACAATCTAGTGTAAGTTTTCTTTTCATAATTAAATCTAAAAGCAGCATTTTAAACAACTTATATAAAATAATAGTTAATACTGATTTAATAAGTTCAATATTCATCCTTGATTTTTTTTTTAAATCTCTGAAATTTGAGGATGTGTGTGTGTGTGTGTGTGTGTGTGTGTGTGTGTGTGTGTGTGTTTACTGGGGATTGAACCCAGGATTATTCTACCTCCAATCCACACCCTCAGCCCCTTTTTTTATTTTTTGTTTTGAAACAGGGCCTCACTAGGTTACTGAGAGTCTCTCTACACTGCTACAGCAATCCTTGACCTGTGGTCCTCCTGACTCAGCCTCCCAGGTCCTGGATTACAGATATGTGACACAGCACAGACAGTAGTAATTTTTTTTTTTTTTTTTTTTTTTTTTTTTTTTTTTGGTGGTACTGGGGTTCCTGGAAGCCCTTCTACCTCCGGGCTACACTCCCAGGCCTATTTTTACATTTTAATTTGGAAACAGGGTCTCCTAAGCCAGCGCGCACAGCTGGCTTCGAACCTGCGTGATCCTCTTGTCTCTGCCTCCCAAGCGCGGGGATTACAAGCGTGTGCCACCACACCCAGTGTAATTTTTTTTTTAATTAAATACTTTAAAAACAAGAAAAAAAATTAAATAAAAACAAAAGATTTCAGAATAAACAACTAGAAGTGTGTGTCTGTATATAAAACATTACTAAGATAACAAGGGCATTGCTGGTGCACAATTGTAATCTCAGTGCTTGGGAGGCTGAAACAGGAGGATTATAGGTTCACAGACAGCCTCAGCTACTTATTTGAGGCCCTCATCAATATAATGAGACTTTATTTCAAAATAAAGAATAAAAAATAGGGTTAGAAGCCAGGTGTGGTGGTGCACACTTGTAATCCCAGTCCTTGGAAGGCTGAGACCACAGATCACAGACCAGCCTTAGCTACTTAGTAAGGCTCTCCACAACTTATTGAAACCCTGTTTCAAAATTAAAAAAAAATAGGGTTAGAGGTGTGGTTTGGAGGTAGAATGCCCTTGGGTTCAATCCCCAGTACCACAAAAAAAAAATAAATAAATAAAGCTGGAGCTCAGAGGAAGAATGCCTTTGAGCCAAATAAAACAGGGACGAAAAGAACTTTGATTAATGGGAAGCCTGCCATGCTTCCAGATATGAAAATTTAACCTTATAAATAATGAGATTCTCCGTGTGTTGTGGCACATGCCTATAATCCCAATACTTAGGAGTCTGAAACAGGAAGATTGCAGTTTTGAGACCAGCCTCAGCAGTTTAATGAGACTCTTAGCAACCTAGTGAGACCCTGTTTAAAAACAAAAAAATTAAAAGGGCTGAGGGTGTAGCTCAGGTAGAATGCCCTGGGTTTAATCCCCAGAACTACAAAAAATAAATAATGAGATCCTAATAAATGCCAACAGGATTTTGTGAAATTAGAAGTGAGTTCGGGCTATACAGGTAATTCTAAAGTCCTATAGAACCAGGTGTGGTAGCACATACCTGTAATTCTAGTACTTGAAAGGGTGGGACAAGAGAATTGCAGGTTTGAAGCCCACCTCAGCAATTTGGCAAGACCATATTTCAAAATAAAAAGGGACAGGGATAAAGCTGAGTGTGGTAGCACACACTTGTAATCCCATTACTTGGTAGGCTGAGAAAGGAGGATGGCGCAGGTTCAAAGCCAGCCTCAGCTACTTAGGTTCTCAGCAACTTAGTGAGACCCTGTTTCCAAATAAAATATAAAATAGGTTGAGAGTGTAGCCTGTAGGTAGAAGGCCCCTGGGTTCCATCCCCAGGACCACAAAGCAAAACAAAACACAAAAAGGGATGGATATAGTGCAAAGATAGACTATTAAGCTGGGCGTGGTGACGCATGTTTGTAATTCCAGCATTTGGTAGGCTGAGACAGGAAGTGCTCAGTTGGCTGCTCAGAGATAGAATTCCCCTGGGTTCAATCTCTAGTACCAACAAAAAGAAGAAAATTATTGCTAGTACAGTGTTGTGCATCTCTAATCCCAGCTATTTGCAAAGATAAGGCAGAATGATTTACAGTTCGAGACCAACCTGGGCAATTTAGGGAGCTCTTGTCTGTAAATAAAAAATGAGAAAACTTGTGCGCTTGGGAGGCTAAAACAAGAGGATCGCACAGGTTTGAAGCCAGCCTCAGCTATTTAGTGAGGCTCTCAGCAACTTAGTGAGACCCTGTTTCCAAATAAAATACAAAAATAGGTCTGGGAGTATAGCCTGGATGTAGAAAGCCCCTGGGTTCCACCTCCACCCCAGTACCACCAAAAAAAAAAAAAAAAAAAAAAAAAAGCCATGCATGCTGGTGCATGCTTGTAATCCTAGCTCCTAGGAGGCTGAGACAGGATAATTGCACAGGTTCGAAGCCAGCCTCAGCAACTTAGTGAAACCTGTTTCCAAATAAAGTATAAAATATCTCTGGGAGTGTAGCCCGGAAGTAGAAAAGCCCCTGGGTTCCACCCCCAGTACCACAAAAAAAGAAAGAAAGAAAGAAAGAAAGAAAGAAAGAAAGAAAGAAAGAAAGAAAGAAAGAGAGAGAAAAGTTCTTCACATATAGTTATGGAAGTATCTCCAAGGTATACTACTAAGTGATAAAAAGGGAGATACAAAACAGTATATAGTATGCTGTCATCTCTATTACAAATGGAGGCGAGGGGCATGGTAAAATTGTTCATTAAAAAAAAAAAACAGCCAGGCAGTGGCTCACACTTGGGATCCCAGTACTTGGGAAGCTGAGACAGAAGGATCACAGGCTCGTGGTCAACCTCAGCAACTTGGGCCCTCTACCACTTAGTGAGACCATGGTGACACACGCTTGTAATCCTGTAATCCCAGTTCTTGGGAGGCTGAGAAAGGAGGATCAGGGTTTTCAGTGAGCCTGTTACTTAGTGAGGCCCTCCACAACTTAATGAGACACTGTTTCAAAATAAAGAATAAGCTGGGCATGGTGGGCATGGTGGTGCATGCTTGTTAATACTACCATTTGGATTCCCACACCCTGCTTATGTTTTTAACCACACCACAACCATGGCCTTTTTTCTCTTTTTCTACAAAAAAACTAAGCAAAAATATCTGTAGTGTGTGTGTGTTTTACACTGGGTATTAAACCCCAGGGACATTCTACTTCTGAGCTACACCTCTGGCACTTTTTTATTTTGAAACAGGATCTGACTGATTTATTTGTTTCTGGTTTTTTTTTGTTTGTTTGTTTGTTTGGTTGGTTGGTTGTTGTTTTTTTTTTTTTTTTTTTTTTTTGGAGGGTCTGGGGTGGAACCCGGGGGCATTTGACCTCCGAGCTACACCCCCTGCCCTATTTTTATTCTTTAATTTGAAACCGGGTCTCACTGAGTTGCAGAGGGCCTCACTAAGTAGTTGAGGCTGTCCGCGAACCACGATCCTCCAGGTCTCAGCTTCCCAAATACTGGGATTACAAGCCCGGCCAGGATCTAACTGATTTAATCTGGCATGCTGGCCTTGAACCTACATCCTCCTTTATCAGCTTTTCAAGTACTGGGATTACAGGCATGTCCCACCACCTGGCTGGAATTATTGTTTCATATAACTATGGTAGTTTCTTTAAGCCATTCCTAAGGCCTTTACCTCCTACATAGCTTTTTTATACCCAGAGCATTGAAGATAATACCTTATAAAAAGTAGTTGGTTCAAAGAAAAACTAATGCATACAGATAGAAATTAGATCAGGGTTTGCCTCCTATGAGAGATAGCAGATTGACGTGTGTGTGTGTGTGTGTGTGTGTGTGTGTGTGTGTGTGTGTGTTTTTTATTGGGGATTGAACCCAGGGACATTCTACATCTAGGCTACATCCCAGCACTATTTTATTTTTTGATATAGAGTCATGCTAAATTGCTGAAGATTACAAACCTTTAATCTTCCTGTCTTAGCCTTCTAAGTACTGGGATTACAGCCATGTACCACCACACCTGACTGCAGTTAGGGACTTTTGTGGATGATGTTCTATGTTTTGATGTGAATGATGGCTACATTAGAATATACACTTATCAGCCAGGTGTGGTGGCACGCACTTGTAATCCCAGTATTTGGGAGGCTGAGACAAGAGGATCACAGGTTCAACGACAGCCTCAGCAACTAGTAAGACTCTCATTAACCTAGTGAGACCCTGTTTCAAAATGAAATAGGGCTGGAGATATAGCTCAGAGATAAAATTACCCTGGGTTCAATCTCCAGTACCAAAAATAAAATAACACACTTGTCAAAACTCAAAATGAGTACATTCCTTTTATTGTATGTAAACTGTTCCTCCCTAAAATACAGTTTTATAAAGCAGTTTTAGCCAGGCATGGTAGTGCACGCTTGTTATCCCAGTACTTGAGAGGCTGAGACAGGAGGGTCTCAGGTTTGTGCCCAGCCTTAGGTACTTAGGCCCTCCACAACTTCATGAGATTCTGTTTCAAAATAAAGAATAAAGAATAGGGCTAAGGGTGTATTTCAGAGGTAGAATGCCGGAGTTTCATCCCCAATACCATAA
The DNA here is from genome assembly GCF_963383645.1 of Muscardinus avellanarius. Classification (NCBI taxonomy): domain Eukaryota; kingdom Metazoa; phylum Chordata; class Mammalia; order Rodentia; family Gliridae; genus Muscardinus; species Muscardinus avellanarius. Next base: position 133,624,917 of record NC_137789.1, read on the forward strand.
GTAAATAAATAAACACTCAGTTTTGAAATCTGGGCACCATGGTACACACCTGTAACCCCAGCTACTAGGGAGATTGAGGATCATAGGTGTGATCACAAACAGGATCACAAGTTTGAGACCAGCCTGGACAACTTAATGAGGCCTCATCTCAAAAAAAAAAAAAAGACTTCCAGGAAGATGGCGATGGAGAAAAGCGGGGCTTATGAGCCCCGCTAACAACCAATCTCTTTTACCACAAAATCAGCGCCTTTCATAGCCAGAAAACACCATCAGCAGAGAAACAAAAAATGTAATTTCAAGGGACAGAGAAAAAGAGGGCTGGAAAAATGAGACACCAGAAACCAGACCGCAATGCTGCAGCTGGAGCCGCGGTGCGAAGCGGCGGGCACTATTTTCCCTTGCAGTACCAGGCTCCAAAGAGGAAGGGAACTCATAACAGAGCTCAGAGCCACAGAGGAGATACGCCGGTCTCACACCCGAGGACACGGCAGCAGCGCCTTACTGCCGGCAGCAGCGGTGAGCTCACTGGACAGCACCAGACCAACGCACTCAACAACCCACCAGGCAGAGAGGAGCAACGGACAGCGAGCTGAGGTGAGCCGCTGTGGATCAGCTGGGAGGAATTCGGCAGATTTCTCGGCACAGGGAGCATCTAAAGCTCCCAGAGGCTGGGCTCAGCACCCTGCAGGGACTCAGAGCAGAGCTCAAAAACAGAAAAGAAATACGCAAGCCTCACAGCCGAGGGCATGGCAGCAGCGCCATATTGCTACCAGCAGCGGCGGCAGCAGCAAATTCACTGAGTCCACGACAGCTCCATCTGTGCACTCAACAACAGTGAGTCAAATTGTGTCCCCTAGAGGAGAAATCCCAGTACTATACTACCAGGGACTTGACCCAGTGGGGGAGTGGTGGTTGGCAGAGATATCACACCATAGGAGAACGTCCAATCTGGCACCCCCGCATGGTCTAAAGCAGCCTGGATTGACTCCCAGGGTCTGAGACTCTGCGATACAACCCTTTAAAGGAGTAGTGGTGACTGAGATACCACAGACTTGAGATCCAGAGCACCTTAAGTGAAATCGTAGTGACCCAGGGAAGAACCCAGAGAAGGCACAAACTTCCGAAATCATGGGAAAGAGGAATAACAATGGAGAAATGAATGCCCACAACCCCACAACATCAGAACCTGATAAAACAGAAGTTCAGAGATTTCTAGAAGATCAAATCAGGAAAATAACTGTAGAAATAATAGAGGTGTTTCGAAAAGAATTCAGAGAGAGCCAAAGAGAGATAAAGGATGCAATTAATGAAGTAAAGGCCTCAATGCAATTAATAAAGTAAAGGTTGTACAAACAACCGACTAGACCACATGGAGAATAGAATCTCGCTCCTAGAAGATGATCGTTCAAAAAATGAACGCATAGTTTCTAATTTAGAAAAAAAAATCCGACAGCAGGAATCTGACATGGAAGAAATATGGGCCCATTTTAAGAGAGCTAACCTAAGAATAATTGGAATAGAGGAGTGAAAAGAAGGTGAAATCAAAGGGTTCAACAATCTTTTCAAGGAAGTAATAGCAGAAAATTTTCCAAATGTAGAGCAAGAGGTCGATACACAGGTCCAGGAAACTTATAGAACTCCCTTTAGAGAGGATCAGAGAAGAGGATCCCCACGCCACATAATTGTCAAAATGACCAATGTGGAAGCCAAGCAGAGAATCTTAAAGGCAACAAAAACAAAGGGCCAAGTGACTTTTAGAGGCAAACCAATTAGAATCACTCCAGACTTCCCAAACCAAGTCATGAGAGCTAGAAGGGCTTGGAGTAACATATTCCGAACTCTGAAAGAAAACAACTTCCAGCCAAAAATTTCCTACCCAGCAAAACTTTCTATCAAATTAGATGGGGAAATAAGAAGCTTCCACAACAAACAGAAACTGAAGGAATTTATGTCTTCAAAACCAGCACTAGAGAAAATACTCAAAGAGATTAACTACAAAGAAGAAATAGGTAACACACACCAGAACCAGAGAAACAAGATTTTCCATCCAACAGACAACTAAGATTGGTTATCTGTGGAGATTCATTATTTATGTTAGTCTTTTACCTATCTCTAAATTGTATCGTTTGCTTTTATTGTTGCTAATTTTTAGGATTTCTAGTTGAAATATTAATATACCTTCAGATATAGCATTTGGAAATATTTTATCCCATTCTATCAGTAACTTTTAACTCTGTTTACATTGTCTTTGGATATACAATATGTTTTTTTTTTTAGGGAGTTTATTTACCCTTCTGTTGCCTGTGCCATTGAAATCATATCCAAGAAATCACTGCCAATTTCAATGTTGTGAGGTTTTATGACCCAGATTTTCTTCTAAAAGTTTATAGTATTAAGATATATATTCCGGTCTTTTATCTATTTTGAGTTAATATTTGTAAATATGTTAGGTAAGGGTCCAATTTTATTCTTTTTCATGTAATTATTATTTTTCAACAATATTTAGTTAAAAGATTAGTACTTCCTCCACCAAATGTTCGTAGAAACCTTGTCAAAAATAACTTGACAATATATGGAAGAATTTATCTCTAGGCTTTTATTTAACTCAAATGATTTATATATCTGTCTTTAGAACAGTACTACACTGTTTCAATTATTGTAGCTTTATATGGTTTGAAATCAGAAAATATACATCTTCTAGCTTTGTTCTTCGAGATTGTTTTGGGTATTTAGAGTCCATATTCCATATCAGGATAGATTTTTTTCTGAAAAAAAATAAATGTATGATAGTTTCACCTAAAAAAAAAAAAGAAAAAAAATTCTCTAATAAGAAAGAAAGCAAAAAGAAATATTGAAATGTTATCTTTAAGTCATCAAAAGCTTGGTATCAGACAAAGGAAACTGTTATGTGAGATTATCATCATTAATATTGGATAAATTGCTATAAAACTAGATGTCAACCACTAAGCCAAGCATGGGAAGGAGGGATGGGGAGGGAATGGGATGGGGATCGGGTAGGGGCTAACTGGGCGATGTGTGCATGTATGTCTACAAAATTATTTTCTTTATACCATTATGATGTATGAATACATTGCACCAATAAAAAATAAATTTAAAAAAAATGTATGAACATACAAAAAGAAAAACTGGCATAGTGGCACACACCTGTCATCCAGACTTGAAGACTGAGACAGGAGGATTGCAGGTTCAAGGCCAGTCTCAGCAACATAGCAAGATCCTTTGGTAGCTGGGAGGTGAAATACCCCTATGTCCCCATTACCACACACACAAAAAAAATTTAGTTTTTCTTAACATGAATAATTGTTCCTAATTTCAAATTGCTTTATTTACTTAATAGTTCTGAAACACAGATGAGAGGAGAAAAAGAAAGTGAAGATTCATCTTGTAAGCCAGTTTTTACAACTCTTCCTGAAACCAACATTTTAAATGTGGTTAAGGTAGGGAAAAACTTTTTTGTGTGTCTTTAGTAAAGCTTGAACCATTTTAGTTTTATAGGTAATTTTCCTTAGTTACCAAAGAAAACTAATTTTTTTTTAAATTCTACTAGTTTCTTTCTAGGAGAACTTTCTAAGCAATAATCTTTATATTGAAGGTTGTTTTTGAGCCTGGCGTGGTGGCACACGCTTGTAATCCCAGCGCTTGGGGGGCTGAGACAGGAGGATCACACAGATTCAAAGCCAGCCTCGGCAACTTAGTGAGACCCTGTTTCCAAATAAAGTATAAAATAGATCTGGGAGTATAGCTCAGAGGTAGAAAATCCCCTGGGTTCTACCCTCAGTACCAAAATAAAAAGTACCAAAATAAAAAGGTGGTTTTTGCTGTTCTTATTTTTGTTTTAATATTAAGAGTGAGAGGAAAGCTGGGCCTGATAATGCACACCTAATATTCTAGTACTTAGGAGGTTAAGACAAGAAGATCACAGGTTCAGAAACACCCTTAGTAACATAGAGTCTCAGCAACATAGCAGGACTCTGTTTTGAAAATTAAAAAGGTATGGGGGTGTACCTTGGAGGTAGAACGCCCCTGGGTTCAATCCCCAGTACCATGCACACATAAAAAGATAGTTTTGAAACCAGTAATTTTTTAGAATTAGGTATAGAAAGAAAAAATACTACTTAATGATTAAGCATTAATAACTCTGAAACCATTTTTAGTGTTTGAATCAAATCATTGATACTGACCAATTAAGAAAACCTCAAAATGGAAAATAGAGAAAATACTACTACATAATGCAGCTAATTATAAGCATGAGTATTTCTAGTCTTTTCTGGGCATCTGATACTTGTTTTCTTTTGCCAAAAATATTGTATAATTAAAAGTCTTGAGGTAAAATATATCTAAGTTGCTTTATGTGTTTGTCTCAAGTTTCTAGGCTTGTGTACATCTATACATCCAGAAGGTTATCAAGATCGTGAAATAATGTTGCTGATTTTAATGTTGTTTAAAATGAGTTTGGAAAAACAGCTGAAACAGATTCCTCTGGTAGATTTTCAAAGCCTCCTGATAAACCTGATGAAAAACATCAGAGATTGGAACGCAAAGGTAACATTACTTAAAACCTCAGTATTGGTATTTTGTACAGCATCACAATTTGACTTTCACTTTTACAAATTGACTTTTAGAGAATTAAAAGTGTTTCTAGCCGGGCGTGGTGGCTCACGCTTGTCATCCCAGCATTCGGGAGGCTGAGACTGGAAGATCGCAGTTCGCAGACAGCCTCAGCTACTACTTAGTGAAGTCCTTTGTAACTCAGTGAGACCCTGTTTCAAAATAAAGAATAAAAAATAGGACAGGGGATGTAGCTCAGACGTTGAGTGCCCCTGGGTTCCACCCCCAGTACCATAAAAAGAATTGTTCCTAAGTTCAGTTAAGATCTCTAACAAATGAAAAAGGAACTAAGGAAAGGAATGTGTTTGCTGGAAGTGTATTCTTTAATGATAACAGTCTTTCCTAAAACTGCAGCTGTTTCAACCAAAATATGTTTATTGGGGATTTACTATGGACAAGCGTTTACAGGTACTACAGGTTAGCTGTGTAAAGGTTGTACCCTTGCTCTCATGGAGCTTGCAGCCTATGTAGAGTTAGATTATAAACACATAAAAGCAGTTTATGATAATGTGTCAGGTTGTAATTAAGTGAGGCAAATTAAAGCAGGATAGGGTACGAGAAAGGTATGGCAGAGATGCCAGGCTAGTGCATGTGAGAAGTCAGGAAAGACTTTCCACAATGAGCTTCGAATACAGAGACCTAAATAAAATGATGGTAAATCGTACTTGATTAGAATTTGAGTTATTCATGCTTACACTAGTCATACTTAAAACTGGACTTTCAGTTAAACTTCTATAGCCAAATGGAGTATGAACATGTATAATTTTGTTAAGCCTTTTAAATTTTTTTTTTCCATGCCGGGTGTGGTGGCGCACGCTTGTAATCCCCGCGCTTGGAAGGTGGAGACAGGAGAATCACGCTGGTTTGGAGCCAGCCTCGCTGGCTTAAGAGACCCTGTTTCCATATAAAAAAGTTAAAAAATAAGTCTGGGAGTGTAGCCTGTGGGAGTGTATCCCGGAGGTAGAAGGGCTTCCAGGAACCCCAGTACCACCAAAAAAAAAAAAAAAAAAAAAATTTTTTTCCACAACCATTTTTGTTGCTCCTTTTTCACAAAAGTAGGGCAAACTAATAGATCCTCAGCTTCAAAAAGTATCAAGATGTAGTCAATCTTGTTTTTGTTAATCCTACCTCATACTTCCTGCCCCAACTGATCAGATTATTTTGATGCAGCTGTTAGACTTTTAAAACTACTAGAAGCGGGGTGTGGTGGCACAGACTTGTAATCTCAGTACTTTGGAGGCTGAGACAGGAGTATCTCAAGTTCAAAGACAACCTCAGAAACTTAGTGAGGCTCTCAGCAACCTAGTTATACCCTGTTTCCAAATAAGATATAAAAATCAGGTTAGGGATGTAGCTTGGAGGTAGAATGCCTCTGGGTTGAATTCCCAGTACCAAAAAATAAAAATACTGGAATTAGAAGCCGGGCATGGTGGCACACGCTTGGAATCCCAGCATTCAGGAGGCAGAGACCAGAGGATGGCAGTTTGTGGACAGCCTCAGCTACTTAGCGAGGCCCTTTGCAACTCAGTGAGACCCTGTTTCAAAAATAAAATGCTAAAAGGCTGGGCATGGTGGCACACGCTTGTAATCCCTGCGCTTGGGAGGCTGAGACAAGAGGATCACACAGGTTCGAAGCCAGCCTCAGCTACTTACTGAGGCTCTCAACAACTTAGACCCTGTTTCCAAATAAAATATAAAATGAAACTGGGAGTATGGCCCGGAGGTAGAAAGCCCCTGGGTTCCACCCCCAGTACCACCAAAAAATAAAATACTAAAAAATAGGGCTGGAGGTGTAGTTTGGAGGTAGAATGCCCATGGGTTCCGGGAAAAAAAAAAAAAAAAAATATATATATATATATATATATATATATATATATATATATGTATATATGTATATATGTATATATGTATATATTGGAATAGAATCCCTAAAATGGAAAAAGTTTCAGGTCAAAAGATACATGCTCTCATGCAGCTCTCATTATATACTTTTGGGAACTTATTTTTGTGTTTAGATAATCTTATTCTTCCAAGAAGAACTGTTAAAATATAGAGAGCTGGGCGTGGTGGCGCATGGTTGTAATCCCAGTGCTTGGGAGGCTGAGACAGGATGATCGCACAGGTTCAAAGCCAGCCTCAGCTACTTAGTGAGGCTCTCAGCAACTTAGTGAGACCCTGTTTCTAAATAAAGCATTAAATAGGTCTGGGAGTATAGCCCGGAGGTAGAAAAGCCCCTGGGTTCCACCCCCAGTACCACAAAAATAAAATAAAATAAATATAGATAGAAATTATATAACATAAAACACGAAAGCCAAGCGAAATTCTCATAAATGTGTTTGGTCTAATATAATTTAGAATAAAATAATCTGTGTTTTGTACATTTTAACAGGTTATAGACTTCATCCATTTAAAAAAAAAAAATTTGTTCTAAGCCATGCATGGTGATGCGATCTGTAATCCCAGTACTTAGGAGGTTGAGACAGAAGGATCACAGCAACATAGTGAGATTCTTAGCCACTTAGTGAGACCCTGCTTCAGAACAACAAAAATAAATAAATAAATAAATAAATAAATAAATAAATAAATAAATAAATAAAATAAAAGGGACTGGAGTTGTAGCTCAGGTAGAATGCTCTTGGGTTAAATCCACAGTACCAAAAAAAAAAAAAAAAGAATATTCTATTTTATTAGTGCTTCCATTAGGACAGTAGAGAATTAGATTCAATTCTCCTGTCTTGTTTGAAAAGAAATTTTGCACATTGTTTTTTTTTCAGGTGCCTGAACTCTGTCTGGGCATAAATGAACTCTCCAGTCATCCTCACAATCTTTTGTGGTTGGTACAACTAGTTCCTAATTGGACATCACGTGGAAGGTATTGAAAAGTGAGAATTAAACATTAAGAAATTTTATAATGTATCTGTGAATGAGATGCTCATGGGTCCTTTGTTTCCATTCATCATTCTTTGAATGTTAGATCCTTTTATTTCATATTCATTTGTGGGGAAAAGTTGATAACCTGATTCTTATTCTTAATTCAGATAGTTTTATAATATTCTTGGATATTCTTTTTAGTTTATCAGATAACAAACAGTACATGTCAAAAAAGTGAATTATGAAAATAAATTAGCTTTTTTTATTTCTGGTAAAAAGTATTCCAGCAATAAAATAGATTTTCTGTGACTAAAGCAACAAGGACAAAGATCTGACTCCCAGCCGAGCAAGTGGTTCATGCCTGTAATCCCAGTACTTTGGGGGCTGAGACAGAAAGATCACAGGTTTGATGTAGCCTCAGCAAATTAGTGAGACCCTGTTTCAAAATAAAAAATAATAGCTGGGCATAGTGGTGCAGGCTTGTAATCCCAGTACATGGGAGGCTGAGGCAGGAGGATCACAGGTTCACAGCCAGCCTCAGCTGCTTAGTAAGGCCCTCCACAACTTAGTGAGACCCTGTTTCAAAATAAAGAATAAAAATGGGGCTTTGGGGCACACAGCTTTAATCCCAGTACAGGGGAGGCTGAGACAGGATCACAGTTTTGAGGACAGCCTCAGCAAGTAGTGAGGCCCTGTTTCTAATAAAATATAGAGCTTGGGGTGTAGCTCATAGGTAGAATGCCCCTGGGTTCCATCCCCAGTATTTTTTTTTTTTTTCAGTACCGGGGATGGAACCCAGGGGCATCTACCTCTGATCTACACCCCCAGCCCTATTTTTATTCTTTATTTTGAAACAGGTCTCACTGAGTTGCAAAGGGCCTAAGTAGCTGAGGCTGTCCGTAAACCGTGATCCTCCTGTCTCAGCCTCCCAAATGCTGGGATTGCAAGCATGCGCCACCACGCTCGGCAACTCCTGTTCAGCCTTCTCTTTAAACATTGCCTACATCTGATTAGAATCAGAACTCCTTTGGCTTGATCATTTGCTTCTCAGGTATTATTAATTAAAATGCCTTCTAAATATTTTTAAATTCTAATTCCAGGCAATTGAGACAGTGCCTCAGTCTAGTGATTATTTCAAAACTTTTGGATGAGAAACATGAAGATGTCCCTAATGCCAACAATCTGCAGGTATGAATATTTTTTTTAATAAAATAGGAGAGGTGGTGAAGTGTAGGAAAAATCCATGACTCCTAAGTCAAAACTCCTGGGATTATATATCAACTCTCAGGCACAGTAATATTTATATACTCTTTAGTATGATATTTAACTAACAAGATCCAGTTTCTTTTTCTGTGAGATGGAGATAGTATTATACCCTCTTCCATGTAGGATGGTTGTGGACAGTTAGATGAATTAATAAATGTTTAAGTGTGGTGGCACATGTCTGTAATCCCAATACTTGGGAACCTGAGACAGGAGGATAGAAAAGTTTGAGACAAACCTTGGTAACCTCTTTTTTTCTTTTTTTCTTTTTTTCTTTTTTTTTTTTTTTTTTTTTTTTGGTGGTACTGGGGTTCCTAGAAACCCTTCTACCTCCGGGCTACACTCCCAGGCCTATTTTTATACTTTTTTATTTGGAAACAGGGTCTCTTAAGCCAGCACGGCTGGCTTCAAACCTGCATGATCCTCGTGTCTCCACCTCCCAAGCGTGGGGATTACAAGTATGCACCACCACACCCGGCTCTTGTTTTTTCTTGGTTAATCCTTGGTAACTAGGATTTTCTTAATACTATACTGTACGTACTCATATATAACTACAACTAAATAAGTACTGAGGGAACCACATTTAAGCCCTACAATGTAAAAAGGCCATAGTAGAACAGATAAAGATGCAATTAATACATAATAGTTCTGCAGTTTCTTTTTCTTTGTGGTACTGAAATCCTGGTATTGAATCCAGGCGCATTCTATGGCTAGGGTATAGCCCAGTCCTTTTTATTTTTATTTTATTTTATTTATTTATTAGTGTGGGGGGGGGTACTGAGGTTTCTGGAAGCCCTTCTACCTTCGGGCTGCACTCCCAGACCTATTTTATTTTTTGGAAACAGGGTCTCCTAAGCCAGCATGGCTGGCTTCGAACCTGCGCGATCCTCCTGTCTCCACCTCCCAAGCGTGGGGATTACATGTGCGCCACCATGCCTGGCTTTTATTTTTATTTTGAAACAGAGTCTCCCTAGGGTGCTGAGGCTGATCTTGTACCTGTGATCCTATTGTCTCAGCCTCCCAAGTACTAGAATTACAGGTGTGCATTGCCACGCCTGGGTTACGATTCTTATCTTATTACTAACCTTGATAAGTTGAACAAATTTAATTCAATAATGTCATTTTATATAATGGCACATTAGGATTTTCTCAATCGTGTGTGAGTGGGGGGGTTACTGGGGACTGAACCCAGGGACATTCTACCTTTGAGATACATGCCTAGAGCTGGGCATGGTGGCGCACGCTTGTAATCCCGGCATTTGGGAGACAGGAGGATCTCAGTTCGTGGACAACCTCAGCTACTTAGTGAAGCCCTTTGCAACTCACTGAGACCCTGTTTCAAAATAAAGAATAAAAAATAGGGCTGGGGGTGTCCCTCGGAGGTAGAATGCCCATTCCCAGTACTGTCAAAAAAAAAAAAAAGTGAGATACATGCCTAGCCCTCAGATGGCCTTACTAAGTAGCAAAGACTGGCCCCAAACGGATAGTCCTCCAATCTCAGCCTCCCAAGTACTAGAATTACAAGTGTGTGCCACCACTTCTGGCTTGATTTTTTTTTTTTAAGTACTGGGGATCAAACCCACGGGGATTCTACCTCTGAGCTACCCTCCAACCATATTTTACTTTTATTTAGAAACAAGGTCTCTGGCCAGGCATGGTGGCACATGCTTGTAATTCCTGTACTTGGGAGGCTGAGACAGGATGATCACAGGCTTACAGCCAGCCTCAGCTACTTAGCGAGGCCCTTTGCAACTTAGTGAGACCCTGTTTCAAAATAAAGAATAAAAAATAGGAGCCGGGCGTGGTAGTGCATGCTTGTAATCCCAGCATTCCAGAGGTGGAGACAGGAGGATCACAGTTTGTGGACAGCCTCAGCTAATACTTAGGCCCTTTGAAACTTCGTGAGACCCTGTTTCAAAATAAAGAATAAAAAATAGGGCTAGGGGTGTAGCTCGGAGATAGAATGCCCCTGGGTTTCATCCCCAATACCACTAAAAAAAAAAAGGACTGGAGGTATCAGCGAAAGTAGAATGCCCTTGCTTCAATCCCCAGTTCCACAAAAAAAAAAAAAAAAAAAAAAAAAAAAAAGAGGAAGAAAGGAAGGGAACAAACAAGGTCTCTATAAATTCTTGAGGCTGGTCTTGAACCTGCAATCCTATCTCAGCTTCCTAAGTGGGATTCCAGGCATGTACCCCGCACCTGGCTTGAGCTTGCTTTCCTTTCTTTTCTTTTCTTTTCTTTCTTTCTTTTTTTTTTTTTTTTTTTTTTTTTTTTTTTTTTTTTTTTTTTTTTTTTTGGTAGTACTGGGGTTCCTGGAAGCCCTTCTACCTCCGGGCTACACTCCCAGACCTATTTTTACATTTTTATTTGGAAACAGGGTCTCCTAAGCCAGCGTTTGAACCTGCGCGATCCTCCTGTCTCTGCCTCCAAAGTGCGAGGATTACAAGCGTGCACCACCACGCCCGGCTTTCTTTTCTTTTTTTATCAAACATCTTTTTTGTGTGTATGGTACTAAGGATCAAACCCAAGGCCATTCTGCATTCAGGCTATATCCCCAACCTCTTTTTTTTTTTTTTTTTGGTGGTACTGGGGATGAAACCCAGGAGCTCTCTACCTCTGGGCTGTACCGCCAGATCTATTTTTATATTTTATTTGAAAACAGTCTTACTAAGCTACTGAGGTTATTGAACCTGTGATCCTCCTGTCTCAGCCTCCCAAGTACTGGGATTACAAGTGTGCACCACCACGCCAAGCTCTCTCTAAATTGCTGAGTCTAAGCCGGGTGTGGTGGCGCACACTTGTAATCCCTGCACTTGGGAGCTGGAGACAGGAGGATAGCACAGGTTCGAAGCCAGACCCGCTGGCTTAAGAGACCCTGTTTCCAAAAATAAAAAAGTATAAAATAAGTCTGGGAGTGTAGCCCAGAGGTAGAAGGGCTTCCAGGAACCCCAGTACCACCCAAAAAAAAAAAGAAAGAAAAGAAAGATAAATTGTTGAGTCTATCCTTGAACCTGTGATCCAACTGTCTCAGCCTCCCCAGTACTAGAATTACAGATATGTGCCACTGCACCTTACTTACTGAGCATCTTATAGTGTTTCTTGTCCCAAATTTTTTTGTGTGTGGTACTAGGAATTGAACCCAGCAGGCATTCTACCTTTGAGCTATACCCCCAGCCCTGTTTTACTTCTTATTTTGAAAGAGGGTCTCACTAAGTTGTGGAGGGCCTCGCTAAGTAGCTGAGGCTGGTTGTGAATGCAATCCTCCTGTCTCAACCTCTCAAGTATTGGGATTACAAGCGTGTGCCACCACACCTGGCTTCTTTTCCCAATTTAATTACTTCTTTCTATAGGGAAATTCAGCTTTGCTGACTTTTAAATAATTTCACAGCCAAGCATGGTGGCATACGCTTTTAATCCCAGTACTTGGGAGGTTGAATCAGGAAAATTGCAAGTCCAAAGCCAGCCTCCGCTGCTTAGTGAGGTTCAATTTAGTGAGACCCTGTTTCAAAATAAAAAGTAAAATAGAGCTGGGGATATAGCTCAGAAGTAGAGTGCCCCTGGGTTCAACTTCCAGCACCAAAAATAATAATAATTTCACAGAGAGAGCATTCCGTGGAGTGTCTGTGTAATATCATTTGGCCTCTTCCTTAGCACATATTCTAAATTATAAATATTAAATCTTTTTTTTTGGTTGGGTGCTAGGGAATAGAACCCAGGGGAATGCTACCTTCAGTCTACACACCTCACCCTATTTTAGTTTTTATTTTGAAACAGGGTTTTGCTAAGTTGCTCAGGGTCTAAGTTGCTGAGGCTGGCGTTGAACCTGGGATCCTCCTGTCTTAGCTTCCCAAGTACTGGGATTACAAGCATGCTCCACAAATCCTAAATCTTTAAATACAATTGAGAACTTTTTTTTTTTTTTTTTTTTTTTTTTTTTTTTGGTGATACTGGGGGTGGAACCCAGGGGCTTTTCTACCTCCGGGCTATACTCCCAGACCTATTTTATATTTTATTTGGAAATAGGGTCTCACTAAGTTGCCGAGAGCCTCACTAAGTAGCTGAGGCTGGCTTTGAACCTGTGCAATCCTGTTTCAGCCTCCCAAGCGCGGGATTACAAGCGTGCGCCACCACGCTCGGCCAGTTGAGAACTTTTAAGTAAACTGGAAATGGATATCATATATAAAGAAAGCCAAGGGACAAAATTAGAAAAATGAACAGTGGACATACTGGGGGGAAACTGACTTAGAAAGAGAAACTGTATTGCTTAGTTTTGCTCACTGTCTCCTCTTTCTTTTGATAGATATCAGTCCTACATCGCTATCTTGTACAAATGAAGCCTTCTGATTTGTTAAAGAAAATGGTCTTGAAGAAAAGGGCTGAACAACCAAATGGCACTATTGATGACAGTCTTCATTTAGAACTTGAAAAGCAGGTATCAAGAGCTGAATCTCCAAGAGTAAAACAAGAGCATAAAGTGAACGATATTTTTATTTACTGATATCATGAATTCAGTAGTGTGTGTGTGTGTGTGTGTGTGTGTGTGTGTGTGTGTGTGTGTATGCGCACGTGTGTTAGTGTTACTCAGGATTGAACCCAGAGACATTCTACTTCTAGGCTACATCCCCAGCCCCATTTTATTTTTATTTTGAAACAGGGTCTTGCAAGATTGATGTGAGTCCCACTGTTTGCTGAGGATGGCCTTGAACTTGCGATCCTACTATCTAAGCCTCCAAAGCACTAGGATTTAATAATCTTAAGAGTTGAGAATTTAAGTATGGTTGTTGGGGGTTTAATCCTGGGAATATTTTTTGTAGCTCTGTGCTAGGACAGTTGTGAGGTAGTAAAAAGAAGGAACTTGTATTAGGAAAACAAGCTTAATTTCAATGCATGGCTTTTCATTTTCTTACCAGTGAGGTTAAATCCTTCACCCTTCCTAGGCAGCTTTCCTAATGGATAAACAAAATGACACCTCTGCTTGCTAAGTCAGCTATTAACTTCATTCATTTCTTTAACAGGCATATTACCTGACCTACATTCTACTTCATTTAGTCGGCGAAGTTAGCTGTTCTCATTCTTTTTCTTCGGGACAACGGGTAGGTAATGTTTTATTATTGTTGTTTTATAAATAGGTGTCACCATTGATGGAGTGAATGTGCATGCTTTAGTTAGGAGAAAATTTTAATTTTAATAAAAGTTAACTGGAAAGAGGGGGGTAATGGTAACCTCCAATAAAATATAAAACAGGTCTGGGAGTATAGCTCAGAGGTAGAAATCACCCTGAGTTCCATCCTTAGTACCACCAAAAGAAAAGAAAAGAAAATGTTCAGTTTGTTGAGGTGTAGCTTAACTCCCATAACTTGCAACAGTATAAGCTATTCATAAGATATAAAGGTCACCAAATACCAGCTAGGAACTGGTTTCTTTCCACTTATTCTCCCACTCACTTTTTTTTTTTTTTTTTTTAGAAATAACATTTGCCTCCGGGCGTGGTGGTACACACTTGTAATCCCTGCGCTTGGAAGGCTGAGACAGGAGGATCACACAGGTTTGAGGCCCGCCTCTGCTGGCTTAAGAGACCCTGTTTCCAAATAAAATATAAAATAGGTCTGGGAGTATAGCCTGGAGGTAGAAGGCCCCTGGGTTCCATCCCCAGTACCACCCAAAAAAAAAAACAAACAAAAAAGAAATAACATTTGCCTTCAAAATTAAATTGAAATGAAGTCAGGCTACTTCAGAAATGGATTTCTGAATTATCTCATATGAATTTAACTTCTTTTATTTATGTATTTATTTATTTATTGGTACTAGGATTTGTTTTTTGTTTGGTTGGGTTTTTTTGGTGGTACTGGGTGTGGAACCCAGAGGCTTTCTACCTCCGGGCTCTACTCCCAGACCTTTTTTTATATTTTATTTGGAAACAGGGTCTCACTAAGTTGCTGAGAGCCTCACTAAGCAGCTGAGGCTGGCTTCGAACCCGTGCAATCCTCCTGTCTCAGCCTCCCAAGCGCGGGGATTACAAGCATGTGCCACCATGCCCGGCTTATTGGTACTAGGATTTGAACCCAGAGACATTCTACCTCTGAGTGATATCCTCAACCCTCTATTTTATTTTTATTTATTTGTGTGTGTGTGTGTCAGTGTGTATCTGAGTGTTATTGGCAGTTGAACCCAGAGATGTTCTACCTATGTGCTATACCTCTAGTACTATTTTATTTTTATTTTGAAACAGGGTCTGACTGGGTTGATGAGAGTCTCACTATTTGCTAAGACTGTCCTCAAACCTGTGATCCTCCAGTCTTAGCCTCCCAGGTACTGGGTTTACAAGTGAGCTACTATGCCTGGCTTTATTTTCCCTAGGTTGACAAGTCTCACTACTTGCTGAGGCTGTCCTCAAACCTGTGACCCTCTTGTCTCAACCCCCTAACTACTGGGATTACAGATATGCACCACCTTGCCTGGCTCAGACTTTTTATTTTAATTCTTTTTTCCATATTCATGGGGAAAGTTCTTATTTAATTCCTCTTTTTTTATATTTTAGCTATTCCAATTCCTGCTTTAGTCTTTATTTACTCGTTTTTCTTTTAATACTGGAGATGGAACCCAGGGACTTTCTACCTTTGAGCTACTCCCCCAGCCTATTTTATTTTTCATTTTTGAAACTGGGTCTTACTGCTAGGTGTATAACATACACCTGTAATCCCCGTTCTTGGGAAGCTGAGACAGAAAGATCACAGGCACAAGGCCATTTCAGCAACGTAGACTCTGTTTCAATATTTAAAGAAATAAGAAGGGTTGGGGGTATAGCTCATAGATAGAATGTCCCTGGATTTAGTCCCCAGTACCAAAAGAGAAAAAGAAATTGGTCTGGCTAAGTTGCTGAGTCTGGCCTCAAACCTGCAATCTTTCTGTCTCAGCTTTCCATGTCCCAGGATTGATGGCTTGCAACACACTCATCTATTCCAGTCCTGTTTTTTTTTTTTTTTTTGGGGGGGGGGATGTACTCTGGGTAGAATCCAGAGGCTTTCTCCCTCCAGGCTATACTCCCAGACCTATTTTATATTTTATTTGGTTGCTGAGAGCCTCACTCAGTATCTGAGGCTGCCTTTGAACCTGTGATCCTCCTGTCTCAGCCTCCCAAGCACGGGGATTACAAGCATGCGTCACCACGCCCAGCTTCCAATCCGTGTTTTAAAACATGACACCCTGGTCAGGCATGGTTGCACATGCCTGTAATCCCAGTACTTAGAAGGTTGAAACAGGAGGCTCACAGGGTCGAGGCCTGTCTCAGCAACACAGTGAGACCCTGTTTCAAAAGGGAGGAGACAGTTCAGGTTCAGAGGCTGAATGTCTCTGGATTCAAGCCCCTAGCTCCCCTCCAAAAAGGGGAGGTGTCATGAGAGAAGTGATACAAGACTGGTTAATATGTTTTTATAAATACTATTATACATAGCACTATGTTCATTCTTTTGATAAATAATTTATAATCCTACATGGCCTTTATAATTTTTATTTTTCTTATTTTATTTATTTATTTATTTATTTATTTATAGAACTGGAGATTAAGCCCAAGGGCATTCTGCCTCTGAGCTACACCCCCAACTGTATTTTTCATTTTTTTACTTTGAAACAGCATCCCACTATGTAATGGAGGGCCTCACTAAGTAGCTGAAGCTGGCTGCAAACCTGCAATCCTCTTGTCTCAGTCTCCCAAGTACTGGGATTGCAAGCATGCGCCACCACGCCCCGCTTGCCTTTATAGTTTTTAAATATTTTTTCTGATGAAAAAACAATTAACAGCCAGGCGTGATGGCACACGCTTGTAATCCCAGCATTTGGGAAGCTGAGACCTGGAGGATCGTGGTTTGCGGACAGCCTCAGCTACTTAGTGAGGCCCTCTGCAACTCAGTGAGACCCGGTTTCAAAATAAAGAATAAAAAATAGGACAGGGGGTGGAGCTCGGAGGTCAAATGCCCCTGGGTTCCATCCCCAGACCCGCAAAAAAAAAAAACAATTAGCCAAGCATGATGGTATACTCCAATAATCCCAGTACTTGGGAGCCTGAGACAGGAGGATCACAGGTTCCAGGACAGTCTCGGGAGGAAGTAAGACTCTCAACAACCTAGTGAGACCCTGTTTCAAAATAAAAATAAAATAGGACTGGGGGTGTAGCTTGGCAGTTTAAATGTCCCTGGGAGCCCGGCATGGTGGCACACGCTTGTAATCTCTGCATTTGGGAGACTGAGACAGGAGGATCATGGTTCTCAGATAGCCTTAGCTAATTAGTGATGCCCTTTGCAACTCACTGAGACCCTGTTTCAAAATAAAAAATAGCTGGGCGTGGTGGTGCACGCTTGTAATCCCCGCTCTTGGGAGGCGGAGACAGGAGGATCGTGCTGGTTTGGCTTAAGAGACCCTGTTTCCAAATAAAAAATATAAAATAGGTCTGGAAGTGTAGCCCGAAGGTAGAAGGATTTCCAGGAACCCCAGTACCACCAAAATAAATAAATAAATAAATAAATAAATAAATAAATAAATAGAATAAGGCTGGGCGTGTTGACACGCGTTTGTAGTCCCATCATTCAGGAGGCTGAGACCAGAGGATTGCAGTTCGTGGACAGCCTTAGCTACTTAGTGAGGCCCTCCGCAACTTAGAGAGACCCTATTTCAAAAAAATAGGGCAGGGGGTGTAGTTCGGAGGTAGAATGCCCCTGGGTTCCATCCCCAATACCTAAAAAAAAAAAAAAAAGAACGTTCCTGGGTTAAATCCTCAGTACCATCCATACACACAAAAAACGTCAGTAAGCCAGGCCTGGTGGCGCATGCTTTTAATCCCAGCTTTCGGGAGGGTGAGATTGGAGGATCACAGTTCACAGACAGCCTCAGCTACTTAATGAGGTCCTCTGCAACTCAGTGAGACCTGGTTTCAAAATAAAGAATAAAAAATAGGGTGGGGGGTGTAGCTCGGAGATCGAATGCCCCTGAGTTCCATCCCCAGACCTGCAAAAAAAAAGTCAGTAATTATTGTAAAATCCTATAAAGTAGTACCCAGTGCCCTTCTATAAATTTTTCCATAATTTGTTCATATACTAACATAATTTTCACAAAAATGGAGTCATACTAGTCATGTAATTTGCCACTTGTTTTTGTGTGTGTGTGTGGTACTAGGGATTGAACTCAGAGGTATTCTACTTTCAAGCTATACCCTCAGCTCTATTTTATTTTTTTATTTTGAAACAGGGTCTCACTAGGTTGATGAAAGTCTCACTACTTGCTGAGGCTGTCCTCGAACCTCTGATCCTCCTGTCTCAGACTTCCAAGTACTGGGATTACAGGTGTGTGATACCATGCCCAGATTTGCTACTCGTCTTTCTTAACCATAAGATATTATTAGCACTCTGTCGTAGCTATAGTATTATAGAAAGAACCTTTGTTGAGGAACTTGTACATGCCAGGAAACCGCTTTGCCACTGAGCTGCATCCCCAGCCCTTTTTAAATTTTATGTTGAGCCGGGTGTGATGGCGCACACTTGTAATCCCAGCGCTTGGGAAGCTGAGACAGGATCGCACAGGTTCAAAGCCAGCCTCAGGTACTGAGTGAGGCTCTCAGCAACTTAGTGAGACCCTGTTTCCAAATAAAGTATAAAATAGGTCTGGGAGTATAACCTGGAGGTAGAAAAGCCCCTGGGTTCCACCCCCAGTACCACAAAAAATAAATAAATAAAAATAAATAAATTTTATGTTGAGATAGCATTTTGCTGAATTCCCCAGGCTGGCCTTAAAGTTTCAATCCTCCTCTCTCCTCCTGAGGAGCAGCTATTACTAACCTGTGTCACCAAACCTGGCTTCTGTGTATTTTTAAAATTAACAATAAACCATAACCATCCTATTGTCATGGAAGTGACTATTTTCACTGAAAGAATTGCTATTATGATAGATGATTAAACATAAAGATACTGTTAACTGGGGAAATGATTGATTTTTAATTATATAGTAATTCTAACTGCCTCATTTCTTAATTTGTAATGCTTCAGAGTTATTTTCACCCCTCTTGTTTGTTTTGTTTTGCACAGAAACACTTTGTGCTACTCTGTGGGGCTTTGGAAAAGCACGTTAAGTGTGATATTAGGGAAGATGCGAGACTTTTTTATAGAACTAAGGTAAGTATGTTTTTTATGCATCATTAGTTGGATTTTGTTTGTTTAATCTTAGTTACAATAATATTTAAGGAAGAAATGCATGTAATCCTCCTTATTTATTTATTTATTTATTTATTTATTTATTTATTGGTACTTGGGATGGAACCCAGGGACCTTCTACCTCTGAGCTACACCCCCCAGCCCTGTTTTATTTATTTATTTTGAAACAAGGTCTCACTAAGCCGCAGAGAACCTCACTAAGTTGCTGAGGCTGGTCGAAAACCTGAAATCCTGTCTCAGCCTCCCAAGTACTGGGAAGCATGTAAGGAGCCCAGTATGGTAGCAACAAACTATGGTTATCCCAACTTCTTGGATACTAAAACCAGAGGATCCCAAGTTCAAGATCCTGTCTCAAATAAAATAAAAAGAGTTGTGGATATAGATCAGTGGTGGAGCACTTGCATAGCATGCTGTGAACGCCCTGAGTTTAATCCATAGCAGGACAAAACAAAAACCATATCATAGTGGCTTAGTTAATTTGGTAGAGTGACTATAGCTTATTGGTAGAGGGCTTGCCTATCTTTTGTGTGTGTGTGTGTGGGGGGGTACTAGGGATGGAACCCAGGGGCTTTCTACCTCCAGGCTACACTACCAGACCTATTTTATCTGAAAACAGGGTCTTACTACGTTGCTGAGAGCCTCAATAAGTAACTGAGGCTGGCTTTGAACCTATGTGATCCTGTCTCGGCCTCCCAAGTACTGGGATTACAACCTTGCACCACCATGCCCGGCTTAAGACTTTTTCTTAATAACAGAAATCAGCTTCTATCAAGTTTCTCTAGCTAGATTGCAAGTGAAAGAAAAGATCTCAAAGCAAATACATTTTTTCACTTTTGTTCTAAAACTCAGAAGGAAGCCGGGCGTGGTGGCGCACGCTTGTAATCCCCGCGCTTGGGACGCTGAGACAGGAGGATCGCACAGGTTCTAAGCCAGCCTCATAATAAATAAAAATATCATAATAAATTAAAAAAACTAATACAACTTCACCAGTTATTCATTTTCCTACTTAACTTTACTAAATGCATATACTACATCTAAATGGGCATTATTCAAATGACTGGCTTTTGCAGCTACTTAATGTATGATGCAAAGTTATAAAGCTGAGACTCACATTCTATGAGTATTCCAAACACAAGAGGAAAAAAGGAATGTACTTTACATTATAAAAGTTAAATGAACCGGGCGTGGTGGTGTACCCTGATAATCCCAGCATTTGGAATGCTGGGGAGGCTGAGACTGGAGGATTGAGGTTCAGGGACAGCCTCAGCTACTTAGGCCCTTAGTGAGACCCTATTTAAAAATAAAGAATAAAAAATAGGGCAAGAGGTGTAGCTTGGAGGTTGAAAGCCCCTGGGCTCCACATATGTTTTCTCTAATATGCCCAAACTAGGGACTATTAGGAATACCAGAGGGACTCCAGATAATGGAGGGGAAACCTCAGCAAAGCTGAAATGGAGGGGTAGAAGACAAAGAAAGGCTGAGGTTGATTAATGGAGAAGTTACATCCAATATACGTAAAAGTATGAATGTAGCATGGTTGACTTGGACACTCACTGCTGGGAAGGAGAAGTAGGTAGTGGGGGGGAAGGGCACCAAGAACAGTTTGAATGTATGCCAATTTCAATATGATCCACATAAAAATAAATAAATAAAATAAAAAAGCTAAATGATGATTTGAGAATAAAACAATCCTTACAAGTTTTAAAAAAAACTATTGTTTAATTTTATATTTCAGGAAAAATTCAAATCATTCTACTAATACTAAAGTTGCTTTTCTACTTCATGCTCTTAAATTTGGCTTTTTTTTTTGGTGGTACTGGGGATTGAACCTAGGATCAATCTATCTCTGAGCTTTATCACCAGCCCTATTTTATTTTTTATTTTTGCTTTTCTATTTTTTTTTTAAATATTTTTGGGTGGGGCAGGAGTACTGGGGATGGAACCCAGGGGCATTCTACCTCCAAGCTTTACCCCCTCCCCTATTTTTTATTCTTTATTTTGAAACCGGGTCTCACTGAGTTGGCAGAGGGCCTCACTAAGTAGCTGAGGCTGTCTGTGAACCGCGATCCTCCAGTCTCAGCCTCCCAAATGCTGGGATTACAAGCGTGCGCCACCATGCCCGGCTTAAGCATAAGGTTTTTAATTTGTAAAATGGGAAAGAAAAATCTATGGCATTTCAGTAGTGCTGAAAGAATTTTTCTCCTTCAGAATATGTATGTATGTATGTATGTATGTATGTATGTATGTATGTATGTATTTGGTGGTACTAGGGGTGGAACCCAGAGGCTTTCTACCTCCGGGCTATATTCCCAGACCCATTTTATATTTTATTTGGAAACAGGGTCTCACTAAGTTGCTGAGAGCCTCACTAAGTAGCTGAGGCTGGCTTTGAACCCGTGCAATCCTCCTGTCTCAGCCTCCCAAGCGCGGGGATTATAAGCATGCACCACCACGCCCGGCTGTATTAGATTTTAAATTTTCAGGTACTTGCCGGGCGTGGTGGCGCACGCTTGTAATCCCTGCACTTGGGAGGCTGAGACGGGAGAATCACACAGGTTCTAAGCCAGCCTCAGCTACTTAGTGAGGCTCTCAGCAACTTAGTGAGACCCTGTTTCCAAATAAAGTGTAAAATAGGTCTGGGGGTATAGCTTGGAAGTAGGAAGCCTCTGGATTCTACCCTCAGAACCACAAAAATAAATAAATAAATAAATAAGTAAATAAATAAATAAATAAATAAATAAACAAACAAATAAATTTCCAGGTACTACATATCTAGTACTGATGTTCCACAATGGCAGAGCTCCCCAGATGTGATTCGTAGGCCGCCAAAAAGAGAATATTGCTAAAGTGATAAAAGTTTGTATTTATGGTAAAATGTGAGCTTTGCACAGACTTCTAAACTTCTAAACATAGGATTAAAACAGGTATATAAAGAGGATTCAAGCCAGCACACGCCTATAATCCCATTACTTGGGAGGCAAGACAGGAGAATCACAAGTTTGAGGACAGCATCAGCAATTTAGCAGACCCTCTTTCATAATAATAATTTTAGAAAAAGGTCTAGGAGTATAGCTAGAAGTAAAACACCCCTGGATCCAACCCCAGCACCAAAAATAAGATAAAGAGGATTCATATGACTTTGCAGAAACATTAAGGTCTTAACAGTGAATTTTGGATCTTCTGTTTTTTTTATTTTGGTGGTACTGGGGATAGAACCCAGACGAATTCTACCTCTGGGTTACCACCCCTAGTCCTATTTTATTTATTTTATTTTGTTTCATTTATTTTTTGTGGTTCTGCGGATTGAATTTAGCATTCTACCTCTGAGCTATTGCCCCCAGCCCTGTTTTATTTTTTATTTTGAAACGGGCCTCACTAAATTGCAGAGGGCCTCCTAAATTACTGCATCTGGCTGGCTGCAAACCTGTGATCCTCCTGTCACAGACTTCTCCAGCGCTGGGTTTACAAGCATGCACTAAGATGCCTGGCAAAATTTTGATCTTCTCGTATATGGAAAAGAACAAATGACAAACTTTATGTTCGTGGTTCTAGAGATGAAACCCAAGGGCATTCTACAAGAATCTTCAAGCTACGCTCCCGAGACCTTTTTTTTTTTTTTTTTAAACAAGGTCTCACTAAATTGTAGAGAGTCTCACTAAGTTTCTGAGGCTGGCCATGAAGCTGCAGTCACCTCCCAAGTATATACCACCATGCCCAGCTTGAGTCTTTCAAATAAAAGCTAGTAAGGTGGGAATAGCCAAAGCCTTGGGCCTTAAAGCATAGTCCAAGTTTAGCTTCTCATGCATGCTAGGCAAGCAGTCTACCACTGTTACATCCCTAGCCCCACCCTTTAACTTCTCTAAGTGTTCAAAATCCAGCAGGTCAAAAAATATAAGTTCCTGAGGCATAGTGGCTCATGCCTGTAATCCCAGTGATTCAGGAGGCTGGGGTAGGAGGACCACAAGTTAAAAGCCAGCCTAAGCAACTTAGTGAGACCTTGTCTCAAAACTTAAAAAAAAGCAAAAAAGCAATGGGGAACACTCCTGGATTCAATCTTTAGTATTGCAAGAGAGAGGGGGGGGGGAGAAAAGAGGAGAGGAGAGAGAGAGAGTGACGGAGAGAGGGGGGGAGGGAGAGAGAGAAGAGAGAGGGGAGAGAGAGAGAGAGAGGAGAGAGAGAGAGTGACAGAGAGAGGAGAGAGAGGGGAGAAAAGGGGGGGGGGGGAGAGAGAGCGCGCACGCTTATAATCCCCGCACTTAGGAGGCTGAAACAGGAGGATCATGCAGGTTCAAAGCCAGCCTTGCTGGCTTAAGAAACCCTGTTTCCAACTTAAAAAAATATATAAAAATAGGTCTGGGAATGTAGCACAGAGGTAGAAGGGTTTCCAGAAACACCAGTACTACTAAAAAAAAAAAAAAAAAATTATTTTTGAAGGCAAGAAAAACAAAAGTTCTTTAATAACTAGTAGAAATTCGAATTCTAAGTTATTCAGTACTTTAGATTATGTGATAAAGAAAAGTTTTGGACTATTTTTTGAAAGACCTCTTAAAGATTAAGAACTTCCATGACAAAAACCAAATTGAATCATTGCATGTGCTCTTGTTAAAACTACAAGATTTTTTGTATCAATGTTAAATTGATGATATATGAGGATGTTTTAATCTGATCCCTTTTCCTCTTTTGGTATTTTTTAAGGTAAAAGACTTGGTTGCCAGGATACATGGAAAATGGCAAGAAATAATCCAGAACTGTCGACCTACTCAGGTATCGTTTTATTAAGGTTTCATTGAATCTTAATAGTTTTATTACAAGTTACTCTTCATATTGTTTGGAACAAAGTGTGACAAAGCACTTAGCCAGGCATGGCGGTGTGTTTATAACCTCAGTTACTTACTGAGGCCTTCACAACTCAGACCCTGCTTCAAAATAAAGAATGAAAAATAGGGCTGGGATGTATCTCAGAGGTAGAATGCCCCTGGGTTCCATCCCCAGTTCTGCAAAAAGAAAGAAAGAAATTTTCAAAGAAATATATAATAAAGACTTTATATTAGCTAGTATGGTCATGCACACCTGTAATCCCAGCACTTGGGAGGCCAAAATAGAAGGATCTCAGGTTCACAGCCAGCCTCAACAGCTTTGTACACCCTCTTCCAAAATAAAAAAATAAAATGGAGCTGGGATTTAACTCAGAGGTAGAATTCCCCTGGGTTCAATCCCCATTATCAGAGAGAGGCGCGGGGGGGAAGAAAGTGTGTGTGTGTGTGTGTGTGTGTGTGTGTGTGTGTGTGTGTGTGTGTGTTTTCTCATTACTGGGGATTGAACCCAGGGGCATTCTACCTCCCAGCTATGCCTTCTAGCCCGATTTTATTTTGTATTTGTAAACAGGGTCTCACTAAGTTGCAGATGACCTCTCAAGCAGATTTTATAGCACAGTGTTACATACCTGTAATTCTGGTACTTGGAATGCTGAGATGGGAGGATTGCATGTTCAAGGCCAGCCTCAGCAATTTAATGAGACCTTGTTTAGCTGGGTGTGGTGGCGCACGCTTGTAATCCCTACACTTGGGAGGCGGAGACAGGAGGATTGCACAGATTCAAAGCCAGCCTCAGCTACTTAGTGAGGCTCTCAGCCACTTAGTGAGACCCTGTTTCCAAATAAAATATAAAAAGGTCTGGAGTATAGCCCGGAGGTAGAAAGCCTCTGGGTTCCACCCCCAGTACCACCAAAAAAAAAAAAAATGAGACCTTGTTTAGGGGTATAAGATTACATTACTTTCATTGTCAAAGTGCATTGTGATTAGTAGTTTTATAAAGATTAAGTCATAATTTGATTAAATTTGTCCCCTTTCCTTTTCTAGGGGCAGCTTCATGACTTCTGGGTACCAGATTCTTAACAGGAATTTCAGCAGCAAAAATATGAACAAGAATTCATTTGGAGGCTTTCCAAGAGGAATAGAAAAGAATCACTACAGAATACAATGGAATACTAAGAAGAGGCCTGTCAGATGTGCTTTTGAATGCCTAGTATGGAGCTGGTAATGAAGAAATCGCCATTTGTGAAGCAGATGTGAAATGTGATCTGCTTAGCTTTTAAGACAACTGACCTTTTAAAAAAGGAGGGAGGAATAGAAGCAGCTAATAGTCACCTGTCCTTATTAATTCCTCTTGTTAAATTGTAAGCCAATTATCTTTCTTCTAGATAAAATTTTCGGCACTTAGATAATCATGGGAAATATGGAAGAAGAGTTTGGACCAACTTTAAGAAGTTGGACATGGTTCCAGTGGGTTTAACTTTCCCTCTTGATTATTTTAAGATGCAAAGGCAGAGTTTAATAAGGAAAGCATAGCTCTCTTCTGAACTCCTTATAAACCACAGGAGATTTTAATCTCTACATTCTTCTTCACTATTCAAGATTATAAATATACTAGGTTTTAAAATGCATTTAAACAATTAAGAAAAAGGAAGTTAGTGTATTTGTCAGATCCCTCCAAAGAAGAAGAGGTTAAGCTATAAAGTATTGGCTCTATTTTTAAAATGCCAAAACATTCATATGTGATTTGTTTTAGATTTCTAGTGCACATACATATTTTTAAATACTGGTTAAATCTTAGAATCTAGACTAAATCTTTGAATTCTGTCTCTCAATAACCGTATTACAGAAATCTCTATTATAAAAGCTTATAAGATCTGGAAAAGCTTTTCAAAACACAGTTTCCATGAATATGTAACTTTGCCATAGACCTGGATGGTGTTTATTCTTTGGAAGACAGAGAGAGAGGGAGAGAGGGAGAGAGAGAGAGGGAGGGAGGGAGGGAGGGAGGGAGGGAGAGAGAGAGAGAGAGAGAGAGACTGACTGTGTGTGTGTGTGTGTGTGTACATACATACACATACGCATAGATGTGATGCATTCACGTATGCTTGTATCTTGAAGTTGTTGCACTTGAAAACCACAGCTGCTCGATCTTAAACACTGGAAAGCCATCCTTTGGTTTAATTAGTGGAGAGTTAATAGAAGCGTACCTGCTGGCTTTTGCCCAAAGGCCCTTACTAGCCAACTGAAAAGTTCATTTGTTGACTAAGCGTTCCTTTTAGGAGCATTTGTTTCCTGAAAGAAATACCAACTTTTGTTTTTTCAATATTGACTTGGGTGACTTACTGTCTCCTGAGTACTCTAATTTAATTTCCAGTTGTGGGGGGAAAGATGATGGAGGGAAGGGAAGAAAACTAGACTTGATGTTTTTATAGTTCAAGAGGGAGAAAACGAATTTTAAGAACTTTCTACCTCTAAGTTGAGGCTTAGGAGTAAAAAACATTTTATCTTAAATTAATCATTTAAAATAGCATCAGTACATTTTGAGCTCATGTCAAGCATTGGGCAGTTAGAGATTTTATAGGAAAGACTAAATAAATCTAGTTTCCAAGAACCCAGGCTGAATGAAGCTCCAGAGTCAGACCAACAAAATTTTATTCTGTGTTGAGTTTACTGGTAAGAATATTATCTTGATACTACCTCTAAGGGTATTGTTACAAAAATGCCACTTATGGTTAAAGAGATAGATACAAAGAGTTATATTTGACAGAAGCTTGAAACTCTGGCATCTATCTGCCCAACAATGGGGGCTTTCACTCTGTAATTTAATACTTTGTAGATACATTATTTGTGTGTAATTTTATAAGTGTTCATATTTTTCTCATTTTGCATTGTGTAAAGTGTACAAAATCTGGAAGTATAAAATACTGCTTATATTGCTTGTAATTACAGTGTGTAAATATTTTCTAATTGTGTACATTGATGGGGTGGGGGGAAGACAAGTGGGTTATTCAGGTTTTTTTTTAAATGACCCTTTTGTATTGCAGTTTCAACAGATAACTGCCCATCAAATTTAAAGCCACTTTGATACATTTTTATTTAACTGTTCCAATAAGAAAAATCTATTTTTAATTGTCTTTCTCCATTAAGAAAAATACTTTATCTGTCCCTTTAAAATAAGTGACCAGATATCAGTTTAGGCCCTTTTATTTATGACTCTGGTAGAGGTCCTCAGTCTCCAGGTCATAGTCCAGTCAGTATTTGTGTTTGGATTCTCATAGAAATTTTGTGATTCTCTTTTAGCACAAGTAGCCCATGGTTTTTCTCCCAAATGAAGTATTTTCCTCCTCCCTCTGAGTCCCCATGCTTTGGCTCCCTCCTGCCGCTGTGGCCCAGTGAGTGGGACGGTGGAGAGGGAGAAAGTGTTCGTTGCACAGAGAATGCCAGGCTGCATTTGGGACTTGGCAAACAAAGCTTGCACTGAGTGGTGGTGTGTTTGGCGGTATTACTGTGCCAAAAATCACCTTGTCTCATTATCTGGATGTGTATGTCAAACTTATTGCCCTTATTGCAAGCTAAAAATTAAGGTACTTGTGTTTATGCTTTTGTGTGTGACTGTTTGCCTTTACTAACCTGCTTTTCTTGTTACCTGAATATAACTCTGCTAAGTGAAGAGGCTCTCAATGCACAGGATTCGCGTGGCAGTCCAGTAACCGCATTTGTACATTTTCTGTCTCCTGAGGGCAGTGGTGCCTTGGTCACCTTTGAAAGGTTGGCGTTTTGTTTTGAAATTCAAGTAGTAGCTTGCTTTGACTTCACAAAAATCTCCCCAAATGTAAAGATAGATAATGAAGTGTTATCATCCAGGCTCAGTTGGAGCATCTGCATTTTTATTTTTATGAAAACAGATAAGTTGGTGGGGACCAATAGGCCAGTAATAATATGTGGAGTCTTTAAACCAAGAGTAATTTTTAAAGTAAAAAAAAATAAAAATAAGTGACCCATTAACAAGTGAGGGAATTGGAGGAGGGGCTGACTGTTGGTTGGTCTCTGAGGAGGCAAGAGCAGGGAGGCTGGCTGGCAGGTAGAGCAGTCAGCATGATCTTGGTGGCCATTCTTACTCACCAGCAGTGTTGCTGCCCTGCATCATCTGTGTGTTTGTTTTTCCTGGGCAGTCCTGTCAGCCACTTAACCCATCAGCTCTTAGGCAGTAAATGCAGATTTTCTTTTTCTTTTTTCTTTCTTTAAGATTTTATACTACATCTTGTTTGAAGTCCAATGAATGTATGTGTGTGTTATTAAAACTGCTTTTTCTGTTTGAACATGTGTTTGGTAACATTTATTTGGGAGTGGGGGTGGTTAAGTATCTGGAATTCCCTGTTGCTTCCCCTACCCCATCCCCTATTCTCTAAACTGATTTATTCCTTTCTTCCTCTTTGGGTTCTCCAATTGTTTTAAGCTTGATGCTCCTGTTTCTGAAAAACACAAAGCCACAGCTGTATACTCTTCACTTTTTTTCTTTTTTCCTCTTGGTGGTGATGGTTCTGAGAATCTTAGGGACAATCTATCTCTGAACTAGCCTTGTTGGGGGGGGGAGGTATTGGGGATAGAACCCAGGGGCTTTTCTACCTCCAGGCTATACTCCCAGACCTATTTTTTATTCTTTATTTGGAAATAGGGTCTCACTAAGTAGCTGAGGCTGGCTTTGAACCTGTGCAATCCTCCTGTCTCGGCTTCCCAAGCGCAGGAAATACAAGCGTGCGCCACCACGCCCAGCCCTATTTTGAATCAAGGTTTCTTGCTAGGTTGCAGTCTTGCTCTGTTGCTGAGGCTTCCTTGAACCTACAATCCTCCTGTCTCAGCTTTTCAAATACTGGGACTGTAGGAGTGAGCCATCATTCCTGGCTTGCAGTTCACACTCATATAACCAGTTAATTTGCTGTGTACTTTACAATCAGGAATCCAGTCATCTCCTCCTTGCCTCATTCACCACCTTCATTTAACAACTATTTCGCACCTACTACATCAGTGATGATTTGGTGGTGAACAACCAAACAGAGCTTTCATGAATCTCACTAGAATCCAGGTTAACATGCTTCAGGTTAAGCCAGGCATGGTGGTATATGCCTGTAATCCTAGTATTTAGGAGGCTGAGACAGGAGGATGACGGTTTGCAGACAGTCTCAGCTACAGAGGCCATTTGCAACTCACTGAGACCCTATTTCAAAATAAAGAATAAAAAATAGGGCTGGGTTGTAGCTCAGGTAGAATGCCCCTGGGTTCCATACCCAGCACTGCAAAAAAAAAAAAAAAAAAATGAATCAGGTTAGCTGGGTGTGGTGGTATATGCCTATAATCCTAGTATTTGAGAGGCTGAGACAGGAGGACCCCAGGGTACAGGATAGCTCATCAAGTGGTGAAACTCACCAACCTAGTGAGACCCTATTCAAACAAGAAAACAACATAGGGTTGGTTGGGGTATGACTCAGAGGTAGAATGTCTCTAGGTTCAGTTTCCAGTAACACACACGCACACACACACACACACAGGTTACTGGGCAGACTGGACTTGAAAACAATTCCTTTGACCTATATGTCTTGTCCTAGAGCCCAGGACCAAAAAAGGAGAAGCTGTGCAGTGCAGGGCTTAGGACACCTCTGCTCTGAGCGTGTTCAGCACAGAGCCTACTCAGAAGCACTCCCCATGCTGCTGTTACTAACTTGAAGCTCTCCTCAGGTGATGATTCAAGTCGATCCTAAGCAGGCACCCCAGGTGTGCTGACACGTGACCAGATCTTGTTACCAAAAAGTAGAGATGCTAGTGTGCTCTATTTCCTCAGATTCAGGGCGCTCCAGAGGCTTCTCTGCCCAGCCCTGTCTCTGCTGATAAATAAAGCTGAGCCGGGCATGGTGGCGCACGCTTCTAATCCTAGCTTTTGGGAGGCTGAGACAGGATCGCGGCTCACAAACAGCCTCAGCTACTTAGGCCCTCCGCAACTTAGTGAGACCCTGTTTCAAAATAAAGAATAAAAAAATAGGGCAGGGGGTATAGGTCGGAGGTCGAATGCCCCTGGGTTACATCTCCAGACCCGCAAAGAAAAAGAAAAGCTGAGGATGTAACTTGGTAGTAGAGAGTAGAGGATCACTACATTCAATCCCCAGCGACACACACACACACACACCCTCAGATTGGAATGAGATGTTGGGCACTCTGTAAAGTGTATGTGCACTTTCTAATGTAAGGCTTTCTCCAAGCCACCTCCCCCTCACACACACATACCGTTTTTGCAGAGTGCTGGGAGACTAAGGGGGTGGAAGTGTGATGCGGGTCCTGCTGTCTAGCAGTCTGCAGTCAAAACTATGTGGTTGTATAGGATTAAGTGCCAAACTGTTGAGCTTTGGGGAATCCAGAAAGAGGGATGAAGTGTCTTTCCCAGTGTCCCTTCAGTTAAATATGCCTCTAGTATTCTGTTCAGACTCCTAGACACAAGAGTGAGTTCCTGTTGCCCTTGTTTTCATCCTTCTCTCGGGCCCACATCAGTGTTGTCATGGGTTGGGTGGCAGGGAAGGGGGATCAGTCTGGGTCAGGACCAAAGCTCTGGTTTCACTGGAACCCTAAGGCTGGGTTCACTTTTTTTTTTTTTTTTTTTTTTTTTTTTGGTGGTACTGGGGTTCCTGGAAGTCCTTCTACCTCCGGGCTACACTCCCAGACCTATTATATATATATATATATATATATATATATATATATATATATATATATATATATATATTTGGAAACAGTCTCTTAAGCCAGCACGGCTGGCTTCGAACCTGCCCAATCCTCCTGTCTCTGCCTCCCAAGCACGGGGATTACAACCGTGCACCAACACCACGGCCTGGGTTCACTTTATGAGGCCCAAAGGAAGGAGGTAGGGCCTGACTTTGCAGGGAGACTAATAGCCCAGTTAAGGAAGTTGAAGCCCAGCTTGGTGTCAGAGGCTTGTAATCTCAGTACCTGGGAGGCTGAGACAGGAGGATAGAGGATGGACAGCCTCAGCAATTTATCAAGACCTTCAGCAACTTAGCTAGACCCTAGACCCTGTTCCAAAGTAAATAAAATAAAAAGTGCTCAGAAGTAGAATGTCCCAGGGTTCAATCTCCAGTATCGGAAACAAATAAGGATCTCTGAGGTATTTTCCAGGTTGCTGTTGGGTAAGGTGACTGAACCTGGGGAAAGACAGGATCCATGACTTCTTGGGAACAAGCCCTGGGTATTTTGTTTTTGTTTTTTGTTTTTTGTTTTTTGGTGGTACTGGGGGCGGAATCCAGAGGCTTTCTACCTCCAGGCTATACTCCCAGACCTATTTTATATTTTATTATTTGGAAACAGGGTCTCACTAAGTTGCTGAGAGCTTCACTAAGTAGCTGCGGCTGGCTTTGAACCTGTGCCATCCTCCTGTCTCAGCCTCCCAAGTGCGGGGATTACAAGCGTGGCCACCACGCCCAGCAGCACTGGTGTTTTGGAGTAAGGGTGATGTTCAAGAGAAGGAAGGCAGGTGTCTGAGTGCCGCCGTCCCTGAGGTGAACCTGAGTTAGGGCTAAGATTTGGTGAGTGAACGGGTGCAAATGATTGTGGCTTAGTTATCCAGAAAAGCATGTCTGTGCTTCTGGTCAAGCAGTTACTTAGGCCGGGCTCCATCTCACTCACCTGGAGGCCTGGAGCTAGGAATCACGACCCTTGTGTTCAGAGCCAGCGATGCCTGCTCCCCCTCCACTGCGACCCCCACCCGCACCGCACCCTGGGCGGAGGGCGGAAGCTCAAGAAGAGAGGTCCAGGTTAGAGGCCAGGCCTGGAGGCAGGCACGCTCCAGGGCGCGCTCCAGGGCGCGTCTGCGTGTCCTCAGCAGTGGGCAAGTGCGTGTGTGCTGGGGGGGGGGGGGTCCTAGGGCTGGAGGGGGCGGGGCTGTCAGGCGCCGAGCCTGTGGTGGGCGCACAGGGTGGTGGGGGTCCTAGCAGGTGGCGGTACCCGGCCGCACAGCCTGGAGGGGGGCTTCGCCTGATGCCCTCGGCCGTGCCGCCTCGCCCTTGGCCGCTGCCATTGTGCTAGGGTGGGGGGCGCGGAAGCAGAGCTGCCTTCCCGCACCCCGCCCGCGGCCCGCCCCCGCCCCACCCCCGGCTCCGCCTCCATCGCGCCCGCCTCTGGCCGCGGCCCCTGCCTCCCGCAGCTGGTGCTGTGGGCCGCGGAGCCGCGCGTCGCCGTCTCTATGGCCCCGGATCGGAGCGCAGAGGTGAGGGAGGCGGGGAGCGGGCGGCCGGGCGGGGCGGGGGCCGGGGCTGCGCAGAGCTTTCCCGCATCCACCCGGCCCTCCGAGCTGGGCCAGGCCTCGCGCGGCGCCGAGACCCCGGCCCGGCACACAGGCTCCGGAGGGGCGCGGGCAGGCCTCGGGGCGCAGACCCGCCACCGCGCACCTGGGGGCCGGAGCGGGGCGGGGACCGCGTGGCCAGCAGGGTCCCCCGCATCTGGGTCACGTCTCTCGGCGTCCGGCGGGATGGAAGGAGAGCTTGTCCTCGAGCTGCAGCAGTAGAGACTGAGGTTAGACCTGACGAAAGGCGAGAGCAGAGCGGCGGGCTGTCCAGGACGGTGGGGGGTGGCGAGGGAGGGGCTCCCTTGAGCCCGGAGAGACCGCCGCCCTCCTGGGCAGAGAGAGAGAGACGCCGAGACAGGCAGGTGGACATCTGGGATGAAGGGCGAGAGCCCGCGACCCTCCGTCGCGCGTGTTTGAGGGGGCTCCCCTCCCTAGTCTCCTCCACCCTGGGATCTAATAGATGATCAGAGTTCAGGAGACAGGCCCTGGAAAGGAACCCGAACTACCGAACTCGGGTCGGAGTGTGGGGTGTGAACTGGAGACCTTGAACCCGCTTGAGCAGGGGGGAGGGGCGGCGGAGTGCTCCGCCCCGCCCATCCAGCCCCGCCCTCCCAACAGGTGAAGTAGGGGCTGAGAGCCCCAGCCCCTGTCCCCAGGCCCCCATTGGGGTAGAGGACTGCTAAGTTACGCATTCTGTTCCATCTTTGCTAAAGCTAAGGACCTCTTGTCTGGGTTAGCTACCCCTCTCCCTCTTGCAGAGTAGCCTTGACCCATACAGTTATTCCGGGTCAGAAGTCTGTCCCATTACCACACACAGGTACACACTTGGGATCTGGCCTTAGAATTAGGACTTCCCGAAGGGGGGTGGGGGGATCTGCTCTGCATCTCACTCCCGTGGACACTGGCAGCCACCGAGGCTGCAGCGAAAACCAGACCCCTGTATGCATGTGTGCTTGCTCTGTGTGGATGTAACTGCATTTGAGAACTCTGAGTACAAAATGTATCTGAGCCTTCCATGGACATGACTGTGCCTGACCCACTGTACTCGTGGGTCTGTGTGCATGCCCCTACACGTATATGTGTGTATACAGGACCCTCCTGTTGAATAGATGTGCAGTCTTCCATAGACACCCATATATATGCGTTTAGAACCCTGCTTGCCCACTTCTGAGGCTGCATGTCCTGCTAATTGGTTGGACATGTGAATACAACATTCCGTGTGAATATGTATGACTACATGTGGTTGTAGTCCTTTCTGTGAACATACATGTGCATAAACCTCCCTGTGAGTGTGCGAATAACTCTTGTGAATACACGGGTTCACAGCCCTCCTTGAGAATGTGCATGTACGTCACCTTCCTGTGAACCCAGGAGCCTCAGAATAAACCTGTAGCTGTGTGCCATGCACCGCACTCTGTGAGTCCTCTAATCTGGAGTGTTCCTCCTGCCCAGTCCTAGGGACTGCTCCCTCCCCACCGTAGGGCTCCCTGCTCTGCGTTGAGCAAATAAGAGGCCCCAAAGGTAAACAGGTGTGCCTCAGCAGTGAGGGGTGAGGCCTGGGCAGCTTGCCCAAGCCTCTGCTGCCCCAGCCCCCAAACCAGGAACTAGTGCCCTTTCTGTGGTTGGGGACCCTCTTCTCTCCCTCTCAAACTCCACTCTCCCCCTCCAATGCAGTTATGACTTTTACCTCTTGCATAAACTCTCCAGATTCCTGTTATCCCCCCCCCGGCCAGCTCTTGAACCTCCCCTCTCTACAAGGCCAGATAGTTAATATTTGACCTGGAAGGGAGACGAGAGGCCACTGGCACTCTCTGACCCTGCCTGTGGGTGTCTGATGAGATGAGGTGGTTCAGGCAAACTCCACGCCTGGCCCAGCCCAGGAAGTCTTCAGGAGTCCCCCCAGAGACCCCCAGAGACCAGGAGGCCCATCACCCACTGCACCCAGGCCCAATGGCTGGCTTGAGGGAGGTCTCGGTGTGGGAATAACAGGCTCCCAGGTGTGCCAAGGGAAGTGGCAGGAGCTCAGGGATCCCCTTGTTCACCTTCTTCTCACTGCTGACGGCTCAGTTAACCCCTTGTGTTCCACAGCTTGTGCGGGAGCACAGACATCAACACCTGTGCAGCTAGGGGGCCCCAGACACCCACACCTCGCTCCCACCCCTTGTGCCTGTGAGTGCCTGCTAGCAGGTAGGGACACGTCTGGGTGCCCAGCCAGAGGGTACAGTACGGACTCGCACAGGCAGGGCAGAGATGTGCACCCCCTCGGAAAAGAATGCCGAGGAAGAGAAGTGTCTAATTAAGGAGAAATTCCAGAGGGAGCTCTCGGCCAAGGAAAAGAAAAAACAAAAGGAAAACAGGACAGAATTAACAAAGGCCCATTAAACATCGCTGCCCAGGCCTTGCTGCATAAGGCACCCCCGCAGGCAGCAGGGGCAGCTGCTGCTGGTTGATGGAAGAGAAAGTATTCTCTCTGAAAACCCAACCAAACTCCACCAAGAAGGGGAGGCTCCCACAGAGCTTCTGACCTGGCCAGAGGAGGGTATGACCTTGGGTCTGGGGTGGGGAGCATCTAGGGTCTTGTGAAAAGGACAAGTTCCACCCCAACCTCCAACTTCAGAGCAGAGATGGACCGTGACAGTCAGTCCTGGCGTGGGAGTGCGGTGGACGCTGAGCCTCCGCCCTTTGGTGCCCCCTGAAGTCTGGCTAATGCTGTCCATCTTCCACCCACACACATATCAAAGGGCTGGTTTTTTTTTCTCTCCCTGTTTTTTATTTTTCCTCCAGAAAACAGACTTCAGAGAACCAGGACCAGCCCTGCTGTTGGGGGCAAGGTGACCCTATTGGTAACCTACAACCCTTTTATGACTCCACAACTTTCCTTTACCATGGAGTTTGCATTTGATGCAGAAAGCCATGTGATCCCTGCTTCCCTCTGACTCTTAGCTGTGATTCCATGGCCACACAACCCTATGGCTCCATGTCCCCCCCAATCCAGGACCCTCCTTGGCCCCACGACTCCTTGACCCCCATGGCCTCATGACCCCTGGCCTTCCACGTGATCTCCCTGGACTTTGACCCCTGTGACTATTCTTCCCCCCACCCTGACTCTGGCCCTGGCTCCACTTGGGGGTATCGTCAGTCTGGGCCTCCCTAGGAAGATGTGGGGGAGGCTCTGGCCCCTCCTCCTGAGCCTCCTTGCAGCAACGGCTGTGCCTGGACCTTCTCTGCGGAGACCTTCCCGAGAACTAGATGCTACCCCACGGATGACCATCCCCTACGAAGGTAAGACCCTCACCTTTGAAAGATCATAGCGTCAGGGACTGGAGGCAGGAGGCCACCACCAAACTGGGCTCCCTGCCCCCACTCTCCTCAGAGCTCTCTGGGACCCGGCACTTCAGGGGCCAAGCCCAGAACTATTCAACACTGCTGTTGGAAGAGGCCTCAGCAAGGCTGCTAGTGGGAGCGCGAGGAGCCCTGTTCTCCCTCAGTGCCCATGACATAGGCGATGGGGCTCACAAAGAGGTCAGTCCCTGAAATCTCAGGTCTCCAGCCTCATCCAGCTGCAAGGAATCTCAACTTCCTGGGAGCTGCCAGCTTTGCACGTTCCCATGGACAGCAATACCCTTCCCAGCCTGGGTGCCTGTTCCATCCAGCGCCTCTGGAATCCACCCTGCCCCAATTCCCCCAACTCTCTGAAGCCCCACTGCCTGGCCCTGTGGGTGACGAGTACTAGAGTCAGTGCCTCAGCCTCTTCCCTTCACCCTTGCTAGATCCAGTGGGAGGCCTCCCCGGAGATGCAAAGCAAATGTCATCAAAAAGGGAAAAACAACCAGGTATGTGGTCTGCCTTGTCCCTAGCTCCTTTCTTCTCCCTCTTAATTGGGGATGCCAGGGTTGGTAGGGACACAGATGGGGTGATAAAGACTCGCCAGTCAATTGCACAACCACGATAAACACTGGGAGTGCTGCTGGAGTGGCCGGCTCTGGGCACAGCCCTTCCAGCCCAACCATCTGGTGGCCTGTTAGTGTGGCCTGTCATGGCATCTTAATCCCCTCTGGGCTTCCAAATATAATCATGATAACAATAAGTAACCTCCAGTAAATGTTGACTTAGCTGTTATCTTCACCTAGTTCTAAATTAGCCCTATGAAGTAGAATTGTCCTTCACTTTACAGATCATAAAAATGAGACTTTGCTGTAAGACTAGCTCAAATACCAGTATTCTCTGGAGGGTATTAGAGAAGCACCAGCCCTTTCTGCCTAAAGAACAGTGTGGCTGCAGGGGTCCCGTGCCTGTTTATGTAACAGATCTATCTGGACAGCTTAAAAAAAAATTCACAAAGTCCATCGGCCTGGAGAATCTGATTCATTGGGTCTGGGTGATATTGGGACAGCTCATTCAAAGAGGCACCTCCGGGAGATTGTATCAAAGCTGCCTCTTGGTGCAGTGTAAGTAAAAAGCAGAGTTGGTGAGGTAGGTGGCACCCAGGTCCTGGAGGGCCATGATGCCCAGCAGAAGGGTGGGTTTTATTCTGTGACAATGGGCACCCTCACAATTTGATACCTTAGAGGCCCTCACACTTTAATGTACATGTGAGTCACTTGGATATATTGTAAATGCAGAAGCTAATTAACTCAGTAGGTCTGGGAAGGGCCCAAGATTTTGCAATTCGAACAAGCTCCCAAATGAAACTGATGAGACTAGCTCCCAGACCACACTTTGGGTAGCAAGACTTCAAAGAACACTTCCCACAGCATGTTCTGAGGAATATTAGTTTTCAAAAGGAGGGTTTAGCTGGGCGTGGTGGCACACGCTTGTAATCCCAGTACTTGGGAGGCTGAGACAGGAGGATTGCAGGCTCACAGCCAGCCTCAGCTGCTTAGTGACATCCTTTGGGACTTAGTGAGCCTCTGTTTCAAAATAAAGAATAGCTGGGCGTGGTAGTGCACACTTGTAATCCCAGCATTCTACCTCTGAGCTACACCACAGCACTATTCTTTCTTTCTTTTTTTTTTTTTTTTTTTGGTGGTACTGGGGGTGGAACCCAGAGGCTTTCTACCTCCGGGCTATACTCCCAGACCTATCTTATATTTTATTTGGAAACAGGATCTCACTAAATTGCTGAGAGCCTCACTAAGGAGCTGAGGCTGGCTTCGAACCTGCGCAATCCTCCTGTCTCAGCCTCCCAAGCGCTGGAATTACAAGCATGAGCCACCATGCCCGGCTTTTATTTTTTATTTTGAAACAGGGCCTAAGTAGCTGAGGCTGTCCAAGAACCCAGATCCTCCTGTCTCAGCTTCCCAAGTGCTGGGATTACAAGCATGCACCCCCATGCCTAGCTAAATGTAAACATCTTAGGAAAAGATCACTGCAGGAATATTTCTCTGGCCCCAGGTGCCAGGTGGACTAAAGTAGGCTGAGTGTGGAAGCAGGAAAGCAGTGGTGAGGTTGGTCACCCTGTGGGTCAGAGGAAGGAGGCCTGGGCAGGGTTACAGGGGAGAGACAGGTGCTAGAGGGCCGTAGAAGGTGAGGGAGTGGATCGAAACAGGGAGGTCTGTGTGGATTCAAACCCTAAGTAAAAAGCAGGAGGAGGAATCATTAACAGGCAAAGTGAAGAGAAAGGGGCGGGGTCCAGTCACGCAGGGCCAGGGACTCCTGGGACTCCTTGCAGGGTACTGGTGATGTGATCTGATTTGCATGTGTGAAATGTGCTTTGGGAAGTGGATTGGAGGGGAGTGGGAGTGTGTTGACTGGTGGAGTATCTTTGGAAGGAAACTCTGGACAGTGGTCCCCTTTGCAGGCCACCTGGGAGACAGGGGTAAATGGGAGGCTGTTCACAACATACCCCCTTGTACTTTTTGAACTTTATACAATGCACAAGTATTCCTCCTTTGGTGAATAGTTTTGATAGAGCGGCAGGGGCTTGGGAGGGCAGTCGGGGGCTGGGACTCTTATCCCAGGAAGAGGTGATGGGGGTAACTTAGACTGAGCAGCATAATGGAGGGAGTGAAACAGACCAAGTTCAGGAGCCACGGAGGACAAAGAATGGGTCTTGGCGAGGGACTGAATGCGGAGGTGAGGGAGTGGGAGGCAGCAGAGATGATTCCAACGCCTGGCTCTGGCCTGAGAACAGGATGGATGCAGTGAGAGAGGTGGGAAGGACTGGATGAGCAGGTTTGGGTACCGGCTAGGAGGGAGGAGATGGACTTGCTTCCCGGCAAGGTGTTTTGGTGTATCTGGGATAGCAGGGGGAGGCTGAGGGAGCTCCAGGAAAGAGGCCCAGCTGAGTAGGAGCTCAGTGGGGGTAAGCATTTCAGCGTGGTGGGAGCCCGGGGAACTGCAGGAGACACAGGAAAAGCCGACAGAGTGATGCCAAGTAACCTGAGAGCCATGTCTCTTGGAGACCAAGGACTGAATTCCAGGGAATCTTCCCTGTTCTGAGCACGGAGAAGCCCTGAGCATCTTGGAATGTCTGTCCTGCGGGTAGGGAGAGACTCAGGTACAGTTAGACTAAGGGAGGAGGCCCCGCCACTCACACCCCGCCCGCCCTGTCCTGCAGACCGAGTGCTTCAACCACGTGCGCTTCCTCCAGCGGCTCAATGCCACCCACCTCTACGCCTGTGGGACTCACGCCTTCCAGCCCCTCTGCGCAGCCATTGTGAGTATCCCGCCCCAGGGCTGACTGCTGACCCCAGGCTGGGCTAACCTGGGGCCGCAGCCCCTGCCTGTCCTTGCGACCACTGACTATCGCTGGACCTCACTCCCAGGATGCCGAGGCCTTCACCTTGCCCACCAGCTTTGAGGAGGGGAAGGAGAAGTGTCCGTATGACCCCGCCCGCGGCTTCACGGGCCTCATCATCGGTGAGCAGGCGCTCCTCCCCCCCCCCGCCCCCACCCGCAGGGAGGCTGTTTAGGATGTGGGTCTTGTCACTAGGACTTGCCACCCACGTGTGCACACACCCTGATGAATGTGACATGTATCTCGTGTCTGGCATGGCCCTGCTGCAGACGGAGGCCTCTACACGGCCACACGGTACGAGTTCCGGAGCATTCCTGACATCCGGCGGAGCCGCCACCCACACACTCTGAGAACGGAGGAGGCACCCCTGCACTGGCTCAATGGTTAGGAGGATGAGGCACAGGATGATGGGGGGTAGGGGTCTACTTCTTCATTTTTACTCCCTTGGGCAGCTGACCATCCCATCCCCAAGTCCCCAGGTGAGCCTGCCATTCCACCCGTGTGTGGTCGAGGGAGGGATGGGCTGGGGCAGAGGTCCCAGCGTGTCTCAGAAGTTACCCTACTGTTCCCGCCTACAGATGCTGAGTTCGTGTTCTCTGTGCTGGTGCGGGAGAGCAAGGCCAGTGCCGTGGGTGACGATGACAAGGTTTACTACTTCTTCACGGAGCGTGCTGCGGAGGAAGGCTCCAGCAGCTTCACTCAGAGCCGCAACAGCCACCGCGTGGCCCGAGTGGCCCGTGTGTGCAAGGTAGGAAGGGCTGAGGTTGGCATGTGGTAGAGGCTGGACCTCTGGCCCTGGCCCCTGACCCCACTCCTACCTCCCCAGGGAGACCTGGGAGGGAAGAAGATCCTGCAGAAGAAGTGGACATCCTTCCTGAAGGCGCGTCTCATCTGCCACATTCCACAGTATGAGACGCTGCGCGGGGTCTGCAGCCTGGACACTGCCACCTCAGCCCGCACACACTTCTACGCGGCCTTCACACTGACCACACAGTGGTGAGTGCAGGGACAGTGTGAGGCCTGGAGCTAGGACAACACGGGACTGGAGCTGAGCTCAGCGAGGATGAGACAGGTCCCCTGTGCGGGAGGCTGGTTGCAAAATGATCATGCAGGCACATCGAGAAAGCCTAGGCTGTCGGGCATGGTGACGTACGCTTGTAATCCCCACACTTGGGAGGCGGAGACAGGAGGATCACACAGGTTTGAAGTCAGCCGCTCTGTTTTAAGAGACCCTGTTTCCAAATAAAAGATATAAAACAGGTCTGGGAGTGTAGCCCAAAGGTAGAAGGGCTCCCAGGAACCCCAGTACCACCAAAAAAAAAAAAAAGAAAAAAGCCTAGGCTGCCAGGCGTGGTGGCACACGCCTGTAATTCCAGCATTTAAGAGGATCGCGGTTCGTGGACAGCTTCAGCTACTTAGTGAGGCCCTTCACAACTCAGTGAGACCCTGTTTCAAAAAATAAAAATAAGACTAAAAAATAGGACCAGGGGTGTAGCTTGGAGGTAGAAGGCCCCTGGGTTCCATCCCCAGTACTGAAGGGGAAAAAAAGGGGGGAAAAAAAAGCCTAGGCTGCAGTGGCCCACTGACCACGAGACAAGCCCTATAGTCTTGCAATCAGGGTTGGGGGCAGGTCTCACTTGGTGGGACTCAGCCCTTTCCCTTCTTTCCCGTACCTAGGAAGACATTGGAGGCCTCGGCCATCTGCCGCTATGACCTGGCTGAGATGCAGGCTGTCTTCGCAGGCCCCTACATGGAGTATCAGGATGGTGCCCGGCGCTGGGGCCGCTATGAGGGAGGGGTGCCTGAGCCCAGGCCTGGCTCGGTGAGCACCCTGGGGCCAGTGATGAGTAATCAGAACTCTGGGAGGAGCAGGAGGGTCTGGCCTGGTGGAGAGGGAGGAGGTGGTAGGGTCCTGAGGTTCCCATTCCCCACTCCCCACCCCAGTGCATCACAGATTCATTGCGCAACCAAGGCTACAACTCATCCCAAGACTTGCCATCCCTGGTCCTGGACTTTGTGAAGTTGCACCCGCTGATGGCTCGGCCCGTGGTACCCACGCGTGGACGGCCCCTGCTGCTCAAGCGCAATGTGCGCTACACACATCTCACAGGGACGCCCGTCATCACACCTGCTGGAGCGACCTATGACCTACTCTTTCTGGGCACAGGTGCTTCTGACCTAAATTCTTGATCCCTATTGGCTTTGATCACTAATGCATCTGAGCCCAGTAACTCCTACCATGGCTGTCCTGGCGTTCCCAGTGTCCTGAGGGACCACTGCTACTGGCTGTATCCTTGTCCCTGATCCCATGAGTCTTGAGCTGTTCCCATTAGTCCCCTTGTGGGGTGCTGAGGTGAGGGCAGATCCCATTATTGGTATCTAACCCTCTGCCCTGTTATGCCAGCTGATGGCTGGATCCACAAGGCCGTAGTCCTGAGCTCTGGGATGCATATTATTGAAGAGGTTCAAGTGTTCAAGGAGCCCCAGAGTGTGGAGAATCTAGCCATCTCTCCAATGCAGGTACCCCTGACTGGACCCTTCCTTTGTCCTTGCTCAAACAAGGGAAGGGAGTGGGCGGCGGACAGAGGCTGTGTATGTTTGAGAACTGGAACTGAGGGTTTTGCCGACAGCTGTCTTCTCTGGCTTCCAGCACAGCCTCTACGTGGGGGCCCCTAGTGGCGTCACCCAGCTACCACTGTCCACCTGCTCCCGCTACCGCTCCTGCTATGACTGCATCCTAGCACGGGATCCCTACTGCGGCTGGGACCCCAGCACCCACGCCTGCATGGCAACCACCGTAGCTAACAGGTCAGGGTAGCAGGTGGGGGTGGGGAGGGTCACTGTGGCTGGACTGG
Organism: Muscardinus avellanarius; assembly: GCF_963383645.1. Taxonomy (NCBI): domain Eukaryota; kingdom Metazoa; phylum Chordata; class Mammalia; order Rodentia; family Gliridae; genus Muscardinus; species Muscardinus avellanarius. Next base: position 133,666,628 of record NC_137789.1, read on the forward strand.
AGGAAGGCCGCCAGCTGTAGGAGTCTGGAGGCTAGTTATCGGCCCTGTTGACCTTTCCACTAGGGAAACTGAAGCCGATTTCCCCTTGTTCATGAACGTTGATCTTCTGTCCCCAGGACAGCACTGATACAGGACATAGAGAGAGGAAACAGAGGCTGCGAGGGCAGCAGGGACATAGGTAAGTGACACTCTTGGATGTGTGTCTGGCTTGTCACTTGCATGATGGGTGTGCTCAGTGAGGATGACCCATCACAGCCTGGTACATAGGAGGCCAGCAGGTACCCACTCCAAAACAGGTGAAAGATATGAGGTCTCAGGCTGGGGGTGTAGCTCAGTGTAGAGCACTTGTCTAGCACGTGTGAGGCCCTGGGCTCCACCCCAGCACTGGGAAAACATGTCAAGTCTCTTGTTGCTCCTGGATCTTCTAGTCAAGTGATGGTGTGGGGGAAGTAGACACTCAAATCATCACACAAATAATTATCTATAATAACATTTATGCCACGCATGGTGGTGTGTTCTTATACTCCCAGTACTTGAGAGGCTGAGACAGGAGGATTGCAGGTTCGCGGCCAGCCTCAGCAACTTAGCGAGGCTTCCAGCAACTTAGTGAAACCCTATTTTCCAAATAAAAAATAAAACAGATCTGGGAGTGTAGCTCAAAGGTGGATTGCCCTGGGTTAGATCCCCAGGACCACACACAAAAAAAGAAGAAAATTATAATTATGACAAAGTTCAGAAGAGTGATGTATATTTCCCCAAGGAAGATCAGGTGACATCTGAAAGAAGAACAAAAGTTAATATCATAGCTAATAGGTACTGAGTACTTATTATGTACCAAGTACTGATCTAAATACTGACATTCGTTTATATGCATTAATTTTCACAGTACCCTATAAGACAGGTGCCATTATTCTTATTCCTTTGAGGGACAACCTCTCTGAGGCCCAATGAGTATAAGTAAACTGCTCAAATTTACTCAGCTACTAAGCTACAGGGTCAGAATTTCAACCTGATCCCAAGGGTGAGACTCCTGTTTGCGCTTGTGACCATTTTGCCGTGTTGTCTTCCCCAAGTTAGCCAGGCCAGTGGAGGGCGTGGGTAGGGCGACACCCAGGCAGAGCGAGCCTGGCATGTTAGAGCATCAGAAGAGTCAGAGAGGTGCGCAGGGGCCGTGCTGAGGAGTTTGCTCTTTAGCTGAAAAGCAGCAGGAAACTTCTGAAGAGTTTTAGGTAGGAGAGTGGCGCAGTCAGGTTTGTGTTTCTAAAGGATCACCCCACGAGGATGATGGAGCCGAGTGGGCCGGCAGGTGTGGAAAGACAGAAGTCAACAGGTCTGAGACAGACTCTGATGAGGGCTGGGTACAAAGCTGGGAAGGAGAGGTGAGGGAAATTCCCTGCCTCCAGGGTGAGGCAGGGAAGTAGCTGGTGGTGCTGTTCGTGGTCGTGGCAATTCAAAGAAAGGGCCTGGCACAGATGGAAGCAGGGGTCTGACCTTAGTGAGCCGCCCAAGAGACCTCACGTGGAAATGTCCAGTACATGGTAGATATTCAGGTCTGGCACTCAGAGAGAGGCCTGTGCTGTAGACAGAGATCAGGAGTCACTGGCAGATGGCAGGCATTGAAATCACAGGAAAGGATGGGAGCACAGAGAAGGGAACCAGCCAAGACACTGCCTGCTTCCTGGGAAGAGCAGCGTGAACTTCATGGGGGACCCATAGGCTTGGTCAGCCGTCACTGATTCCAGATTCCATGCCTGCTGCCAGGGTCTTGGCAGCGAATGCTCTGGCTTCTATTTGTAACGCCTTCCCTGAGGCAGGTAGTTATTCACCGCTCCACCCTCTCCCAGGGCCACCGCCACCACTGAAGACCCGCTCTGTGCTCCGTGGTGATGATGTCCTCCTGCCCTGTGACCAGCCGTCCAACCTGGCCCGGGCTTTGTGGCTGCTCAACGGGAGCAGGAGCCTGAGCGATGGGCAGGATGGCTACCGCGTGGGCGTGGACGGGCTGCTGGTGACAGACATCCAGCCCGCGCACAGTGGCAACTATGGCTGCTATGCTGAGGAGAACGGCCTCCGGACCCTGCTGGCCTCCTATAGCCTCACGGTCCGGCCGGCTACTCCGGCCCCGGCTCCGCAAGCCCCCGCTACATCTGGGGCACAGCTGGCACCCGACGTGAGGCTGCTGTACGTCCTCGCCATCGCTGCACTGGGTGGCCTCTGCCTTATCCTGGCCCTCTCCCTCCTCTACGTGGCTTGTCTGCGGGGAGGCAGACGGGGACGCCGGCGGAAATACTCACTGGGCCGGGCTGGCCGGGCAGGGGGCTCTGCCGTGCAGCTTCAGACAGTCTCCGGCCAGTGTCCTGGAGAGGAGGATGAGGGTGATGATGGGGAGGGGTCTGGGGGCCTAGAGGGCAGCTGCCTCCAGATCATCCCTGGGGAGGGCACCCCAGCCCCACCGCCCCCGCCCCCACCACCGCCACCGGCTGAGCTGACCAATGGGCTGGTAGCCCTACCCAGCCGGCTGCGAAGGATGAATGGCAATAGCTACGTGCTCCTGAGGCAGAGTAACAACGGGGTGCCAGCAGGGCCCTGCTCCTTCGCGGAGGAACTCAGCCGCATCCTGGAGAAGAGGAAGCACACGCAGCTCGTGGAGCAGCTAGATGAGAGCTCAGTCTGAGCTCAGCCTCTCAAATGCTCTTTCAAGCCCGCTGTCTGCCCTGGGCTGGGCTGCTGCTTCCCCAACACAGCCACGCTCCCTCAGACCCCCCCACCGTACCCTTCCCCCAACTTTTTGATGTCTCTGTAGGGCTGGCCAGAGTCAGGCCCAGTCCAAGCCCCCCTCCCCCTTAGTCTCCAAGACCTACATGTGAGCAGCCCAGGCCCACCGGTGCTCCTCAGAGGTAGGTGCTCTGCAGACCCAGGCGTGCTTCCTATCCCCTTAAATGCTTGGGGGGAGGGGGCTCCTTCCTCCTGTCCCATTATCTGCCCAACCATTCCTTCTCCTTCCAGGTAGGGCTCTGCAGGTCCAGATGGCCTCAACACCACCACTCTCTGCATGGCCATGTGCCAGGTAGTCCTGAAGCCAGACAAGACCTCTGCCAGCCACCTGAGCCCTGCGTACATTCACAGGTGCACACAGAATGTTCATCAGCTGGGCTGCAGCACCCCCTCCCCCATGCATTCTTGTGTCTCATCCCTTCTTCTGGATTTGGGGTGCCCTACCAGTCGTCACATCCCTACCTAGTTTCCTGCCCCAGTCCCAGCCTCATGTGGTGACCCTTTTGGCCAAAGCTTGGGAACAGGCCAGCATAGGAGGTAAGACTGCATCATCTCCCTCCTCTCCCCTCCTGTGCAGCCCTTGTGAGTCAGCCCCCCACTCCCCTTGGTCACACGGAAGTGACAGCTCCAGGCATGTCCCTTCCCCATGCACATGTGGAAACACACACCTGCATCACATGTGCTCACATTTCCACCCACTTGCATCCTCTGAGCCTCTCCTTGCTGCCTTGGACCTGTCAGGTTTGGTCCACAGACATTTCAAAAGGAGCCCCCCCTCCCGTTCAGCAGTCCTCGCAGACCCTTAGGACGGTGACCACCACTGCACTCAATGAGCCAGCCTCCCTGTGGGGGACCAAGCATTTGCTTCCTCTAGGCCACAGCAGGGGAAGGAGAGAACTGTCATCTCACCTGGCACAAGAAGCCCGTTCTTGGAACTATGCAAAGGGCAGCGGCTGGGAGTTCGGATGCTTGGCTCCCACCCCTGTCCTACCTCACCGGGGCACTTTCAGGGCCAGGGGCCTCTGAAGTCTCCAGGCCCATAGGGACAATCAGTCCTGACTGAGCTCCCCCATTCCCCTTGGGTGAGGATGACTGTTATTTTTGTAGCTGAGAACGTGGAATCCACGGGTTTTTATTGCCCTTCACCCAACCTCTCCCACCTCCACCCTACAATGAATGTATTTATTGTGAGAACGGCTGCACTTCTTTAGGAATGCCCCGCTCATCCCCAGGTGGGCGGAACAGGCATGTGACAGAGTGGGGAGCTTGGGCTCAGCTCCTCCCCTGACGTTGGTTAATAAACACCCTTTTTCCTCACACCTATGAGTAGTTTGTTTCATCTAGACTGACCTCCCCTGGTCACCAGGGGACAGACTTGGAACGTGTGGATGAGCTGCAGTGTTTTCTGTATCCAGGCTTGGCTCTGCTCCTTATACAACCACATGCAAACTCCTCAGCTTCCATCCTGGATGAGCTGGGCAGAAAGAGGTGCTTTCATTTGTTTTTTTTTTTTCAACAATGGGAGTAGAATCCAGGGGTGCTCTACCATTGAGCTATCTCCAGCCCTCTTTGAGATAAGGTCTCACTAAGTAACCTAGTAACCTAGGATGCCTTGAACTTGCCATCCTCCTGCTTCAGTCTCCCAAGTAACTGGGCTTACAGGCATGCTCCACCATAACCAGCATACGGGGCATTTTATTAAGATTCAAATTATTCATTATCATGGTGATAAAAGATGTGACACAAAAACTACAGCAGCTCAAGAATTCCCATATGGCCTCCTAGATTTTTTTTTTTTTTTTGGTGTAGGGATTGACCCCAGGGACATTCTACCTCTGAGCTACTCTGCTCCTTACTTTTTATTTTGCAACAGGGTCTCACTAATTTGTTCAAGGTTTCCCTAAGTTGCTGAGGCTGACCTCAAACCTGGATCTTCCTGTCTCAGGCTCCCAAGTACTAGGATTATAGGTATGTGCTGCCACACCTGGCTTCCCTGCCTTTTGTTTTCTGTTACACTGGGGATTGAACTAAGAGGCATTCTACTTCGGAGCTCCCCCCCACACACACACACACATTAAGTTGCAAAGGGCCTAAGTTGCTGAGGCTGGCTGTGAACCTACAATTCCCTGTTTCAGCCTCTCAAGTATTTAGATTACAAACATGTGCCACCATGACCTGCTTTCCCTGCCTTTTAAAAACTATACCTAGAAGACAGATTTACTTGAGCTTGGGAGGCTGAGACAGGAGAATTACACAGGTTTGAAGCCAGCTTCAGTTACTTACTGAGGTTCTCAGCAACTTAGTGAGACCCTGTCTCCAAATAAAATATAAAATAGGTCTGGAAGTATAGCCCGGAGGTAGAAAGCGTCTGGATTCCACCCCCAGTACCACCCAAAAAAAAAAAAATCTTCATTACTACTCCACCCCCATTCAAAGAAAGACATGGATCCATTTCTGCACTGAGGGGTCTTGGGGATGGAGGTAAGGTACATCTGGGACCAGGGAAATCTTGTTACCTGGTGTGGGAATCACTCAGGACTCACCAGGAATCACATCTAAATTGATTACACTGCTTTGATATAAACTACTCTGAGAGTTCTATGTTCTGCTTCTGGCTTTAGATAGTAGGACATTAGGCTTGTGATTAAAAGGTACACACAAAGGAGGGAGGGGGAGGGAATGGGATGGGGGCTGGAGGAGGGCTAATTGGATGATGTGTGCTTGTATATCCTCTCAAGTCTTGTACTCCAATGTGATTGATATATGACTACAATGCACCAATTTAAAAAATAAATTAATTTAAAAAAAAAAAGGCACACACAAAGCAGGGCGTGGTGGCGCATGCTTGTAATCCCAGCATTCAGGAAGCTGAGACCAGAGGACTGCAGTTCGCAGACAGCCTCAGCTACTACTTAGTGAGGCCCTTTGCAATTCAAGTGAAACCCTATGTCAAAAAAGTTACAAATAGGACTGGGGGTATAGCTCACAGGTAGACTGTCTCTGGGTTCCATCCCCAGTACTGAAGAAAAAAAAAAGGATGCACACATTTTTGAAGTAAGACCTCAAGTGTAATCTTGGGTGGGTTTAATGACCACAGTTTTCTAAGCTGTACAGACACATTCACATAAGGGGCCTGGCCCAAGGCAAGCCACAGCAGAGAAGAGCTCCTCTAGGGTCAATGGTTGTAACAAGAGGTCATGAGCAATTCTTCAGAAGTCAGCCTTGAGACCCCTCACTGTGTCTTGAGATAGTTATCAATTTGGATTTCAGAAAGCAAAGACCCTATACTACGTTTGCGAAGGTCCATCATCTCAGGTTTCAGGGATGCCAACCTGATTAGAATTAGTGGACACACAGGACCACTGCCCCAGCCGTGGGCACAAACAGGCAGTTCTTTATGTCAACCAAGGCCTTCTGGGTCATGTCTCCAGTAGTGGGCTCCATTTGTCTGCCTGAGTTTGCAATCCCAAAGAGGATGAACCATTTCTACTGAGGCAGCAGTCTCAAGCCCAAGTGAAGTTGGTAGTTCACTGTGCTTGAGCCTGGGATGAGGCAGGATCCTCGAGCTCCCGGGGGCGCAGCGCGAGGAAGTTTGTCGGTTTGTTGGTGAAGGGGTGCCACTGCCCCTGGATGCTAGGGTTGTCCGTGTGGAAGGGCTTGCGGATGCGGATCACGTCCAAGCCGGACTGGTCTGCCAACTTCTGCACCAGCGTCGCGATCTCCTCGACCGTCTTGCAATGGATGCTTTCCTCCCGCACTGCCCCGTTCACTAGCAGAAGGAGGGGAGAGCGGAGGCGCACGGGTCAGGTGTGCGACACAGGGGCCGGCGGGCTGAGCCGGGATCCCGCCCTCCAGCCCGCACCCGGCCCCACTCACGGTATTCCGCCACTACTCGGGGCACGCAGCACGGCCGCGCGTTCACGTATACGACGACCCCTGGGTTCCGTCGGGCGAAGTCGCTCACCTCGCGTTCCACGAACTCCCTGAGAGACCCGGGCAGGGTGAGCCCGTGACCCGTGACCCCTGACCCGCGCGCCCTCTGCCGGAAGGCGCCCCCCCCCGCCCGCCTCCCGGGCTCACCTGGCGCCGCGGGACGAGGCCCCGTCGCGACTGAGGCTGATGCTGAGCCGCTGCAGCTGCTGCACGTAGCGGCCCAGCCCGTTGTGGAGGACGCTGGTCAGGAAGCGGCTCGGAGTGCCGCGCGCGGTCATGGCTGCAGCCCGCGGACGCCGAGGCGAGGGCGGGGCTGGGGCCGAGCCCCGCTTCCTGTTCCGGGGGCGTTCGTTCCCGGGAACGTTTTGCTTCCGGGGTCACGGCTAATGGCGCGTGTTAACGACCCACGTTGCGGGCGAAAGGGGAAGGGACGGGAGTGGTGACGCTGGGCCACGGCCAGGCAGCGGATCCTTGTGGTCGAACGGAGAGAAGACGCGGGAGGGCCGAGAGGCGGGCGAGCTCCCTGGCTCAGGATGGCGCCCTAGCCGCGAGCAGGGCCCCGTGAGGGGAAGGAGTGGGGAAAGAGGTCTCCAGCCAGGGCCTGGAGCTCAGGGACTACTAAAAGGCGCACGTGTTAGTAGCGATGAGGATGACGGGGAGAGTCTGTGGACGAGTGGTCGAGGCGAAGAGATGATAGATACAGAGAAACCAAATGAGCAAAGGACCTTAGAGTGTCACAGAAGTGAGGTGACGGTGGAGAGAAGCTTACTCGGAGGCGAGGGAATCTTTACAGAGGGACAAACGTGCTGGTGTAGGTGGCAAGGATGTGAAGTGGCAGCGGTGAGAGGGCAGAGAGGAATCACGGGGGTGTTTATGAGAGAAGTTTGAGGAGAGAAAGAAGTTGGGCACAGTGAGCTCTGTGGGATGCTCCCAAAGGTTTGACCTAATGAAGACACCCACCCCAGGCATCTAAGGCTTTTTAAGGTGGTGACTTCCACTCTGTTAGGAATGTGGGTCCTCGTCCGAGGTGCATACCCACTCCGGATCTTGCTGCCCCTGCGTGGGGCATGGATGGGTCGGAGGGGTCTGCCCCGAAGCTTGGCCCCAGGCCCTCCTCGTAGGCGGTACAGGAAAGAGGCGCTCCCAGCCTTGGAGGTACCAGTGTTGACTGTAACTACAGCTGAAATCCGCCAGTATTTGCGGACACGTGGGATCCCCTTCCAAGATGGCCACAGCTGCCTTAGAGCACCAAGCCCGTTTGTTGGGTCCTCACAGCAAAAGGATCAGAACAGTGCTACCACCTTCAGCCTCTTCATTGACAAGACCACAGGCCGCTTTCTCTGCATGACCAGTCTAGCAGAGGGGAGCTGGGAAGACTTCCAGGCCAGTGTGGAGGGGCAAGGGAATGGGGCCAGAGAGGGGGCCCTGCTTAATGATGCCCCAGAAGCTGAGGACATTGAGGAGGTCCGGAGGATCTGGGACAGAGCAATACCTCTCTCGGAGCTGCCTGACCCAGAGGAGGTCCAGTTGGCTCGGGTGATGTTTGGCCTTACCAAGGTGACAGATGACACACTCAAACGTTTCAGTGTGCGGTATCTGCGACCTGCTCGCAGTCTGGTTTTCCCTTGGTTCTCGCCTGGGGGCTTAGGATTGCGAGGCCTGAAGCTACTAGGGGCAGAGGGCCAGGGGGATGGAGTACAGTACGTGGAGACCACCATTCCCCGGCCTGGTGCCTATAACAACTTGTTTGGATTACCGTTGATTAGCCGTCGAGATGCTGAGGTGGTCCTGACCAGTCGTGAGCTGGACAGCCTGGCCTTGACCCAGTCGACAGGGCTGCCCACCCTTGCCCTACCCCGAGGAATTGTCTGCTTGCCCCCTGCTTTACTCCCTTACCTCGAACAGTTTCGACGAATAGTGTTCTGGCTAGGGGATGACCTTCGATCTTGGGAAGCTGCCAAGTTGTTTGCCCGAAAACTGAACCCCAAGCGATGCTCCTTGGTGCGGCCTGGGGACCAACAGCCCCGTCCCCTAGAGGCCTTAAACCAAGGCTTAAACCTTTCCCGTATCCTTCGAACTGCCCTGCCCGCCTGGCACAAGTCTATTGTGTCTTTCCGGCAGCTTCGGGAAGAGGTGCTAGGAGAACTGTCAAATGTGGAGCAAGCAGCTGGTGTCCGCTGGAACCGCTTCCCTGACCTCAATCGTCTCTTGAAGGGACATCGGAAGGGCGAACTGACAGTTTTCACAGGTGACCTTTGGGAAATCACTGCTTGTGGTAAAGGGGCAGAGGATCAGGTGACAAAAGCATATGGGTTGAGCCACTGAAAATATTGAAAAGGAGGTTTCCCCCTCCCAACTTTAAAGCCGTGATCAGTGTCTTGGTTCAAGGGTTGGACTTTCCTCTTCACCCAGGCTGTGTTCACTCCCCCTACAGGGCCGACAGGCAGTGGAAAGACGACATTCATCAGTGAGTATGCCCTGGATTTGTGTACCCAGGGGGTGAACACACTGTGGGGTAGCTTTGAGATCAGCAACGTGAGACTGGCCCGGGTCATGCTGACCCAGTTTGCTCTGGGGCGGCTGGAAGAAGAACTAGACAAATATGAAGAGTGGGCCGACCGCTTTGAGGACCTGCCCCTCTATTTCATGACTTTCCACGGGCAGCAGAGCATCAGGTGAGATCCTCAGAATGCAGCCGCTTGGTTTTCTCGGACAAACCCTGGCATCTAGCACTTTCGTTCCCTCTTCCGCTCCAGTGGGAACTCCTTCCAGGACTTCTTAGATAGGCTTGGGGTTTTCAAAGAATAGGAGGACAGAAGAACAGACAACTCTTGAGTTCCTGGAATGCTAGCTCTTCTGCCTGGGGTGTCTGGGGGCCTATCTGTAATCAACTCAAGTTTATTGCTTCTTCTTCCCAGGTCTGTTATAGACACAATGCAACATGCGGTCTATGTCTATGACGTTTGTCACGTGGTCATTGACAACTTGCAGTTCATGATGGGCCACGAGCAGCTGTCCACAGACAGGTGACACCCTCTTCTTGTTTTAACTTGAACACGTGTTTTCTCAGGCCATCGGCCTCTAGACACACACACTATGCTCTCTTGTCTTGTGTATGATTCAGAGGTTGGTGGTAGCAGGAAGTATGGTAGGGACCTGAGTGAGTTCTTGGGTACAGGGAGGTATAGAGTGGAATTGAGGAGATGGAAGTGGATCAAGAGTATGTGTATGTGCTTGTCCCTCAGACTGTGTCCAGTAACCTGTTTGTGTTGTTGGGGTGGAAACAGGATTGCAGCTCAAGACTACATCGTCGGGGCCTTTCGGAAGTTTGCAACAGACAATAACTGCCATGTGACACTGGTCATTCACCCGCGGAAGGAGGACGATGACAAGGAACTGCAGACAGCATCCATTTTTGGCTCAGCCAAAGTAAGTGGGCTTTAAAGGCCTTCAGGCTTTGGAGGGCAGAGGGAACACGTGTGACCAGGGATAGCCAGCAGTCATCCTGAGATCATCTTGACTTTCCTGGAAGAGGCAGGAGGCAGTGCCTCTGGGGTGACTACATGAGGAATGCGTGTCCCAGGAATACAAAGGCTGGTGATAGTCGGTTCTTTACTTCCAAGAGCTCATGTCCTCTAGTGGGGGAAACAGTGAGACAGTAACAAGACTGTGTGATGAGAGCTATGATAGGCAGCACAGGTATTTGTGGAGCAAAGATAAAACTGGTCTGAGTCAGCCTGGGACATCTGAGGAGACTTCCCAGAGGAAGTGTAAACAAAGACTGGGCTAAGGTTTGGCAGATAGTAGGTGTTAGGTTGTTGCGTGAATGGGAGGGCCTTCTGGGCATCAGGAGCGGCCCAGTTGGAGGCTTCCAGTGGTGCACGGGGTGCCTATTACATGGTAGGCCTGGGCTGGACATGGGGAAATAAGGAGCACCAACTGTGTGCTAAAATGGAACAGAGAGGAAAGAGAAAACTGCAGAAGTGAAAAACCAGTGGTAATTTTTTCAAGAGATGGAGAATAGTCTCTGATGAGGTGTGATGTCTACGCTGAGGCCTGAATGGTGAGAAGCTAGATGGACAGGGTGGCCTGCTTTGGAAGAGAGGTGTTGCAAGTAGAGGGAGCAGCATCTGAGACTGTAGCAAGCTTACTGTCAGGGAAATGAATCAGACTTGAGTAGCCACAGCATCCTGGGTCAGTTGTTTTGGTCTGGTTTGGTTGTTGTTTTGTTTTGTTTGTAGAATTGGTGATTGAACCCAGGGTCATTCTACCTCTGAGCTACAGTCCCAGCCCTATTTTTTATTTTGAAACAAAGTCTCACTAAATTGGGCCTAAGTTGCTGAGGCTGGAGGTGAACCTGCGACCCAGCTGTGGCCAGTTTAAAGAGCTTTGGTGATGGGGGAGCACTTTTCCTTTTCCCGATCTTGCCACTTCTTCCCCAACCTTCAGCCTTTCTTTCTGCTTCACTCTTATGTCATTTTACTTAAACCTTCTTTCTGCCCCCTAGGCAAGCCAAGAAGCAGACAACGTAATGATCCTGCAGGACAGAAAACTGGTAACTGGGCCAGGGAAACGGTATCTGCAGGTGTCCAAGAACCGCTTTGACGGAGACATAGGTGTCTTCCCACTCGAATTCAACAAGAGCTCCCTCACCTTCTCTATCCCTCCAAAGAGCAAGGCCCGGCTCAAGAAGGTCAAGGATGACAATGGATTAGGGGCCAAAAAGCCCTCCTCTGGCAAAAAGGGGGCTACTCCTCAGAACTCTGAGACTAACTCAGGCCAAGGCCCCGACACCCAGCCAGATATCCCTAAGCCTCCAGGTAAAGGCAGAGCAGAACGGTCACTGAAATAAGCCCAGTGGGCCAGGTTGGGCTGCACTCTTCCTTGGCCCTCTGCTACGGCTCTTTCGTCCTAGTCTTGAGTTATGATCTCGTCACAGCCTGGGGCAGGGTTCCATAAGGAAGAAATTCAGCTTTGCTTTTTGAAGACTCACTGTGTGCCAAGCTTTATTCAAGATTATGTATTTAGAGCACTGAAAAGACAGATAAAGTGTTTCCATAGAACCTGTGTTCTGGTGGAAGAAAGAAGACAATGAACAAATAAGCAGAAAACATAGTTTTAGTGAAAAAAATGCCATAAAGAAAATAGTAAATGATAAAGTACTCAAAGGGTAGTATAGATTAAGTCGTCTAGAAAGGTATCTCTGAGCAGAGGGCATGTGGGTCACAGGAACTTCTAGAGAAAGGGACCCGGGCAGAGGCACAAGTATAGAGCCCTGCAGTGGGAATGAGCAAATTTTTGTTGTTGTACTGGGGATGGAACCTAGTACCTCTAGGCTACACTCCCAGACCTATTTTATAATTTACTTGGAAACAGTCTCACTAAGTTGCTGAGATCCTCACTAAGTAGCAGAGGTGGCGTGGAACCTTTGAGATCCTCTTGTCTCAGTACTGGGATTACAAGCACGCACTACCACGCCTGGCTTGAGCAAGTCAAATTTAAGGCAGTGACATCAGGCCCCTCAACCTGGAGTGGGACTTCTTCCTGAAACTGCTTAAAGTTTTGGAGCCAAAGGATGACATGGTGGGTGTCAAATCCCTCTGCTTCCCACTTTGTAGAGCCAGGCATGAGGTCATAAATGTAAAATCCTCGGTGCTTAGCCCTGTAATATCAAGGCCTCAGAGGCGGTGGTAGCTGCCTCATGCTGGATTGCCTGACTCTGGAGCCATGAAAGGGAGCTGTGGGCCCAGTGTGCCTGCCACCTGGACCCCGGACACTGGTTTTATTGTATGCTGCCTCAGACAGCCTGCATTAAGACTTTTTGTAGAACTTTTTCCAGTTTTAGTGGGAGGGGAAAAAAAAGTTTTCCATTGCCTTTGTTTCTGTGCTTTTTCTTAATCATCCACCAGGTGTCACCCCAATCTGTAACTGGACTTTCTTCTCTGAATTGGGAGTTTATGAGTCCCCTCCCCCACTTGCAGCCTTTGAGCTGTGGGCTCCCAAGTAAGCAGGGGCATTAAAAGGTGGTCTTTGCATCCACCTCCTCCCATACACCTCTTCTTGGCCTAGGAATGACAGAGTGGTGTGCTAAGTTCTCTGAGAGTCTCCATGAGGTTCCTGGCAGAGTTGTGGGTCACTGGGCCACATGCCCAGGCTCTGCCTGACCAGCTGTCCCTCTTCCTCCTGTGATTTGAGCCGCTCACTTCCATCAGTGTGTACTCAAGGCCCAGCATATTCTTACCTCTACCCCTCCTCCATCCATTTCCCTCCTGTAGCCTCTCATGTTTTCCTTACATTACTAAATGCCAAAACTCCTGGGGATTTGTTAATGCAGAACACAGGCCCTGCTCTTCCCTCCCTCAGCCTGCAAGCACATTTCTAGTTCTGCAGTTTGAGGAGGGGGACAGAAATCCTTATTTTAACAAGTCCTTCAGAAGATTGTAAACATACATGATCCACAGACCCTGTCAAAAATATTCCTAATTGTCATCTCACTTCCTCTGATATTCTGAAGTCCCAATTTCCCTTTGGGTTTGCCTGGAACAGTGGTGAGATATTAAGATATTCTGAGAGGGGTGCTGGAGAGAATCCTTTGTACAGCTAGGGGGAGGTTCTCTCTCCCTGGAAACAGCTATCAAGGTCTTTCAGTCAACCCAAGAGGGGCTTCTGGGGCCCTGTGGAAGGCTCTGAAAACTGGCCACAAATACCTCCTGGAATGGACCTTGAGGCAAAGCTGCTGCAGAGCTGTGCTCTGTGAGGAACTGGGGGTGGGGGTGGGTTCCTCCAGGGCTTGCTTTCTTGGGGGTCTCTCCCAGACTGGCTGGAGCCAGGCCTCCCTAATCCTGCAGTAATCATTCCCAGCCGTCAGCTGGTCTAGGCCTCTTCCAGGGCTGCAACAGTGAATGTCAGCCATGCCTTCCAGATGTACAATACCAGAGCAGTCTTACCTATAAGGACATGGATTCCACATTCTAGTCTTCCATAAATGTCTGGTTTTCAGAAAATCTTTAAAAGGTTTCCAGCAAGGAGCCTTTGGGAGGGCTCTGTGAATTGGGGGTAGAGGGGTAGATAGGCAGTTGCCTATCTGGCCCCACCCTCCTAGTAGACACCCCCACACAGCACAAACCAGAATGGCAGGGGGAGAGGAAGCTAACAGCCCCGGCCCCACCCCCTCCACAAACATTCCAGGCCATACCTGCCTTAACTGCCCCACATCAAGATGGCTCAGAGGCCCCTAAGCCTAGAAAGCCAGATGGGGTAGCAAGGAGAAGAATCCTTAGGTCCTGCATGAGAGTCCCTGGAGGCTACTGGCCATGCGCTCAGCCAAAGTGGCTTGAGGAAAATTTCCTGGAACAGGACTCAGATTCAGCGCATGTTCAACTAATTAAGAATCTCTGAGCCTGGTGTGATAGTGCATCTTAGGGAGGCAGAGACAGGAGGATCAGGGTTTTTGGACAGCCTCAGCTACCACTTAGGTCCTTTGCAACTCGGTGAGACCTTGTTTCAAAGTAAAGAATAAAAAATAGGGCAGGGGGTTTAGCTTGGAGGTAGAATGCCCCTCGGTTCCATGTTCAGTACCGCAAAAATAAAAGAATCTCTTAAGAGCTCAGTAAAGGACTAGCCAAGTAGGGTCGTTCTAGTTGGATTTGCAACCCTGTTTTCAGCCAACAGTGTCGGTGTGTGTGTCACATGTCTGTGAGGGGAAGCTTTGGTCTCCAGCCGCTTTGGTCTTCCTCTACCACTGATGGGTTTGAGAAGAAACTAAACTCACAGGAGTCTCCCGCAGGCCAAATATGCAAATATGGCCCAGATATGTGTATGCTGCCTTCCCACGAGCTGCCTCGAGTGCCAGGGAGGGAGGGAGGGAGCCCTTGGTGCCTCCCTGCAATACAGGCCAACTTCCTGTTTGTGCCTGTGGGTGGGACTTTTATGAGTCTAAGGGAAGCCTAGCCTTGCCCTGTGGGGGGTCCAGGACTGGCAGCTGGCTCACCTGGGCAGCCACCTACTCCGGAGAAGGGGGTGGTGCTGGTTCTGCTTGGACAGCCCCAAGTGAAATGGGGAGGGCTGTTTCGTGAAACCCGAGCCTTCTTTGTCTGCCTTCTAGGGGTTTTCCCTGTGTTTGGGGAGTGAACCCGGCAGAGGGGGGTGGCAGTCAAACCTCGCAGGGCAGCCAGGTGGCTTAGCTCCTGGTCACGTGCTGCCCACCCCTTCCCCAAATCGAAAGCCAAGTCCAGTAAGCTGTGGAGTCAGAGGCTAGAGGGGCAGGCCCGGGTCGCCGTCGAGCCGCTTTGGGGTTGGGTACTGGGTCGGCTGTTGGGGGCGCTCAGCAGACCACTCCCCTCCCCGGTGGGGGCGCGGTCTCCGTCGCCCCGCCCCGCCCCACCGGGTCGGGCCGGGAGCGCGGCGCCGGGCGCCGGGAGCCAGAGCTGGCCGGGAAGCCGGCGTTCTCGGGCTGAGGAAGTGGGCGCGCTGGAGCCGAGCCCGGCCCGAGCAGGAGCGGCGGCGCAGGTGGCGCTGGGTGAGTGGTGGGGCGGCGGGGTGTCGGAACTCCTGCCGCCCGCACGGTTTCGCTCCGAAGTGAACTTTCCGCGTCTGGGGAAGATGGGGGCTGGGGTGGGAAGGGGGTCCCTATTCCTTGGGCGCAAGCGTAGAGTCTGAACAGCAAAGCGCCACAGAAACTCACACCGAAGAACCGGCACGCCGCGCGCACAGACCCACGCACGCACTTGGGGCACACGAACACACGTGCGCTAGGGAAGGGCACTCCCAGTGGGGCACCCTAACAGTCCCAGGGGTAGAGCCACCGGCCGGCGCCGACCCCAGCGGCCGGGGTAGCAGGTAGTTTAGGCTGGGGTGGGGGAAAGGGCTTCCCGGTGCCCACCGGCGGGGCGGACCGGGTGGGACGCACCCGCCGGTTCCTGCTTCCCAGCCGCCGCCTGCAGGTGAAGACCCAGATGTAAACAGGCACCGAGCACGTGATTGCTTCGCGGACCCGCAGGCTGTGCTCCCCCAGTCCCACCACAAGGTGGGGACCGGGCCAGGGCGAGTTTGCCCGGTCCGGTGCGGAGCTGTATTCCATTCTCCGCCTGGAGCAATGACAAGCCCTCTACCAGAAACGGGAGTACAACGTCCCCTGGAGCCCGGGAGGCCGGGAGACTGGTAGGCTGGGTGGCGTTACGTGGACTCCTCACCTTCCTGTTCCCGAATGTATTCTTGAAGTCCGCATCCCTGAAGGTTTCGAGGGAGGCCCGATGGCAGTGGACAGCTGCCTCCGCCCCTTCACCCCAGCGCTGAGAGCAGCTGCCTGCGGGCCCTTCCGACCACCACCTCCACCCCCTTGCAAGCCTAGGAGCTCCTCCTCCCAATGTCGGCGGCACCGAAAGTCCACCCGTGCAAAAGCAGGAGACTCTCCTCCCTACAGGGAATGCATGAAAGTAAATACCCCTCATTGCCGAGAGGACCTGGCTCCTCCAGTAGGAAAGAACAGGAGCCCCCCCCCCCCGGGAATGAGGGAGGGGGCTGCAGCCCTATGCCTCCCTCCCCGCCCCCAGCCCCCGCGCACGCTGAGCCCAGCTGCTGCCTGAGCTTCTGGGCAGAATGCCAGAAAGGGGAGGAGGCTCTTGGTGCCCAAGGAGGCAGGGACCAGGGCAAGGCGGGAGGGGGGCCTCTACTGGAGAGAGGGTCTCAGTCTGTTCTTGTGGAGCTAAGGGTCTGGGGCGAGTCTGAGGGTGGTTACGCTATGTTTCCCTTTCCAGGGAAAAAGAAAGAAAAACAACCCTTTCCATAGAGCTAAAAATAGAGCTGAGAGCCGGCCAGGCTGTGGCCTGGAAGGGGGGGATGCTCCTTCCTGGGGCCGAGCCCAGTTCTGGCAGGCCTTGGCCCTAGGGGGAGGGGGCACCGGCGGGAGGCTGGCCTTGCCCGGGGTGTCAGCATCAGCTGATCTGACCAGGTCACAGAGACCCCTCAGGGGAAGACTGTGTGCTGGTTTGTGAAATATGATGTGTGTGTGTGTGTGTGTGTGTGTGTGTGTGTGTGTGTGTGTGTGTATGTATGTGTGTGTATAAGAAGTTGTCTGAGTGACTGAATAAGACAATCGTGAATGCTTAAGAGAGTGTTTTAAGATTATGTCTGGATGCCAAGGACTGTGAGATTTGAAAGGGCACACCACCAGTGTGCCAGTGTGAGTTGTCCTGGAAGATTATGGAAAGAAGAAACTTGGAACCACGTGATGGATGAGACTGAGTATGGGAAAGGTCGTCTGGGTGTCAAGATTGTGTTGTTTTCGAGAAGGTGAAAATATTTGTGACCCTGAGAAAGGCAGTGGAATGTTGTCTGTTAAGCCGGTGTAGGTCTGAACTGTAGGTTTGGACCTCTCACCCCAGTAACTGTTGGGGGGCTGGAGGCCAACCCTTTCCAAGCAGTGACCTCTTTTCTAGCAGATGGCTCAGAGGGCCAGTTGGGGAGCACCGGTCTCCTCCAGAGTCAGGCCTCGGCTTGCGGGCCAAGGGCACCGTACCGGGGAGTGAAGTAGGGGGTCCCCCCATAGTAGGGAGTGACCGACTGTTGTCAGAACTGTCCGCTAGGTGGCGCCACCTCGGCAAACCCAAGTGTCACGCCTCCGACCCGCTGGGGGTGGGGCAGCGGCGACCCAGCCTTGGCCGGGCTTTTGCTGGGGCTCGGGGCGCTGCAGCCCTGGGGGGGGCAACTGACCCTCGGCCTCCCCTCCCGACTCGGAAGCTGCAGTGTCTGGGGGGGAGGCTTCTCCCGGAGAAGCGGAGGGGGAGGGGAGGCCGCCGCCGCGCCGTGGCCCTTTGTGCTCGAACAATGACCAGCTGCCGCTGGCCCCGGGGCCCGGGCTGGGCTGGAGGGTGACCTGCCCGCCGAGCCCCGAGCCCCCAGACACAGCTACCGTGCCTCGCGGGGAGGGGTCCCGGGCGCCGCCGTGCAGCCCTGCGTGCGCCCCGGCGGCCACGCGTGACGCGGGGTGCTTGCGCGTGTCCGCGCCCGGGGCGGGGACGCCCCTCGGACCCTCCCCCGCGCCGCGCCGCCGCCCACTCGGCTGGGCGGGGGCTGCCGAGGTCGGGGGCGCCGCCGATCGGAGGCGGGGCCGCTCGGGCGGGCGGCTCGGGGTGGCGGCGCGGGCTGGAGCGGGCGGCGCGCCTGTGGAGCGCTTGGGGCGGCCCGGGGCTGAGCATGGAGCGGCGCGGTGGAGGTGAGGGGCCGGGCCCGGGGCGCCCCAACTTCTGCGCGGTGCAGTCGGGTAGGGAGGCATTCCTCGGCCGTCCGCACTTCAGGGAAAGGGGTGGACTCCTAAGGGTGGGTCGGGGGCTCCCGGCTTCCTATCGCGGAAAGGAAGCTCGTGATCCCAGACTTGAGCCCTTTGGACTGGCTCTTGGAGTTTGGGAGGGGGAGAGACTTTCTCTAACTCTCCACCCCCCAAAACTGAGATCTGTGAGAGCTGGGACGTCGGCCAGACGCCTCTCTGGCCCTGGCTGAGATCCAGTCGTCCCCCAGCCCACTGGGGGAGGGGCGTCCCTTTGCCAGAGTGATTCCTCAGGAAGTGCTGGGGAGAACGAGGGGTTCCCTTTCCCCAAAGCCACAATCGCATTTCTCAAAATGGAGCCTCGCTTGCCCCTCCTTCTCTCTCCCGCTCCAAGAGAGGGAGCCCAGCTGGCTGGGCCTGGTTTTCCAGTGCCAGGCCCTCAAGGCCCGGCATTCTGTCCCTCTGGATTTAAGAGGCCCTGGCTGCTTGGGTTCGGCCACCCTGGCGCCCGAGCCTCCTGGCCTCTCTTCTTTGTCCCTTGTCTTTGGGTCTCTGGCTTTCTCTGAGTCTGTCTGCAATCGCTGTGCTTCCTGAAGTGGGAAGTACACACAGAAGTGCCTGCCCCTTCCCCGCTGTTCTCTCTGTGTCCTCCGAGGGACCCCAGTGGGGGAGGAGGGTAAGCTTTACTCAGGGCTGTGCCTTATAGAACAGCCTCAGCCCTGGCCCTGCTGAGGGGCCTGTGATCGCCCAGAACCCAGACCCCAGCAACTCCTCCCTCATCTGGTCTCCTTTCCTGAGTGTGGTCTCTTTCCACATGAGTGTGGGGGGTGGGTTTAATGGAGCACAAGCAAGAAAGGGGGGGGGAGCCATGGGACAAAAGAGTGAGATACGTGTGTCTCCCCTCTTCACAGCCCCAATCACCCTGCATGCCACCCAGGCTCCCACCACTCACACGCTCACACTCACCCAAGCTCTTTCCTGCATACTTTTCGGCACTCATTTTCCTGTTCACAAACTTGTGTAAGATATACACATAGGAGTTCACACTTAAACTTGCATAGGCCTGACTGCACGGATACATCTGACCCAACTCTCATGGAGTCACATTCATACATTACACGGTCACTTGTTAAATGTTCATTTACTTTTATCTACTCTCTGATAATGCGCCCTTATTAACACACACAGCTCTTTGGTTTGTTTGTTTATTTATTTATTTATTTATTTATTTATTCTGGTGGTACTGAGAGTGGAACCCAGGGGCTTTTCTGCCTCCAGGCTATACTCCCAGACCTATTTTATATTTTATTTGGAAACAGGGTCTCACTAAGTTGCTGAGAGCCTAAGTAGCTGAGGCTGGCTTCCAATGTGTGCGATCCTCCTGTCTCAGCCTCCCATGCGCGGGGATTATAAGCGTGCGCCACCACACCTGGCTACACACATAGCTTTTTAAGATATGCACATAAATGTTCACATATACATACGTATGAATCTATTGAGGCATCTGTCCAAACGTATGTATATTCACACATAAGTGTTTTCACATATATTTTCATGTACACACACAGTGTTCACTTTCATGCTCCTGTGCATGTAGTCACCCACACAAGTAAATATATGCACTCCTACGCCCATGAATTCTTTGTCCACTTCTTGGCCCCTACTCTGCATGATGACTTCAGCAGATGCCTAAGTCCTGGTCATCAGCCGCCTCAGCACTGGGAGGGAGTTCCGGGTGGAGGCTTACTGCCCCTTTCCAGGAAGGAGTAGGGCCTTGGGAGGCGGAGCTGTCATGCCTGGGATCTGGCAAGTGAGCTCTTTGAGCAGCTAGCAGAGGCGGTGGGGGGCTTCTGCCTGCACCAACTAGAGGCTGCTCTGAAGAAGGGGTAAGCTGGAAGGTTGCACGGAGGTGGACAGTGGGGCAGGGCCTGCGAGGCTCTCTTGGGCCTGACAGATTGGGGGTGAAGAGGCTAGGAGTTGTCATGGAACCACACATGAGCTTTCATCCACCAGAGACCCCAGAGGGCTCCCCAAGAGCTGTGGGGCTCCTGTCTGCAGGCTCCACCCTTGCCGCCTCTCTGTCTGGGAGAAACTGAGGCCCAGCAGGGGAGGCTGGGCACTACCCGGCCTTGGCTCTTTGTTCCCTAATTACCGTCTGAGTTGCTGATTGCATCCCTGATGTTGCCTCTGCCCACACTGCCCTGTAATGAGGCCACCTGTCCCAGGAGAGCAGACACCTCTGCTGGGAAGTAGTGGAGAGGGCTCCGGCCTAACCTGAGTTCTGGTCTCTATGGGGAGCTTGGGCTTCTGCCTCTGTCTCTACTGCAAGGTGCTCCTGTGCAACCAGCCAGGCCTCCTGGCCCTCCTCATCTCTGCTTGGGGAAATCAGTCCTCAGCCTTGTTCAGTCCAGCCTCGGGCAGCGGTCTGGGGCCCAGAGAGAAGTGATCCGTGCCAGTGCGTGGAGAGAGGGCATTGGGGAAGGTCGGGGCTCGTCGCTGATGTCTGGGGCCTGTGGGGCCTGTATCGGGGGATTAGCAGAGACTCTTGTGTAGAAATGGGGGACCCAGCGGAGGGTCTGACACCACTGCCTTGTTTGCAGGTTGCCCTGGAGGCCGGTGGCCAGGCCCGAGCTTCTGCTGCCATGGCCATTGTGCACACGCTGCCAGTGCCACTGGAGCCTGCGCCTGAGGCCGCCACTGCCCCACAAGCTCCGGCCATGGGCAGCGTGAGCAGTCTCATCTCCGGCCGGCCCTGCCCTGGGGGCCCCGCTCCTCCCCGCCACCACGGGCCCCCGGGGCCCACTTTCTTCCGCCAGCAGGATGGGCTGCTACGGGGTGGCTATGAGGCACAGGAGCCACTGTGCCCAGCTGTGCCCCCCAGGAAGACCGTTCCTGGCACTAGCTTCACCTACATCAATGAGGACTTCCGGACAGAGTCACCCCCCAGTCCAAGCAGCGATGTTGAGGATACCCGAGAGCAGCGAGCACGTAGCGCCCACCTCCGCGGCCCCCCACCAAAGCTCATCCCTGTCTCTGGAAAGTTAGAGAAGGTAAGGACCAGTCCCTTGTAGGGAGCTTCAGTGGAATCAAGAGCTCCCCTACCCCACCCTATCTGTAGGGAAACTAGAGTTTGGAAGCCTATTAATGGGAAGGATGTGAGCTCCAGATTCACCTGTCCTGGAAGTCCTGGAGTCTGGGCCCGGCTCTGCTTCATTCTGGCTGTCGCCTTAGGAAAGTCACTTAACCTGACTGAGCCCCATGGTATGGTCGAGGTAATAGGCCCAGCCTTCATAAGCTGTTAGGAGAGCCAAATCAAATAATCCTCAGCCTGGTGACTGGGACCTAGTAAGCGCTCCATCAGTGTCGGTTGCTGAAATTGTTGTTAAACAACAAGTATGAGTTTGAGTTCAGACAAGGCCTTTAACTTCGCTAAGCCTCAGTTTCCTCATCCGTAATGTGGGGATAGTGATAATATTTTACTTGTATGGCTATTGTAATAATTAGAAACCTTTTGAGTTACTAGACATAAAGTTGACACTCAGGTTCTCTGCTGGTGGTAGCAATTGTTACTAATTTATGGGGGTGGGGGATCCAACGGGGGGCAGGGAGTATGGCAGGGCTTTGAGAAGATGGCGCAGCTTGTCCTGAGTGTCACATGGCACCTCGTTTCAGAACATGGAGAAAATCCTGATCCGCCCAACAGCCTTCAAGCCAGTGCTGCCCAAACCTCGAGGGGCGCCCTCCCTACCCGGCTTCCTGGGTCCTCGGGCTGCTGGGCTGTCTGGGAGCCAGGGCAGCCTGACACAGCTGTTTGGGGGCCCTGCTTCCTCCTCCTCCTCCTCTTCCTCCTCCTCGGCTGCTGATAAACCCCTGGCGCTGAGTGGCTGGGCCAGCGGCTGCCCATCGGGAACTCTGTCCGACTCTGGCAGGAATTCTCTGTCAAGCTTGCCTACCTACAGCACCGGGGGTGCCGAGCCAGCCACCAGCTCTCCAGGTGGACACCTTCCCTCGCACGGCCCTGGGCGAGGGGCGCTGCCTGGGCCAGCCCGAGGGGCTCCTACTGGGCCCTCCCACTCGGACAGTGGCCGGTCCTCCTCCAGCAAGAGTACTGGCTCCCTGGGTTGCCGCACAGCTGGGGGACTCCTGGGCAGTGGTCCTCGGGCCTCCCCCGACAGCAGCTCCTGTGGGGACCGCTCCCCACCACCCCCACCCCCTCCTCCACCTTCGGACGAGGCCCTGCTGCACTGTGTCCTGGAAGGACAGCTCCGAGACCGGGAGGCAGAGCTGCAGCAGCTGCGGGACAGCCTGGATGAGGCGGAGGCCACCATGTGCCAGGTGCGGTCGGCAGCAGTCTTGGGGTGGTGTGGCAGGACATCAAGGGAGGCACACTCAAGAGTGCGGGGAGCATTTCTCTTTGGAAGAGAGGGTTTGGGCAGTCGTAGTGTGACCTCCCCACCAAGCTGTCTGCTTAACCTGCAGAGTGCCCAGGAGTCAGTACCACCATGTGCCGTCCTGGACTTGAGCACGTTACTGACACTTAGAGAGCTTCAGTTTCTCCATCTATAAGTGGGGATGTTTGGGCCCCACGGGGTTCTAAGAGTTAAATAAAGCAAAGGATATAAAGTGCTTAGAATAATGCCCTGCACCTAGGCAATGCCGTATAAGAGGTTGCTCTTACTGTGTTATTTCTATTATCATAAAAGCCATCATTACTTTTATTGTCCTTATTATTGCTGATTTCACCGACTATCCTCCCTGAGCCCAGCCACCAGGGCAGTGAGCACGTGGGGAGTGGGGTGGTGGGGCTCAGGGTCTGGGGAACCTGCGCAGGACAGCCGGCCTTCCCACCCACAGGCATTTGGGGAGCGGCAGCGGCACTGGCCACGGGAGCGCGAGGACTGCACGGCCCAGGTGCAGCAGGCCACACAGCGGGCCCAGCGGGCCCAGCAGCTGCTGCAGCTGCAGGTGTTCCAGCTACAGCAAGAGAAGCGGCAACTGCAGGACGACTTTGCTCAGCTGCTGCAGGAGCGTGAGCAGCTGGAGCGGCGCTGCGCCACCTTTGAACGGGAACAGCGAGAGCTGGGGCCCCGGCTGGAGGAAACCAAATGGGAGGTATGCCAGCCTGGGGAGGGCGGGGAGGGGGTCACATGGGGACACACCCCTCCCTGCCCACCCTTCCTCTGAGCTCCCTCTCTGGGCGGGGCTCTCCCATGCCTCCTCCTTGGCTCTCCTTGTTCTGACCACCTTCCTCCCCCAGGTGTGCCAGAAGTCAGGCGAGATCTCCCTGCTGAAGCAGCAACTGAAGGAGTCTCAGGCAGAGCTGGTCCAGAAGGGCAGCGAGCTGGTGGCCCTGCGGGTAGCACTGCGGGAGGCCCGGACTGCCCTGCGAGTGAGCGAGGGCCGGGCACGGGGCCTGCAGGAGGCAGCGCGAGCGCAGGAGCTGGAGCTGGAGACCTGCTCCCAGGAGCTCCAGCGGCACCGCCAGGAGGCCGAGCGGCTCCGGGAGAAGGCTGGGCAGTTGGACGCCGAGGCAGCCGGCCTCCGGGAGCCCCCCGTGCCCGCCCCCGCTGCTGACCCGTTCCTCCTGGCAGAGAGCGACGAGGCCAAGGCGCAGCGGGCGGCAGCCGGGGTGGGAGGCAGCCTGCGGGCCCAGGTGGAGCGGCTGCGGGCAGAGCTGCAGCGGGAGCGGCGGCGGGGCGAGGAGCAGCGGGACAGCTTCGAGGGGGAGCGGCTGGCCTGGCAGGCTGAGAAGGAGCAGGTGATCCGCTACCAGAAGCAGCTGCAGCACAACTACATCCAGATGTACCGGCGCAACCGGCAGCTGGAGCAGGAGCTGCAGCAGCTCAGCCTGGAGCTGGAGGCCCGTGAGCTTGCTGACCTGGGCCTGGCCGAGCCGGCACCCTGCATCTGCCTGGAGGAGATCACCGCCACCGAAATCTAGGACTCTGCTGGAAGCTCTGCCAAAGGAGGCAAGAGCCGCAGGTCCACTCAGGCCCCTGGGATCTGCAGGTCGTCCCCAGGTCTAAGGGCCTCAGAGCCACCTATCTCCTAGGATGCAGGCCTCTGGGCCTCTGCTAAGAGCTCCTGTGGCCCTGTGACTTGGAGAAGCCAGGCCACCATAGGTCCCATGTTCACTGTCACTCGGAAGCGCCTATACTCTGCCCATTTCACTCCCCGGCTGCCGCCAGTGCAACTCTGCCAGTCCCACTTGCCCCGATGCTTGCCAGCCCTCCCCAACCGGGGGCGCTGGGAAGAGGTTGGGGCTCCCTCAACTCCACAGTGTCCCTACCCCAAAGCCAGAGAGAGCCAGAATGGCACCAGCTGCTCCAGATGTGCCTGCCCCCATCCTGCCCACGTTGGGAACAGGGCTGGGACCAGGGCATGATACCCCTGACCCAGCTCTGTGTCCTCCCTCCTGGGCGGAGGGAGCTGAAGTCAGACCAAAGGAAGAACTCAGAAATGTCTTGTTTGTTTGTGTTTGTGACCAAGCGGCCCCTCCCAGCACCCAGGTTTACAGCCTTGTTTTCACTTGTATATTTTTCACACTGTAAATTTCTTGTACAAACCCAAAGAAAAAATTAAAAAAAAAAATTTTGTTGTTTTTTTAAAAAAAAGTGTGCTGGATAAACAAGTGCGGGAAGGAACTTGTTTGGTCTCCATCTTCCCCTTTTTCTTCAGGTCTGGCGATGGGACACAGACATTTGACCTCCGAGGTACACCCCTTGCCCTATATTTTAATTCTTTATTTTGAAACAGGGCCTCACTAAGTAGCTGAGGCTGTCCACGAGCTGCGATCCTCCCATCTCAGCCTCCCGAATGCTGGGATTACAAGCGTGCGCCACCACGCCTGGCTTCTATCCCCTTTTTGATAGCTGCTACTCTGAACTCCTATTTAGCTTTTCTGGTGAAGAACAAATTCAGCAGAAAATCTGGAGTCCTAGTAGACCATGCATTAAATTGTTTTAAGGACTAGAAAAACGTTTCTTTTTATGCCTTGCATGGAACGCTGCTTGGGGAGGATGCGCTGACTCCTCGAGCGCTCTCAGGCTCCACCAATCCTAGGCTCCACACTGGGGCCTGGGTCACTCCCTGAGAAGGCATTGAGTATAGGTGACAAACTGCTTGTTATTATTGGACTCCACATTTATCTAGAAAGGGCAGGGCCTTTCTGGGGCGGGGAGTGGAGAGACCCTAGCCTTTACAGTGGTGCTCGGAGTGGACAGGGCTAGACAGAAGGACTTGAAGTCTGGGAGAATCTGAGGTCAGTGGGAAGAGTTTTGAGAAAGGTGGGGGAGTGTGGGTTTAGTCTGGGCGGCCTGGAGTGTTGGGGATCGGGCTGGGAGTCCTCTGGAGGAGCCTGGCCTCAGGAGGAGGGGTCCAGGTCTTCAAGGGAGGCCCAGGGAGACCGGGGGAGGGAACTGGAGTGACATCAAGGGTTGGGTGGGCAGGGGCGTGGGCAGGAGGAAGGCACTGATTGGTGAGGGTTGATGGGTCAGCAAGCAAGGGCAGCAGGCTGGGCCCGGGCACCCTGACCACGAGTTCCATGGGCTCCCGTGCCTTGTTGCGATATGCCCTGCGGATAGTGTCCACAGCTCGCTGGTGGGTCACCTGCTCCAGGCTCTCTCCATCCACGGCCACCAGCTCGAAGCCAGCCTGGGATGGGGTTGGGAGAGTTACGGCCCTCCCTCACTCCCTCCCCGGGTCACCCCACCCTATCTAACCTGAAGGCAGCTCCTCTCACCTCCACCAGCTAGGACACGCCTCCCCCAACTGGGTGCAAGGGATGGACAATGGGACTTTTGTGCCTGAAGCCATTGGGGGCAGGGTGGGGCACTGACAATGGCCCTTTGTCCCTTGGGATGGAGCAGGATGGGCCAACTTCAGGCCCAGGCTAGCACAGGGGATAGACTCTCCCCTAGACCTGCTCATCTGCTCACTTGACCCCTGCGCCCCAAGCCTCCACCCAGGATTGGGTCTGAACATGCCTGGCTGGCTGGTGAGCGTGTAGCACGTGGAGTGAGGGTGAGCAGTGAGTGTTCTGGGGCTTCACCCACCTGCAGAGACCCGCTCAGGAAGGCCGCGCCCCCTGGGAAGATCTTCTCTATCTTCACCATGGGCTGTACCTTGGACTCGATGCCCCCAGAGATGCTGATGCCTAGTGAGGGCCGAGGGCCGAAAGCTGTGTGACCACGCAGCCACCCACACCCCGAGTTCCTAGGAGGAACCTAGGACCCCAGCCCGAAACCCAGTGCCCCAACATCTCCTAAATCCTAGGTTCTTTCTACCACTCCCAATCCTCCGGATTCCAACTCCCCAGATCTAGATCCCTCCACTAAACCCTTCTATTCCCAATTCTTTTCCTAGGCCCAGGACCTAAAAATAGTCCCCCAATCTCCTCCAAATCTAGGGGTGGGCCCTGCCCAGCTAAGGCCCACCGGACTCACCCAAGGACTGCTTCATCTTAGACAGCGTGACTGTCCTCAGCTCTCCGCTGGGGGCCTTCATTGCTGGTCCCTCCGCTGTCCCACCAGCTTCGTTCTCCGACGGCCCTTGCCTGGGCCCAGCCTCGGCCGCCTGCCCATCCAGAGGTCGTGGCAAAGGGGGCCTGGCCTTCCGAGGCTTGTGGTAGCGCCCATTGGCTGCACCAGGGTGAGGGACAGGTGCAGGGGAAGGGGAGCGCCTGCGCCCAGGGGACTTGCCTCGACCCCGGCTGCGACTGCGGCTGCGGCTCTGGGCCCGACCCTGGCTCTGGCTCTGCTGAGGGTCCTCTTGGCTCAGGGGCTCCGTCAATAGCCAGTTAGGCCGAGGTGGCCGGGGAGCCACAGGGGGTGGCTGCGGAGGGGGTGTGCACAGGCTTCGACAAGGGGCGAAGGCATCTACTGGCACGTCTTGCAAAGGGGGGATCCCTTTATGAGGGTGGCAAGGGGCAGAGGCACTCGGGGAGACTTTGAGTCCTCCGAGCCGCTCCCTCAGCTCCCCGTCATCCTCCTCGGAGAAGCCATTCATAGGCAGCAGGTAGAAGCCTCCACGGCTATCTGGGGAAGAGGCAAGGTCAGGTCGCCTGGCCCCGCTCAGCCTCTCAGCCCCGGCCCAGTCCCTGCCCTCGTATGGGGCCCATAGGAACCAAGTCTGGGTTTGTTCAGACAAAATGCAGTGTGAGACAATGCCCTCTGGGACAGGGGGATGATCAGGGTCTATTATAATAGTATTTTAATACTTTCTATTGTAATACGGTTCTACTTTCATGTATACAATATGACTAGCACATGAAACTGATAATTTCTCCAAGATTATTATGTAGAAGGAGCTAGATTTAAAGAGTGAAAGGGTTTATTTATTTATTTTAAGATTTAAAGAAGTTTATTAGAAAGATAGAAATACAGAAAATAGAAATACAGCCCCAGGCCAAAATGGCATGGGGGGGGGGGGACTCAATGAATACACCCAAGAGTGAAAGGGTTTAAAACCAATTGTGAGCAGGGAATGGTGCCACAGGCCTGTAATCCCAGTATTTGGGAGGCTGAGACAGGAGGATTGCAGGTTCAAGGATAGCCTCAGCAAGTAGTGAGACTCTCATCAACCTAGCCAGGCTGTTTCCAAATAATAAATAAATAAACCAGGCTGGGATGTAGCCCAGAGGTAGAATGTCTCTGGGTTCCATCCTTAGTACCACAAAAATAAGTAATAAGTAAGCCGGGCGTGGTAATGCACGCTTGTAATCCCAGCATTCAGGAGGTGGAGACCAGAGGATCGCGGTTTGCAGAGCAGCCTCAGCTACTTAGTGAGGCCCTTTGCAACTCGGTGAGACCCTATTTCAAAATAAAGAATAAAAAAATAAGGCTGGGGGTACAGCTTAGAGGTAGAATGTCTCTGGGTTCCATGCCCAGTACTGAAAAATACATACATACATACATACATACATACATACATACATACATAGTTGGGCATTGTGGCATATGCTTATAATCCCAGTAAGTACTTGGGAGGCTAAGACAGAAGGATCTCAGGTTTGAGGACAGCCTTAGCAAGAAGCAAGACTCTAATCAACCTAGTGAGATCTTGTTTTAAAATAAAACAAAAGAGGGGTGGGAGTGTAGCTTGGAGGTAGAATGCCTCTGAGTTCAATCTCCAGTACCAAAAATAAATACGTAAATAAATAAGCCCAACTGTGAAGTCATGGAGCAGGAGGCGAGCGGTGTGATGGGAATGGTTCCTTTGAGGACCCCATGCAGGGCCAGGGAGGGAAGGCCTGCTCTCCCTCTCCTAATGTCCCCAGGGTTGTGGCCCCTCCCTGGGCTCTGGGACTCTGACTGACCAGGCACAGGGGTGATGAGGTGACGCTTGGGTGGTGTGTCCTGCCGGGCTGGTCTCAGAGCAGCAGGCCGCACTGGTTGGAGAGAACAGGTAAGAGCGCTTCCACTGTGGGATCCCCCGCGGGCTCAGGACCCCGAGGCCCTGCCCCAGCTGCTGACCTGCCCTACTCTTGAGGGCCTCCAAAGCCTCCAGCTCCACGGGCATCACCATGCTGTCGAAGCGGCCCAGGTCCGTGGGGGCCACCACACTCCTGGGAAGGCAAGGGAGGTGAGGTGCTAGGGGAGGAGCTTCGGCCCCCAGGACCCGACTCGGGGGAGGTATAGGGGACCCTCTTCTCCCAGTCAAACCATCCCCACCTGATGTCTCTCAGCAGCAGCAGCTTCTCAGGCTTGTCTAGAATGGCCAGCAGGGGCCTCACCAGGTCCTCCACACCACCCTCATGCACGTACTGCGGAGAGGCACTACCGTCACGGAGCAGCAGGGCCTCCAGGCCCGAGCCAGGGGAAACACCAAGCCCATTCTTCCCTCCAGCTTTGGAAATATTCACTCCACCCCCGGGTCTAAAAATGGCCTTATCTTGGAGACCATATGGAAGCCTGCATTAGTAACAGAGCTCTAATAAATAGCAACCGCAGCTGGGTGTGGTGGCGCGCGCTTGTAATCCCAGTACTTGGGAAGCCGAGACAGAAGGATCACAGGTTTGAGGACTGCTTCAACAAGTAGTGAAACTCTTATTAACCTAGTGAGACCCTGTTCCATAATAAAAATAAAAGCTGGGCATAATCTTAGTACTTGGGAGGCTGAGACAGGAGGATAGCAGATTTGATTTGAGGACGGCCTCAGCAATATATATAGTGAGGCTTTCAGTAACCTAGTGAGACATCATTTCCAAATAAAATAAAATTGGTCTGAGGGGGTAGATTGAAGGTAGAATGCCTCTGGTTTCAATTCCCAGTACCACAAAAAAATAAAAAATTAAAATTAAAATTAAAAAAATAGCTCAGATGTAGAATGCCCCTGGGCAGCAGCAATAGCAGTTTTGGGATGGATTCTTTTACATATGGACTCTCATCATCCTGAGAAATATTAACTATTTCTGTCCTATGAATGAAGAAATGGAGGCTCAGAGAGGCCTTTGCTCAAAGCGACGCTGATAAGGAAGAGTGAGGAGGGACTAGATGTCCGGCTCTTGCCTGCTCCGGTGCAGGAAAAGGATGCGCAGGGAATGGCTTTCCCCTGCCCCCACCCCCCAGGCAGGAGGAAGGAACGGCAGCCAGACACTAAGCTGTGGGCCTGGCAGCCTCAGCCCTTTCTTCAGGGGACCTGGAAGCGGGGGTGACTCCACAAAAGCTCCTCCAGTCACTCCCCTTCTGCCTGGCACTGCCTGGATGCCACAGCCCGGATGCCACGCCCAGCACTCTAGAGAGCGGACCACGGCGAGCCACCCTGCTTGGACAGCATACTGCCCCCTGGTGGCAAGAGAGATTGACTGGGGACGGGCACACAGAGAACATCTATGGGCACAAAGATAGCGTGTGCTGGGGTGGTCAGAGTGCGTCATTCATAAATATCTCAAAAATAAATAAAATATAAACTGTGTCTAGCCCTAAACCACACACAAAGTTACAGGAACTTCCATGCACACACAACAACACACCCCCTTTTGTCTGGAGAGAGACACATATGGCACAGAGCCAACCACATATATGGACATACTTCACGCCCACAAATGCTACATTCAGCATCCACTAAGTGCCAGGCCCTTGTGGGCAGTGAGGACACAGCCACAAAGACCCTGTCCCAAATCCTCGGGCACAAGGGGCGGAGGAGCCGCATCCCTGGGCAAACTCCACACCGCGGGCCGTGGGGCCGAGCGCGCTCCTGAGGAAGGCGAGGTCATGGATGCCAAGGCCTGTTCTCTGACAGGAGAGGAGCAGGGCCAGCGCGAGAGTCGGCAGGAAATGTGCCAAGTGCAACGTGGTACAACGAGTAAGCCGGGTGTCAGCACTGCCCTGGAGTCCCGAAGAGCCTCCCCATGGGGCTACACGGGTTGTGAGTACTGGGTGACTGGTGCCCCCCACGTCCTGTGTTCATAACCTGTGTAAGCCCAGCTGGTGGCTGTGGGAGGATGCTGCGCCCATCCTGCTGAGGTCAGTGGGGTCTGGGGTGTGAGGGTAAGCAGTGTGTGCTCTATTCTGCCTAAAATAAGGGCTGCCAGGTGGCTTGGGGGTGTAAAGTGACCAGAGGTAGTTTGTAATTCCTGTTCCGGAGGCTATGGCGGGCCTCGGGACAAAGTGGGGGCCTAGAATACAGGGCTTTACAGCCTAGTCTCTCGGGAACCTTTACCAATATTCCAGACCAGGGAAACGTCCCAGAGGATCTGTGAGTAAACAGGTCAGGACTGGACAGTATGCAGAGCCCACAGGTGGTACAGGGACAGTGTAAGGAGGTCCTGGCAGCAGGAGCCCTGAGGTGTGTGTGGGGGACTTCAGCCACAGAACAGGTTCAGGGCCCCACCTAGTGGCCAGAGCACAGAGCTGCAGGTTCACTAGAGGCTGGTACTTGGAGCCCCAGGCTCAGGGCTCAGAGTGTGACACCTACCAAGTTTAGCTCAGAGCCCTGGAGCTGCCCTCAACATGTACCCTTTTCTTTTTTTTCTTTTTGTGATACTGGGGATGGAACCCAGGGGCATTCTACCTCCGAACCACACCCCTCCAGCCCTATTTTATATTCTTCATTTTGAAGCAGGGTCTCACTGAGTTGCAAAGGACTTCCCTTTGTAGCTGAGGCTGTCCTCGAACTGCGATCCTCCAAAATTCTGGGATTACAAGTGTGAGCCACCACGCCTGGCTAACATGTACCCTCTTCTGCAGCTCTGCTGTGACTCAGATCTTGGTAAAAGGATACATGAATGCCCACATCTTAGGCTCCAGGTGACATCCTAGCCAGACATACGTGCTCATACACAGATAAAATCACACAGTCCTGCTGACACAAGCCAGGCACTCCAGACAAGCTGCACACATCACACTGATACGTAGCCAGCACCACCCTGGGCGAGGTGAGGGAAGAGGAGCCCACACATGGATTTCTGAAACCCTGCATTTGCATGTGCTGTGCAAAACTCCCAGGATGCCTGGGCTTTCTGACACAGAGGGATAGGAGAGGCCTTCCAGTCTCCTAGAGTGTGAACCGCACCCACCACCTCTGCAAATCCAGGCTCCAGGGACTCCTCCAAAGCTGACTGCCATCCCACCCTAGGGCCCTTGGGTGTTATATGAAGTGGAAAGGAGCAGAGAGTAAGGGTATAGGAATTTTCAGGGTTCAGTTGTGTGCAGGTGGGGTGAGATTACTATCCTAGGTAACACAAAAAAGGGGCCTGGCGTGAGCTGGAGCTGCCAGCTGTCCCAGGAACAGGAGGAGCCATGGGGGATGAGGCCAGGGGCTTAGCGAGGGCTCAGGTGGGTGTCTGCAGGGACCACCTCCTCTCCTCAGGGAGGCCGTCCCAGACCACACCCCCTAATGGGCACCTCCTTGGCTATCTTTCACGCTCTCCCTTTGCTGAACTTCTAGCAATTCATCATGATGGATATTTAGTTCTAATTATCGTCTATCTCCTTCTCCTGTGAACTTGGTATGTGTTCGTGTGAGATAGAGATAACTTTTTTCTAATTTTTTTTATGTCTCCTAGCATCAAACCCAGATATGGGTTAGTGGACAGAGGCCTGAATGGAGGAGGGGCTGGGCTGCTGAGTGGGCCTGGCAGGCCTGAGGCTTACCCGGGAGCAGTGGCGGGTGACCGCCAGCACCTCGTCGTCAGTCAGTAGCCGCCGGGCCAGGTCCTGGATAAGGGGCCGGCGGCTCTCCCAGGTTTGCACCCGCTCATCCACATTGTGCTGCTGGCCAGAGGGGCTCTCGCACCTGGCAGAGAGCAGGGCCTGGCCCCTCTCCCGGTCTGCAGGGCAGGAACGAAAGGGTGTAATGCAGGAGCTGTTGGGGGCGGGATGGGGTCAGGCTCCCAGAGGGGCCAGCCAAGAGCCCCAGGTCCCCAGGACAAGATTCCCCACCTAGCCCATATGCTCCCCGCGTGGCCTTCCACAGCAGCCTGTCCACCCTTTAGTCCCCAACGCCAACCCCTCCACTAATCTGTTTCTTACTGGAGGCTTAGCCAGGTGATCTCTGTGTCCCCTAAAAATACACTGTCGTATTAGTCTGTTCCCCATTGGAAGCGCTACTGCAGGCTCTCTCACTGCCCCCAAACCTGTCTTTGGGAGTCCTAACACCAGCCCTCAAAATGTACCCCCTTATCCGTTTGTAGCCCTATCTTTCCTAGTAAGCTTTGTCCAATTCTCTGAGCTGCCCCAATATGCACCGCTCTGCCTGATCCCTCATGCTTGGCCCCAAATGAGTTTAGTCCAAACCATGATGACCCCAGCATGCGCCCCATGTGCCGCCCAACTGCTGACCAGGCCTTGGGAAAGAGATGCTGGAATTACCCCGTCTCAGTCTCCAGGTGACAAACTTCTGCACAGGCCCAGTGCCCCCTGCTGTGGAGAAGGCAGAGGCTCAGCTGCAGGCGCTGGGGCCCTGGCCTGAAGACAGGGGTGGGAAGGCTCAGGGCTGGCTGGGATGGAGCACTTGGGCTGAGGGAGGCAGGCCAGGGAGAGGCCTGGCCCTGGGGGCTTGCAGGCCAGGCTCAGCAGGGACTGGATTATGGGCAACAGGGGAAGGGTTGGGTCATTCACCTGGAAGCAAATGTATGAAAGAAAGAGCCTGAGGACACATCCTGAGGTACCTACCTTCAAGGGACAGAGAAGAACAGAGGAGCCTGGGAAGGAGAGAGAGGAATGGCGAGAGAGGCCAGCTGAGGGCCAGGAGAGAGCAGGGCTCTGGCAGCTGTGGGGACAGAGAGGGCTGGCGGAGGGGGCTGGCCCTAATTTGGAGGGTTGTCTTTCCCATAGGACTGTCACCTTGAGGAGGCAGAGCATCCCACCTCAGGGTGGGACAGCATCCAGTTCCTTGTCCTCTGGTTGTTTTCACCTGCCCAGCATCTATTCTCCTTTCTGGAAACAGCACCTACCCCAATCTCAGGCTACCCACTGCGGGCGAGCACGTGACCCCTGGGTATCTCCCCATCACAGAGCTTTGCTCAGTGTGGCAGGAGCAACCATGGGTAGCTCCCTAGCCTGCAGCCGAAGCTATCTCAGAAGCTCCCTCTCCCTGGGAGTTGCTAAACAATAGCGACCATCTTACCTCTGTGACCACAAAGCCCGCATGATAACAAAGCCAACCCACGGGAGAGTAGAACCAAAAGGCAGAGGGGGCCACATGTCTGATGAAATCGCTCAGAGCTCTAGACCAGCGTAAGTCAGTAGCTGAGTCAGGAGGTGCTTTTCAAAGCTAGTTTGAGTTTCTGTCACCTGTGACTCTCAATCCTAACTCGTCCATCCTTGGTCCAGTCTCAGCCGCTCCGGGGAGAAGAGGCCTCATGTGAAGTTCCTTGGAACCCCCACAAGAGTACACCTGGGGCCCTCATCTGCAAATGGCCTTGCTCAAGGGTGACTGGGGCCTGTGGAGCTCTGGCCAGGGGAGCTAAAGCCAGCCGCCCTAGCACCACTAGAGCTGAGCCCTGCTGTTCCCTTGCTCTGCGGTGACTATCCCCCTTCCACACAATGGGAGGTGGCGCAGGTGACAATAACCGCCTTTTCTGGGCCCCTTCTGTGCCAGGCAGTGCACCAAGTGACTTGCAGCCTGTAACTCACTTATTTCCCACGATGCCTAAAGAAACAGGCAGTGTTCCTCCCCTTTCCCCTATGAGGGAACTGAGGGTCCCGGGATTGCGCTGCAGGATTCCAACCCAGAGCTGCGGAAGGCCCGGCTGGCCCGCTCGCCTACCCTCCTTGGGTCCACCGGGCACCTACCTCTCTCCAGGTCCAGGCGAGGGCGGGCTCTGGCTGGGCTCCTGGCGTCCAGTGTCCAGGCCTCTCTGCGCCCGTCCCCGGCTGGCCGGCCCTGCCGCCCGCCCTTGAAGAACAGGTTCATCAGAGTCTTGGAGCGCTGCAGGGCCCCCTTCTCCCCAGGGGACCCCGACTTCTCCTTCTTCCGCTGCTTCTTCTCCTCTGCAGACACGAGGGAGTACCCGGGGGGGCTGGAGGGTGGGCAGAAGGGAAGGACGAGGGGGCAGGGGTGGGGGGAGCAGAGAGAAGGGAGGTGGGGCAGACAGGATCTGCAGCCGTGTGGGGTGGGACGGGGGCGACGGGGATTCCTCCTCCAGCTTCCCACGCCTACACACACACACAGCTGCAGCTATGTAAGGAGTGTGTGCGTGTGCATGTGCGTGCGTGTGTGCGTGTGTGTGTGTGTGTACAGGCCTGGGGACTCCAGACTGGAGGGTCTGGGGTTAGGCTGGTTTGGCCCAGGGCTGATCAGAGCTGGGGCTGGGGCTGGGGCTGGGGCTGAGGGTGGGTTTGGGGCCCAGGCCTGGTTTAAGATGGAATCCAGAGCAGGGTCTGAGTATATTTGGGGTGTGGGCCTGGGTCAAGGCCCTAGGTAAAGGAAAGTTTAGGGCCAAGAGTGTGAGGTAGGTTTCGGATCAGGAGAAAGAAGTCGTGACCCATCCCCCCACGTACCCCAGAGGGTCAGGTGGCTCTGGGAGCGGGTGATGGGGGGCCGGGGTCGACTGAGGGCCAGCAGGAGAGCCGTTTTGGGGGACTCCGAGAGGGCAGAGTCAAGGCGGCGGGTGGGAGGGGGCCCGTCAGCGCGGATGGCCGTGTCCCTGAGGATGACCGTGGGACGCACGCTGCACCAGGTCTCCATGCGGCCCCCCACATCGGGCTCGGTCTGTATGGCTGTGTCGGCGCGACCCCAGCCTGGACCATGGCCCGGCTCCTCAGGCCCAAGGCACACATCCATGGCGGAGGGCAGGGAGCCCGAGCTGTAGGGGGCGCTGGAGGCATAGGAGGAGACGCTGGAGCTGCTCTCGGAGGCCTGAGACTGCTGCTGCAGCACCCCGTTGCTCACTGCGGGGAGAGGGAGAACAGGGCACCTGGGCGTCTGGGTGGCCGGCCCCTGCACCCTGTGAGCTCGCAGACAACAGCAGGCAGCAGCTGAGGCTAGAGCCACCGGCTGCTCCGCCACCGTGAGAGGCCTCTGTCCACCCACGCCCTGAGCCTGGGGCTCTGGGAGAACAAGCCCTCAGAGGCGGGCGCAGAAGCAGCTCTGGCCAGCGCCAAGGACCCAGGGGATCTCGGGCTCTTCTTCAGAGATCCCAGCCCCACCCTTGGGCCTCAACCCTTTCCCCAACCCTAGGGTCCTGAGTCACTTACGTCGGTCCAGCCAACAGTACTCCGAAACCATCTCTTTGTAGGCAGGGTACCGGCCCATCTCCTGGGGAGGGCATGGTGGGCAAGAGAGGAACAGTGGGGGGCCAGCTGCTCACTGTTTCCCTCCTCTGAATCCATCGTACTCTTACCACGTGAGCTTCTTTCTCTCTCTCTCTCTCTCTCTCTCTCTCTCTCTCTCTCTCTCTCTTCCTTTTTCTTCTCTTTCATGTGGCACTGGGGATTGAACCTGGGGGCATTCTACCACTCACTAAGCAACACCCCCAGCCTTTTCTATTTTTTTCTTTTTGACAGGGTCTCACTAAATTACCCAGGCTGGCCTCAAACTTGCTATCCTCCTGTCTCAGCCTCTTAAGTACTGGGACCACAGGCTCGCACCACTACACCTGGCTGGGCTACTGTATTAGTCAAAACACCAAGTTCTTTTGCACCAAGAGCTTGCACTTGCTCTTCCTCCTGCCTGGTTTTCTCTTCCTTCAGCTCATCATGTGGCTAGTTCAGTCTTCCTCTTTATTATTTTTTATTTTTCTTAATTTTTTTTTTTTTGCAGTACCGGGGATGGAACCCAGGGGCATTCTACCTCTGAGCTACACCCCAGACCCTATCTTTGTATTCTTTATTTTGAAACAGGGTCTCACCGAGTTGCAAAGGGCCTCACTAAGTAGCTGAGGAACCGCAATCCTCCTGTCTCAGCCTCCAAATGCTGGGATTACAAGCGTGCGCCACCACGCCCACCTCAGGCTTCCTCTCTAAATACCACTTCCACAGAGAAGCCCGTCCTGATGTCCCCTGCCTATCGGGATCTTCCTAAATTGTTCTATCCCACCTCTCTATTAACTTTCAGATAGCATTTGTCACAGTCTACAAGTATCTTATTTGTCTGTATCCCCCAGAATCAGAGGCCTTGTTCTTAGCATAGCAACCATCACATACTAGATGCTCAAAATAATAATTTCTTCTTTCTTTCTGAAGTGCTGGGGATGGAACTCAGGGTCTGGAGAATGGTAGGCAAGTGCTCTACCACTTGCTACAAAAATAATCCTCAAAATGTTGTTGAATGACCGCATAAGGGGCAGCGTGGCGTGAGGTGGCGTGTCTGGGATAATGTGAGAGGGAGAAAAGAGAGAGATGGGTGTGGGAGGGGTGGGCAGTAGAGGTGGGGTGGAAACGGCAGAGGAGCCGCTGCAGGCGCTTGGTGAAGGAGCGCGGCGGGGCAGCGGCCGCGGGTTGGCACTAGGAGACAGGGAGGCATCGCCTGCAGGAGCCAGGGTGAGGGGGACCTGATCCCCAGCAAGCGTGAGAGCTGCATGAATAATGAATCCGGCTGCCTCCCCTGAAATCCAATCTCTGGCCCCAGCCCAGCCCTCCTTGCCCTGTGGCCTGAGGGTGCTCACCACCCAGGTCCTTGCCTGACCACATCTAGGAGTCCATTTGCTCCCAGGACCCCAGGACAACACTTCATAGAAGGGCGCTGCTCTCGCAACCTGGGAGCAGGACTAGTGCCAGACCAGGCTACTGACCAGCCGCACAGCAACCTGCTGCGTGAGCCGCGCACCGCTCAGAACCTCAGTTTCATCTTTTGCTAAATGGGAGCAGAACGGTGCCTGCTCCCTTCTGTGTGGCTGTGGAAATGTCCCAAATGGCAGAGCACAGTTAGAACTCAGGTGTTCTGGGAAGTCCTCCCTCCAGGCTGGCCTCTCGCTGACTCCCATGTCCTGCTCACC
This sequence comes from Muscardinus avellanarius, assembly GCF_963383645.1. Lineage (NCBI taxonomy): Eukaryota > Metazoa > Chordata > Mammalia > Rodentia > Gliridae > Muscardinus > Muscardinus avellanarius. The sequence continues at coordinate 133,703,977 of NC_137789.1, forward strand.
TTGATGGTCAACATGATGTGTGTTTGGCCCTTCAGCACCTCCACGGCCTGGCTGTGGCTGATGTCGTCAAACCTGACCCCGTTGGCCGCCAGGACCTGGTCCCCCACCTTGATGCCATTCTCCTCGGCCAGTCCACCGTGATCTACCCTGGGGTCAGATGGGCATTAATTGATAAGACCCTGGCCTGCCGTCCTCACCCCAGTCCATACGCCCTTCCCTGGGGCTTGGGGATGCCCCCGCCACTCTCCTTGGCCCCCTTCTGGTGACCACCGCCCTCCACCTTGGGCTCCACCACTGGCCTGGGCCCTCACTGGACGTGAGGCTGGCCAGGCCCCATCCCCGGCCCCACTCCCAGCCCAACCTCCAGGCGCCCCATTCCCTCCAGCCAGCCCTCACTTGGACACATAGATGCCCAGGCCAAACTCCTTGCCCCCTCGGATGTTGAAGCCCAGGCAGAAGTCGTCGGAGGTCGTGTACAGGTGGACGATGCGCCGCACGCCATCCTCAGAGCTGCGAATGGACGGTGTCGAACCGCACTTCTCCACCACCAGCCGCCGGTTCACCACATCCACCCTGAGCAGCAGCAAGGCCTCGGTCAGGGTCCCCAGTCCCCACCACCCACCCCGCCTCCCAGCAGCCCTCATGACTGCATGGGCAAGTGGGTTCCTTTGGGGAAATCTTCAGTGGGACACAGGTTTCATCAATCTAATCTAATCACCTCTTTTTTTTTTTTTTTTGTACTGGGGATTGAATTCAGGGGCATTCTACATCTGAGCTATACATCCAGCCCTTTTTATGTTTTGTTTCCAAACAGGGTCTCACTAGGTTGCCTCAGACCTGTGATCCTCCTGTCTCAGCCTCCCAAGTACTGGGATTACAGCTACGTACCACCATGCCTGGCTAGTTTTTATTTTGAAACGGGATCTTGCTAAATTGCTGAGGGTCTCACTAAATTACTGAGGCTGGCCTCAAGACTGCAATCTTCCTGTTTCAGCCTCTCAAGTACTGAGATGTTGTTGTTGTTGTTGTTGTTGTTGTTGTTGTTGTTGTTGTTGTTGTTTTTAGTGGGGATGGAACCCAGGGGCATTCTACACCCGCCAGCCTGATTTTTTAATTTTTTTTTTGAAACAGGGTCTCACAGAGTTGCAGAGGGCCTCACTAAGTAGCTGAGGCTGTCCGCTAACCGCGATCCTTCGGTCTCCCTCCTGAATGCTGGGATTACAAGGGTGCACCACCATGCCCGGCTTAAGTACTGAGATTTTATCCAGCTTAATCACCTCTTTATGTGTGTGAGGGGGGAGGAGTATTGAGAATTGAACCTAGGAGCATTCTGACTCTGAGCTACATCCTCAGCCCTGCTTTATTTTTTATTTTGAAACAGTCTTACTTACTAAGTTGCAGAAAGCCTCACTAAATTGCTGAGGCTGGGCTTGAACCTGTGACATTGCTGTGTCAGCCTCCCAAGTACTGGGATTACACACATGGACCACCATGCCCACCATGCCAGGCCTCTTTTCTCTCTCCCTTCCTCCCTCCCTCCTTTCTTTCCTCCCTCTCTCCCTCTCTTCCTGTGCTTGGAATCTGAACCCAGAGTCTCCAGCCTAACTAAGCAAGCTCTCTACCACTGAGCTATACCCCAGCCCTGGGCCCATTTCTGGCCCTAGTGGGCCCTTGCTTAGCTGTCACAGCCTAGCAATGGGCTGGGCTGGCATTAAAAAGCAGAGCTGTTGGGGAGACTGGCCTTTCTGCATTTTGTTTCATCAGGATCCCAGTGTTTCTGGCACCCCAGGGGGAGGGAGACCAGAAGCCCATGGATGGTGGGGGGCTGGGGCAAGGCCAGGGTGGAGGGACAGATGCTGCTCACCACGTGGTCTTCTCCTTGGAGAATTTGATGCCCGGCACACGGCCCATGCGCCGCACCATCATGTGCAGGCGGCTGCTGCCCGTCAGTACCTTCACGGCGCTGCCCATGGTGGTACTTTCCAGGCTCAGCCCGTTCACCTCCGTAATCTTGTCCCCCACGCACAGGCCTGCGCGCTCTGCACCAGGGAGGGGAAGAGCTGACCTCCCCACCGGACAGAGCTCCTGAAAGGGTCAACGGAACTTCCTCCCTCACACTGAGGATTCCCCACAGACTAGGATCTGTCCCTTAAGCCATTCTGCCCAGGCTGGGCCTCATTTCCCCCCAAATCCAGCTTTCTAGAACTGTGGACTTTTCCCCCATCTCTGACCACAGCCATCCACCAAGTGGGGTTCAGCCAGAGTCCGGCCCTTGGGGCTCTGCTCACCTGCGCTGCTCCCCTCCTCCACCTTGCTGACGAAGATGCCCAGGCCGTGCTCCGAGCCCCCGCGCACGCTGAACCCCAGCCTCCCTGTGGGGCTCTTCTCCACACGGACTGCATGGATGATGTCGCTCTCATCACTGTTGGCTGTGGGATGGGGACAGAGGTGTGACCCCACGTTCATTCTGGACAGAGGACCCAAGTTCCCCAACGTGGGGCCTGCAAAGCTGGATTGCTGGGCACAGCCACAAGGATACCTAGAGTCCTAACTTCCGAGTCCCGTCTGGGTGGTTCTGACTATGGGCCCTGGCGTGGAAGCAGAGAGCAGTAGCCCGGGACTCTGCTCCTTTGCTGTGTATGTGTGGCTGTGCACGGATATGATGATTACTGAGCTTCTCGGGCCCACATTCCTAAAAATCCTTCCAGTCGGAGGGCCAGATGGATGGAAAAGAAGGGTGAAATTCCATCCTGTGGGGCACTGTTACGAGAGCCTGGGGCTCTGTAGCTTATAGCAGAAATTAGTATATTTGCTCTAACTTCAAATAGCTGGAGAGCTAGCCTGTGGAAGGCATTATATATTTTTGCCTGTGTAACCCAGATGGCAGAACCAAGTCCACACAGAAGAGTTAGATGGAAGCAGATTTTGTATGGAGAAACATCCAGCTGTCAGGCATGGGATGTGTTTTCTGGGACAGACAATGAGAGTCCCATCTTTGGAGGCATGCAAGTTGAGGCCTGGTAAATCCCTGATTGAGATGTTACGGAAGGAGTGAATTGTCTTCCATCTCTTAGACCCTACGGTTCTGGGGGTAAGGCTGTGGGAGAGAAACCCCAAACACCACTGAGCTCAGTGTGGCCAGAGCCCAGAGACCCTCTCTACCAGTGCTGGGGGGAAAGTCGGGGCGGAGGGATTTGGGGCTGGAAATGTCCAGGAAGGCCTCTTGGAAGACAGAGATGGGTGGAGAGTCTGAGGGGCTGGCCTTGGGGCTGGCCTGAGAGGCCTTCTGGGTAGAGGGAAATCAGAAGACAGGAGGAAAAGTAGGGTCCCAGGAGAAGATTTCTTCTCAGGCAAGGCTTACCCTAGAGGTATTTGAGAGAGAGAAAAATCACACACACACACACACACACACACACACACACACACACACACTTTAATTTGATCTAACAGAAATCAGGTTACAGTGCACTGCCAGCTCAGACAGAAATCCCCAAGGGCAGCCTGGGCAGGTCGGTGCAGGGCAGAGACTTGGGCATCTGGGGTTTCCCCGCCGAGTCATCTCGAGACCTTTCAGCCTCAGCAAAGGGCCTCTTGCTCCCAGCCCCTGCCCTCTTCTCCTCAGTCCCTCCCTGGGTCCCCTAGGCCCTGAGCCAAAGGGATATCAAATCTGATGTTTGAGCCTCCACAGCCTGAGTCCTGGCCACTGAGCCTCCCTTCTGGGCCTTTGCAGCAGCCTCCTGCCTGCCCAGGTCTGCTCTTACCCTTCTCCATCTTCAACATGGTAGCTAGGGTCTGTGTTTGTAGTAGAGGGTGCCTCCCCACCCCTCAGCTCTGCCTGCCCTTGCCTGCTTCTAGAGGAGCTCCAGGCTCTTCCGGGGCCCTGTGAGGCCCTCAGAATCCTTCCTGTTCCTCAGAGACCTCATAGAGACCAGTCCTTGCATGTCCCCTCTGCCTGCAATATTCTGGCCCTGACCCCTTTTTTAAATTTTTATATTGAGAGAATCTCACTAGGTTGATGAGAATTTCACTATCACTATTGCTGAGGCTGTCCTCCAATCTGTGATCTTCCTGTTTTTGCCTCCCAAGTACTGGATTACAAGTGTGAGAAATGATACCTGACTTTTTTTTTTACAGTGCTGGGGATTGAACCCAGGGTCGTTGTACCTCCTAGCTAATTCTCAGCCCTATTTTTTATTCTTTATCTTATTAAGTTGTGGAGGGCCTCATTAGTAGCTGAGGCTGGCCATGAACCCGGATCCTCTTGTCTCAGCCTCCCAAGTACTGGGATTATAAGCATGTGCCACCATGCCCAGCCTGCTTGGCTTTTTTTCTTTTGGTGGTTCTGGGGCTGGAACCCAGGGGATTTCCACCTCCAGGCTATACTCCCAGACCTATTTTATATTTTATTTTGAAACAGGGTCTCACTAAGTTGCTGGGAGCCTCACTAAGTAGCTGAGGCTGGCTTCAAACCTGTGCGATCCTCCTGTCTCAGCCTTCCAAGCGCTGGGATTACAAGGGTACGCCACCACTCCTGGCTCTTTTTTTTTTTTTTTAACTGATGTTGAACCCAGGGCAGCTATGCCCTAGCTCCCTTTATTATTTATTTATTTTTTATTTTTGTGGTACTGGGGTTCCTGGAAGCCCTTCTACCTCTGGGATACACTCCCACGGGCTACACTCCCAGACCTATTTTATACATTTTTATGTGGAAACAGGGTCTCTTAAGCCAGCGCGGCTGGCTTCGAACCTGCGCGATCCTCCTGTCTCCACCTCCCAAGCGCAGGGTTTACAAGCGTGTGCCACCACGCTCGGTACCCCCCTTTATTTTTATTTTTATTTATTTTTTTGAGGTACTAGGGATGGATCCCAAGAGCATTTTACCTATGAGATACACCCCTAGCCTGATATTTTGGCTGGCCACCAACCTGTGATCCTCCTGTCTCAGCCCCCCAAGTACTGGGATTACAAACATGCACCATCATGTCTGGCTAGCCCCTTTTATTTTTAAAACTTGAAACAGGGTCTTGATAAGTTGCTGAGGGTCCTGCCAAGTTGCTGAGGCTTCCTGCCCGAACTTTGCAAGGCTGGCTCCTTTCCTCACTCCCTTCCCGGCTGAGGGACCACTTTCTCCAATCAGCCTTCCCTGACTAGCCTCACTCTCCTTAGAGTTAGTCCCCATTATAGAGTTTCCAGGATGTGGCGCTGAATCAGCAGAGTCAAAAGCACCTGTAAACTTGTTTAAAAAAATGAATCCTGGCCTTTACCATGGACCCATGGAACCAGAGGCTCAGGGTAAGGCCCAGGGGTGTGTGTGTGTGTGTGTGTGTGTGTGTGTGTGTGTATGTATTTTGCTGGGATTGAAGCCAGGGCCTTGTGTATGCCAGGCTAGCACTCTATCACTCACAGCTACATCTCCAGCCCCTTTTATTATTATTATTATTATTATTATTATTATTATTACTATTATTTATTATTATTTTGTGATACTGGGGATGGAACCCAGGGGCATTCTACCTCCGAGCTACACTCCCAGCCCTATTTTTATTCTTTATTTTGAAACAGGGTCTCGCTGAGTTGCAAAGGGCCTCACTAAGTAGCTGAGGCTATCTGTGAACCGCGATCCCCTGTCTCAGCCTCCCGAATGCTGGGATTACAAGCATGTGCCACCACGCCCACCTCCCTTTTATTGTTTTGAGACAGAGTCTGGATAAGGTGTCCTGGCTGGCCTTGAACTTGCCATCCTTCTGCCTCAATTGCCCGAGTAGAATCATGCCTGGCATGATTCTAGCTTCCTTCCAAGTTTGAGAAACATTCTGTCTCATCTATCATATCACCTAAAATTTCCTTCAGGATTCTTCCATCCTTTGTCATTATTGTTTATTTGTATATTATTTGTTATCTGTCTCCTTTAACTAGACTATAAACTCAATCGTGGTAGGGATTCTGAAATCCCTAGTATATTGTGTAGTGCTTGGGATTTGATAAGTATTTTTTAAATAAATTAAGGCATAAACACATGAATCAATGAACCAGGAAAGGAGAAAGGGCTGGTTTGGATGAAAACTAACACATTTTCTCTGCGACCAATGGAGTTTAAGTTGCTGGCGGGACCTCTTAGGTTTGCCCTTCTCAGGAGATAAGTCGATAGGTCCCCAGGTTCTCCCCCATCAGCTATGTTAGCTTCCTGGAGGGGTCTAGATAAGATCATGGGGCAGGAGTCCCGGCTGCGGTGGGCGATGTCTGTGCCCAGGCAGAGGGGAGGAGTCTGGGCTCAGAGGCTCCCAGCCCATCAGGGCGGGGCTGGTGGTCAGAATGATGCCCCAGTCCCTTGCTTGTAGATGCTGCTCCCTCGCTGCAGGGTCTCACTTGGTGAGGCACGAGGAGGATGCAGGCATGAAACGTCTGGGAGAGAATCTTTTCAGGGACAATATAGACAGCACTTGGATCATAGGTGGACATGGTGTGTGTGTGTGTGTGTGTGTGTGTGTGTGTGTACAGCACAGTTCTTTTAAGAGAGTAGAACCAACAAGGGCACACGACAGCACCCCCCACACGTCTCCTAGCCCCTTTAGCGACTTCTGAACAGAACGACAGTGGTGACCCTCGGCAGTGCCCTGCTGCTCAGTGGTGGCTGACAGGGATGCTGGACCACTGGTGGAGGGGAGCTTGCTCCCTGGGCAACACCCGCTACCCCTGCCCCAGCCGCCTGGGAAGGGGCCAGAGATGTCCTGCTGGGCCAGAGGGGAGGAGCAGGGCCTGGAAAGTCCAGTCGGGGAAGCAGCCAGGGGAACCCTGCTGGCTAAGAAAGAGGAGAGGAGCGAGAGATATTATCTGGTGCTGCCCACAGAGGGCCCTACTCCCCACCTGGCACCCAGGGCTCTGTCTTGCGCACTAGCCCTTTGTCGCCTCACATCTGTCACTGCAGCCAGGCGGTCTCCCCAGCGCCCGCCTCACCACGCTCTGTGCTTTCTACCGTGCCTTTGTGGGGGACAGCTGCACCTCACCAGCTGCTCTTGTTGCTCTAAGGCTTGCCACACTGTATGTTTCTGGAAGGTGAAGATCGAGCCTCATCTCTCTAGGTTTCCTGCAGGATGTGAGCAGGGCAGGTACAGAACTGGTGTGCAGTGATGCAGGTCAGGCAACTACACAGCGTAGGCCCTCCCTTCTTCAGGACCCAGCCCTAGGGCTCCCTCCCTGGTGCTCGACCCTCCGGTTCTCCCCTTCTTCTAATATTTGCAGCTCTACCTTCAGGTCCTTTCTTCTGCCCCTGAAGCCTGGGCTCTGACTCCGCACAGCTAGGCACAGAGCTGGTCACACAATTGGCTGGCTGCTGGAAGATGCGCTTCTCCACCCTGCTCCGAGTCCATGGTAGGGGGAGGCCAGTTCAGTGCCCGGCCTCACTCAGGAGCTAACATAACACACACGTGCCTTTTCCTGCCTCCCTGGTCCTATCTCCCAACTTTGACCCTTCTACAATCCTGGAGCCCTAAATTACTGTCTTGGAAGCAAGCGTCAGTGAGGAAGAGCAAATGGGTTCTCCGGGGCTCCCCTTCCCTAAGACACCCATATAAAATGGTGTTGGTGGTATACTGGTGAGCACAATTGCCTTCCTAAGACGCCCATCTCTTGAGCTCCCCTGCCCAACCCCACCTGTGACTTAGTTCCTGCTATTCCCTGCCCCCAGCCTCCCTATCCCAAGCCAGTGCTGGGCCCCTACCCACCTTCGATGGGGGAGTTGATGAGGATGACACGGCCCATGGGGGACGAGGCTCGGATTCCGCGGGGGGGCCCATTCAGCAGCCGCTGCTGCTTCCTCAGCAGGTATCGCGTTGCAGTGGAGCCCACGTCGCTGCCCAGGTGGCCTCGGGAGGAGAGGGAGCTCAGGGAGCCGGAGCTGAGTTCTCCTAGGCCCAGTGGGTCAAAGCCCACTGTGAAACCATGCGCCATGGTGGATGGGCTGAGGCGGTGCCTTACGGGCCCAGAAGGAACCTGCCAGCCCCCCAGAGGCTAGCCCCCAGGGTGCTGAGCTCCATGAACCTTCTGTGTGGGGCCAGAGTCTCAGTGAGGCAGAACCCCTGGCTTGTGCAACCTCTCAGGAGTGTGCCTCCAGACCTGGGCAGGGAGAGTAGGGATTGGGAGAGGGGGTGAATGCTGCCCCTTCTGCCCCAAAATGTCTGCCCCTCCCCTGCTTGAGCATTCTGCCGTCCATATCACAGGGCCCCCACCTCTCCCACCCTGGGCCAGGGATGTGCCGGGTACCATTCCGGACTGTTGGGGCCACTTATACAACAAGGTGAGTGGGCGCGCTCCTTCCCCTTCATTTCTGCTCTCAGCTAAGTCATCCACCCCATCTCCGGCCCTCGGTAGAGTCTGAGTGGAGCTGGCATTTCTGTGGGCCCTGGGGCTTTGAGCGGTGTGGGAAAGAGGAGGGGTCAGGGCGGTTCACTGCGGCACCACCCCTGTGTGTGGGCAGGCACTGGCCTCTACGGCAGGGCTTCAGGACCTGGGACAGCTGCGGGCCCCGGCCCGGGAGATCCCTTGGCCTCAGGCTGCTGCTCCGGGTCCAAAGCCTGACCCTCTCCCACGCTTGGAGAGATCCTCTGGGGAGAGCCCCACAATACCTCGTGCAAAATCAGAGCCGAAGGACCCTAGGGAAGCTCCGGGTCCCAGAACGTAGCCCCTGCCTGCCCCCGGCCAGGCCCTCCGGGTCCCCACCTCTCGGGTTTGGCCCCCTCACCTGCTCGCTTGCGAGGCCGCCGGCTTTGCCAGCCCGCGGGCTCCAGCCGCTGCAGCAGCAGGGACCTGGCCCACGCCGCGGGGATGGGGGGCGGGGGGCGGGGGGAATAGGGCTGGCCTGTGCGGCCCTGGGCTTCCATTGGCTGGTGGGGCCGCCAGTCACTCCTACTCGGCACCTCCCGAGGGTGCCTGGGTCAGCCGCTGGCCACCCGGCCTGGGGCCGCTGGGCTCTGCTCGCTCCAGTCCTGACCCTCACCTGTCACCCGAACTTAGGGCTCAGCTCTCAGCTCGCCCCTTCCACTAGACCCGCGTCTTCTCCAGGCAACGCTAGCTACCCGGGGCTCATGGATTTCCCACTCCTCCGTGTTCACCCCCGAGAACTCCGTGGGGGGACAGCGTGCGTCCACAATGAGCAGGAGCGCAGCTGGTGCCTGAGTGTACAACAGGCGTGCCCTGTGTGGTGACGGGGTGAGTTACGGGCGTGTGTGTGTGGCCGAGGATTACCTTCTTCACCCGCATCTTTCCATGTTAGAAGGTGTCCCTGTGGCCTCCCGTTTCTGGAAAGGTCTCAGGGTAGGGCGGCCGTCCCAGGACAGTAGGGAAGGAAGAATCCTTCTGATGCACTCGCTCAGATGCAGACAGAGGTTGCCTGAGCAACCGAGACTGCGGCTTTGGTCTGTGGTGCAGGGCTAAAGGCTGGGGACATAAGGAGATTGGGGACACAGGGGAGCTAGGGGACACAGAGGGACATAAGGAGATTGGGGACACAGAGGGGGCGCAAGGAGAGGACTGGGAACACAGAAGGGGCCAAGGCACGACAGGAGGGGATGCAGATACCTAGGTGCTGCGAGAGGAGCTTGTGGGTATTGGGGTAGGATCCCGGGGGCCAAGAAGGGACAGGCCGTTTCCATGACAGCCGTCAAGTAAACAAGCAGTAACCCGAGAACCTGCGGGCTCGCGCGCTCAGGACCGCCGCTGCACACCGCCCACCTGCTCCGGGTGCGCTCAGGCTCCTCGCTGCAGGGGCAGGGTGCCTCTAGAGGCCATCCGGGGAACTGCAAGCCAAGGGGAAACGGCGTGGCTCCTCCCCTCCTCTTTGGGCTAGAAGGGAGGGGGCGGGACTGATCCACGAGATATGATTGGTTCTGGGAGGCCGCCTAGGACCTAGTCTGGTGGCTTGGGCTGGGGGCGTCGCCCCAAATGACATTTACCGCCTTCAGCCTCCGCCACACTCTAGGCTGGCTGAGCGAACAAGCCTGGGAGCTCCCGCCCCGCCCTGCTGCTCGGCGTCACGCATGACGTCCCGCGTGATGGCTGGGAGGGCCGCAGCGGCACGGAAAGGAAGGCGGGTCTGAGAGCTGCAGAGGCTGGCAACCCTGGGAAGCGTGAGTGCTCCCTGTCCCGGAGGGATTGGGGATTCAGGAGAGTGGAGGTTGAGGGCTGGAAGTTGTAGAAAGATGCCGGCTTGGAACCGCGATCTCTGTCCTGTGGGATTCAGTATCTTGGCCTCTGTGGAGGTCCCTGGGGCACAAGCCGGGGGAGGAGTGTCCGGGGGAGGCTGTGTGTGGTCGCACATTCACATGTCTGCAGCTGATGAATCTGGGGTGTGTGTAACGGGTCTTTGTGCTGGTGTATGTAGGCAGGGTGTGTCCACCCTGTTTGTATGCCTGGGTGGCGCCTGTCTTTGTGTGTGGGTATGTGAGTGTGAGTGTGAGAGTCGGGTGTGCCTGCTTGTGAGAAAGGAAGCTGGGATGGAGAGGATTAGTCATTCCGCTGGATTTTGCCTAGCACTGCCAGATGGCTGCTCTCGGCTCTCCTCTCTGTGCTGGGTGGAGGGGATATCCACTGAATCCTGCTCTTTCTGGAGGTAGGTGGCTCAGAGAGAGGTGGAAGGGTGTCTGTGCCGGCGCTGCCCAGCCAGGGAACAGGGAGAGCCTTGGGTCATTCAGTGTAGGTTGGGAAGACAGGCTTGGAGAGGGATGAGTGCATGCTCACATGGCTGATATCAGAGGCCCCTGCTGGAGATCTGGAACAGATAAACCCTGGCGTGGCCAATCAGCCCTTGCTCTCCTCCAATCAGGATCTCAAATGTGGGATGTCTTTTGCCATCTTCCCAAATAGCCTTGGGGTTTTATATGTAGGTCTCAGGGAAGCCGAGGCCTGAAGCTGACATGCACATGGGTGTGTAATGCATATATTATATATTTTTGTGCATCTGGAGCTCACTGGTAGCTACACAGGATTAGTTGCAGCTCATACATCAACCACAGGCATATATAATCCATATTTATGAAAGTCTACACCAGCTGGAACCAGAAAAATCTGTTTTTCTGGTTCTGATTTTCCCCACCCCCTGACCCAGTGGCCAGGACATTGCCTAGGAAACAATTCCTCTTCTACCCTTGCTTTTCTCTGTGGAGTCACCTTGAGCCCATGAAGGGGACTGGCCATAGGCTCAGGGACCAGGGCAGAGCCGCCAAAGCTTTCCCCAGGAAGTCCTAGACAGCCCTTGAAGCCCTCTGACCCTTGTCCCTGCCTTGCAGAAGATGGGTGAATTGCCCCTAGATATCAACATCCAGGAACCTCGCTGGGACCAAAGCACTTTTCTGGGCAGAGCCCGGCACTTCTTCACTGTCACGGATCCCCGAAATCTGCTGTTATCTGCAGCACAGCTGGAAGCCGCTCGGAACATTGTACAGAACTACAGGTGATCCCCATCTGACCTGTACTCAGGGTCTCATTCCCTGCCATTAACCTATTAAGTTTTGTACCTGCCTCCCCACAGTTGAGCGTGACCTGTCCCATTCGACAGCCCCCTCACTCTCTGGCCCTGTCTGCTGGCATTACAGACAACTATGGCACAGAGTTTTAACCCAAAGGATTTTAGGATATTTGGGGTGAGGAAGTGGGATTGCTATTTATGGTTGGGAAGCTGCTCTGTGCTTCAAAAGGGGGCAGTAGGGACCTTTCCCACTGCTGGTGAACTGTCTGCCAGGACAAAAGGGCTCAAAATAGAGTCCCAAGGAGGCAGGGTGGCCTCCCTTTTACCTTCAGGAGGAAAAATTTTTGCAACCCTTCTAACAAATTTTGACTCATTGAAAACTGCCATCTCCTATGACCTGGCAGAAAACATGTGACTAGAAGAAGGGAAATAGAAAATAGGAATCTCCACTTCTGGTAGCTGAGGTGCTTCTCAAAAGAAAAGGGGCACCTTTATTCTGAGATTGGGGGCCAACATCCCAGGGTTCCCAGTGCAGGGCAGGCAGAGCCTTGGATGGCAGATCAGGCCCCAAGAACCACCTGCCTGTTCCTTATCAACTTCTGCAGGGCCGGCATCGTGACCCCAGGGCTCACTGAAGACCAGCTGTGGAGGGCCAAGTATGTGTACGACTCTGCCTTCCATCCAGACACGGGGGAGAAACTGGTCCTGATTGGCCGAATGTCAGCCCAGGTGCCCATGAACATGACCATCACCAGCTGCATGCTCACCTTCTACAGGCAGGTCTCATCCTAGGTCCCCTCCCTTCCTGAGTGCTCTAGAGCACAGCTAGAGCTTCCTCTCCAGACCAACTTGGATAGAGAATAGTGGGTGGGTCAAGTTGGGAGCCTTGGTACACACCTGTAATCCCAGTACTTGGGAGGTAAGGACAGGAGAATTGCAGGTTTAGGCCAGTCTCAGCAACTTAGCAAGACCCTTAGCACCTTAGTGAAACTGTTTGAAAGCAACAACAATAAAAAATAAATAAAAAGGGATGGAAATGTAGCTTGGAGATAGAATGCCCTGTTTTTAATTCCAAGTACCAAAAAAAAAAAAAAAAGTGGATGGGTGGGAGCTGGTGTTAGAATCCCTCCTATTTAGGATCCCACAGGTTCAAAGCCAGCCTCAGCTACTTAGTGAGGTGCTCAGCAACTTAGTGAGACCCTGTTTCCAATTAAATATAAAATGGGTCTGGGAGTATAGCCCGGGGTAAGAATGCCCCTGGGTTCCGCCCCCAGTACCACACACACACACACACACACACACACACACACACAAAAAAAAAAAAACCAGAATCCCTCCTATTCCTCAGCACTTAGCCTTAGGGAGGTCCTCTCATCCCCAGAGACAGTGGGGTGAGTGGACCCTCCAAGGCTAACTTGTGCAAGGGGGTGTGGAGGGTTCCCAGAGCAAGTTCTAGGCTCATCTGGGGTCCTCCCAGGGGCTGGGACTTGATCCTAGGAGCCCAAGGCTGAGGGACACTGTGGAGGAGGCAGAAGTAAGGACTGCATCTTTGTTCCCTCAGGAAGACCCCAACCGTGGTGTTCTGGCAGTGGGTGAACCAGTCTTTCAATGCCGTCGTTAACTACTCCAACCGCAGTGGAGACGCCCCCATCAGTGTGCAGTGAGAACCGGCCCCAGGAGGACCTGCAGGGCCCTCTTCTCCAGCTGCTGTGCATTCTCCTTGTAGCTCCCAAGCCCCGTGGGCCCCCACGGCCAGTGGCTCAGCTCTTCTCTTAGACTGCTCCTCGCTCCCCCTAGCCAGGGCATGAGGCTCTCTTGTATGTCTCTTGTGCTGGGTATCCTTGGGGGACCTGCTCCCCTCCAAAGGGAGGGAGTAGGGCTTCCAGAAGAGTTTACACTGGAGCTGGGGGGGGGGAATAGCTTTCTATGATTGGAGCCACCTTCCTAGCCTCATGCACTGAGGATCTGGCAGGCATGTCCCTAAAGGAAGGGGCCACCTGCTGGACTCTTCCCCTCTCCCTTGTGACCTGGCTCTTCCATCCACAGGCAGCTGGGAACAGCCTATGTGAGTGCCACCACCGGAGCTGTGGCTACGGCTCTGGGGCTCAAATCCCTCACCAAGGTAAGTCCCCTCTCTACTGCTCCCTGCCCCCACATTCATCCACCTCCTCCTTCCCCATTACCGTCCAGTCCTGACCTACAGGCTCCCGTACCTCTCTCAGGAGTCCCTGCCGCCTCATGGGCCTGGGGGCACTAAGCACTGCCTTTCCTCCTCCAGCACCTACCTCCTTTGGTTGGCAGATTTGTGCCCTTTGCAGCTGTGGCCGCTGCCAACTGCATCAACATCCCCCTGATGAGGCAGAGGTGAGTGGCCCTGGCTCCTGGCACCTGCATGTTCAGTGTGCTTGGGGCACACCATCTAGCCACGCTGCCCAGCCCAGCACAGGGACAGTCTTCTCCCTAACTGGACATGAGCTGCTGAGCCCTGTTTCAGTCTGACCCTCTGTTGCAGAATGACCAAGTCCCAGTGTATGAGAAACAGCTCCATGATGCTATGAGACTGAAGAAGGAGGCAAACAGATCCAAGATTGTACAGAGCACAATTTACTGGGGACTTACTGACAGAAGCACTGCCCTGGGCCACAGCAAGATCAGTGAATCCCCATGACTTGGGTCAGGAGGAGGGGCATTATAATGGTCAGGACAAAAGTAGCAATCCAAGCCAGAGTCAAGACATCAAGTACATTCCTGGCAGTGACACACCAGGGTCCAGGAAGTAAAGCGCCACACATTACTTTAATGGCTTTATTTACAGTATTCTGGGTCACTGTGCAGGGAAGGCTGACCAGGATTACTCAGGGGCAGTCATGGTGTTTGTGACTCAAGATGGCTGCAGTCATGTCAAGCTGAGTCTATACACACGGGATCCTTGGGTAGGAGAGCAAGCCTTCTCTCTTGCGCATTCTCTCTTAGCAAGTTCCCCAGGCTGGTCTCAAACTCAATCATGCCTGGCGGGGAAGCAGCCTCTGAACCTAGAATGCGTCAGAGCTCTGGGGAGCAGCTGCCCATTCCAGGTTGCAGGTTGGACTTGGGGCCCATGGTCTGACCCAGCCCCCTTCTCTTCCTAGAGAGCTGCAGGTGGGCATCCCTGTGACTGACGAAGCAGGTCAGAGGCTTGGGCACTCAGCAACGGCGGCCAAGCAGGGAATCTTCCAAGTGGTGATATCGAGAATCTGCATGGCGATTCCTGCCATGGGTGAGGCAAGGGTGGCCGGTGGGCCCGGGAGGCTCTGAGAAGGGAGGCTGGGGTTTTCAGGGGGCTTTTGGATCTTGGGAGCTGTAAGACTCGGGGCAGTGGGAGGAGCTAAGAAGGGGGTCCCCCTCCTTAACTCCACTAACTCCCTTTCTCCCTGCCCTGCGCTCCCCGCAGCCATCCCCCCTGTGATCATGAACACATTGGAGAAGAAAGACTTCCTGAAGGTAGGGGGCTCACCCCTCCCACTCTGGAAGTGGTGGTGCCTGGGGTGGAGGTGCCCTCCCAACCCTCTCCTCTGGCCTGAGTCTAAGACTTGCCACCTCCTGCCCCTGAATGAGTGAACTAGGCCTGAGTGAAGGGACATTGAGGGAGCAGCAGGAGGAGACCAGGGAAGACAGGAAATGGTTTCTCCCCTGAAGGAAACTGGTGTCACTCTGGAGGCCTCCAACACACCCAGGGATGGACTGTCAGGTCACACTTGATATCACACTTGTACTTCCATCCACTAACAGCTCCCCCTCACACACACACAAATTCACTAACAGGACAGGAAAGGAAGGCACAGGGATACAAGCTCTGGCTCATTCACTGAACCATTTATTCATAAAGATCCCCTGAGAATCAATTATGCACCAGACATGTTTTAAGATTGCAAAATGGCATAAACATGTGCTCACAGTCCCTCTCCATGGGAAGATTACAGTTTAGTGCAGAAACCAATAAACAAAGAAGCAACCAATAGGCCGGGCGTGGTGGTACACACCTGTAATCCCAGTACTAGGGAGGCTAAGACAGGAGGGTCACAGGTTTGCAGCTAGTCTCAGCAACTTAGGCCCTCCACAACTTAGTGAGTCCCTGTTTTAAAAAAAAAAAAATAGGGCTGAGGGTGTAGCTTGGAGGTAGAATATCCCTGGGTTCAATCCCCAGTACCACCACCACCACACACACACACACACACACACACACA
Organism: Muscardinus avellanarius; assembly: GCF_963383645.1. Classification (NCBI taxonomy): domain Eukaryota; kingdom Metazoa; phylum Chordata; class Mammalia; order Rodentia; family Gliridae; genus Muscardinus; species Muscardinus avellanarius. Next base: position 133,719,658 of record NC_137789.1, read on the forward strand.
CACACACACACACACAGCAACCAATAAATATATCACTTTAGGTTGTGATATGTGCTTTGTGGGAAAACAGTGGGACAGGATAGTGTAATTGAGATTAATGGGGTAGAACAGTTTTGATAGGGTGGTCAGAGAAGGGGTCTCCGAAGAGTCAAAGGCTGAGAAGGAGCCAGGTAGGCACAGAGCTCAGAGCAGGGTGTTTCAAGTAGCGAGAACAGCCATTGCAAAGGCCCTGAGGCAGCAACAGGATTGCACACTTGAGGAACAGAATGGTGGTTCCCATGGCTGGAGTGAATGAGAAGGAAGTTCTGAGAAGGAGGCGTGTTTGGAAAGGGACCGATTTCATGTCGCTGGGTAAGAGGAAGTGAATGGAGGTTCAAAGGAGGCTTCCTGAGGAAACCAGCTCCTGGAGGAAGTAAGGAAAAAGCGAGAGGGTTGGGGTGTGGCGTGGGAACCAGAAGTGAGAATGTGTGTGGGGAGGGTGCTGGGAAGCAGGCCTGGCTGGAGCTGGAGCTTGAAGAAAAAGGCCCCTTATCCAAGGGCTCAAAGGCAGGGCTGATGGGATACAGCCCTGGTGGGTAAATGAGATGGAGTGTGGACCGGAGGGGACACCAACCATTCCTCCTCTCTGTCTCCCACAGCGCCGCCCCTGGCTGGGAGCGCCCCTGCAGGTGGGACTGGTGGGCTTCTGGTAAGTATGCAAGGAGTTAGGGGGGTAGGTATTTACTGCCTTGAAGATGTTTATATACATAATTCATTCATATATTCAGCTTGGAAACCCATAGGGCACATTCTGTGTTAGGGGCTGGTCCCTGTCCTTGAAGGTCGAATTAGTCGAGGGATTCCAGGCTTCATCAACCAGGAAAAACCATAGAAATATACCCTTTGGTATGATCCAGGAGGTTTTTGCCCATTTAATTCCTGATTCCCTGCCAGGCATGGTGGCACACGTTTGTAATCCCAGTACTTGGAAGGCTGAGATAGGAGGATCACAGCCTCAGCTACTTAGTGAGTCCCTCTATGACTTAGTGAGACCCTGTTTCAAAATAAAAGAGTAAAACAGGGTTGGGGGTGTAGCTCAGAGGTAGAATGCCCCTGGATTCCATCCGCAGTACCCTATATGGTCCTTAAATGGGCTTTAATTATTCTCTACCCTAGGACTGGGGTGTAGCTCAGACAGAGGTAGAGTGTCTGCTTAGCATGAGTGAGGTCCTGGGTTTATCTTCAGAACCACAAGATAGATCGAAGGACCGAATGATAGATCGATCGATCGACTGAACAATAGATAGATAGATAGATAGATAGATAGATGACAGACAGAATCTCTTTCCCTAGGGGCCTTCTCCATGGGGCAGAGTGCAGGGAGGGAACACTCCTGGGCCAACATTTCACAAATCTTTCCAACACTCTTCTCCCCAGCCTGGTATTTGCCACCCCCATGTGCTGTGCCCTGTTCCCCCAGAAGAGGTAAGTGCCCCGGGCTTGGCTGGGAACTCTGCACAGGGTGCCCTATCTCTGACCCTGGGGTCCTTCAGTGCATCTCAGAGGCCTGGCGGGCACTCAGTCGACTTTGAGGGCTGGGGGATGACCCTGAGCCAGCCCTTCTGAAGCAGAAGTCCAGGACTCTTCAGTCCTGGAGGAAGAGGATGGTGAACTCTGTGCCTAAGGGGTTGGGCCTGTGCTGTTCTGTTGCTGCAGCTCCATACACGTGAACAGGCTGGAGCCAGAGCTGAGCGCCCAGATCCGTGAGCAGAGCCCCAGCGTAGAGGTGGTGTACTACAACAAGGGGCTTTGAAGAGGGCCGGCCCTGCCCCCCTTACCTCCTTGGGATGCTGCTTTGCACCTCCTTTCCCATTTGTGCCACCTGCCATGTGCCTGGTTCTGGGCAGGGGGCTGGGTGGGGGAGCAGCCATTGAGACCAGCAATCCACCAGGCTGGGGGAGGTGCCCCCATTTGCCTTTTGCTTTCCTCTCTGGTTTCAAAGAACAGGGTCACATACCCTCTCCCTCTCGTGCTCGTATCTGCACGCGCACACACGTGATATGTGTGCGCTTACATGTTTGGTCCTGGAAGCTAAGCGCAGACTTGCTCTGGTATCTGGCTTCCCTCATCAGGACTTCCTTCTCTAAACTGTTCCACTGGCCAAGTCAAGTCCCACAGCATATCACCCTTTCTCCACGTAGGAGGAGCCCTCGGGTCTCAGGACCATGGAGGGCCACTAGCAGGCTAAACTGTGCTGAATTCTTCAGGATTCTGATGCCTGGCTCCCAAAGTTGGTTCAGGGCCAGGGCTGGCAGAGGGTGCTGTGCTGGGATCAGGGAGGCGGGAGCCTACCAGACCCTCGGTGCCATCCCTGGTATCCTGGAGTAGGTCGTTTCCTTTCCTCTCCTCTACCAGATCAAAGGCATGCTGGTACCCTGCACTGCGCTTGCTGTCTCCTCGTCCCCATGCTAAATGGGCATCTTTAGGTACAATTTGAGCAGTTATTGGTCTACTTGGATGTCATGACCTCAAATACAAATCTGACAATCCAAACTCTTTGCCCAACTGGAAACCACACAGGCAGGGCCAGCTGTTCCCTCAAGGAGCTGCTGCCACACCTGCTCACACAGGGAGGTGTGTGGGGATGGTGCTTAAACCCCACAGATCCCAAGTGTGCAATCTAAAGACAGGGAATTCTGTGTCCCACTGACCCTCATTAGACGTTTGCCACACCCCACCTTAGCCCCTTCCCTTTCTTTTCTGTGTGTGTGTGTGTGTGTGTGTGTGTGTGTGTGTGTGTGTGTGTTAGTGGGGACTGAACCCACGGGCTCGCACATTTACCACTGAGCTACATCCCCATCCTTTTCTTCTCTTTCTGAGGCTTGGCCCTTTCCCTCCCTCTGCCCTCATCTCCAAGGGCTCGGGCAGCAGTAGCTGGACCAAACGGAAGATGGCTTGGGGATGGAATGTGTGGTGGTGCATCCAGAGAGCAGAGTTAGATCTGGACTCCAGCTCCCATGACCTCTGGCTAAAAGTGGGTGGGGCGGATGAAAAGGCCCCAGTGGGATCCTCTGAGATCACTTTCTCACTCCCTGTAATACGCCACCCCCTATAACAGCTACGAAACCATGGCTGGTCAATAAACTGTAAACTTGTCTACTTCTTGATCTGCACTTGATTCTATGTCCTGAGTGCCCAGAAGATTCCTGCCTGCAGCCTTCCTTTCTCTCCCGGAAGTCCTGGTCGGTAGGGAGCCTCATATTCCAGCAGAGGGCGCCCTGATCTTAGAAAATCAGCACTTCTCTTGGCCTCTCTTTTCTCTCTGAAGAGTCCTGCCTTCATTTCCCTTTTCACTAGTGGGATTGCTTACCTGCTTTCATACCAATCAGGCTCTGGGCTTCTTGTTTTCCTTCGGGCCTTTGGCGTACGATAGTGGCATCCAGTTCCCAAGGAGAACTCTGGAGAGGTAGAGGAGATGGCCAAAGACTGCCTCGCTCCATCAGAGAAGAGCAGTGAGGGCAGCAACACTTCTTCATGCCCATCAACTCACCATGGAAACATGCCTGGCACAAGCTCCTGACAGTTACCCCTTTCTAGCATCTCGGCCCCCCTCCTTTCCCTCCTCCTCCCTACTTATCTTTTTTTTTTCTTTCTGGGAAAAATGAGATTAAAACTTCGTGCCTACGTACAGCTGGTAAGAGCCACAACAGATTATAGTTGCCACTATTCCCCTAAACCATAGCTTTGGCATGCAGTACACATAACTGAGTCTATACTAAAAGGCAGTCCCCATTCCCTGCAGAGAAATAGCTCTCATCTTCCCTTTTCCAGCCCAAACCTTTAGGGCTGAACAGTCCCACGGTAGCCCTAAGTAAAGCCTTGAATAAACTGGGCACTCAGTCATCTTGGGGTAAGTAGAGGTTTGCTTGTTTGGAAGGCAGGGCTGACAGAAGCCCAGGTAGCTAGGATTTCCTGTGTATATCACTGCATTGCATCCAAACTTGGGAGTCTTAGAGCTTACATGTAAGCAAAGATTCCTATTCTTTTTGTTTTTGCTTTTTTGTGTGTGTGGTGCTGGGGATTGAACCCAGGGGCATTCTACCTTGGAGGTACACCCCCAGCCTGATTTTTTTATTTTTTATTTTAAAACAGAGTCTCACTAAATTGTGGAGGGCCTCACTAAGTAGCTGAAGCTGGCCACGAACCCAGATCCTCCTGTCTCAGCCTCCCAAGTAGTGGGATTACAAGCGTGTGCCACCACGCCTGGCCAAAGATTCCTATTCTTGATTAAATATGGGACAACATTTTTTTTGTATGTGTGGTACTAGGGATGGAACCCAGGGGAATTCTACCCGAGTGACATCCCAGCCCTATTTTTTATTCTTTATTTTGAAATAGGGTCTCACTGAGTTGCAGATGTCCTCACTAAGTAACTGAGGCTGTCCACGAACCGTGATCCTCCTGTCTTAGCCTCCTAAATGCTGGGATTACAAGTGTGCGCCACCACACCTGGCTCAATATGGGACAACACTTAGATGACCAGTTTCAATGCCATCCTGTCCTGCCAATCAGACCAGCACTTTCTACCAAGCCCATGAATCCCTGGGTCAACTCAGAAAGTCTCTTTCTGTAGTTAAACTTTGGCCTTTGGGAATCCTCTTGAAAAGAAGCCTTGACACTGGGCGTGGTGGTGCACACTTGTAATCCCTGTGCTTGGGAGGCTGAGACAGGAGGATCGCACAGGTTTGAAGCCAGCCTCAGCTACTTAGTGAGACCCTGTTTCCAAATAAAATATAAAATAGGTCTGAAAGTACAGCCCGGAGGTAGGAAGCCTCTGGGTTCCACCCCTAGTACCACCAAAAAGAAAAAAGAAAAAAAGGAAAGAAGCCTTGAACTTTCACTGGAGAATCTATGCAGGATAAACCCATTTGGGAAGTGAGGTACATGAACTGCTACAAAATTAAATGGATAAGAATTTTTTTTTTTTTTTGGTACTGAGGATTGAACCCAGGGTCATTTTACCTCCAAGCTACACCCCCCAGGAGCCCACAACCCACCTGGCCCACTTTCTAAGGGGAAAATAGTTTGGATTCTGTAGTCCCAGCAACTGCCAGGCTATAGGGTGGGCGTCAAGTGGTGAGATTCCTTCTTGGATCACTGGGACTAAAGAGGCAGGCCGGCTTAGCCTAAGGACAGGCAGTTAGGGCCGGCCGGCTTCAGCTCTGTCCCTGTGGTGGTGTGCAGGTCAGACTCTTGACTGGCCCGCCTAGTCCTGTGCCCTCAGCGTCCGAGCAAAGCCACTCCTCCTCCAGTTAAACCACAACGCTTCAAGCCCCGCCCCAAGGCACATCAGTCACGGGTAAGCCACGCCCCCGGAGTCAGTGGCCGGGACGGCCCCGCCCCCTGCCGTGGATGCTGTCACTCAAAGTTAGGCTCGGCTCCGCCTCCTTCCCGTTTCCTGGGCAACAGCTTGGTAGCTACGCGCCGCGCGTCCTTACCTGACCTTACCTTGTCTGAGCCTGGAACCCGCGCCTCAGATCCTCTTCCTGCAGACCGCGGGCCGGGACAGCTAAATCGGCCAAGCCCCCCACCTTCCCGGCCAGCTGGAAACCCCAAGGCTGCCCAGCGCCCGCCCTCTGACTTCCGGCCCGGAAACCCGCGGGTTTTCGAGGAATCCCGCGAGGCGTCTCCTGCCCGAACCCTGGTTTTCTTTCAGCGGCCTCCGAAGCCATGGGTTCTTTCTCCCGCGCAGGCGGCCGCCTCTCCTCCGCCCCGGCCAGCACCCAGCAGTTCCGGAGACCTTTACCGAGCGGTTCCCTGGGTTGAAATGGACGGTTGCGGGGGAGAGTAGCTACCTTCCTACCTGTGGACACGCAGTGTTTAGCCCGTGCGGGACTAGTATTAAGGCGCCTCTCCCCTCGCTCCTCGCTCATCTCCCTGCCCGTTGCAGTGATCCCAGGGCCTGATGCGGGGACATTTTGCTGGAAATTGTGGAAGAATCTTGGTCCTGCACAGATCATTCTCAAACTGGGAGTTTCCTGGGATGCTCCCTTGTCTCTTCGTTTATATATCTTTTCCTCCCTGGGGGTGGCTTTAGCTCCTGTCCCAGCCCAGGATACCAGAGGGACAATGGCATGGCCAGCTCCGGCTCAGCGTTTCTTCTAGCGTTGCCTTTCCACCCTTCCCACAGCAGTGAGGTTTTGCGGCCGAATAACGACTGGAGCCGGGACAATGTGAAGGACCCTACGCAGCTTGGGCTACACACACAAACCCGCTCCACCCCAACACATCGTAGGAAAATAACCCCAGTTCCTCTAACAACACCAAGAAAATCCTTCAGGGTCAAGTGCTTGCTCACGGGGCAAGGGTTTGCCATGTTCATCTAATCAATTAACCAATTAACCACCTGTATTATTTTCTTCCTGACAACACCTCTTCCCCTAACCCCAGGAAGTGTTCACTCAGTTGGCAATTGGCAAATCTTACTTCCCAAAAGGAACACTCCTGGGTTCGTGTGTGTGTGTGTGTGTGTGTGTGTGTGTGTGTGTGTGTGTGTGTGTGTGTGTGTGTTGCTGGGAGTAAAACCCAGGACCTAAGGTATGCTGGGCAAGCACTATACCACTGAGCTACACTACCTTTGAGCTCCACTCCCCACCCTATTTTGTTTTTTATTTTGAGTCACGGTCTCACTAAGTTGCAGAGGACCTCATTAAGTTGCTGAGGACTCACTAAGTTGCTGAGGCAGGCCTTGAACCTGTGATCCTCTAGCCCGGCTTTCTTCTTTTTTGTTTTGATTTTTGCAATGCTTCAAATTGAACCTGGGTCCTCCCTGATGCCAGACAAGCACTCTACTATTGAGCTCTACCCCCAGACCTCACTTTTTAAAAATTTGTGGTAAAAGTCAGGTTTGGTGATGCATGCCTGTAATCTCAATACTTGGGAGGCTGAGGCAGGAGGATTTCTGGTTCAAGGACAGCCTCATTAACTTAGTGAGACCCCCCTTTAAAAAATAGTGCTGGGGTGTAGAATGCCCCTGGGTTCAATATGCAGTACAAAAAAATAAAATCGTGAAGCTGAGACAGGAGGATCACTGTTTGTAGACAGCCTCAGCTACTTAGTGAGGTCCTTTGCAACTCAGTGAGACCCTGTTTCAAAATAAAAAATAAAAAATAGGGCTGAGGGTGTCGCTCAGAGGTAGAACATCCCTGAGTTCCATCCCCCGTACCACACACACACAAAAAAAAAAAAATTATAAGGCTGAGACAGGAGGATCTCAGTTCAAAGACAGCCTCAGCTACTTAGTGAGGCCCTTTGCAACTTAGTGAGGCCCTGACTCAAAATAAAAAGAATAAAAAATAGAGCTGGGGGTGTAGCTCAGAGGTAGAATGCCCCCTGGGTTCTAGCTCTAGTACCGCAAATAAATAACTAAATAAAAATAAAGTTATGGTAAAAACACATAACAGAAACTTTTTTGTGTGTGTGTGGGTCTGGGGATGGAACCCAGGTGCATTCGACCTCTGAGCTACACCCCTACCCTATTTTGTATTCTTTATTTTGAAACTGGGTCTCACTGAGTTGCAGAGGGCCTCACTAAGTAACTGAGGCTGTCTGTGAACGGCAATCCTCAGGTCTCAGCCTCTGGAATGCTGGGATTACAAGCGTGGGAATGGAACCCAGGGGCATTCTACCACTTAACTACACACCCAGTCCTATTTCTTATTCTTTATTTTTATTTATTTATTTATTTATTTATTTATTTATTTATTTATTTATTTATGTGATACTGGGGATGGAACCCAGGGGCTTTTCTACCTCAGAGCTATACTCCCAAACCTATTTTATACTTTATTTGGAAACAGGGTCTCATTAAGTTGCTGAGAGCTTCACTAAGTAGTTGAGGCTGGCTTTGAACCTGTGTGATCTTCCTGTCTCAGCCTCCGAAGTTCTGGGATTACAAGTATGCGCCACCACGCCCAGCTTTCTTATTCTTTATTTTGAAACAGGGTCTTTGCCGGGTGTGGTGGCGCACGCTTGTAATCCCCGCGTTTGGGAGGCAGAGACAGGAGGATTGCGCAGGTTCAAAGCCAGCTGCGCATGCTGGCTTAGGAGACCCTGTTTCCAAATAGAAATGTAAAAATAGGTCTGGGAGTGTAGCCCGGAGGTAGAAGGGCTTCCAGGAACCCCAGTACCACCAAAAAAAAGGGGGTCTTACTGAGTTGCAAAGGACCTCATGAAGTAGCTGAGGCTGTCCGCACACCTTGATCCTCATGTCTCAGCCTCCTGAATGCTGGGATTACAAGCCTGTGCCACCACGCCCAGTTCTCATTCTTTATTTTGAAACAGGGTCTCACTAAGTAGCTGAGGCTGGCCATGAACCTGTGATCCTCCTTTCTCAGCCTCCCAAGTACTGGGATTACAAGCGTGTGCCACCACACCTGGCTTACCTTACCATTTTTAAATGTACAATCAGTAGTGTTAAGTATATTTTTACATGGGCATGAAAGAGATCCCAGAATTTTTTTGATCTTGCAAACCTAAAACTCTATGTCCGTTAAACAACAGCTCCTATCTTCACTTTTATATGCCCCAGCACCTACAGTAGTGTCTAATTCACAGTAAGTACTCAATACTTATTTGCTGAATACATAAAATGTGGAATCTCTAGCCAGGCCTGGTGGTGCACACTTGTAATACCCGCGCTTGGGAGGCTGAGACAGGAGGATCACACAGTTTTGAAGCCAGCCTCAGCTACTTAGTGAGACCCTGTTTCTAAATAAAATAGAAAATAGGTCTGGGGGTATAGCCCGGAGGTAGGAAGCTTCTGGATTCCACCCCCAGTACCACAAAGAATAAATAAATAAATAAATAAATAAATAAATAAATAAATATAAAATGTGGAATCTCAAAGTGCCCTAAAACCTACCCATATTTTGATCCTAGGTAAAGACACAAACACAGTGATTCTCAGTCTGTATTACATCTCAATAAATCTAAAAAAAAAAAATGTGACACTTTTCCAAGAGAAACAGCTCACATATCTAGTGATTTTTTTTTTCAGTTGTCCCCAGTTTTCCAACACTACTTAAGACGATTTGTTGCACAAAGAGAGTGGGTAGACTCCCTGAATCTGTAGTTTCCAGATTGTGTCCTCAGGCATGCTAGAGTGCCACAAAGAACCCATGGGATTGCAGAAAGACATTCAACTCTAAGAGAAGGCCAAGGTGGTGGCACATGCCTGTAATCCCAGTACTTGGGAGACTGAGACAGGAGGTTCGCAGGTTCGAGGACTGCCTCAGCAAGTAGTGAGATTCTCATCAACCTAGGGAGACCCTGTTTCAAAATCAAAATGAAATAAGAGCCCAGAGGAAGAATGGCCCTGGATTCAATCCCTAGTATTAAATAAATAAATAAATAAATAAAATTGTAAGGGAAATAGCTACTATTTGACATCTGTTGGACACCGCCTGAGGTAGTTCAGAGTCAACATTAGATTGTGCTGCATGACTTTAGTTATGCCTTTGCATAACTGGGCTTTTTATTGTGCGAAAAAAAGCAAGGACTAAAACAAGAGTTGGTGTGGAATGGAAAACGAGCGTGGCAGTGTGCAAGGTGACTGCAAGTTGTGTGAAGTTATGCAGAGCCCCGTCAGTAGATGCATACAGTAATCCCATTAGGAAGTAACTTGGGTTAAGAATGAAATAAAAATATTCTTTTTGATCCTGATTTATGTGCATTAGTTCTTCAAACAGAAAAATTATTAGTAAATTTTACAAATTAAAATTATTAGTAATTATTACCAGTTATTAATTTCTACAAATTATTTACATTTCTAAAAACCATAAAACTTAAGTCTTTCAGACCTAAGTACTTAAAGGAACTGTTAGAGATTTCTCCCTTTTTTCTTTCTTTGAGATGATGTCTATGTTGCCCAGGCTGCCCTCTACCTCCTGAGCTGAAATGATCCTTGTGCCTCCCCAGTGGCTGGGACTATAGGTGTACCAATATGCTCAGTTACATATTTCTTTTGGTGGGGTGAAAAAAAAAATACTAAAAACCTGAGTATTCCACGAATGTAGAAAGTTTTGGAACCTGACTTGTCTAAATGAATGGAAAAATGAAGTAATGAAATAATGTCACTGGAGTCATATTTGGGTCTCAGATCTGTAGCGTCACCAGGTACTAGGCCTTTGTAGGAAAATTTCTTTTCTTGGGTTTCTTTTTCTTTTTGCAGTGCTGGGGATGAGCCCAGGCCCTCACCACATGCTAGGCAAGCCTGCTAGCACTCAGGTACATCCCTAGTCTCTTACTGGACTCTTAATTTTCTCTAGAAAGTTCTAACCTTATTTCAGTGATCAAGAGTTGTTCAAATGTGAGCAGAGGTGTTAGGGACTGGACGCGGTGTTTGGGGTGGTTATGGAATTGCGGAAGGCAGAGATTTACTAGCCAGGCTAGCTCAGGTGCTCAGAAGCAAAGGAAGCAATAAAGGCTGAGGTCAGGGGCTGCTCCTGACCGCTGGGCTGCACACCCGGGAGGCCTCGCCTCCAGTGCAAAGCCTGTCCCGAGACCCGCTCGCCGCGCCCCCTGGAGGCCGCACGAGGTCTGTTGGACAGCAGGGACCGGCTCTTCGTCCAAGCCCCTGGAAATCTGGGGGCCCTTAAGCTCCCACATCCCAGGGAAAGGAGGGGCTGGGCGCCTCTGGGGCCTCCCGCAGGCCCACAGCTGTCGCTCTTTCTCCGCTCGCATCCTCAGGTGACTAGCAGGCGCCGTCCGGGCGCGAAGACCGCAGAACCCGCAAGTCCCTAGCTCCCGGGCTCATACATTAAAGATGCGAGGCGCCGGGACTGCGGTGCCACAAACATGAAGACAAATTTTTAATCCCGAGCAAGAAGATGCTGGGAGATGGGGGCCGCGGGAGAAAAATGAATTAGGTTTTTATTATGTGTTTTATTATGCTGTAATTGAACAGGATTAGGTGAGAATACAATATATTTCCGATGAGGCTGGAGGCGGGAGGGGGCGGGCGAGAGGCTGCCAGCGAGCGCGAGGCGGAGAAGCCAGGGCTTGGGGGATGCTGCGGGTCCCAGGGGAGGGCCGGGGAGCGGCAGCCCATCTCCGGGCAGTTTGGGTCAGGATGGGGGAGGGGTGTTGATTGCCTTGAGGGGATGGTGTTAGCGAGGAGTCATATGCTGGAGGAGGGTTTGGCTTGGGAGTTGGGGAGCTGGGGAGCTCACAAGCAGCTCACCTCAGAAGGGAAACTGAGTCACCGAGGGGTTAAGGATGCGGCTATGTAAAGACTGGACCCTCTGGATCTCTGGATCATTAGAATCGGAAAACGCAGGAGTTCACACTTGCTTCTAACATCGCTTCCCTGCACAGGCTGGGTTCAGTCCTTGGGAGTCGCATTAGCTATCTCCCGGCATCTTCTTTCTAGGGATTTAAAAAAAAAAAAAAAATTTGTCGCCGGGTGTGGTGGCGCACTCTTGTAATCCCAGGATTCGGGAGGCTGAGACGGGAGGATCAAGGTTCACGGCCAGCCTCATCTACTTAGTGAGGCCTTTGGAACTCAGTGAGACCCTGTTTCAAAATAATAAAAATAGGGCTGGGGCTGTAGCTTGGAGGTAGAATGCCCCTGGGTTCCATCCCCAGTACTGAAAAAAAAAATTGTCTTCATGTTTTTGGCACTGCAGTCCCGGCGCCTCCGCATTTTAATGTGCGAACCAGGGAGGTAGGGACCCTCCGGTTCGGCGCACTTTCGGAGTGCCCACTTGTGCCCGTCCTCTCTGCTCTGTTGCAGCTCCTAGATCCCTCAAATCCCAACTCCTGCCACCTCGGAAAACATCCGCTTCAACGCGGTCTGGCCTAGCCTCCGCGCACCGGCAGCGCTGCGCCCGGGAGGCCTCCCCAGGTAACGCGAGGCCGGCGGCGCCCGGAGCCCGGGTTTGCGCGGTGGGCGCGCCTTCCTCTCACCTGGAGCCGCCCACCTCCCCGCGAGCTCCTCTCCGCCCGCCCCGGCCCCGGCAGCTTCATTAAGGGCGGCCGCCAGCGCCGCGTCTCACCTGCTGCAGCGCCCTTGCGCTCCGCCAGGGACCCGCTCCTGGCGGTGATGAAGAGGCCCATTAGCCGCTTCTACCTTTAGGGCGGACTGGGCCTCTCCCCCACCTCCCAATTAGGACGTGAGAAACCGTCAACCAAGATTAATAGTTGCCCGGCTCCGGGGCAGGGAGATGAGCCCAGATTCCGGGGCCGCGCTGCTAGCTCAGCGCCCGCCAACCCGCGCCGGGACGGCGCGCACCACCTGCCGCCACTAGCCCTCCTCAGTGCCCCCCTTTGCGCCCCCCGTGGCGCATCTGAGACTCCCAGGTGAGACGAGCAACCCAGCCACTCCTGCCGGAGTTCCCTGCCGAGTCTCCAACCGAGGCCCGAAGCCAGGCAGTGTCCCTGGAAGGTGCGCGCTCTCCAGCTGACTCCTCGACTTTCCCCACCCCGGATTTAAGAACTTCAGACCTGAACCATTGTTTTCTTGACCCCCTTGACACCTCCCAAGTCAATCCCTTTTATACCCACGCATTGCATCCTGGTATGTTTTTCAGAATATGTGCCCATATACCATTTGCCTTTGTGTTGATACTAATGTCTGCGTCCCCCACCAGACTGGGGGCTTCATGGAGAACAGGACCATGGTTTTGCTCACCCTGGGCTCTGCTGCACCTTCAGTAACTGTGTTAAATGAACCAGCAACAGACTTGCTCTCTGTGTATTTACTGGAACATCTTCCTGTGCAAGCCCCACCAGCATTCAAATGGTACCTGCACCGTTTTCTAACTTGTATTGCAATTAACTTATTATTTCCATGATTAAGTTCAATGTCTCCTTCCCCTCCCAGCCACAAGCTTCCAAAGGGCAGACTGGGCAGGAACCCTGGCCGTTGACAGGCTCTGTGGACTGGCAGAAACCTAGCCACTTTGACAGGTTTTGGGGCCTGAGGGCCCAGGAACCTTCAGAGCCTTAGGGTCCCTTCAGTGCTCTGCTGAGGAGTGTATAGCCTGGAGACCAAAGTGACTCACCTAAGGTCACAGCCAGCTAGAGCAAAGCCAGCATGCAAACAACTCTTGAAACTATGGAGTTCTCCCCAAAGGCCACACCGCTGGGGGCTCTGCGGAGGTCTCTTCTGACTCCTGGACTGCTTATGCCTTGGAACCTGCAGGGTGGTCCCAGATATCTTTCTTGACGATGGCGGTGACCCAGCACTAAGCCTTTCCCCTTTGCTTCTGGGTTAGGGGTTTGGAAGCCAGGGTGCCCTATTATACTCTGCGCTAACAGGAGGACAGTCTTTTCACCAAATCCCAACCAGCTAATCAGGGGGCTGAGGTGGGAGGATTGCTTGAGCCCAGAAGGTAAGGCCCACCTGAGCAGTGTAGCCGGCCCTCAAAGGAAGAAAGAGTGGTGTCTCAACTCGGGTTTCTCTCCCATGAATGTAAAAGCAGGAGTCACTCTCCAACTCTGGCTGTGTTTTCCCTCCACCCCCGGGGGGAATGCTGATTTGGGACCGGAAGCTGAAGAAAGGAGAGGAACTTGGGAGGACGTTTTAAGACAGGGAGAGTGAGGCCCTGAACTCTTCCCCACCTCACTGCACCTCTGGGGGCCGCGCTCTAGAACCCACTTACTCGAGGGGAGGGGGAGTGATTTGGGAGTGGGAGCAAGATCGATACATCACTGGATTTTGATGACCGCAGGCTTTCACCTTGCAGATAATGGGGTGAGCGGCGGTAAACTCTCCCCGACAGAGCGGGCTCCCCCGGCCTTAATGAGATAATCAATACTTGTTCTCGGCTTAATTTCCATCTAATTGCTCTTTAACGACGCCGGATAATGGGCCGCCTCCTGTGAGGAGGGAGCTGGCTGGGAATCCGACCCGCCGCGGACTCCCGCCTTTCCTTCCCCTGCGGGGTGCCCCGGCGCAGGTGGGAAGGGGCGCAGTGCTGGCCGGCAAGGCTGGAGCGCCCTCCGCGGTGAGCCAGCCCTGCTCGGCCACCTGCCTGCTGCGCTCTGGGACCCCATTGGGGGGCGCTCCAGGTCTTTTGATATGGGATCCCGGCCAAGGCTACCAGTTTTAGCTTCAGAGCCATGCTCTTCTGGGCAAGCTTTTTCCTCTTACCCCTTCCCACCTCGGTGAGAAGCACAGGACGCGGCTTAGGAGCCTTAGGAGAACGTAAAGAAGGCTTTGGCCACATTTTCCTGTGAGATGGCTGGGCTGCCTGCTGCAAAGAAAACGGGCTGGTCACTACAAACAACTCAGGCAAGGGAGGGAGGAAGAATGAGGAGGGCTAGGCCCCACGCTTCAGAGGCTCCTACTGCCCCCAGCTCTGAGCGCCACCCGATTCCCACTAACCCCCACCCCCGCTCCAGCCACCCACAGACTGGAAGGTTTCTGCCAACCCCAGCAGCTCGGACATTAGCTGTAACTCCTCTCACTTCCCACCTGCCCACCTCAGCATAGGAGCAGCTGGAGGTTCTCTGCAAAGCTCCTCAAGCAGCCTGGGCTCCCAGGAACGGAGCTGCCTTCACCCCCCTCCCACAGTTCATTTCTCTTGTCTTCTGCTCCCTCCTCCCTTTGGGGGGCTCAAACCCAAGGGTGCTCTACCACTGAGCTACATCTCCAGATCTTTAAATTTTTTATTTTGAGACAGGGTCTTGCTACATTGCCTAGGCTGGCCTTGAACTTGTGTTCCTCCTGCCTCAGCCTCCTAAGGCGTTGGGATTACAGCCTGTGCCACCTTGCCCAGCTCCCCCTCCCTCCCTCCCTCCCTCCTTCCCCACAGGTGGGAATGGAACCACGGGCCTTCCACAGGGTAGGCAGAGCACCCGGCAGTGAGCACATCCCAGACCTTGTCTTCTCTTGTTGCTAGTCCTGAAGCACTTGGGCCTCAGATCCACCTTTGCCCCTAAATGGATGAGCTCTTGAGTGGTTAGCTTTGTGGCATTTCTGGCCTGCCCTGAATGCCAGCTACACGCTTCCTCTAGGGGCCAGAGAACTCCCACAGAAAGAGAGACCCATGAGATTACATGGAAACTGTCTGCAAATACACTTTGGTGTGAGTGGAGGATAAATGGGTGGCATTGGCTGCTCTGACTCGGGAGATTCCTGGTCCAGGTTAACTCCTGTTGAGTACATCACCCAACCAGAGTCAGCTAAGGATTTCTCAGAGATTTCATATATTGATGCTTTTTCTGGGAGTTAAAAGTGTGATGCAAGCTGGAACCTTTTATGACCTTCTGCCCCTGGCTACTGGCAAGAAAATATAAAAAGAGGATTATCAGTTTGGATACACTGAAGTATTTAGGTCAGAGGTCTGGGCAGGAAATAGAAATCTGAGAATCTAAGCCTGGCTTAGATTACAGTGGCGCACGCCTGTAATCCAGGTGCTTGGGAGCTGAGCCAGGATTGCAGGTTTGAGGCCAGCCTGGGTAATTTAGTGAGACCCTGTTTCAAAATAAAAAATAAAATAGGGGTGTAGATATAACCTGGAGCTAGAATGCCCCTGAGTTTAATCCCCAGTAAAACACACACACACACACACACACACTTAAAAAAAGAAAAGAACGAACATGGTGGTGCACGCTTGTAATCCCAGCATTCGGGAGGTTGAGACCCAGAGGATCGCAATTTGTAGACAGCCTCAGCTACTTAGTGAGGCCCTCTGCAACTCAGTGAGACCCTGCTTTAAAATAAAGAATAATAAGCCAGGCGTGGTGGCGCACGCTTGTAATCCCCGCGCTTGGGAGGCAGAGAAAGGAGGATCGCGCAGGTTCGAAGCCAGCCGCGCGCGCTGGCTTAGGAGACCCTGTTTCCAAATAAAAATGTAAAAATAGGTCTGGGAGTGTAGCCCGGAAGTAGAAGGGCTTCCAGGAACCCCATTACCACCAAAAATAAAATTAAAAAAAATAAATAAAATAAATAAAAATAAAGAATAATAAAAAAAAATAGGGCAGGGGGCAGGGGGTGTAGCTCTGAGGTCAAATGCCCCTGGGTTCCATCCTCAGACCTGCAAAAAAAGAAAAAGAAAAGAAAAAGAATCTAAAGTAAGGAATGAGGGGTCATTCCTTACTTTAGAG
Source organism: Muscardinus avellanarius (assembly GCF_963383645.1). Lineage (NCBI taxonomy): Eukaryota > Metazoa > Chordata > Mammalia > Rodentia > Gliridae > Muscardinus > Muscardinus avellanarius. Next base: position 133,735,750 of record NC_137789.1, read on the forward strand.
GGGTCATAGAGGGGTCAGCATGTGATCTCATCTACTTGTCTCCCAGTAAGCAGTGGATGGAAGGCAGGGCCTAATCTCTCCTTCTGAGTGTGCAGTAGTAAAAGGGGACTTCTCCCTGTGATGCTGGAACTCTACCCACCCCACGGTTCCCCTGCAGTTACATGCGGTGTGTCCAAAGTATGTGTTTAGCTACAACTAAGCACTGAGTATGTATGCATGCATTCTACCTCTGAGCTACACCCCCAGCCCTATTTTCATTTTTATTTTGAAACAGAGTCTCACTGAGTCGCGAAGGCTGAGGCTGTCCGCGAACCACGATCCTCCTGTCTCGGCCTTCCAAATGCCGGGATTACAGACGTGCGCCACCACACCCAGCAAGAATTTCAATCACGTACAAATAATGTAAAAGCTGGGGTAGAAATCTAGCGGGGTGTGGCGGCACAGGCCTGTAATCCCAGCTACTGGGGAGGCTGAGGTAGGAGGCTAACAAGTTTCAGGCTACCCTGGGCAACTGAGTGAGACCATCTGAAAAATAAAATTAAAAAGAGCTGGGGAAGCTGAACATGGTAGTGCATGTTTGTAATACCAGTACTTGTGGGCTGAGACAGGAGGATTGCAGGTCTGAGGACAGCCTCAGAAAGCAACGAGACACTCATCAACCTAGCAAGACCCTGTTTCAAAATAAACATAAATAAAATAGGGCTGAGGGTCTGGCTCAGAGATAGGATGCCCCCAGCTTAAATCCCCAGTACCATAAAAAGGGGGCCTAGGGATGCCAGGCATGGGGGTGCACACCTGTGCATCAGCTCAGTAATTTAGGGAGACCCTACTTCGTGTGTGTGTGTGTGTGTGTGTGTGTGTGTGTGTGTGTGTGTGTTACTGGAAATGGAACACAGGGGCCTTCTACCTACGGACAACATCTCCAGCCCTATTTTGTTTTTATTTAAAAACAGTCTTGCTAAGTTGCTGAGAGCCTTATTAAGTTGCTGAAGCTGGCTTCAAACCTGCAGTCCTCCTGTCTCAGCCTTACAAGTACTGGGATTATAAGCATGTGCTACCATGCCCGATAAGAGGGATACCCTGCTTTAAAATAAAGCCGGGCGTGGTGGTGCATGCTTGTAATCCCAGCATTCAGGAGGCTGAGACCAGAGTATCCTGGTTCGCAGACAGCCTCAGCTACTTACTGAGGCCCTCTGCAATTTAGTGAGGCCCTGTTTCAAAATAAAGAATAAAAAAAAATAGGGCAGGGGGTATAGCTTGGAGATCGAATGCCCCTGGATTCCATCCCCAGACCCGCAGAAATAAATAAATAAATAAATAAATAAATAAATAATTGGGCTGGGGGTAGCCGGCATGGTGGTGCATGCTTGTAATCCCAGCATTTGGGAGGCTGAGACAGGAGGATCATGGTTCGCAGACAGCCTCAGCTACTATTAGTAAGGCCCTTTGCAACTCAGTGAGACCCTGTTTCAAAATAAAGAGTAAAAAATAGGGCTGGGGGTGTTGCTTAGAGGTAGAATGCCCTGTGTTTCATCCCCAGTACCGAAAAAATTAATAATAATTGGGTTGGAGATGTAACTCAGATGTAGAATGCCCCTGAGTTTAACCGCAGTACTACACACACACACACACACACACACACACACACACACACACACAGCAAAGGGGGGGGAAAAAAGGGCTGGGGATCCCAGGCATGATGCATACCTCCTGTAATCCCAACACTTGAGAGGCTGAGAAAGGGGATTCACAGTTTTGAGGCCAGCCTCAGAAATTTATTGTGACTCTAAGCAACTTAGTGAGACCCTGTTTGAAAAAAAAAATCAAAGTGGCTGGGGCAGTAGCTTGGATACAGAATGTCCCTTGGTTCAATCCCCAGTACAAAAAAAAAAAAAAAAAAAAAGAGCCTGAGATGTAGCTCAGAGGTAGCATACTTGCTGAGGATATGTTAAGGCCCTGGGTCCAATCCCCAGTACCAAAAGAAAAAAAAAAAAAAAAACCTGGGGAAATTTGAAAAGGTACCTAATTATTAATAGTACTGTAGTAAAGTCAACTTTCTGGTTTTAATAATTATGCAATGTATGTAAGACATTATCATAAGGGTAGGCTAGGTGGCAGGTACATGGGAACTTTCTGTGTGATTTTTGAAATTTCTCTTCAAGTCTATATTATTTCAATAGATTAAAAAAAAAAAAACCCAAGAGAGGAAATCCTTGGTGAACTGGCCATTTCATGCCTAAATTAATTAATTAATTAATTAATTTATTGCGGGTCTGGGAATGGAACCAAGAGGCCTTTGACCTCTGAGCTACACCCCCTGCCCAATTTTTCACTATTTTGAAACAGGGTCTCACTGAGTTGCAGAGGGCCTCACTAAGTAGCTGAGGCTGTCCGCGAACCGCGATCCTCCTGTCTCAGCCTCCCGCATGCTGGGATTATAAGTGTACGCCACCACGCCCGGCTCTTATGCCTGAATTTAAAAAGACCAACAACACTAAGTGTTGGCAAGGATATGGCACATTGAAATCTCTCATAATTTGCTGGTGACCGTAAATTGATATGTTGGGAAAAGGGTTTTGGTACTATCTACTAGTATTGAATGTATGTATGTCACAAGAAGCAGTAATTCCACTCCTAGGCATGTCCTAATCTATATAAATGTTAAAACCAGGCAAATAGCCAGGCGTGGTGGAGCACGCTTGTAATCCCCGCACTTGGGAGGCAGAAACAGGAGGATCGCGCAGGTTCGAAGCTAGCCGCGCGCGCTGGCTTAGGAGACCCTGTTTCCAAATAAAAATGTAAAAATAGGTCTGGGAGTGTAGCCCGGAGTGGAACCCCAGTAGCACAAAAAAAAAAAAAAAAAAAAAAAAAAAACAACAGGCAAATTTACAGAGTCAAAAGTGGCCTCTACAGCCAGGCGTGGTGGCGCACGCTTGTAATCCCAGCACTTGAGAGGCTGAGACAGGAGGTTCGCACAGGTTTGAAGCCAGCCTCAGCTACTTAGTGAGGCTCTCAGCAACTTAGTGAGAACCTGTTTCCAAAAAAAGTATAAAATAGGTCTGAGAATATAGCCTGGAGGTAGAAAAGCCCCTGGGTTCCACCCCCAGTACCCACCCCCCACACACCTCTAGGGGTAGGAGGAGGGATAATGATTGGGTGTGCATGACAGGGGCTTATGGGAGTGTTAGTGTCATTGTATTTCTTCTTTATTTTTTTTTTTGCAAACATTATAAATCTTTAAAAAATTTTTTTTTACTATTCTCAACTTTTTTTTTTTTTTTTTTTTTGCGGGTCTGGGGATGGAACCCAGGAGAATTTGACCTCTGAGCTACACCCCCGTCCTATTTTTTATTCTTTAATTTGAAACAGGGTCTCACTAAGTTGCAGAGGGCCTCACTAAGTAGCTGAGGCTGTCCGCGAACCACGATCCTCCGGTCTCAGCCTCCCGAATATTGGGATTACAAGCATGTGTCACCGTGCCCGGCCATTATAAATCTTTTAAATGAGAAAGGTTGAATGATAAATAACATGCTACCTTTTCACACTGAGCACACATGCAACCTGTGTGCTGGTAACAGACTTGTCAGCTGTTAACATGGCCTGGTTGTCCATACTTCACTACCTTTCTCAGATGAATACACTGATGGTGCTGTATGAAAGGAGCCGAACCAGAAGGTGTGAGCTGGACACCCATCCTGGATCTATCTGCTATGCATTGCACGAGCAAGGGAAGAGAATTGTGTTGCTAACGGTCCTTCACATACCAATCTCTGGGTTGGTATGTGAGGTACCATTCCTATCTAATTACTGGACTGGATGTGTTCCCAGTGACTCTGTAGAGCGAATACAATCATCTCTGTTTTACAGATGAAGAAGTTGAGTCTTGTGTAATTTCCTCCAGATCATGGGGCTAAGAAGTCACTCACTTGGGAAGCTGTGTCTGTTCTGCGAATTCCACAGCCTTGGCTGTTTCTGCTAGTCCATATTGCCTTGTTGTTTCAGAGGTTCAGTCTATAGCCAGCCAATTCCAAGGTAGAAACATCACAGTGGCGCCGGGCATGGTGGCGCACGCTTGTAATCCCAGGGCTTGGGAGGCTGAGACAGGGGGATTGCACAGGTTCCAAGCCAGCCTCAGCTACTTAGTGAGGCTCTCAGCAACTTAGTGAGACCCTGTTTCCATAAAGTATAAAATGGGCCTGAGAGTATAGCCCGGAGGCAGAAAAGCCCCTGGGTTCCTCCCCCAGTATCACCAAAAAAAAAAAAAAAAAAAAAGAAAAGAAAAGAAACATCACGGTGGCAGGGAAGGGTAGAGCAAAGTTGTTCAGGGCTTCCAGGAAGCAGAGAGTAACGTTCTCTTTCTTCATCTGGATAAGGATCCCGTGATTGTTCATTTTGTATTAATTAACTGAAATATATATATATATATATATATATATATATATATATATACATACATACTTTATTTTTCTGTTTGTTATATTTTCTTTTTTTGTGGTGGCACTGGGGATTGAACCCAGGGGCAGTCTACCTCTGAGCTACACACCTAGCCTGATTATTTTATTCTTTATTTTGAAGCAGGCTCTCAGTTTCGTAAGGCCTCACTAAATTGCTGAGCCTGGTGACGAACCCAGATCCTCCTGTCTCAGCCTCCCAACTACTGGGATTACAAGCCTGCACCACCACTCCTGGCTTGTCAATTTTCTGTTGACAAAACAGTGAAAACAAACAAACAAAATGAAGAACAAGAAACGTAGAGACTCTACCTACCAGGCATGGTGGTACATGCCCAAAATTTGGGAAGTTCAGACGAGAAGATCGCAGGCTCAATGCCAGCCTCAGGCAACTTAGCAAGACCATTTCAAAGAATAAGAACTGGGCGTGGTGGCGCACGCTTGTAATCCCCACTCTTGGGAGGCTGAGACAGGAGGATCACACAGGTTCGAAGCTAACCTCAGCTACACTGAGCTACACTGAGGTAGAGCTCAGTAGCAGAGTGCCCCACTTTAGTCCCCAATACCCACCCCCCAACACACACAGAAAATTAGACAAAAAACAATTTTACCATCTTTTCTAAGTTTATCCTTATGAAAACTGGTCACCAGGTTGGATGTAGCTACAGTCCCCATCTCAAAGGTGGATGGAACATTCCAGGTACCGTGTGGAAAGGGATGAGAAGTTGCCTTTGAGACACAGGGTGAAAAGTAAACTTAAGTAACTGCTAGTGTGCTTCTGTCTAAATGTCTTACAACGCTCATTCAATTTGCTTTAATGCCTAGGAACCCTAGAGTCAGAACCTGGCTATTCTAGCCTTCATTTTATTACAGTACTTGCAGCTGAATTACAAGGTTTACCTTCCTACCTGGCTGTCTCCACTTTCTACATTTATCTTAATGTTCTAATGTTTCTAAAAAGATAGCCTCTTTTATTATGAAAAGTAATTTTACAAAATAAGGTAGTGAACATTATACTCAACTATTCCTCAGCCTCATTCCAAATTATCTCAGGGTATTTACTGATATATATGATATATATTTACACAGTTGTGATCAGTATCCATATACTTGTCTTCTCTTAACCTTATTTTCCTACACATCCTACACATATTTCTTACTTGAGTTCACTTCTTTGTCATAGTAGGTAGCTACGAAGTATTTTATCTTATTTTTTGCAGTACTGGGGATGGAACCCAGCAGCATTCTACCTTCGAGATACACCCCCAGCCCTATTTTTTATTATTTATTTATATTTGCGGGTCTGAGGATGGAACCCAGAGGCATTTGACCTCCGAGCTACACCCTCTGCCCAATTTTTTATTCTTTAATTTGAAACAGGGTCTCACTGAGTTGCGGAGGGCCTCACTAAGCAGCTGAGGCTGTCTGCGAACCACAATCCTCCTTTTTCAGCCTCCCAAATGCTGGGATTACAAGTGTATGCCACCATGCCCAGCATTATTTTTTATTTTTTGGTGGTACTGGGGGTAGAACCCAGGGGATTTCTACCTCCTGGCTATACTTCCAGACCTATTTTTTATTTTATGAAAACAGGGTCTTACTAAGTTGCTGAGAGCCTCACTAAGTAGCTGAGGTTAGCTTCGAACCTGTGTGATCCTCCTGTCTCAGCCTCCCAAGAGTGGGGATTACAAGCGTGCGCCACCACGCCCAGTTCTTATTCTTTATTTTGAAACAGGGTCTCACTGAGTTGCAAGGGCTTTACTAAGTAGCTGAGGCTGTCCTCCAACCTTGATCCTCCTGTCTCAGCCTCCCAAATGCTGAGATTACAAGCATGTGCCACCTGGCCCGGCTCTATTTTTATTTTTTGGTATGAAACAGTTTGTCAGTAAGTTGCTGACGGCCTCCCTAAGTTGCTGCGGTTGGCTTTGACCCTGAGGTGCTTCTGTCTCGGCCTCCCAAGTACTGGGATTGCACTACATCCAGCCTCCCATGTAATTTCTTGCCAGTCTGCACACTATGTTTTGTTCCATCTTATATTGTTCATCTATCCAGAGCTCTTTTCATTCTACTTATTTCTTCAGTCAGTCACTAAAAGTGAAAATATGAGAATCTGTGAACTCCAGGTTATGATTCACAGCTGAAAGCAATCTATATTCTACGCTTCACTGTTTCTGCAGTAGAAGTATCTTCAGGAATGTGGTGTGGGAAGAAGCAAGATCATCTATTCAACAAATGTGAACTTCTCTTTTGTCTGAATCTAACCTCTCTCACGTTGATGCAAAGGATGGTGCTCCCTGGCTTCTCTCCTTGCAATACTCATCGTCTTGAATCATTTTCCTCTGGTCGGACAACATGAACGCGGTCAAACCGGGCAAACATCTTCCAAGTATGAATATGCAAAACCTTTACTGTTTATGATGTACACCTTTGTTACTGAACGTTTTGGAGACTTAATAAAAATGTCAGCCCATGGTGGATCCTGGAACATCTATATACTTTTAAACTTTGTCTTATACAAACAAATCCCTTCTAAAAATTTTTTTTACAATACTCTATAAAGTTAAAGCGGATCTCCTGTCAACACCTTAGGTGCCTGGCTGTGCGCAGGGGCATAGTCTCGTCCAGAGCCGCAGTCCCACCAGAGGGCGCTCGATCCCTGTCGATCTAGTCTTTATCAGTGACTCAGAAAAATCCAGGTTAAAATATATTTTAACACTCAAGAAGTCTTTCACATTCAATTCACAAATGTTTGTCGAGAAGTTTACTATGGTGCCAGTCGCGGGGCTAGGTTCACAAGATGCACTGGTGAGTTAGGTACGGTTCCTACTACCAGAGACTGAAAGTAAACAACCAGCTACAATGAAGTGCGACACGAGCTTCTAGGTCCGTGGAGCTTGCTATTCTAATATCGGCTCCAAGCCTTAGAAGCCCACAGCAATTCATTAAAGGGATCCCTGAGCGCTTCTGCTCTACTTCCTGGCCAACGATCCCGCCCCAAGGCGCCTGGTCAGGCAGAGCTCAGGGCCTGGCCTTGGGTGCCGCCATTCGTCGGCTCCGCAAGGCCCCTACTCCGCCGTTTCCAGAGCTCTTTCTAGTTCTCTTTTTATTCTGCCTCCAGGTTAACACTTGTCCTCCTCGCAGCGGATAAGGAATCACCCAAGACGACGACGGGAAGACCCCACCCATTCTTTTCCGGTTTAAAACCCGCGGGCTGTTCCTGTTCGCAATTCCTAGAGTTCCCGCTCTGATTATCGCGACAGTTTGGAGATCTCGCGAGAAGTGTGCTGGTCCTTTTTAGTTTGAGGGTAGGATGGCCGTGTAGTATAGCTCTGGCCGGGAGTAGTGTCTCCGCGGCTCCGGAGCCCCTAAGCGAAGGGCCTTCCGAACTCAGGGGATCTCTTCGAAGACAGATGCCTTTGAGAGCCTGCCCGCCAGGCCCAGCGCGCATGCGCAGCAGATCCCGAGGGCGGGCGGGCGCAGGGGCGGGGCCTGACTAAGCCCCGCCCCTCCCTGGTTGCAAGCCGCGGTTCCCGCCTCTTACCAACTTTACTGCTGCGCGGCTTCTGTAATCTACTTGCGGCGGGCGGGGCCCGGCCAACCCTGGTTGGGTGGGCGGGCCTGCAGGGGTGAGCTCTTTCCCGCCCCCAGCCCAGAGTGCCACCGTGGCGCTGGTGGCGGCTGCAAGACCGACTGCCAGGCTCGCAACCGTAACCTATAATCCGGGCCGGGAGCGACGACAGCCTGGGGGGCGCCCCGTCCGCTTCTCCCTGCGGCCGCGAGTCGGTTCCGACCTCTAATCACCCCCGCGGGCCGAAGCACCTGCCGGATGCGGTTAGGGAGGAGGCCTGCCGTGGAAGGCCGATGTAAACGCTGAGACTGGTCCTCGCTTGGATGGAGAAACTGGGTGCGACCGCCTCCGGGCTGTGGGGAGACAATGTTGGCTGGCGCTGCCCTCCACGAGCGTCCAGACATCGACGTAAAGTGACTTGGCATCAGAGCGCCTCCCTCTCCCCCATTATACAGCTGCTCTAGTCGCCCCCAGGGACTGTAAAGTCAGATGGGACAGGGCCGAGCAGTTAAGCCAACACTGAGCTTCCCGGCCGTTCCTCCACCCCCACTCCGGGTCTCCAGTCCTCACACCCCTCCTCCCAGCTCCGGTGTCTGGTTACCGCTGCTGTGCGCTCTCTTTGTGACTTTGGGCCAGGCTGGAAGGAAATGGCCCGGGAAGATCCCGTGCGACTGTATAAAATTGGCAGTCTCAGGACCAGGAGGAAGGCGGGTGTGAGTCGTCGAGAGGCGGGGAGAGGGGCGGAGGAGCAGCGCTCTGAATCCAAGGCTGTGGGCCCTCAGATCCTCAGGCAGGGCAGAGGGAGCCGGTGGGCCCAGCCGACTGTGCGCTTTTTGCTCCCTTTCTGCCTACCCTTGGACTGGAATCACAGCTGCTCCGAAAGGCCCAGTCCGGGACACTTGGTGAGCCCCTGGGCCCCAGTCCACCCGCAAGGGGCATCACTTTCCTTCCCAGCCCTTTTAACAACTTCTGGAGCTGTCCATTCTCGTCCATCCTCCCGGACGAGGAGCGTCAGGGTTGGGTGGGGCACTGAGGTGGTGCTGCTGCTGGTGTGTAAGTGTGCGCACCGAATGCGGGTGCCCTGAGCTTTACCCCCCCTTCATCTGTCTTCTCACTCCCCAGAACGGCCCAGTCGTCATGTCATCTGGCATGACCAGTAACCCCTACAGGCTTACTAGGCCTCTGTGTTAGGGGTCTACCTGGCTCCGAAGTAGCAGGGGAAGGAGCAGCGCTGGATCAAGCTTTGGTGCAAGGGGCAGCGAGGTTGGTCGTTCAGCATAGGTTGATCCCGACCTCCTGACCTGGCTTCCCTCCCTGGCAGGGTTCCACGAACGCTCTGATGCCCCCGGAGCTCGCAGGACTTCCAGCTAACCATGCCGCAGCCTTGGCGCTGTCCCTGCTACTGCTACTGCTGGTGGGGCGGGGGCCACCACCGACCACGGCAAGGCCGGCCCCGGGCCCGGATTACCTGCGGCGCGGCTGGCTGCGGCTGCTCGCGGAGGGCGAAGGCTGTGCTCCCTGCCGGCCGGAGGAGTGCGCCGCACCGCGGGGCTGCCTGGCGGGTCGGGTGCGCGATGCGTGCGGCTGCTGTTGGGAATGCGCCAACCTCGAGGGCCAGCTCTGCGACCTGGACCCCAGCGCGCACTTCTACGGGCGCTGCGGCGAGCAGCTGGAGTGTCGGCTGGACGCGGGCGGCGACCTGAGCCGCGGAGAGGTGCCGGAGCCTCTGTGTGCCTGCCTCTCGCAACGCCCGCTCTGCGGCTCCGATGGCCGCACCTACGCCCAGATCTGTCGCCTGCAGGAGACTGCCCGCGCTCAACCCAAGGCCAACCTCACTGTGGCTCACCCAGGGCCCTGCGAATCGGGTACGCACGGCCCAGCCCCTATCCCCAGGACCTGGGCTTTCTCGAGGCACTACTACCCCACCGACCAGCAAAAATAAGACCAGATAAAGAATCTCTCACTACTCCGGCTACTGGTCCTCAAAGGCCTCCCCTGAACGCGAGGTCCCGAGCTTTGATGGCAGGTTTCCCCTGGGCTGAGCTGCCTGAAAGCCCCAGACCGCACTGGCAGGGGCCCACCCTGAGGGAACAGGCACAGAGCCAGTGGCTGGCTCAAAACGAAAAGACTCCCACACTTTGCCCAGACTGCTGGAGCCCAGGCAGCCAGACAGGGTTCCTGTCAGATGCAATCAGGGTTTCATTTGGGCAGAATCATAAAGCAATCTGTTAAATGACTCCCGTTTCTCCTGAGTTCAGGGGTTAGCAAAGAGGGGAACATTGTTTTTCTCTCTCTCCTCCTCGTCCCTGGGGGTTGGGGCCATTCAAGACTCGCAGTTTTCTTTAGCCTTAGTAACTTTCACTTCCTGGAGGGGGGCTACTCTGGGGTTGCAGAGAACACAAGTGAGTGGGTGTGTGTGGGGGGGTCCCAACAGTTTCTCTCAGTCCTCAGCCTGGGCCTCCCACCTACCCCTGGTTTCAGGTTCTCCTAATTGACACGTGTTCTCCACCCCCCAGGGGATGGGGGGGGGTGTTGTGCTCTGAGCCTTGAGAACTGGGAAGGGGGAAGGGGTGTTAGTTTCAAGCACAGCAGGAAAGGGGCCCAGGAGGGAGGGTGGAATGAGGACAGGGAGCAGTCAGGGACAGAGACCCGGCTGCCAAGTAAGGTGTGGGTCTGTGTGCTTGTTTGGATTGTCTGTGCCAGGCTTTGTGTGTAGGTGTCTCCATGTATATCTCCGTATCTGTGTATCTCTGTGTTTGTATTCTTTATCCTGCATCTGTGTTTGTGTGTATGTGTGTGTACCTGCTGTGTTTTGTTTACGGGTGTGTGTTTACCTCAATATATATTGTGTTCTGCCACAAACACGTCCACGAGAATTCCTATCTTGTGCCTTTGCTGGGCTGGACGTACCATCCTGTCCTCAGGCCTCCCACCTCCACCCCCCAGAGCCCCAGATAATGTCGCAGCCATTCAACATTTGGAATGTGACTGGACAGGATGTGGTCTTTGGCTGTGAGGTGTTTGCCTACCCCATGGCCTCCATCGAGTGGAGAAAGGACGGCTCAGACATCCAGCTCCCAGGAGATGACCCCCACATCTCTGTGCAGGTAGGAACAGGGAGCAGAAGCTTCTCTCGAGCAGCCTAGGGCTTCCAGAGTGACTTTGCTCATTCCACATCTGGCTCCAGTTTAGGGGTGGACCCCAAAGGTTTGAGGTGACCAGCTGGCTGCAGATCCAGGCTGTGCGCCCCAGTGATGAGGGCACCTACCGCTGCCTTGCCCGAAACGCCCTGGGTCAGGTGGAGGCACCTGCTACCCTGACGGTGCTCACACCAGGTAAGGGGGAGCCCTGAGCTCTGAGCGGTGGGAGGACGGAGCAGGGTTAGGGTCCTTGAGTGTGTGACAGTCCTTGGGAGTGTGCGCCTGTTGTGTGCACACAAGCGTAGCCTTGCCACAGACTGGACTACGTGACATCAGCATCCCCTCGGCTCTGTTCTCTCCCCCTTGCCACCTGTGTTGCAGACCAGCTGAACGCTACAGGCATTCCCCAGCTGCAGCCACTGAACCTGGCTCCTCAGGAAGAGGCTGAAAGTGAAGAGAGCGAGGATTACTACTAGCTCCAGAGCTCTGGCCTATGGGGCGGATGAGTGGGTGTAGTCCTCATCCCTGCTCTTGGAAGACCTGGAAAAAAGCTGGAAAGGGCAAGCAAAGAGATGTAGACACCAGGACCCCCTGTACCCAGCAGCCCTCTCTTCAGCCCTGCCCAGCCAGCCTCTCCTAACCTCTCCTGGCATTCACACAACCAGTCTCTCTTAATTGCCCTTTCCCACAGACCCTGGTTTCTACGGTTATTTTTCCTGGTTCCCAACCTTTGCCTAACCTCGGTTTACCCTCAAAACTCATCTTCCGGAAGTTTCCCCTCTCACCCAAGTCCCAGTTGCACATACCAACTCTAATCCTTTTGCAATTCAACATGTACAAGAGAGCACACTAGGGCGTGGTGTAGTTTAGTGCAATAGAGGAGCAGGGCCAGCTCCATGCACCTCTCTGTAGTGGACAGAGCCTACCTAGCACAAGACTAGGCACAGGAGGCAACAATAAAGACGTAACTGAGCCTCACAGCTGCAGACTGATCTTGCGTATCTGTGCTGCAAACCTGATACCCCTGGGAGGGGTACCTTCCAGAAGCGGTGTGTCCTGCTCTCTAAGCACCAGATGAGAGCAGGTTTGAGGGCTAGCCTTCCCTGTTCTCTAGGGAGGAGCTTGGAGCCATCTGGTTGGAAGGAGGCCATCCTCCCAGACTGCCCTCCATTGAAGCTGGTGTAGACACGGGCTACCAGTGCTCTATTGGTCTGTGTGGGCGGGACCCAGTGGGAAAGCATAAACTAGATAGAAGGGAGAGGTTGGGCCTCCAGCTTTTTTAGGATCCTACCCGTTTGCTTGCTGAATCCAAAGCCTGTTTCCAACTCCTCCAGTTGTGGCTTGTCCTGCCTGACTTGGGGATTCCTCAGTAAACTGCAGGCTGGCTCCCTGCATTATTGAATGATTGAAGGAAAGAATGGAAACAGAAGCCAGCAGGCCAAGATGTGTGTGGATGGCAAGGCCTCCTAGTTTCCTGGACTCTGCCCCAGCTGGCACAGCTACAGCAGGGATGCTCTTGATCCAGGATCTTCAACTTGTCCTCTGGGGCCAAACGCGGGGAGCTGGGCTTCTTGGGAGGGGCGTGATACGATCTCAACCCAGGGCTTGGCCACCCCTGCGCATCTCTGCGCACTGCCCCATCTGCTGCCACCTTTTTGCAAGCCCAACGCCAGTGGATAGGAGAAGCCAGTGGATGGGAGTCGGGTGCTGGGAGCAACTCCAAGGCCGGTGTGTGGGGTGGTGGGGGTGGTGGAGAGGGATTATAAACGGAGGAGGAGAGCGCATTCTGCATAAGGACCGGGGGAAGGTCAGCTCCTCGCTCTAGGAGGGGACTTGGATCAGGGTCCTTGCGCCGCCAGGGACCCTGCCTAGCCAGACCTTCCAGCAGGGCTCGAAGGCGCCCCCTGCAGACCCACCGGTCCGACCACACCCACCTGCTGACCAGAGGCTCCCAGCCAAGAGCAGAGAGGGTCACAAGGGACCTGGAGAATCCACACTCTTCCATCGCTTTTGCAGACTTTGTGGCTTGTTCGGAAGCGGCCTCCGTTCTCCTCTCCGCCGCCCTGCCGGCTCAGGCCCCGCAGCCTGGAATGGGAGGAACTCTGCCGCCCACCGCCCCCACCCGCCTCGCACCGCACCCCGCCTCCGCTGCGGCGGACGGGCTTTAATAACGTCGCTGGAAAGTGACACGCGATTTATTATTAAAGTAATGCGGGCGCGGGGACGGGAAAGGTTTAATAAACGCGCTGAGATGGCGAGGATTATTCACCGCAAATAAATGAGAGCGCGGGCGGCGTTTTAATAAATAATTTCCCGCTGCTCCCGGGGGAGGGGAGGGAGGAGGACTGGGAAGCCGAGCCGCGGCGGGAACTCCCCGCCTCTGCTCCCCACCGGTTTCCAGCCTCCCCGCGTTTCGGGCCTGGAATGCCGGGTTCCAGAAAAGCCGGCCGAGAGTAGCCCTGGCCTGGAGAAGGGACAGGCTCTGTCCCACGCTATTACCCCCCCCCCCGGGGGCGTTCGAGAAGTTTGCTTCCTTCCAGGTCCGACCGATTCAGGCGGGCGGGCTAACCCCGACTGTCCTCCCAGGAGCGTCCTCATCTCTGCTTTGGGCTCACCTGTGCGGGGCCAAAGGTGTGTGGCACGTGTGCGCACGTGATCCCCGTGTGGCGCCGTCCTGCAGCCAGCGGGGATGGGGCCTCTGCTTCTGGCAACTGCTTACTGCGAAGGCTCCAGGGGTCTGAGCCTACGGTCTCCTGGCTTAGCCTAAGGCCCGGCTCCCTGGCAAACGGGAGAATTGAGGACTGGGCGGAACTGGAGACCCAGAGGTGAGTCTCTCCCTCCAACCGAAGCCTGGAGGTCCGAGAGGATGAACCCGACTTCGGGGAGCCCAGGACCACAGACTTTGAGAACCGAGGACTCGCTCAGCGCTCTGGTGGTGGGAGTGTTCAGTACACTCGACACCGCAAATACTGCTCCTTAGCCAAAAAAGCGACACCTTTGGTAGCACTTGGGAGTACAGGAAGCGGAGAAAGGGTGCCATCTGGTGGGTATTTCTGGTAGTGACAGCGAGGCCCGGGCCAGGGGGCCTTGATACGTTTTTGTTTGATTATAAACATTTGTTTAGCCGGGCTTGGTGGCATAATACGTTCTTTTATTTATTTATTTATTTATTTTGGAAATAGGGTCTCACTAGGTTTCTGAGAGTCTCACTACTTTCTGAGGTTGTCCTCAAACCTGAGATCCTCCTGTCTCAGTCTCCCAAGTACTAGGATTACAAATCTGCTCCACCACCCCTGGCCCCAGCTACATTCTTTCTATACTAGGAACAGCTACAGATGTCCACCTGTAGTGAGAGTTAATGCAGATCAAATCTTGCCACCACTCAAGGCAGAGCACCTCCGGAGGAAGCATGGGAGGGCGGGATGGGTGTGAACAGGGCCTGAGGGGCTGGGTAGGGGCAGGCTCTCTGAGGGCAGTGTTGAAGGGACTGGCAGGGATCAGGTTTGGGAGATGGTGAGCTCTGGTCAGCTGCAGGTTATGGGGCTGGGTTGAGAACACTTAGGGGGGGATGGGATTGAAAGGGGCCCCTAGGGAGGCTTGAGGTCAGGATTAGGGATGGAGTTGGGGTGGGGGAGGCAAGACAGGCTCTGTGGCACAGATCCACCAGTCTTGGGTGGCGCCTGGAACACAGCTCAGGTGAGTCACATTCCCTCTCTCAGACCCCCTCCCTTCCCCACGTGGGGGCCCCTAACCTCTCCAGTCCTGTCTGCTCAAGCTGGGTCCCAGAGGACCGGGGTGCAGGAGAGGAGAGCCTGGGTTTCAAGGCTTAGGCTGGCTTAGGTGACTCACCAGTGGGCGAGGTGGGGCCATCTCCCAGCACCACTGTGCCGTGAAGCCAGATCCCAGCCACCGGGGTCACTGCCTCCCCAGCTGCCTTTGCAGCCCAAGGTGCTTAGACAAAGGTTGGGCTTGGACTGCAAAAGGTCACAGACCCCCAGGCTGGGACTGGGGATGGCGCTTTTCTTCCTTCCCTCCTTCTGCTAGATGATTTCCGGGTGCTATTGCCGTCTGGAGGCCTCAGGTGCCACCCTAATTTTTTATCTGTAGTGATAACTTATTTGTTTTTGGTCCTGGGGATTGAACCCAGGGGCATTCTACCTCCAAGCTACACCCCCAACACTATTTTTTATTCTTTGGTACTGGAGATGGAACCCAGGGGCATTCTACTTCCGAGCTATACCCCCAGACCTATTTCTCATTCTTTATTTTGAAACAGAGTCTCACTGAGTTGTAAAAGGCCTCACTAAGTAGCTGAGGCTGACTGCAAACCCAGATCCTCTTGTTTCAGCCTCTCAAATGCTGGGATTACAAGCATGTACCACCAAGCCCAGCTTATTCTTTTATTTTTGAAGCAGGGTCTCCCTAAGTTGTGGAGGGTCTTACTAAGTTGCTAAGGCTGGCCACAAACCTGGGCTCCCCCTGTCTCAGCCTCCCACGTACTGGGATTACAAGTGCACATCACCACGCCCAGGTTTGTTTGTTTATTTTGTTTTGAAACAGAGCCTTACTAGGCTGCTGGGAGTCTCTTTCCGTTGCTGAGGCTGGCCTTGAACCTTCAATCTTCCTATCTCAGCCTCCCAAGTACTGGGATTCCAGGCACACACCACCATGCCTGGCTCCTGGTGATAATTCTTACCTGTCCCCTTCCTTCTCACTCTTCCTTGCCAGACCACTTTCTCCTACAGCCAGGGCTTTGGTCCCTGATATTTCTGTCCCCTCATTCCTTCTCTTCCCTCTTGTCACTCTTCTTTCTTCCCAGGGTGAGATGCGGCCTGGGCTGTGTCCTCTTTGGTGTGTGTGTGTGGTGGGGGCAGGCTGGGTATTTTCTCTATGAAGCCTCTCTGCACCATGAACAGTTACAAAAGTTTAGTTTTGAGTTGGGTGTGGTGGCACATGCCTGTAATCTCAATACTTGGGAGACTGAGACAGGGAGGGTGACAGGTTCAAGGCCAACCTCAGATACTTAGCAAGACTCTCAGTAACTGTTTCAAAAATTAAAAAAGGGTGTAGCTCAGAGGTAGATTCTCCCTGGGTTCAATCTCCAGTACCAAATAAATCAATAGAAGTCCAATTTTGGTGGCAAGTATCACCCAGCCCATCAAGTCCCATCCCATCCCCTGGGTGGATAGCACTTTGGGAGGCAGGATGAACTTGAAGGGATTGAAATGAGGTCTTCAGACCCCTGGGAGAAAAGACAGCGTCTCTATGAGAAATGGCAAGGGCCCGAGGGAAGAGGTGGTCTCCAGTGACGAGGGCTGGGGACTCTAGGAACAGTGGCTCACCCATCTCACAGCAGCACAGTGGGCCCACTGTTGGCCTGGGCTCAGCTGGCCCTCAGTGACCCAGGCTGTAGTTCTGCTTTCCCTAGCTACCGGTACCCGTCCTTCACTGTGTGAACTAGTGTTAAAGGGTTGAATTCTAGAAGAGGCAGGGGTCTGTGGGGACAGCGGCCTCAGGAGGGGGATGATGGGGCCTCTGAGGTCAAGGATAAGCGGGTTTTGCACTATGTTTTGTGTGAGGGTTTTGGACTAAGGGTTTGGATCTCAGTTCTACTGCCTTTGAAGCTCATGCCTTGGGCCAGCTTCTTAAACCCTCTACTTCTAGCCGGGCGTGGTAGCGGAGGCTTGTGATCCCAGCATTGTGGTAGCGGAGGCTTGTGATCCCAGCATTGGGGAGGCTGAGACTGGAGGATCGCAGTTTGCAGACAGCCTCAGCTACTTAGTGAGACCCTGTTTCAAAATAAAAAATACAAAATAGGGCAGGGGGTGTAGCTCGGAGGTCAAATGCCCCTGGGTTCCATCCCCAGACCCACAAAAAACAAACACAACAACAAAAAACCTCTCTATGTCTTTATCCCCCCTTGCAAGATAACAAACACTTCCTAGAGGCTAGAGATCCCATAATAGGTTTTTAATAAATGGCCAACTTTGCTGATTATTTCTGGGTGGACCTCTGCGTGGAGGGGCAGGACGCCTAGTGCAGTGGCTGGGAGCTCCATGCTGGAGTGCGTGTGCTGAGAACGGTGATCCACCGCAGCCTTGGTGCCTGCCTGGAGGAGGCCTTAGCAACTGGGCCTTGGGAAGAAGGGGAAGGGCTGAGGCAGGATGAGGACGGGGCTTCCAGAGAGCTTGGCAGTTCATCCCCACCCCCAGCCCTCCACAGGGAGCCCTTGTCAGAATTCAGGGCTCTAGTTCTGGTTTGCAGAGAGGGGCGTCCCCCAAACCCACCTCCATCCATCTCTTTTATCTGGGCTGCTGAAGGGCTGGAGCTCCGAAGGGGCCTCTGATGGGGAACAGATATAGACCAGACGGAAGCAGCCGGAACTGTGCTGAGCTGGAGCTGAGGACTGGGCCAGGGGTCAGTGAAGACAGATAAAGCTCAGAGCAGCTGGGGGCTCAGGGGGCTCCTGGGGAGGGGCGCCAGGGACTGAGGGCTGGCTGTGTCCTGGAAGCAGGCAGGGCCGGAAGCTTCTGGTGACGGCCAGTGTCCATCAAGGGCTTCAGATGGCCAGACAAGGCCTTTGATGACTCTTCAAGAGGAAGGAAGAGGTAGAGCCGCTGCTCGGTGGGTTGTGAGTGCAGGAGGGCCGACGTCCCCAGCAGGAATGCGGGCTGATGCAGGGGAGGTTGAGACTTAGCCGCAGCCTGAGGCCAGGGGTATGGGGGCTGCCTCACCCTTAAGACAGGGATGGGGAAAGGGTTGGTAAGTGATTCTGTGGTTTTAGTTCCTGTTTTAATTAACTTGGAAGGGCTCAGGGCCTCCCTGAACACCAGGGAGGGCAGCAGAGTAGACGTTTATTTTCCTCTTTTCCCTTTTAAAGACAATTTTATTAAATCACTTTGCTTTCATTCTGGCCTGAACATGGGGTGTTTAAATGGAAGAGTAATTATTTCACCTCGTTTGCTTATGAGAGAGGAGGGCAGGGAAAGGGAGGACGCTAGTGAGGGGAAGCAAGGGGCTGCAGCCCAGACTACTACACACATGTGCATGCCCACCACACACACACGCACACACACGCACACGCACACACACACACACGGCCGTGCCCACATTCACACCAGCACCAACACCACACACCCCCTTATACTGCTACACATGTGCATGCCCACCACACATGTACACACACGCACACACGGCTATGCCCACATTCACACCAGCACCAATACCACGCACCCCCTTATACTGCTACACATGTGCATGCCCACCACACGTGCACACACACATACACACACATACACATGGCTGTGCCCACATTCACACCAGCAACAACACCACGTACCCCCTTATACTGCTACACATGTGCATGCCCACCACACATGTACACACACGCACACACGGCTATGCCCACATTCACACCAGCACCAACACCACGCACCCCCTTACACTGCTACACACGCACACGCGCACACGCACACGCGCGCGCACACACACACACACACAGTATCCAAGTATTTCAAGCCTATTGAGTTCCATCACCATAAATACTCACAGGTTGAGACACACACAATTATGTGAATTCTCCTCAAATACACAAGCACACTCTGAAGGGCCCTGGGACAGGCTTGTGCCAGGAGGCACTGTTCTGGAGAAGGTCTCTCCCACTGGGGTTTCTGGGCCCCCACCTCTGCCTAGGTTACCCAGGAGCCCCTTTCTTTGCCCCTGCAGCCTCTGAACATGTACATGGGCCTGGATTCCGGGCCTCCGCTTCCTACAGATTCACTAGCTCCTCCTTCCACAGGCAGTTTCGGGGCTCAGTCGGGCCTCTTCAGGACCCAGGTTCCACCTCCCGCTCCCCCCGCCCCGCCCGCCATCCCGCTGCGGCGGGCTGTGCACGGCATGGCGTCGGAGGGGTTAAAACTCGGGTAGCGCGCCCCCTCCACCCCCACCCGGCTGGTACGTCGCGGGCCGGGTTCGCGGGAGCCGCACCTGTACTTTGTCTTCATCTGTCACCCCTTCTGACAGTCAGATACATCTTGTGGGGGGCGTGGGGGGCGGGGGAGCAATAATTAACCTCTCCCGCCTCAGCCCCCAAAGCCGCTGCCGGCCGCGGTTGCTGCGGGGGTCCGGGGGGCGAGGAGCGAGGGAGGGAGCAGAGGGCTGGAGAGCGGGCGAGGGGCGAGCGCGAGGCGGGAGGCCAGCCCAGAGGAAAGGCCCTGACATTTTTACCGCCCTGCCAACCTCTTTTCGCACCCTTCTTTCCTCTCTTTTTGCTAGGGAATGGCGGCAGGCGCGAGGCGTGATTACAGGTATGGGAGAAAGCACCTGCCCCAATTCACCACCCTCCCATGTACGGAGGGGCCGGCCTGGCGAGGCAGACTCCAGGGAACCTGGGCCGGGCCTCTGGGGGCGGGCGGGCGCCTTGCTGGTGTTTCCCATGGATGGGAAGTGACTGGCGTTTAAGGGCCAATTTTTCTTCCAATCAGAGAAGGGGGAATGACCCCAAAGCCAAAGCAAAGTGGATCAAAGGATGCGGCAGACTGTGGCAGGGGAAGACAGACCACTAGAAAAGTAAAGCCAGCCCCGGGGAGGTGCTGGAATCCCAGCTCCATAAGATGACTTTCTTCTGCTCAGGTCCTTGGAGGAGGCAGGTGGGACTCAGGGTCAGGTAAGGAACACCAGGCCAGGGCCAGGAGCGTAAATATAGAGCATCCCCAGCCGGGGTGGCTTCCTGAGCTGAGCCTGTGCCCAGGAACGGGCTGGTCCTGGAGTCCCTTCCACAGGAGAAGCAACCATGAGTGAGCAGAGGTGTGGCTGTCACTGCTGGGGCTGGAGGAGGGACAGAGACAGCCTGCCTGCTCCTGCAGCCTGAAGGACAGGGGCCTCTTCACCCCTTTGAGAAGTTGCTGGTCAAATCTATCTTCTTCGTGTGTCTGAGAAAGAAGACCTTTCCTCTAAGGTCTCCGGTGGAGTTGTGGTCACAGCATCTCCATAAGTCAGGATACTTGGGTTCTAAACCTGCTACTGCCACTAGCTAACTGTGTGATGGAAGATTAGTCACTTAACCTCTCTGGACCTTGGGCTTCTCACTTATCAGTTGTGGTGTGTGTGTGTGTGTGTGTGTGTGTGTGTGTGTGTGTGTGTGTTTGGGGGGATGATGATGAGACAAACTCTCTAGGCACTTCTAGTCCCAGTAGTTGGGGGGGCTGAGAGAAGAGGGTCACAGGTTCCAGGTTCCAGGACAGCCTCAGCAAGTAGTGAGACTCTGCAATCTAAGGAGACCCTGTTTCAGAATAAAAATAAAATAGGACTTGGAGTGTAGCTTGAAGGTAGAATGCGCCTGGGTTCCATCCCTAGTACTAAAAATAAATTTAAAAAAAACACCTTTTGTATAAGCCTAGCTGTGGCTCCTTCAGTCAACACACTCTGGAACCCTCCCATCCTAGCATACACATAGATGGAAAGTGCACTCTCTCTTACACACACACACACACACACACACACACACACACACACACACGCACAGTCTTCCTGCCCTCATGTGCTCTGTGCGTCTCTGAACTCCCAATCATCATCTATAAAATTTGCTGTGGTTAAGAAGGAGCCAGACCAGGGTACCCCAACAGAAAAGCTGACTCTATGCATTTTTGTAAAATCAAGAAGAAAACAGCCAAGCAGAGCTGAAAAGCAGAGCTCCAAGACAGGATGTTAGCAGTGGCAAGGGCCAGCCATGTGGGGGAAGGGGCGTTGGAAAGGAAGAGACCCGGGCTTAGGTGTAGAGAGAGAATGAAAGAGAAACCTCCCTCAGCTGCAGGGGATTCACTGTCTACAGCCAGGACTGAAAGGAGCTGACAGCCCTGTCAGGAAGCACCTTGACGAGTCCCACAGTCGTCTGTCAGGTGCCTCCTCCCCAGGGGAAGAGCCCCCGCGAGGCATGGAGTCCCCGCACACCCACTCAGCGCACTCTGCTTGCTCTGGAATTAATTTCTGGCTATTATTTTTTTTACCTGGAGAAGTGCTGGGAGTTTTGACAGCACGGTGGAGGTGGGAGAGGTGCAGAAAGACTGTCTGATGTGGGGCCCCCTAGGATGGCGCTGGGTCCCCCAGAACCATGTCGTGCCTGGGACCAGTCTTTTGGGCCACTGTGGCACTGAGGATTCAGGTGGCTTTTTCAGGCAGCTTAGACTCCGGGGCAGCTATGGGTCACCCAGGACACTTCAGGGCTGGAAGGACGGAGTGGGGCTCTTGTGGCAGCTCTGAACTCCTGAAGGGGAGGGTTGGAGTCTTGAGGGAACTGCTGGGGCAGCTTTGTGCCGTGGAGCACCTCCCCTAGCTTTTGAGGTCAGACTTTCATGCTCTTCTGCCACACTCTGGGGTTTCTTCCTGGCCAGTCTCCTAGCTTCCACTTCTGTGGGAATGGGTCTCAAATTTCAGCCCCAATCTTTCAACCATGGCCAGACTTTCACCCATCACACTGATAAGATAACTCCTTAGTCTGTTTTGTAAAAAATCCTTTTTATTAGACTTTACACAAAAAATGTAGTTAGTGAATATATGCTTATAAACTTTTAGTTTCAAACAATTCAGAAGCATGTAGAAAAGGAGAGCCTTTCTTCCTTCCAATCTGGCTTTCTGCTCCTGAAGTCACTGCTGTTGGCAATTCAGTGTGTGTTCTTCTAGGCGCCTTACATATTCAAAACACACACATAAGCTGGGCCTGGTGGCACACACCTGTAATCCCAGTACTTGGGAGGCTGAAACAGGAGGATCTCAGGTTCAAGAACAGCCTCAGCAAGTAGTGAGACTCTCAGCAACCTAGCAAGACCCTGTTTTGAAATTAAAAAAAAAAAAAAAAGTAGGCCTGAGTGTAGCTCAGAGGTAGAATGTCCCTGATTTCAAGCCCCAGTACCATACAACACACACACACACCCCCCCCCCACACACACGTAGGTATTAAACAATTACTGTACAGATTTACCAGGTCATACTATTATTTCACAATTTTCCCTTTTTGATTAAAAATATAAAAAATATTTTCCAAGCCAGTAATGTGGATATGTATCAATATGTGTGGATATACTTCATGTGGCACTTCAGAAGAAATGGCTCCACTTCCTTATTGATAGACCTATAGATTATTCCCAAGTATTACGAACAATACTGCATTGAACCTCCATAAGCATATGCCATTTTACATGGGAATATTTCTGAAATTCAGATTTCAAGAAGGGGCATTAGTGGATCAAAAGATAAGCACTATAAACTGGGTGTGCTGGTGCATGCCTGTTATCCTTGTACTTGAGAGGCTAAGACAGGAGGATTGCAGGTTCAAAGCCAGCCTCCGCAATTTAGTAAGACCCTCGGCAATTTTAGCAAGACCCTGTTTTCAAATTAAAAAATAAAGAGGGATGAAGGTGTAGTTTGGAGGTAGATTGCCCCTGGGTTCAATTCCCAATACAAAAATAAATAGAGAGAAAGAAAGAGAGAAAGAAAGAAAAAGTTATGTATTGTAGATCTAACCCTAACTTCCTTGCCAAGTTTGAAATGCACTTTTTCAAAAAGCAGTCATGGATGCTTGGAAGAAGGTGGGCTGCTGGTTCTTTGCAAGTGAATGTCTTCATATTCTTAAATCTCCCTTCTTCTCCCATCCTACCACTCTGCCTCCTTGTATTGGTCAGCATCTTCTCTACAAATCCTGTCGCCTAAGTGCCATGCTTAGGGTCATTTTTTTTTTTTTTGCAGGTCTGGAGATGGAACCCAGGGGCATTCAACCTCCAAGCTACACCCCCTGCCCTAATTTTATTCTTTATTTTGAAACAGGGTCTCACTAAGTTACAGAGGCCCTCACTAAGTAGCTGAGGCTGTCCTAGAACCGCGATCCTCCAGTCTTAGCCTCCCAAATGTTGGGATTACAAGCGTGTGCCACCATGTCCAGCTATGGGTCATCTTTGACTAAGGTGTCTATGTGTTCAGATATACCCAGGACTGTCCAGCTTATGTTGATTGTTCTGGTAAAATTACTGATAGGGCTCCATTCATGCTCAAAACTGTTCTGTATTGAACAGTAAATTATATGATCGTGGCATATTTCTTTGCCTCTGTTCAATTTAGCAACAAGTTCCACCAAGTCCTCCTTCATTTTCCCTCTGTCCTCTCCCATTGTGTGGCTCAGGATCCCATCATAAGCCTTGAGTGATGACAGGCTGTCAGCCAGCCTCCCCACTTTGCACCTCTCCTCCCTTCTACTTACACTTCCATTCCACTACCAGTCTCATCTCTTTATGCCACTGCTTTTACCATATGACTCTCTTACTCCCCATCACCCACAGCATTGACTCCAGTCCTGAACCTTCATAATGCCATGGCTCACCAGAGCAGGCATCACCGACTCTATGGGTCAGGAAGCTCCTCCACTTTACCTGGAGGAGGAGCAACAATAGGCACTGAAAAAATTGTTCTGTGCCACCCCTAACCTGCATTACATGACCTGGCATGAGAAAGTCAAATAAGAAGTTAATGAAGAGAAAATACTCCTTGGGATCCGAAGGAAGCCCGGAGGCAGCTTGGTGCCTCTCTGAACTCAGATCTGCAGGTATCCTTAGACAGAGGCGCCCTCGAGCAACTCTCCTCCCAGCTCATGTTTTCTGTCCCTGCTCACCTGCACCGTCCTCGCTCAGTTTCTCCCCCATCTCTTGCTTCAGGGATGAAGCACTCAGGGACACCCTTTGGTGCTGGGGAGTTTCTGGCTGGTGCCCCTCCAGCTGCTGCCTACCCACTGTGCTCCATGCCAACTCTAAGCAGTGCCAGATAGAACCAGAGATGCAGGAATGCCCAATCTGTGAGTGAGAGGGAGGGTGGACATGTAATGTCATAAGAATCGACCCTCAAGTCGCTCCCAGCCACACCCTGGGGAGGCTGCTCTAGGGAATGTTCAGAGAGGGCCTGGTCAGAACTTTCCATCCCTCCTCACTGTGTTGCCCCCGCCCACAAGCCTCTGGAGCTCTTCACCAAACCTGGGGGCGCCCACAGCCTCTCTACTCCCTTCCCTGGCATCCCCTCCCTCACTCAGAGATTGCCAAATGGATGGTGAGCTTGGATGGGTCCTGGTGGCCGAACTCCAAACAGAGAGGGAGGCATCCTGCATCCTGGCCCCCTGCCAGCATTCCGTCCATGGTAATTTGGCAGGGAAGCACCAGCTGCATATATCTGCACATCTGTTTATGCCTCTGGCTTGTTATTTATTCTCTGCCTTTCATGAGCAACAGAGCCAGAACACACCTCAACTCTTCCCAAGTTAGATTAACCGGGAAAGAAGGCTGGGACACTCAGTCACTACAATTGCTGATGCTCATTGAAGGGTATGCCTTCTCCAGCAGCTGCTGCCACTTTTCATAGAGACACAGAGGAGAGGAGGAAGGGGGAGAAGGGAAGGATAGGGTGGGAAGGAAGGGGAGGGGAAGGCTGTGGAGTTAGGGCCATAGTTAAGCTGGGAGTAATCAGGTGGGCCTATTCTGGGCCCCACTGGAGAGGGGGGAGTTGTTCTGTCCTTTAAAATCAATCACCCTAGACAGGCATGGTGGTATATGCCTGTAGTTCCAGTACATGGGAGACCAAAAACAGTAAAATCACAGGTTCCATGACAGCCTCAGCAACATAGCAAGACTCTAAGCAACCTAGCAAGACCCTGTTTCAAAAATAATATATTAAAAAAAAAGGGCTGGGGGTGCAGCTCAGAGGTAGAGTGCCTCTAGGTTCAATCCCTAGTACAAAAAAGTAAATGAAAATTTAAAAAATCACCCTGACCTTTCTTCCTGCTCATTACCAACTTGCAGTGTGTGTGTGTGTGTGTGTGTGTGTGTGTGTGTGTGTGTGTGTGATTGTATGACATGGGTAAGAGTCAGTTATGGGGATAAGGATTTTAACTGAGGCTGGATAGAATAGGCTTCTTGAGGTGCCTAAATAGCTTCTTAAGAGATTCCTAAGGTGAAGTGTCTATCAGTGAAGAACCAGGAGCCAAGCAGGCATGGTGGTGGTGCACACCTGCAATCCCAGTGCTTGGGAGGAGGTTTCAGGTTCCAGGCCAGCTTCAGCAACTAACTTAGTGAGACCCTGATTCAAAATAAGAAAATACAGTAAGTCTGGGGGTATAGCTCAGAGGTAGAATGCCCCTGAGTTCTATCTCCAGTACAAAAAATGAAAGAGAGAGAGAGAGAGAGAGAGAGAGAGAGAGAGAGAGAGAGAGAGAGAGGGGAAAGAGAAGGAAAGAGAAAAGAAAAGAAAAGGAAAGGAAAAGAAAAAAAGAAAAAAGAACGAGAAGCCAACCTGCCAACCTCTGTCCTGGGATTAGAGATGAGGAATGAGAAGAAGAGTAGGAGGAAGAGGGAGGGATGACAGGAAGGGGAGGAGAAGGAAAAGGAAAAAGAGAGCATTAGAAAATGGGGAAATATGTTTGGAAGTGAAGAAAGAGGGCTGGGTGGAGACCTAGAAGTTTGGAGACACTTGAAATGGCGGGAGACGCTGTCCTTGGTCCTGACTGACACAGGCCCCAAAAAGCATGCCCTGGAAGAACTCCCAAAACCCCTGAAATTTCCTTTGAAGGTGACTGGACAATTCTACATGAAGAACAAAGAGCTGGAGCTGTATATGGTGGGAACTGAATCTACAGGTCTCACTTCTCCAGTTCTTAAGGCCATCTCCCTTTCTTGCCTTTCCCCAAAGCAGCTTGCTCCTGCGGGCCACAGACAGGTGCAGGCTCAGAAGTAACTGGACAGGGCTCCTGGGGAAGGGTGCAGGCCCCTGGTCCTCTCAGGACCTTTGGCTTGAGTCTACCCTGAAGAGACAAGTTGACTGGAAAGTGGGAGTCCTTGAGGGTGGGGAGGGAGAGCTGGCTGGACATACTAGAAGCAACCAGACTCTGCTGGGGAAAAAAAAGTCAGGACAGATATTTTGCCCACTTTCTCTCCTACTTTTTTCAAGGTTCAAATAGCAACATCATTTCCCCCTCCTTTAAAAACTTATATGTAATGAGCTATTCCCAGGCAGGCCTTGCACAGATGGGGGTTTAATCAGCTAGAGTCTAAGCACACGGGCATTCCAGCCTAATTCGATTTCCATTCATTCATTAGGAGAAATATTTATCACCCAGAGATTACATCGGGGCCAAAACTCTGAAAGGATTCTAAAGAGCTGTCAGCGGAGCGGTAGCCACACGAACCTGTTCAGGAGTCTATACTGTGCAAGGGCGACTGGTAGCCTTGGCCATGCTGAGGCCCCAGCCCCTACCAGACAACTTTTTGTGTGTGTGGTGCTGGGGGTGGAACCCAGAGGGTTATAGGCTATACTCCCAGACCTATTTTATATTTTATTTGGAAACAGGGTCTCACTAAGTTGCTGAGAGCCTCACTAAGTAGCTGCGGCTGGCCTCGAACCTGCACGATCCTCTTGCCTCAGCCTCCCAAGCGCAGAGATTGCAAGCGTGCGCCGCCACGCCCGGCTTCCTACCAGACAACTTTATAGGTGCTTTTGCTTTTGAGAATATATGTTTTCAGGCCGTAGGTGCTGAGAGGAAGATAAAAGAGAAATTTCAACTGTCCTGTTTAGAGGGGACATACATATGGCCTCTGCTTTTAGGGAGCCTCCTGTCCATGAGGGTGGACTGGCTCTCACACTATAGACTGCTCTCTGAAGAGTACTCGCTTATGAGTGGTCAGACATTTCTGTCCTGGAATCTCTAGCAAGAGGCAAGAAATGGCCTCCTCATGAAAAGATCATGGGAACATGGGTCCCTGGAGGAAACCAGAAGCAGAAGTTGGGAATAGAAGCCAGCCTTAGACTCCCGGCCACAGTCTCTTTTACCTCCCTTCGTCCATGAAGGCTGAGCCAGGTGAAGCCAGGCAGTGAGTGTAAAGGCCTTCTCCAAGGTTGGTTTTTCCCACACAAGAGAGACCCTCACTAATATCAGGTGACAATCACCTCCTGGTATTGAGAACCTTAGACATGTCCCTGTGCAGAGTTCCTGCTCACGTCTACATAGGAGGTTTGGGAAGCTGGTTGGTTGGTTGCTGGCTTTTCTGATGTCACCCCCTGCCGGCCATGGGCAGTGGAGGTGTGGAGGTCTTGCTTTAAGTGGTTTATGTTCATCCCAGGGTGTGTTGAAACCAAGTGCAAGGCCTTCCCAAGGCTAGACTTCGGCCTTAAAACCATGGTGTTTCCTGCTATTGCTTTTCCTGGGCACGATCCTGAGGGCTCATGAGAACTGGTCATTTGCAAAACTTGTCTCCTCTGCCCTTTTATGCATCGGGGCCAAGTCAGAAGCATGGGAGAAATCTAGGGTGAGGGAGAGCTTACCAGAAGCAGGACAGGTTGGAGGTACCTGAGTGTGTGTGTGTTCACAGAAGAGGGAGGATTCTTTCCCCCATCGCCCCCTTCTGCTCCCTGGACTCCTTCTTCTCTAGATTCTTGGGACCCATTTGTGGCTGAGTGTCCTTTAATCCAGTCTTCAGAATTCCTCCCCTCTCTCCACACCTTGTCCAGTATTCAGCCTCCCCAGGGAACTCTCAGCTCTGAGATTCCACCAGGACAATGTCCCAAGGATTCAGTTAGAAGACTCCAGACCTGGGGGATGAGGTCTGGTTATTCTTCAAAAGGAACAACCAGTGCCTGGGCGGTACACAGGCTCTGCCGCTCTCGGGCCCACATCCTCACGAAGGAAGAGCCCACGGCAGAGGGTTGGGAGGCCGATGGAGGTGACAAGCTTCAGAGAAGAAATGAAAATTGAGCTGAACCACAGTGATACCTGGGGAGTCATCATGTGTATGTGTGTGAAGGGGCCCCACAAGTACCTCCCCACTTGGGCACAGCTGTAGCCTGCCTTGGAGTTGGGCTCTGAAGCTAATTCCTGCCACTGCGTGGTCAGTGACAATATAATTAGGGAACTGGTTTCAAACTTTATTTTCCCACCCACTAGCTATGGAATCTGTGGTCAGCCACCGTTCTGTATCTGACAGCAGTTTCCTCAGGGCAGCGGTGCATTCCCAGGGATTGGTTAATGCCATCATAGTGGTCGGCATCCTGGATCTTGGTGCTCTCCTCCTTCCAAAGGGGGCGGGCCTCAGAGGGCAGAGCCTGTGGGTGTATGTAAACTACCAAGGAAGTGTATTTCAAGGAATTGACTCATGCAATCACATGGGTGGGAAAAGGAAGTCTGAAATCTATAGGGAAGGCAGTGAAAAAGGAAAGATCAGGAATAAGCCGGGAACCCTGGGCACTGGTGAAGTTGTCCACAATCAGACAGGCTAAAAAAATCTATCAAAGAGAAAGCAACTTATAGATCCAGTTGCTATTTGGAATTTGCCATAGAAACCAGACCCTTTTAAGGGCTCACCTGATCGGGTCAGGCCCATAGAGCATAATCTCCCTAAAGTCAGTTAAGGACTTTTATTAATCTTCAGATTTCCTTTATAGCAGGATCTAGATAAGTGCGTGTTGAAGAACCGGGAAAAGGTGTGTGTAAACTACTGAATCCCTCTGCCATCGGCTCATCTCTAGCTTTGCCTAGCCTAGATGATAGAAAAATAAAACAGGTCACCTGGGGAAATGATTTTTTTTTAATTTTATATTTTGTGCGGTACTGGGGATTGATCCCAGGGGCATTCTACCTCCGAGCTACACTCCCAGCCCTATTTTTTTATTCTTTATATTGAAACAGGGTCTCACTAAGTTGCAGAGGGCCTCACTAAGTAGCTGAGGCTGTCCACGAACTGTGATCCTCCTGTCTCGGCCTCTCAAGTACTGGGATTGCAAGCATGTGCCACCACACCCGGCTGAAAATGATTTTTAAGACAATTAACAGGTTCTCCTTGGGAAAGTTCCTGACACCTAGGAATCTCTCAGTGTAGCTGAGTTGAACCTATCTGGTAGGAATTCTACCCTAGGAGAAGCTGAGACACCTCTTTACTTAGCAAAGAGAGGCTAGTGATGTCCTGTCCTTAGTTTTCCTTGATCAGAAGTAAGGGTGTCTCTGTTGGGGGCCTGGGGTTTGTGGACATGGAGCAGGATGGGGAAGACCTTAAGATTTACCAGCACTCTGGGAATCCCCTGCTCTGGTGTTGGGGCCACCAGCTCCAGAGCTACAGCAGCAGGTGATAGGAATGGCCTCTGTGACCGGTGGGGCTTTAGCAGGTAATTACCCGGCAGAAGCTGGGAACTGACAGGGTAATTATTAGCTTCTAATTGCAGGGCAAACCCAGGCCGGGATCCTCCTCTCCAAAGCAGAGGGCATTACTATTTGCATAGCAATTAATTACTTTGGGAGCTACGGAATTTAATTACCCAGTAGTCCGCAGGAGCCAATAATTAAATTACTCTCAGAAACAGGGTATTTATTTCCCAGTTAGGCTGAGCAGGTAGACCCCACCTTGGGAGAGTGCCTGGAGGTGGCCCTGGACTGCTGGTAGGTCCTCGGTCCAAGCAAGCACAGAACAGTGGCCTAGGTGGCCAGCAGGGCGTGCCAGCTCGGTGATGCCTGAAGACCCACAAGCACACACAGGTACAGATTCCTGTGGAACCTGAGGACACAGGGCACAAGCACCTGCCATAACCCATGGCTGATGTTACACATTCTGTGTGAGATATGTAGACCCACAGAGAATCATACATTTGGTGAAGAAAGGGGTGAAGACATAAAAGAAGGGCATTTGGCTGTCATTTCGCTCAGTTGTTTCGCCTAAATTTCATCAGAATAGAAGAATCTTTTATTTTCAGAACTGAAAAGAATCTTATCTTTTCAGTTCTATGTACTTCAGTCAATAGGGCTGTGATTCTAGGCCCTTCCTAGAATCTCATTTCATCCTTGATGCCTCTCTGGAAGGGGGTTTGGGTTGGGAGGGCTAGGAAAAGATCGGGGATTACAGAGTGGGTGTGTCTGTTTGAACATGTTAATAGAAAATAATTCTGAACTAAGTTGAATGTCCCTGCATTGGAATAGCCCTGCCGAAGCATCACATGCTCCTGGGAGATATGAGCTCCCAGAGGCCCTGAGGTCTGGAGGCATCTGGAGACATCCCAGCAGAAAGCAGCCCGTTGGTGCAGAGCTGTGCTGGGTCCAGCCCTCGCTTCTCCCCCTGGGTAGAAAAGAAGGCCATGGTGAGACACAGAGGGGAGAAGAAGCTGAGGAGGTGGGGAAGCCACAGGATGTGTTTGGGTGACCTTGCCCAACGACTGGGGCCTCTCTCTCCCAGGCCTGAGGAAGCCTGGAGGTGGGATCGCACCTGCTCTGATGCCCCTCAGCCCCCAGACCCGTTCTTCCCCTCATCGCTTCCCTTGGCTGGGGAGGTAGCTGAGGAAGGCGACTTTCACCTCCACCTGGTTGGGGAGTGTGGGGCGAAGTCCTCAGCCTGGTCTGGGGAGTCCAGCCCTGGGGCTGACTTGCTGCTCGGGGGTTGGCCAGGCCCTGGGCTCGTGGGCCCGAGTCATGCCACATGGTCTCCCTCCAGGGAAGAGTGCAGGAACAGGGCTTGCTTCCCTTGCTCTTCTCTACCTTCATCCTGGGGAGGGTCTGGCAGATTAAGAGGGCTCTGCCCCATTATCTTCCTCCCTCCGGCTCCCCAGCTGATTACCCAGCCGCTGTGGTGTGCAAGCCCAGAGTTAGGCCACCCCACTGCCCCGCCCATGCCTGTGGGTGGGTGCGCTCCTGACTGCTCCCAGCTGTCAATACCCCTTGAAATTCCCCTCCAAAGCCTCTTGCTGAGCCCCTGCCCCCACCCCAGGTGGGATCCTGTGGAAGCTTCTAATGAAGTTCTCTTTGACTCTGTTCGGGGCACCCACCACCCGAGGAAAGGAGCTGCGGCCGGCCCTCAGCCCAGGCTGCTGACAGCAGCAATCCATCTCCATCACAGTAATGGCGTCCCCATTAATCGGCCATAAACTAATAAAGCAAGCACTTTCCACCCCTCGCCCCCCCCAACTTCATTAAGTCTTTAGTACATTAATATGTCTTACTTAGTGTCAGCTAGGCCTCTTTCTCCATTTGGGGTGGAGCTCAGTGGGGTGGGCGCTGACCCCGTGGGTGGGGGGACATGACCCCTCCTCTGGCCTGGGCAGAGGGGCTGCTGACTCAGGGCCATCCACTCCCCCTCTCCCTCCTCCTCCTCCCCCCTCCCACTGCCCCCTGAAGGGGCCTGAGAGGCTGCAGAGGGGAGGAAGAGCAGGAGAAATGGGAAACCCTGGAGCGAGAGGGGTGGGCAGAGGAGGAAAGAGCGGAAAAGGAAAGAGGAAGCTGGCCCGCTGAAGAAGGGGGAGGTTGGCGGAAGGAGGAGGAGACGGGATGGGGGAGGAGCTGTATACCTCCAAATTAAATTTGTGATTCAGGCATCAGATGGGCCGACAGCCAGAGATTAATTCGACTGATCGAGTTATAAAGAGCGGGAGGCCTGGGTAATCAATCTTACAGCTGTCAGGCCGACAGGCAGGAGTATTAACCTGGCAAGACGGCACGTACGGAGGACTTCTTCATTTCCTTCACCCCAACCACATCCCTGACCACCTCCGGCCCATCTCTCCAAATAGTAATAATTGTGGCTGTTAACGACGACAGAGACAGGATGAAAGCGTGGTTCCTCTGCTGGCCTTCCCTCCTGCGGCTCCCGTCCCAGATCTTGGCTGTCTTTGAGAGGAGGGGACTCTAAGGAGAACTTCAGATGGGTCAGAAGTGGGGCCGGGAAGGTATTTTGAGATAAAGCACAGGGTTCTAGATCCTTCCCACCTCCTGGGAAAAGCACTCCGCCCCAACACTTGGCTCTGGGTCAGAAGCTGGGGTCCAGAACAGACTGACCCTGCTCTGGGTGCTTACTGCTATGGCCCCAGTCGGAGTCCGGATGGAGTGGCCAGTGGCCCTGTCCCTGGCACGGGCCTGGGCTGGACACCGCTCTTCCTGGCAAGCCACCTTCTCTCCTCATTCGCCTCTGCCTGACTATGTCAGCCGGCACCCGAGGGTGGGGTGGGGGTCTCCGTGCAGAGACTTGTGGAAACACCTTCCTCAGGGCAGAGAAGGGGTGGGGTGGGGGCGCTGCCTTGAAGTTGACACCTCTCTCAGCTCCAGCTAATTTTCACATCCTTCAAACTGATGTCTTTTTCACCTCCTTGCTCCAGGGAAAGGAAGAGGGAGAAAGAACGTGTGTGTGTGTGTGTGTGTGTGTGTGTGTGTGTGTGTGTGTGTAAGAATGTGCATGAAATAGAGGGACCTTAGGGTGTCCTGGGAGTGAGCCAGGACCATGTCAGTCCTCTGAGAGGCTCAGGCCAGGCTGGATTGCAGATAGCAGGGGCCTTAGAGGGTTGAGGCTCTACCCCTGGTTCAAAGAGAACCAGGGGTAGAGCTGGGTGAGGGGGCTTCAGCCCCCATAGTAGTATAATAATGTTCTCTATTCTTACTTTCATTACTATTACCAACCTAGGGACCATCCCTCCCTACAGACAGCAATACTAAACAATAGCTCTCATTTATTGTGTTCTCGGTGTCAGACTTACCCCTGCAGCCTTGGGACTTGAACGCCAGCCTTGCACACACCAGGCAAGGGGGTTTCACACACATTACGAGGTTAGTATTTACAAAAAGCACGATGAGCAGGTTCTATCTCGAGTCCCGTTTTACAGATGAAAAACTGAGGTTTGGAGAAGTGGAGAAATCTGCTCTAGTTCACACAGCCAGGAAACAGTAAAAGCCACATGTGCTCTCCACTGGAGTCTCAGCATAGGCTGACTCTCCCCCTGGCTCCCAGATTTCACTTGCTGCACCCTGACCCCCTCCGCAGGGTTCCCCAGGGCTCCCTGCTGGCTGATTCTGGCTGTCTCCCGTGAGCTTACCCAGGCGCCAGTCCCTCTGGGTGTGAGGAGGGAGGGGAGAGCCTTGGTACTGTTTGTTCAGAGGGTGGGTGGGCTGGTGTCAGAGAGCGCTCATTCAGGGCGATGGAAGAATGGGGGCCCCACCCGGGGAGGCTCCCCAGTGCTCTGCCCTGGGGTAACCCCAGGGAGTGGCATTTGCCCCCTCTCCAGCCCCATGGCCTCTTGGGAAAGGAGAGGGTACTGACTTGCTGGCACGCACAGCCTGCCTCTCCCAGGGATGGGACAGTTGGAGGGGTGCCATGCTGGGTGTGCGCTGGGTATGGGGGTGGATCCTGATGTGGACGAGTCTGGAGAAAAGGCGCTCACTCTCACATCCTGACTCCAGCTGGGAGTGGGCTGGAGGGGGGGTAAGGAAGAAGGCCTATTTGGGGCATCAGGAGTTGGAGACTGGAGCCAGGCCAGCCCCTCTCCCAGGCTCCCTGGGGCCCATTTCAAGTGGCTGCTTCCAGACTGGGCCAGCCTGGGGAGGGGGAGCGGGAACCGGGAGCCTTTTTTCCAAGCAAGGGTTCAAGGGTCTCCTTTCCTGGGCCTCTGCCCCCTGCTCAGGGCAGACACTGATTCTGTCCTGTCAGTCTTGGTGTTTCCTCCTTATCCGGGACCAAGGCCAGGCAGAGGGGCCCACATTTCTGAAGTCTCTGTGGGCCACCACTGCCACATCTTGAGGCAGTTCTTGTTCTTGGAGTAGAGATGGATGGACACCCTCAGGGACCAGCGTCCTCCAGCCTTCAGGTTTTGATCACTGGCATGGCCAGGGGTTCCCACCTGCTGTGGCTGCTCTCTGCACACCCATCACTGCCCCTCATTGCCTCCCCACATATGCAGAGTTCCGTAGTTGGGAGGGAGGCTCTGTGGCATAAGGGATGGCGGGGTCCTCTGGTTGCTAGTCCTTTTGCCTCTATCAAGACTGATGTGGGCTGAGTATGGTGGTACACACCTGGAATCCCAATACTTGGGAGGCTGAGACAGAGGACTGCCGGTTCAAGACCAGCCTCAGCAAATTACTGAGACTCTTAGCAACCTACTGAGACTGTTTCAAAACAAAACAACAACAAAAGCACCAAAAAAAAAAAAAAAAAGGGATTCTTGGGAGTATAGCCCTGATGTATAGCTCTGATGTAGAATGCTCCTGGGTTCATACAACACACACACACACACACACACACACACACACACACACACACACACACACACTGATGTGAAGACCAGCCCAGGCAACTTCTAGAGACCAGGTCTCAAAATGAAAAAATAGCTGGGCGTGGTGGTGCACGCTTGTGATCCCAGCATGTGGGAGGCTGAGAGAGGAAGATCCTGGTTCACCAACAGCCTCAGCTACTTAGTGAGGCCCTTTGCAACTCAGTGAGACCCTGTTTCAAAATAAAATAAAATAAAGCCGGGCACGGTGGCGCACGCTTGTAATCCCCGCGCTCGGGAGGCGGAGACAGGAGGACCGCGCTGGTTCGATGCCAGCCTCTCTGGCTTAAGAGACCCTGTTTCCAAATAAAAATATAAAATAGGTCTAGGAATGTAGCCTGGAGAAGGGTTTCCAAGAACCTCAGTACCACCAAAAAAAAAAAAAAAAAAGATAAATAAAATAAAATAAAATAAAGGGCTGGCCATGTAGCTCAGAGGTAGAATGCCCCTGGGTTCAATCCCAGTGTTAAAACAAATACAAATACAAAAACACACAAAAAGAATGATGCAGAATCAGAGCCCAGGGCTCTCAACAGGGTCACCAAGATCGATGTACACTGTACCTCGGCTCCCCAGCTGTAGGTGAGGTTGGACATTCCGACATGAGGTCGGAGGGAGCTATTTGGACATCAGCCAGGCAGCTTGCCGGGAAAGAGAGAGGCAATACCATCTTTGAAAATTGTCATCTCTCTGAACCTCAGTTTTTTCATCTGTAGACTAGAAGAAATAACACCAACTTCCTTGGTTTGTGCTGATGGCTAAGTAAGATGGAGGAGAGGGCCTAGCACTGTGTTGGCACATTGTAAATGATGACTAGATATCTGAAGCCATTAGCCACAGTGGGGCAGAGCCGGGGGCTTGGGGAGGGTGTGGGCTTTGGGGGAGACTCTTCTTCCTTGCTTTCGGGTTTTCCTACCCTCCCAGCTCTTCCATCCTGCACTCTGACAAGCCCAGGCAGAGGCCTTCAACTTGACATCCCTGCTCTGAAGAATCCTGGGCAGGCAGGAGAACACTGGTGTGTCAGATGGGGGTGTGCTTGGGGACATGTATGCTTCCACTTCCCAGCTTGGAGAGGGAGCTATTTGGACATCAGCCAGGCAGTGTGTCTATGTGAGTGAGTGAGTGTGTACGAGAGTGTGTGTGTGTGTGTGTGTGTGTGTGTGTTTAGATGGTAGCTGGCACCAAAATACTTGCTGATTAATCTCTTTCTTCGGCGTACCTAGCTCTGTTCCCCGGGAAGCTCCAGGGCCTGAGCTGGTGTCCAATGGGCCTGAGGGGGCAGAATCAGACCCAGGAAGATGGATTTCCCTGTCCCCTCGGCCTGCGCCCAGCAGGGAAGGGGGGAGGCTGCTTCATTATGTTTAATGGGATTATTGGGGGGGACAGTAGTCATGGGGCATTAGCTGCTAATTGGGTCCATAATAAAGTTAATAAAGCTCTTATGGTCTTTGCCATTAAGTATAATTAAAGGGGTGCTCTGTGGCGAGGAGGGGGGTGTTGGCGGGGAATGGGCACCAGGTTCTGGCTGGCAGGAAGGAGCCAGAACAGGAGCAGGTGACAGGGAAGCTGGCTGCCATGCCAAGGCCGGGCACTGCACTGGTTTCTGGAGCCCACCCCTGGATGGGGTCCCCAGCACATCCTCTGGGGGCTGGAGGGAGTGAAGTGGACACTGCTGTTTGTGGGAGTCCAGGTGGGAGTCATTAACTCTAGCCTAGATGCCTGCACCCTCGAAGAGCCTCAGAACTTGGAAGAAACGTCACCGTCATTTCCGAGGAGGGCAGGCAAGGATCGGCCGAGAGCTTTGGAGCGTGAGCCTGAGAACCAGCGAAGCAGCGACCGTCCCTCCATCCCAGTTCTCCCTTCTGTAACTTGAGGTCATAGTATGGTCATGGATTCCAGAGTCTGGTAGAAAAAGCCAAGCAAGTGACTGTGGGATTCATTCTTTACCAGCTTTTACTTGCTTTCTAATTAGACAAGGAGTGCTTGACGAAGTGTTCCTGTATGTACAGAAGCATGCTGAGTGACACCCCATCCCACTTTTCCTTGACCTTGAGTTGGGAGTTATTTTTCTAGAGACCTAGGGATGCATTTATGTAAAGTATATGCGCATGGAGAAACTGTTGCTTTGTGGTCTCCTCCTCCTCCCCCCCTCCTCCCCTCCTCCCCTCCTCCTCCTCCTCCCCTCCTCCTCTTCCTCCTCTCCCTCTCACCCCCTCTCTCTCCTTCCCTCCCTCCCTCCCTCTCTCTCCCCTAGCTGAAGTGGTATTTTGGTATTGTTTTGGCATTTGCTATTTTTTTCCTCTTACATTTGTCGTTGTGATCTTTCTAGTACATGCAGACCTCCTTTATTTTTGACTGGCTGCTCAGTATTCTATAATAAGACTGTACCATCATTTTTTTAAACAATGAGCATTAAAGTTGTTTTTTTTTTATCATTTAACATGAGACCATTCTTTTTTTTTTTTTTTGGTAGTAGGATTGAACCCAGAGGCATTCTATCTCCAAGCTATACCCTCAGTCCAATTTTATTTTTTCTTATTTGGAAAAAAGGTCTCACTAGGTTGCTGAAAGCCTCACTAAGTTGCCAAGGCTGCCTTCGAACCTGTGATCCTCCTGCCTCAGCCTCCCAAGTATTGGAATTATAAACATGCGCCACCATGCCTGGCAACTTGAGACCATTCTTGTATTACCTTTGGGTACCTGTTTATTTCTGAGAACTACATTTTATTTATTTATATTTGTGTAGTAAATTTGTTTTTCAAAGGTAAAATATTTTAAAAATCACAGAGTACAAAGAGAGAATAACCGTACTACGTCTCTCTCCCACTCCAAGCCTTCAGTTTCTTTTCCCACAGGCAACGACTACGGTTACTTCTTTCAGAGATGTTTTTAAGCTGGGTGTGGTGGTGCACAATAATCCTAGTACTTGGGAGGCTGACACAGGAGAACCGATCAGCCTCAGCAACTTAGTGAGGCCCTCCACAACTCAGTGAGACCCTTTTCAAAATAAAAAACAAAATAGAACTAGGGGTGAAGCTCAGAGGTAGAATGCCCCTGGATTCCATCCCTAGTACCATCAAGATAAAAATACATATATTTAAACCTGGACATGGTGATGCATACCTGTAATCCCAGTACTTGGGAGGCTGAGATAGCCAGATTACAGGTTTGCAGCCAGCCTAGTAAGACCCTGTTTCTTTTTCCCTTCTCTTCTTTCTTTCTTTCTTTCTTTCTTTCTTTCTTTCTTTCTTTCTTTCTTTCTTTCTTTTTGTGGTACTAGGGAAGGAACCCAGGGGCATTCTATCTCCAAGCTACGCCCCAGCCTGATTTTGTCTTTTATTCTTTATCTTGAAACAAGGTCTCACTGAGTTGCAGAAGGGCTCACAATAGTAGCTTAGGCTGTCCATGAACCACAATCCTCCTGTCTCAGCCTCCCAAATGCTGGGATTACAAGCGTGTGCTATCATGCCCAGCAAGACCCTGTTTCAAAATTTAAAAAAATTAAATGGGGCTGGAGGTGTATGGAGATGTAGTTGAGAGGTAAAACACCCCCTGGATTAATATATATATATATATATATATATATATATATATATATATATATATATATATATGGCTGGGGTTGTAGCTTAGTGGTAGAGTTCTTGACTAGCTGCATGAGACCATGGGTTCTATCCCTCTCCCCATCCCCCCGTGGTGGTATAATGTACTCTGTTCTGTACCTGAATTTCCCCCTGCACCTTGCTGCCCTGTATCTAGATAGGAGCTTGCACTTTGTCCTCTCTACTGGCTGGGCTACACAGCGTTCCACTGTGTGGCTGTGCTTTAGGTGTGCAGGTGTAGACTGTTGCAGCATCCACGCCGCTGTGATGCACACCCTTGCTGCAGTTCTCTGAGCACCAGTGCAGGACGTAGAAATGCAATTGCTAAAGCCAGGCTTGATGGTGCACGCTTGTAATCCCCGCCCTTGGTGGGCAGAGACTGGAGGATCATGCAGGTTTGAAGCCAGCCGCGCTGGCTTAAGAGACCCTGTTTCCAAATAAAAATATAAAAAAATAGGTCTGGGAGTGTAGCCCGGAAGAGAAGGGTTTCCAGGAACCCCAGTACCAACACACACACCCCAAAAAAAGAAAAAAGAAAAAAGAAAAAGAAATGCAATTGCTAGGTCAAATATGTTCACTGAAATTTTTTGATAGATATGGCCAGATTGCACATCAAGATTGTCATTCCAGGGGTTGGGGGTGTAGGTCAGTGGTAGAGAATGCCTGACATGCTAGAGGCCCTGGGTTCAATCCCCAGCACCCCCCCAAAAGACTGCCCTCAAAAGAGAGATTGCCCCTCAAAAAAGATCGCCCCTCTAAAAACAGTTTACCCCTCTGTCAAGTTGGTGTCGGTGCAGGTGGTGCCTCTTTGGTGCCGGGCACACTTCTTGGCAAGGCTTCTTCTGTTCTTCAGGCAGCTCCTGGGAATGGAAGTTCCGGGCAGAGCACTTGGGACAGAGAATGGAGTTCTGGAGTTGGGGAGAGGCGGTGGGGGAGGGGAGAAGTCCTCCCCTCTGTGCTTGAGAAAGCCACCCAGTAAACACAATTGTCAAAAGGGAGGAGAGTTACCCTAAGGGGTCAGGGGTTAATGCGACGGAGCTACCGGGACACACTTTGCAAGCAAACAAAACAAGCTGGGGGAGGGGCCGCCCTCCCAGGGAGGAGGATGTTCCAGCCCGGCGCTTCCCTGGCAGTTGCCACCCGGGGCACAGGCTCCGGGGCTGCTGGCTTTGTGGTGAGACTGCAGGGCCCTGCGACCAAGGGGGCAGCTTTCAGCTTCCGAAGGCTTCACTAACCCAGAGCTGGCAGGGTGGGCCTGCGAGCAGCCCCCTTACCTCCAGGGCCCCCCAGGTAATCCCCCTGCAGCCCGTCTGGAGGCTTTGTGAGGTATTAGAGGTGAGCCAGGCGGCCGCCCTGGAGCCAGGCACCGCTTTTAGAGCATTCCTGGGCATTAGGCCCCCCGCCCAGCCCAGCCTTGCCCGCACCTCAGTGAGCCCCAGGGCTTCTCAGCTGCTGCCGCTCCTGGCCTAATTACAGGTGTCCATGTCAGGGTCAGCAGCAGGGTTAATTTGGGGCTTGTCCCGGGGTGGCCAGGCCTCATTAATGGAGCTCCAAGGAGTCCAGGGGATGAGCCAGGCAAACAGGGGATTAGAGGCGGAGGAGCATGGTTGGGAAGTCTGGGTTGGTCTGGTGGGGGGTCACCTGTCTTTGCACCCACCCAGCAGTGGGTTTATAGAGACAAATGGGCACTCAGACACTTGCCAAAGGCATAGACACATGCATGTTCACTTAGGCTCACACACAGACTCAGAACTGCTTTCTGCAGAGCCAGGGTGCATAGGGGCTAGGGCTTGGGCAGGTGACCAGAGACGTTCCCAGCCCCTGCCAGTCTCCTCCTGAGCCCCATCCGCTCTGACCAGCGTGCCAACGGTCCCTTCAACTTTGCTTTCACCACCTCCTCCCACCCCAGCACTGGAATCCTGAAGCAGTACTGGCCTGTGGGTAGAAGGGCTTAGAGCAGGCTCCCAGCCAGGCTGGGAGGAGAAGGAGGCTTCTCCCACATCCCCAGTCCAGCTTGGCCTGGAGGGTCCCTGAGCCCAAGGGTCAGCCCAGCTCTCAGAGGAGCCCCACACCCACACTGGGTGTCCTGACAACTCTTGGATTCTAAGGGGAGGAGGGCCACACTGCCCAGAGGTCACCAGAGAGGAGGAAGAGGAAGAGGAGGAAGGAGCTGACAGGAGCCAGGGCTGGGAGGGGCTGGCAGGGGAAATCACTTAACCCCAAAGCCGCCGTTAGTCTTCGGAACCTCCAGCACTGATGGGGGCCAGCTGGAGCTGGCTGAGGACTGAGAGGCCCAAGTGTGGGAACGCAGGGAGGGGCTTCTCAGGGCTTCCTGGGTCAGCTGTGAGGAGGGGCCCCGGGCCTTCCCCAGCCTGCCTCCTGCCACCATTCCTCCCGAGGATGGGGTACAGGACTTGGCTCTCTGGCTCTATTGCTGACAGGGGACTTTTCCCAGCATTCCCTGCTCCGCCAGGCTGGCTGGCTGATGTTACTTCTTTCCTAGCATGGTAGTTGAGGCAGCATAGGAAAGGCAGGTGGGGGTCAGACACCTGGTCTTTGGAGAAAAGTCAGATTTTTCAAGAATACCTCCTTCAAACTGTGAGCCCTTCCCCAGGCACCTCCTTGGCTAGTATTTGGAAGTAACCTCAGGGCCAAAGTGACTATAATTGCAAAAACAGGCACTACTCCATCCTAGAAACATAAGTTCTCATCAGTAGAGGTGGCCCCTGGGCCAGGCTGCCACCTGTGTCAACTCACCCTTGGTTCTAGGCACCTAGCATTTCCTTCCTGAGCTCCCAGTCTCCCCATGCCACCCCCAGGACCCCCCACATACTCCAGGCCCATAATTGAATATAAAGGCCCAGAAGCCAGTGCAAACAGCAGCATTAATCACCAGCAACCTGGCAGCCTCCTGCCATAGATCTTTCTCACACATAAAATAGCTCATGTTAATCATTGCTGCTGATTTATTGTCTTCTCTGCCTTGTACATAAATTATTCACTATTTCCAGGCTGCTTGGAGGAATCCTGTAATGAGGACTTCCGTCTTCCCATCTCGGAAGTGGCTCCTCAGCCTTCTGGTCTACCCAACTGTGGATGTTTACTGGTTCCACCAAGGTATAGAGCACAGGCAAGGGGGCTGGGGGTGCTGGGGAGAGGGAGTCCACATTCAAGTTTCTATCCCAGCCAGGAGTGGTCCTAGTACTTGGGAGATGAGACGAGGGTCACAGGTTTTAGGACAGTGTGTGACAAGACCCTGCTTAGAAAAATAAAAAATAGCCAGGCGTGGTGACACATGCTTGTAATCCTAGCACTTGGGAGGCCGAGACAGGAGGATCGAACAGGTCTGAAGCCAGCCTCAGCTACTTAGTGAGGCTCTCAGCAACTTAGTGAAACCCTGTTTCTAAATAAATTATAAAATAGGGCTGGGGATGTAGCCTGGAGGTAGAATGCTCCTGGGTTCCATCCCCAGTACTGCAATAAATTAATTAGTAAAAAAATAGAGACAGGCATGGTGGTGCATGCTTGTAATTCCAGTACTTGGGAGGCTGAGTCAGAAGGATTTCAAAACCCATCTCACAATCAAATCAGGTTTGCTGCCAGCTTCAGCAACCTAGTGAGACCCTGCTTCAAAATAAAATAATAAAATAGGGATGGGGTATAACTCGGAGGTGGAATGATCCTGGGTTCCATCTCCAGGACTACACACACACACACACACACACACACACACACACACACACATACACAGAGCTGGGGGTGTAGCTCAGGGGTAACTGGGTTTAATCCTAGTCCCACCCAGGGGCACTTATAGGAGCTCTCAGCTCTGGGGACCTCTTCCTGACAGGAAGTCAGGGCAGAGTGTGTGGGAGTGCTGGGTGGCCCCCGGCCTTCCTGAGGAGCAGGAGCACCTTTACCTGGAGGTTCCTGCACCCGCTTAGAGATTCCGCCTCTCATCAAATCAAGCTTCTGTGGAGTCCCCATCCCCAGAGCAAGATGTGGGCGTGTCTCTGTGGTTTAGAGACCTGCCTCCCTCAGCGACCCCCCCTTCCCTGGGGTCTGGCCACAACTTGGAGAGGGCCCCCAGCCTCCACAGTGGTGGCAGTAGTTATGACAATGTCCACCAGAGGGCAGCCCTAAAGCCAGGATAAGGCTGCCGAGGCCGAAGACAGCTCTGGGTGAGGAAATGCGTATGGGAAGGTGGGCTTCCCCAGTGGAGGGAGACAGGGTGTGCATGGGCACTGGATCTTGCTGGGGTGAACCCAGATACTCAGTGGGGCCAGAGGACAAAACCCATCTCACAATCAAACCACACACAGTGCCCTGCTCAAATGGGGTCATCTCAGAAGAATGGGACCCAGAGGTGTATGTGGGCAGGGGGTCCCAGGAAGGGCAGCTGCAGCCAGCCTGGCTTCACTGGCCCTGGCCCAACGTCACTGAAGTGCAGCCACCCTATCTGAGCTCTTCTTCTGGGGTGCAGGTCTGCTGCCTCTCCATCCCTCTCTCAGCTGGGGGTCCCTGGGAGACAGTCAAAGCAGGAGCTACTGGTGAACTATGGTCAGCGGGGCCCAGAAAAACTCAGCAGCAGGCATTCGGAGCATTTGCTGCCCCACTGCAAATCTGTGAGTATGTGAATGCTTGGATTCAGTCCACTCCATGACTCTGTTCCTGCAGGGCCACTCCTTCCTCCTCCTGCCACCTGTAGAGTGGTGAGCTCCCCAGAGACACAAATGGACCCTAAGATTCAGGAGGCTGGTGGCTTGAGAGGGGCCCAAGCCTGACACCCCTGCAAGCCCTTCATTCCCCACATACCCCTTGAGAGTGTGGCCTTGCATGGCGCCTGTGGGCAGAGGGCTGCGTTCCCACCTGCACCTGGCTGCTTCCCTGAAGACACGCGGCTCTGGCCCTTTAAATATCCTGAGCCCTGAGGGTGGAGCTGGCAGGAGGAGGCTCTGAAGGACAGTCAGGCTTTAGCCCTAGCTCAATGAGAGTCCTATGACAGTGTCTGCACTTCATGCCCCGTGGCCACCCTTGCCTGATATCCTGGCTGTAAGCCCCTTCCCAAACTCCCTGGAGAGATTTGCTGGGATTCTGGAAGGCCCCCTCCCTGGCTCCTGGCAGAGCCTGTAGATCCTGATGAATTCTTAGGCTCCTTGAAGGCAAAGTCAAGCCATCCCCACCAGTGAAAACCAGGGTTTCTCCAAGTGTGGCTCCCACATCTGTTTCAAACCTACTGAGCAAGAGACGATGGGAATGGAGTCCAGAGAACTGAACTGTCCCCCTCCATGGGGACTTCTGCAGAGCCAGGCTAGAGCCCTCACTACCCCTGCAGCGTCCCGATGGGCAAGGGGAGGCTTCCCAGTTGGCCACGGAGCGCTGACCTCTGCGGCAGTTGCCCTGGAAGTGGGCACACTGCTGGCCTCGCCTTCATCCTTCCCTGACCCTCCCTTGCTGCCAGCCGCTGGCCCTCCCACACCCAGCCGGCTGCCCTCCCGGGTTCCCTGTCTTCCTGTCTGTCTTCACATTTTTTTCAGGGCTGCCCCAACCCTGCTTGTTTATCCTTCAGGGGTCCAAGTGGACGTTTCAGCCCCAATTATGCTCTGACCACAGCCACCACAGATACCAAAACAAACGTCCTAGGCCTCAGAGGTGGGGGAGGCTCAGACAGGCTGGTGCCAGGGGGCCTGATAAAGGGGGATCCGCTTGGGCTTGGAGGTGATGAGAGCTGCTCCTCATGATGGGGCCCCGGGGAGCAGGGGCTCGTGGGTAATTGGCTCCGAGGCTAGGCCCAGGACACAGAGGGACAGTGTCTTAGCCTTAGTGCCTCCCCCTCCGTTTCCCAGTGTCCCCATGGCATTATCTAACAGAAGCCTGGAGAGGGGGTAGGGGTGATCTGGGAAAGCCTTGTCTCTCCAGCTGTTGGCTAAGTCTGGCTTCACCTCCAGAGGATGAAGTCTTGTTTTGTTTTGGTGGTACTGGGTGTAGATCCCAGGGGCATTCTACCTCTGAACTATACCCCCAGCATTTTTAAATTTTATTTTGAAATAGGGTCTCCTGAGGTCACTAAAAATCTCACTAAGTTGCTGAAGCTGGTCTGGAACCTGTGATCCTCCTGCCTCTGTCTCCCAAGTACTGGAATTACAGTCGTGTGTGCCAGCCTGCCCAGACAGTGGATGGAGATCTTGATTCCTCCATCCAGGCCAACCCACAGGGACCTTTTATTCCCTCTGGAACCTGTAGTGAGTGTCTTGAAGAGGAAGTAGAAGTCAAAAGTTCTAGACTCAGC
Organism: Muscardinus avellanarius; assembly: GCF_963383645.1. Classification (NCBI taxonomy): domain Eukaryota; kingdom Metazoa; phylum Chordata; class Mammalia; order Rodentia; family Gliridae; genus Muscardinus; species Muscardinus avellanarius. The sequence continues at coordinate 133,779,882 of NC_137789.1, forward strand.
TCTGCTGTCCTGTTGCTTAGACTGCAATGCTCGGGCCCTGTGCCTTGGCTTCCCCTCTCAGTCAGCAGAGGACCATTCCAGTCTGACTGTACATGAAGGGGGAAACTCCTGAGCCTCCCTGATCCCTAGAGACCCTAGAGAGGACAGAGAAGCTCCCTGGAAGCAAGGAGAGGCAGGCACGGTGCTGCTGGGGGTGCTGGTAACCAGATAAAGAACCAGATAAAGAACCGAATGGGAGGCTCTGCTGGTGGGTGGGCCCTAGCTTTCATCTAGAGCCTCAGAAGGCAGGACGCCAGGCGCCCAAGACTAGGAAAAGGGCCCAATCTATCTGCAACTGTGGCAGGAACGAAGGGACCAGGCAGAGGCTGTGCTCAGCCTCCCTCCAGCAGAGCTTGTTCTCAGCCTGGAGGCAGCCCCTCACTCTCTGGTGGCCTCTCTGGCTTCTCTCCCAATACCTGTCTTTACCTCACCCTTGGCTTTCTCCTCTGTCCTGGAAAGGTCATTTCAGCTTGTCTGCTCACTGGCCCATCTCTGCAAGAGGCCACACCTGGTAACATCTTTATTAATGATAATAGTAAGCTGAATGTGGTGATGCACGCTTGTAATCCTAGTACCTGGGAGGTGAGACCGGAGGATCGCGGTTCGCAGCCAGCCTCAGCTACTTAGGCCCTCTGCAACTTAGTGAGACCCTGTTTCAAAATAAAGAATAAAAAAATAGGGCTGGGGGGTGTAGCTCAGAGGCAGAATGCCCCCAGTTTCAATCCCCAGTTCCACACACACACAAAAGATAACAGCAAGGATAATAGGAAACCGGGCCCCATTTACTGAACATCTGGCACATGTTGTTCTGGATGCTTTTGCAATCTGATCTCTTGGCAGTCCTGAAAGGCAAGCAGGCAGAGCAGCCCCACTTTATAGAGGAGAAAGGTGAGACTCGGGGGGCTTGTCAAGTGTCCAAAGTCATAGCACCAGGAAGTGGTAGGACCTAGGAGGCAGAGACGGGAAGACTGCAGTTTTGAGACCAGTGCGTAGTAAATTAGCAACAATCTATTTTAAAATTAAAAAATAGCCAGGTGTGGTGGCACACACTTGTAATCCCAGGACTGGTGTGCTGGGGACTTGTGTGCTGGGGTTCGAGGCCAGCCTTAGCAACTTGTGAGGCCCCCCTGCAATTTAGTGAGACCCTGTTTCAAAATAAAGAATAAAAAATAGGGCTGGGGGTATAGGTCAGAAGTAGAATGCCCCTGAATTCAATCCTCAGTACCAAAAATAAATAAATAAATAAATAAATAAATAAATAAAATAAAAAATAATTTAAAAAAGGGCTGGGGTATAGTTCAGAGGTAGAGCCAATACCACAACAAACAAAACAGTAACAATGAGGTCTGACTTCACAAGGTTTTATCATGGGATCCTATAGAGCAGGATTTGGTTTGTATTTGTTGAACCAGCTCTTTGAAAGTTTTAGTTCATCAGCCAGGTGAAGTGGCACATACCTATAATCCCAGTGATTTGATGTCAAAGGCAGAAGAATTGTAAATTCAAGGCCAGCCTGGGGGAAAAAAAAGGGGTTGGAGAGGTAATTAAGTGGTAGAGCACTCCTAGGTTTGATTCCCAGTACCACCATCAAAATCATTAATAAATAAATAGAAATAACAATAAAAATAAAGTTAGTTCAGTGTTATTTTTTTGTGTGTATGGGTGCGTATGGTCCTGGGGTTTGAACCCAGGGGCACTCTACCTCTGAGCTACAATCCCAGCCTTTTTTATATGTTGTTTGGAAACAGGGTCTCACTAGAATCCTGAAGAGTCTTGCTATGTTACCAAGAAGGTTCTGGAACCTGCAATCCTCCTATCTCAGCCTCCCAAGTACTGGATTACACCGCCACACCCAGCAGGGTCATGGTTTCTGTGGGGGCTTCTCTGTCTTCAGTTCTAATACTGAGTTGACAAGATTCTTTGGCCACTGGGGCTCAGGAGCCCCAGAATTCCACTGGAGGCCTGGTGAAGCAGGCTCAGCCTGAGCAGAGAGGGACAAGGAGCATCCGCCTCCAACCCATGCGCCGGGTGCACACGCTCACACGTTCTGCACTGGCTCTGCTGAGGGGCACGGGGACCCTGGTTCTCTGGCTCCCTTGAGGAGGGTCTGGATGAGGGTGGGTTTCTGTTCTGACTTCCTCTTCACTCTCTCTTGCTTATTTAACTCTGGCTGCTTCTCAAATAGAGGCAGCCTCTGCCCCCAGGCGGAGTCACAATGTGGCAGGTGGAGGGATACAAGGTGGCTATTAGTGCCTTCCAGCACCCCCCTTACACATGCTGTCACTGAAGTGGGGCAGGGCAAGTGGCTTCTGGGAAGGGGGGAGTGCCACCAGGGGATTGAGTGTGGGTTGGATACGTCTGGTCTGTGAGTGTTTGTGCTGGAGATGGGGGTGTGTTTGGCACTGTAGGTGTGAACTCATGAGGCGGGATCCAGGCTGTGTGTGCACCGGTAAGAGTATGAACAGTAGGTCTTTGAAAAAAATGGTGACTAAGCAATTGTGTTAGTAGGGCCAGGTAGGACAGGGGTGCTTAGGAGTGTAACTGCTTGTCTGTCATGAATGCAAAGGGTAGTTGTTTGTCGGGGTGTATTAAAGGGGAAATTCCAGAAGATCCAGAGGCCAATCTGCTCTGCCATTAATAACTTTTCTCTTCTCTCCTCCCTTTTCCTTTCCTCTCCTCTCCTCTCCCCTCACCTCCCCTTCCCTTCCCCACCCCCTCTCACTGGGGATTGAACCCAAGGGGTATTCCCTAGCCAGCCCTTTTTTTTTTTTTTTATCTAGGGATGGAACCCAGGGGCATTCAACCTCTGAGCTACACCCTCTGCCCTATTTTTTTTTTTGGTGGTACTGGGGTTCCTGGAAGCCCTTCTACCTCCGGGCTACACTCCCAGACCTATTTTTACATTTTTATTTGGAAACAGGGTCTCCTAAGCCAGCGCGCGCGGCTGGCTTCGAACCTGCGCGATCCTCCTGTCTCTGCCTCCCAAGCGTGGGGATTACAAGCATAAGCCACCACGTCCGGCACCCTGCCCTATTTTTTATTCCTTATTTTGAAACAGGGTCTCACTAAGTTGCAGAGGGCCTCACTAAGTAGCTGAGGCTGTCCGCAAACCGCAATCCTCTGGTCTCAGTCTCCCGAAGGCTGGGATTACAAGCATGCGCCACCATGCCTGCCCCCAACCCTTTTTTATTTTTATTTTTATATTATTATTATTAATTATTATTTTGGTGGTACTGAGGGTGGAACCCAGAAGCTTTCTACCTCCGGGCTATATTCCCAGACCTATTTTATATTTTATTTGGAAACAGGGTCTCACTAAATTGCTGAGAGCCTAAGTAGCTGAGGCTGGCTTTGAACCTGTGTGATCCTCCTGTCTCAGCCTCCCAAGTGCAGGGATTACAAGCGTGCACCACCACGCTCTCCTTTTTATTTTTTATTTTAAAACAGGGTCTCACTAAGTGGCCAAGGCTGGCCTTGAGTTGCAATCCTCCTGCCTCCCAAGTACTGGGAATGCAGGCAGGTGCCACAGTCTGGCTTCTTTTGACAGCTCTTTGATATGGTTTTGGCCTCGTTACTTCTCTAAGGGTCCATAGCTGCAAACAGGGAGCACACCCCTTCCTAGAAAAGTCATGAGGACCAAGGGCAGGTATGTGGTGGGAACACTTTATAATCCATCCAGTGTAGGTTTTGGTAAGGTCAATGAGCTCCCTCCAGGATCTGCCTCTCTCTCTCACACTCCCAACCCCACAACCTGCTCCCACCCCAGCCAGGTGCCAAGCCTGGGTGGGTGAGTGGTACCCAGAGCTACAGCCCTCACAGCAAGGCCTAGGCTCCCAGGCTCAGGAGGACGGGCTAGGAAGAGTGTGTGTCTGAGTCTGCCGCTCCCCAGCACCAGCCCATTAGCACTTCACTCTGCTCCAGACCTGAGAGGCTGCTCTTCTGCCCGCAGGCTGGAGGGCCGCAAGAGTGGAGGCTTCCCTCCAGGTGCCTTCCACAGTCACTTCCCCACCAGGATCCTAGGGCTTTCCGCCCTGCTTCACTGCCACCCAGGCTCCCCTGTGCTTCTGGGGTGAGTCTGGTGCCCAGTCCCTGTGCTTGCCTGTATGGAGAACCAGGGAGTAATAAAGGCCTAATGGTGGCCGCCTTTAATTCCAGTACTTGGGAGGCTGAGACAAGAGGATGGCAGGTTCAAGGACAGCCTCAGGAACTTAATGAGGCTTGTCAGCAACTTAGGGAGACCCTGTTTTAAAATAAAAAATAAAATAGGCTGGGGGTGTAGCTTGGAGGTAGAATGCCTCTGGGTTTAATCCCTAGCACAAAACAAACAAACAAACAAACAAACAAACAAATGCCTGAAGCTCTTCCAGACGACTCTATCATGTAGCTGAGCTTGGAAGCCACTGCTGATGTTTCCAAACTTCCCTGGGAAGAAAATCACATAGAATGTTAGTTGCCCCACTTCTCACTTAAAAAAATAAAAATGTAGCCCGCTGCTGCGTTCATTGAATTTTACATGCACACACTCTTTGAGACTGAAGCAAATCCGTGATTCATTGGCTGTGGTGTTTCTGGTTGGAGTACATACAGTTGAAACTTATTTTCAAGAAACTTAAACACAGTTTTGATCTTCTGCAATAAAATGTTTTTATTTTGATTGACCAAGGAATGAGGGAAAATTATTCTAAAAATGCAGATACTGAAGCAAAAGAAAAAATCTTTCACCAGTGATAACCCACCTGAGGTAAAGCGTACCCAAAAGAGGCTTTGTCAACAGAAACATCTCCACCTCAGGTTTCTGCACAATACCTCGCAGTAACATTACTGTTAAAAAAAGACTTCCAGTTTGTCTCTGTCAGTGTCTTTCCATTTATCCATTTACAAAAATCCTTTAGACTGTAACCAACAAGTTCTTGGGGGCAAATTCTGCAGTCCAATGTCACCAAGGGTATTCTCAGGGCAAACAGGAAATGGGTGATACACAAGCGTCCCTTCCCCTCCCCTGGGAATTGAGATCAAATGGGCTTAGGTCAGGGTAAGCCCCAGAAATTTACATTTCTAGTAAATATCTCAGATAATTCTAATTACCAGGTAACGTAGGAGATATATGAGTTGTGCTTCCCAATTTGTGCTGTGTGCGTGTGTGTGTGTGTGTGTGTGTTCTGATACTGAGGATTAAACAAAGGGGCTTTCTACCTCTGAGCTACACCCCCAGGCCTATTTTAAGTTTTTATTTTGAAAGAGGGTCTCGCTAAGTTGTGGGAGGCCTTGCTAACTTGCTGAGGCTGGCTTTGAACCTGTTGTCCACCAGTCTCAGCCTCCCAAGTTTTGGGATTACAGGTGTGAGCCACCATGCTGCCTGGCTTGGGCTTTCCGATTTTTAATAGAGCTAAGGGTGCCCAGGGCATCTTGTTAAGTGGGGGGTTTTGTTCAGAAGCCCCGCGGTGAGAGCCTGTGGAGCTGTAAGAAGTTCTCTCTAGAAATGGGAATGAGGAGATGGTGAACGCTAGATGATGAGAAAGAAAATCAGGGGCCTTATAAACCAGCACAAGAAGCTTGAACTTGCTCTGGGGTCAATGAAGCATCATTGCCGGGTGTTACAGGGAGGGAAAGCTTGTTCAGACACATATTTTAGAAAGATTCTTGTCATGGCCACGTGGAGGATGGATCAGACACCAGCCAGGAGGCTGTTGCCATGGCTCAGGTGAAAGGTGGTAGGTAGTCTGGGCTGAGGGCAGGGAGAGAGAGAAGGAAGTAACTCTGGGGAGCATGCAGGGATCAGTCGGGTGTGGTCTGAGGTGGGGACTTCAGAGCACCCCCAGTTCTCCTGTTGACTGGCCACCAGTCAAGGGGAGGACCTTGCACCGCCGCCGCGGCTGGCTGGGAAACCTCCCTCCGAGTGCACTGACCTGGTGATTGGGCCCCTGTGGGACTAGGGTGGGGGAGGCAATAGGAAGCAACTTGGAATACGTTGTGGAAGTGGTGTCTTAGAGAGCCCTCCCCTCGGCCTTGGGTGACTCCAGAGCTTTCCTGGCAGCGGTTGACAAGACTCGGAATCTGGTTTGAGGACCTAGTTCTCCACTGACTCTCTTCCTGATAAGGAAACCCGGGCAAAGGGAAATCTGGGTTGGAGATGCACCCTTGCTCGTGGACCCCTTTTGGCTTACTCATGGTAAACCTAAGTGTCCCCATCAACCCTCCCCAGGTCACTCCTCCTAGAGCTCTGCTTGGCATGCCCGCCCACCCTGCCCTTGACCCCAGCCGCCCTCCCACACTGGGCTCTGACTCCCTTTCAGAGCACTGGCTCTAAGGACCGTAGGCCTGCTTTTCTCTTTGGGGGCTCCTGACTCCCTGTGATGCGCTCAGCATCCCCTAACCCAGGTGCTGCTCGGCAGCTCCCAGGCTCTCAGCCACTCACCTCTCCCTTAGATAAAGCTCCTTGCACTGGGCAAGTCCTGCTCAGCAGGGCAGGGGCCATGTCATCATCAGCATTCTCCATCACCATAGTTCCTCAGCATCCAGAGAGACTAAGGACGTGCTGGGCACCAACTAGGGCCTCTACATGTGTTATCTCCATGTGTGTTCAACGCTTCATCAAGAGGCAGGCTCCAACGTCTGGATGAGAAAACAGCAGCAAAGATATTAGGTAAGTGGCTCCAGGTCACTGGACCAGGATTTGGGACCCGAGCCCTGGTGCGTACGATGCCAGTGCGCATCCTTCACTACTGATCTGCTCTCTCTCAGGACCTTCATCACCAAACTGAGACCCAGGGAAGTCCTCCACCCGGGATCAGCCTCGCTGGAGTCTTCCCAGAGCACACATCAGGCCAAGGTTAGGCTCAGAGGCACGAGCAGGGAGTCACCCCAGAGGGATCCAGCTACGGTTGGAAGCGTTAGGGAAGGGGGTCAAAAGAACTGAGGTTGAGTTTTGCTCTGCGTCTTGTTAGGTGAGGGAAATTGGCCAAGTCTTCAGGCCTCTGAGCCTCAGTTTTCCCATCAGTTTTCCCATTGGTGTGGTAGCGGCGACCTCTCAGAGGTCAGGAGGAACAAATAAGATGTGCAAGGCAGGATGCCCTGAGCTGCAAGGGCTGCCTCGTGGGAGTGGTTGCCGGCGCCTCAGCATTGGTTATGAGTTGCTGGAAGTGAATCCAGGGGCCGTGGGAACAATGAGGAGTGTCCCTGAGATGACAAATTGCAATGAAATGAGAGGATGGCCAACCTGCCACTCTCTGCCTTCTCTTACCTTTCTATGATCCCTTTGCGGCTGTGGCTTCAGCCTCGGGCACCTTCCACCTTGGTAAAATGAGGGACTGTGGATCCTCATTTTTTATTTCTTATCTTTTTGTGGTGCTAGAAACTGAACCCAGGGACATTCTACCTCCGAGTTATGCCCCAGCCCGATTTAAAAAAAATTTTTTATTTTGAAATAGGGTCTCACTAAGTTGCAAAGGACCTCACTAAGTAGCTGAGGCTGGCTGGGAACCCCAATCCTCCTGTCTCAGCCTCCCAAGTACTGGGATTACAAGTGTGCGCCACCACGCCTGGTTGAGCCCCAGTTTTATTATTCCAGGGATGGAAGGAAGGCAAATCCTTTCTTCCAAAGTAGAATTGCTGCCAGTTGAGTAAACGTCTTGGGATCATGTGTTTGTGTCAAGTATCACTGCTGAACTCTTCATTCAGTCAACACACACACTTATTAACTGAGTGTACTGGAACATGCCTGTAATCGCAATACTCAGAAGGCTGAGACAGGAGGATTGCAGGTCCTAGACCAGCCTTGCTATTTAGGAAGACCCTTTCTTAAAATAAAAAAGGGGGGCTACGGATGTAACTCAGTGGGAGAGCACCCCTGGGTTCTATCCCCAGTACCACCAAAAGGAAAAGAAAAAAGAGAGAAGGAAAAGAAAAATACAGATAAAGTATCCCTTCCAATTCCAGAATCCTCCCCAGAGATTACTGCTGCAGTCAGTTTACTGGGTATCCTTCCAGGTCATTTCATATGCATTTACAGTCAAGTAAACATTATACAGAAAGCAACATACAGCCGGGCGTGATAGCACATGCCTGCAATCCCAATACTTAGGAGGCTGAGACAGAAGGATTGTGGGTTGAAGCCAGCCAAAGCAACTTACTTAGATCTTGTTTCCAAATAAAAAATAAAATAGGGCTAGGATAGTAGCTCAGAGGTAGAAAGTTCTTGGGTTCAACCCCCAGCATCACAAAAAGAAAGAAAAAGAAAGAGACAATTTGAGGTGGGTTTGTATCTTTGAATTTACTTTTCTAATTGAAATTTGGCTTGGAATAAAATTATGGTTTGGATATTTTCTTATATCAATACCTCATAGATCTGCCTCGTTCCATAGAAGGGGGTTCCTTCCTCTCTCTCTCTCTCTCTCTCTCTCTCTCTCTCTCTCTCTCTCTCTCTCTCTCTCTCGGGATTGAGGCTAGCCTCACACCTGTGATCCTCCTGTCTCTGCCTCGCAAGGACTGGGTTATGTGTTTTCCACTGTACCTGGCAGGATGTTGTGTTTTCTGTAAATCTCTTGTTCATATACTTTGCCCGTTTTTCTGTTGGGTTTTTAGACTGTTTTCTTGTTGGTGTGTTGTAATTCTTCATTCTGGATGTTAATATTTGTTATACCTTGCGTACTTTTCCATGTCATTTATGATCTATGGCTTGACAGTTTTAAATTTAGATGTAGTATATTTGCCACCATTTTCCTTTATGGCTTTTATGTTTACTGTCTTATTTTAAGCAGTCTTGTCTAATCTGAAATTATATTACTTTTCTTTTTTTCGTGGTACTGGGGTGAAACCCAGGGGCTTTTCTACCTCTGGGCTACACTCCCAGACCTATTTTATACTTTATTTGGAAACAGGGTCTCACTAAGTTGCTGAGAGCCTCACTAAGTAGCTGAGGCTGGCTTTGAACCTGTGCGATCCTCCTGTCTCAGCCTCCCAAGCGTGGGGATTACAAGCGTGCGCCACCACACCCAGCTGAAATTATATGGTTTTAACTTTTCTTTTCCTCTAACCTTTCAACAGTCAGCTCTTTGTTTTCTCTGAAATCTATTTTGTAAATGATGTGGTAGAAATAATCCTTTCTTGGGGCTGGGGGTTCAGGTCAGTTGTGGAGTGCTTGCCTAGCATGTGCAGGCCCTGGTTTGCTCCCCAAGTACCACACACATTCTCTTGGGGGATGGAACCCAGGGGCAGTCTATCTTTGAGCTACACCCCCAGCTCTATTTTTTATTCTTTATTTTGAAACAGGGTCACTGAGTTGCAAAGGGCCTCACTAAGTAGTAGCTGAGGCTGTCCTCGAACCCCAATTCTCCTGTCTCAGCCTCCCAAATGCTGGGATTACAGGCGTGCACCACCACGCCCAGCTTCGCACACATCCTCTTTAAAGGATTTGTAAATTAAAGTTTGGAGACACACAGGTGTCAGGGCTATGAAGCTGATTTGCAAACACCAAGACACACCGTTTGTTCTGCTTTCTTTATGCACAGTGAGAGCCTTTATAAGCCATGGGGGGGGGTCAGTGAAGTGAAGGAAGGGGGGTGGCATGGGCATGATCTGAGGGACCCCTCACAGGCTCAGCTGAGTGAAGATAAATGGGGTACACTGGGCTTTGCTCTTCCATTCCTACCCCTCTGTATGAAAATGGCTTCGTGCAGAGAGGGGCAGGTGACCCCAGAGGAGCCTGAGAGGCCCCGTCCACGTGCATACCCGGTGTTTTTAAGGCATCCTTCAACCCAGCTTGCCACACACATAAATAATGTTTCCTTAGCACCTCCGCACCTCCAACCAAACCATCAGGCCCGGGGAGGTGAAGGCCATGCTGTCTTTGTTCCTAACAGAGCCGGCACCCTCGGGTGAAGGCATGCGGGTGTGCCTGCACCTGCGCTCTGGTCCCGTATGGGGGCATGCCTCTGCGCATGCGTTGAGCGTGTGCACACGCAAACCACTGAACTGCATCTCAGACAGTGTGGGCGTGCGCGTGCAGGCTGGTGTTTCCGTGCCTGTGGGTTTGGGGCCCAGAGCTTTTTCTTGTCTCTTAGGGACAGAGTCAGGACATGGCAGTCCTTATGGCTCCTCCTGAGAAGGCCTCATTCTTTCCTTCTTCCCCGTACAAGGCTCCCCTTACCTGCGGGAGGAGGCTCAGCCCAGCCTTTGCTGACACGGCCATTTGGGCCCATTAGCTGCCTCCTACTGAGTGACTGCCTCCTCAGCCCCCACCACCCAAATGAGAGGGAGGGATCAATTAGCTACTACCTTGTACACACACACACACACACACACACACACACACCTATGCATGTTTTTATGCTCCCCTGCACATATACACACATCACTTATACACTCAACAAACACAGGTCAGTCCTCTCTTCTTGACTAATAATGTCCCCCAGGGGTCCCTACCCAGCGTCCTAGAGAGAGGTCCTGGCTCTGCTCGCCAAGGAGAATGCGCATTGGTGACCCTACACACCCCAGCTCCTTCCCAGAATCCCATGATTCCAAGTGGACCCCACTTTCATGCTTTATTTTTGTTTGTTTGTTTGTTTGTTTGTTTGTTTGTGGGTCTGGGGATGGGACCCAGGGGCATTCGACCTCCAAGCTACAACCCCTGCCCTATTTTTTATTATTTTGAAACCGGGTCTCACTGAGTTGCAGAGAGCCTCACTAAGTAGCTGAGGCTGTCCGCGAACTTGTTTGTTTATTATTGTGGTACTGGGGGTGGAACCCAGGGGCTTTCTACCTCCGGGCTATACTCCCAGACCTATTTTATACTTTATTTGGAAACAGGGACTCACTAAGTTGCTGAGAGCCTCACTCAGTAGCTGAGGCTGGCTTCGAATGTGCGGTCCTCCTGTCTCAGCCTCCCGAGCACAGGGATTACCAGCGTGCGCCACTACGCCCGGCTCAACTTTCATATTTTACAGCTGAGCCAACTGAGGCTCAGAATAGGGAAACGATGCGTCCAGGGGCCAGCGGCCAGAGGCCCAGCTGGGAACTGTGCCGTGCCTCTGCTTCCCAGTCCAGTGCTAACCAATCGAGAGGGAGGGATGGGCTGTCCCACAAGGCCTATCCTGGCCATGATGAAGCTATGAAACTTCAAAGGCAGCAATTCCAGGTCAGGGAGTGTGACATGGCCCTGGAGGTGACACCCAGGAGGCCTTGCCGTGTTTAAAGGAGGACCCAGCAAGGGGAGTCTCTGCTGTCAGCATTCGAGTGGCCCAGCACCCCTGTGGCCAGCCACTTGGGAACTCTCTAGAGCCTCAGGAGCTGGAAACTCATTTCTCCTAAGGCCCTAGCCGGACTGGGCTTGGTCTCTGATTGAGCTCTGTTTCAAAGAGGAGTTGAAGACAGGCAGGGGCTTCCGGATCCTCCCTCAACCGTAGGACTTAGAAAAAGTATTCTCCTTCTCCTGGTCCCCATCCTGAATCCCTGTCTGGGAGGTACTGTGAGGACTAAATCTTGTTTGCCTGCAGCCCTCTAGACTGTGTGTGTGTGTGTGTGTGTGTGTGTGTGTGTGTGTGTGTGTGTGGTACTGGGGATGGAATCCAGGGGCGTTCTATCTCCAAGCTACACCCCCAGCCCAATTTTTTATTCTTTATTTTGAAACAGGGTCTCATAGCTGAAGCTGGCGATGATCCTGGATCCTCCTGTCTTAGCCTCCCAGGTACTGGGATTACAAGCACTTATTTCAGCCTCCTTTTTTAGTGCTAAAGGTTGAACCCAGAGGCATTCTACCTCAAAGCTACAGCCCCAGTCCTGTTTTATTTTTTATTTTAAAAAAGGGCCTAAGTTGCCGAGGCTGGCCTCAAACCTGCAGTCCTCCTGTCTCTGCCTCTCAAGTGCTGGAATTACAGGCATGCGCCACCACCCCCAGCATTTTTTACATTTATTTAAAGAGAGAAAGGTCAGAGAAGAAACTATGAACCACTTGCAGTCAAGTAGCCAAGCTTCATTTGAGTCAACAAATGATAGCCTTAATTGTTATCTGTTACAGCGGAACAGCCCTCCTTCCCGGGGCATTATATCTAGGTGTGAAAGTGATTTGTAAATAAATTGCCGTATGAGTGCTAGTTATGATTAACATCTAGGTAATGATGTATGCCTGTGTGCAATTATATGGGAGCTGGCTTGTCTTTAACAGCAGCAAGGTGTGTGTATCCTTAATGGCGGTTACTTGAAGGCTGCAGGGTAGTGGTTCAGAGCACAAGCTCAGTAGTAGCACTACTGCCTGGGTTTAAACTCTAAACTCGCTTTTACTCCGATCTTGACCAATGCACTTAACCTCTCTGGGCCTCAGTCTTCTTGTTTTTTTGTTTTTGTTTTTGTTTTTTGTTTTGCAGGTCTGGGGATGGAACCCAGGGGCATTTGACCTCCGAGCTACACCCCCTGCCTTATTTTTTTTATTCTTTATTTTTAAACCGGGTCTCACTGAGTTGCAGAGAGGGCCTCACTAAGTAGCTGAGGCTGTTCGCGAACCGCGATCCTCTGGTCTCAACCTCCCGAATGCTGGGATTACAAGCGTGCGCCATCACACCCAGCCTCATTTTTTTTTCTTTTTCTTATTTTGAAACAGGGTCTCACTAAGTTGCTCAAACTTGCAATCCTCCTGTCTCAGCCTTCCAAGAACTATGGTTAGCAGTGTGCACCGCCACCGCACCCAGCTAGTCTTCCAATCTTTACAAGGAGGATAAGAACTGCACCTACTCCTGAGCCCTGCTGTGCAGGTTCAAATGAAACGCTATTGTATATAACTTTTTTTTTTTTTGGCGCGTCTGGGGATGAAACTCAGGAGCATTCGACCTCCAAGCTACACCCCCTGCCCTATTTTTTATTCTTTATTTTGAAACCGGGTCTCACTGAGTTGCAGAGGGCCTTACTAAGTAGCTGAGGCTGTCTGCGAACCTCGATCCTCCGGTCTCAGCGTCCCAAATGCTGGGATTACAAGCGTGCGCCACCAAGCCCAGCTTTGTATATAACTCTTAAAACAGCCCCAGCACAGTGTAAGGGTTCAACCACTGTGTTGTATGGTGTGTACTTGTTGGTATTTCTCGCCCCTGGAAAAGGAGAAACGCGGACTCGGTCCTTCTATCAAGTCAGGCGAGGTGGCCGCGTGGTCTGCGGGTCCTTTGGGTATGTTTGAGACACCACCTCAGGAATCGAGGGTGATTGAGAAGACCAGGGTGGCACCTTGTGGAGGGTCCCGAGGCAGGGCCCATCCTCACACGGAACCCTGGGAAGGAGAGGGTGATTTATAGAGATTTTGTCCTGGCCAGGCTTCCAGGACACTTCTGGGAGTGAAGTCCCCCCCATGGCCCCCTGGATCACTCAGATCAAACGTCAGCTGAGCCAAGAGGGAGTAACTGAGGTAAAGGTGGGAGGAGTAGGTCACTGTCCTTGCAGGGAGAGAGAGAGCGAACAGGGGGAGGGGGCCCTGCAAGCTGTAACCAGAGAGAAGAGAAGGCAGCTCGAGTCTCCCCACCACTCGGAAGGGCCAGCCTCCCTCCCGCTGCCCGTGCCCGCTCCTGCTGCCTCTGATTCTGGTGGGCTGGCACTTCCTCCCATCCCATCTCTGGGGAGGCATCTCTGGGAGATGCTGGGTGGCCTAGCAGGTTGAGCGGGTTTGGGAGAAGGTGGGAGGGGCCCCGTTGGGGCGGGGAGAGCCTGAGCCTGGGTGCCAAGGCAGGCGCCAGCCTGGCAAGGGGAATGAATGTGTTGGTCGCTGGAGCCCCGCCAGAAGGCCCAGGGAGCCAATGGGCTGGGCCTTCTTCTGGGGCAGAACCCCTTCCCAGTAGAGACTCTGTCTCAGAGACCTGCAGAAATCAGAAGTTCGGAACCCCAAACTGGACCATGTAGTCAGACAAGGTTTGTGAGACTCACAGGACAGTGTAAGTTGAGGTGGGATATTTGAGGAGGTGGGATCCCATGAAACCACTCATGCAGGCTTATGTGCACATGTGGTCACCTTGGCTCAAGAACACACAATCACATACATCAATCATGTGCACGCAGGGACGACTCCAGAGGGACAGGGCTGGTGCTTTCTCTCACCTTACAGGGTGAGAAGCCAGACCCCGGGAGCTGGACTAGTGTGACCGCGGCCCTGCTAGGGGTCTCCCAAGAGAAGCCCCTCGAGCTGTTCCCCCTGGAGTCACCGGCAGCGGCTCCTCCCTCCCCTGCGTGCTCTGTCATGCGTGCTCTGTGGGGTGGCGGCCTTCTACTGGTCATATTTGTGGCTCAGAGCCTCAGCCTAGGGCTCCTGGGGGCCGAGCCAACTTTTCCCCGTCAAGCTTTGTCTCCAGAGACACTGCCTCGGGAGGCCAGGCAGTTCCACAGAAGGCCAAGACGGCTGGGGAGCAGGAGGGCCATGGGGGTGAGGACAGCCTTGATTGGCGGGCACCTCGGGCCCAGTGACCTGGTTCTCATGCCTCTTCACGCCCAGACCCCTCAGGAAGTGTGAGCAGCAGGAAGGAGGAGGAGAACCAGGGCGCTCTAGAGAGAACAGCCATGCGGCACACGTGAGGGACATGGGGAAAGGTGCAGGGGTGGCCCTCAGGTTCTGTTTGGGGGGCAAATGTTGTATTGGATTGAATATATTCAGACGAATTATATATGCACTTTATGCTTTATTACTCTATGTGAATTTAGAGTTCAATGAATTTCACAAAGAAGATATACGCATTTAAGCAATAAAAGTATTGGTACCTCAGAAGCCTCTTCATGTCCCCTTCCCAAGACAGAGCTCCCCCAGGGCGACCCCATTCTAGTTTCTTGCATTCTTAATTAGCTTTGTCTTTTCTTTCTTTTCTTCTTCTTCTATCTTCTTTTCTTTTTCTTTATCTTTCTTTTTTTTTTTTTTTTTTTTTTTGTCCTGGGGATTGAACCCAGAGGTATTCTACCTCTGAGTTACACTCCCAGCCCTACTTAAATTTTATTTTAAAATATGTCTTAGCCAGGCGTGGTGGCGCACACTTATAATCCCAGAACTTGAGAGGCTGAAACAGGAGGATCGTGCAGGTTCAAAGCCAGCCTCAGCTACTTAGTGAGGCTCTCAGCAACTTAGTGAGACCCTGTTCCCAAATAAAATATAAAACAGGTCTGGGAGTGTAGCCCGGAGGTAGAAAGCCCCTGGGTTTCATCCCCAGTACCACCAAAAAAAAAAAAAAAAAAAAAAAAAAGTCTTGCTAGGTTTCCATTCACTGCTGGCCTGAACTTGCTATCCGTCAGCCTCAACCTCCCAAGTACTGAGATTACAGGCATGCCCCTCATGCCCACCTAGTTTTGCCCATTATCTATCTATCTATATATCATCTACTTATTTATTTATTTTGTGATACTGGGATCAGAACCCAGGAACATTCTACCTCCAAACTACCCCCTGCCCTATTTTATTATTTTATTGAAACAGGGTCTCACTATGTTGCAGACGGCCTCACTAAGTAGCTGAGGCTGGCTATGAACCTGCAATCCTCCTGTCTCAGCCTCTCAAGTACTGGGATTACTAGCGTGCGCCACCACGCCCGGCTTGCCTGTTCTAATCCTTTACATAAGTGGAAGCGTAGAGTATGCTAATTTTTGTGTCTGGCTTCTGTTGCTCAACATTATAGTTCGAGTCACATTGTTTATTCATACACCAGGCTGTGCACATACTTATTAAAGGCTACGTCCACCTATTCCCAGCTCTGGGGAAAAAAAAAGTTCACACCCAGGAAGGCCCGTGTCCATACAGTTCTGTCATGAGAATGCATACGTAACTGCTTACACCCAGACCTACACAAGCACAGACGGCCAGGCTGCCATGCCAGCCTGCCCATCTCATTCACGCACATGTGTGTACATCACACACACACACAGATGCACTTACACTTGAACACACCTCACGTATTTGGAAGTTCTCACACACGTAGGCATCACTTATGTGGCCACCGTTTGTCACCTACAATGATTCACGTGCACTTATCCACACACCCATGCAGCTTCTGGCACACATAAAAACATTCTTTTTGTGTGTGTGTGTTTAGTACTGGGAATGGAACCCAGAGGCTTTCTACCTCTGGGCTATACTCCCAGACCTATTTTATACTTTATTTGGAAACAGGGTCTCACTAAGTTGCTGAGAGCCTCACTAAGTAGCTGAGGCTGGCTTTGAACCTGTGCGATCCTCCTGTTTCAGCCTCCCAAGCACAGGGATTACAAGTGTGCGCCACCACACCTGACCAAAAAACATTCTTAAAACATAGCCGGGCGTGGTGACGCACGCTTGTAATCCCCGCGCTTGGGAGGCTGAGACAGGAGGATCACACAGGTTTGAAGCTAGCCTCAGCTGGCTTAAGAGACCCTGTTTCCAAATAAAATATAAAATAGGTCTGGGAGTGTAGCCCAAAGGTAGGAGGCCCCTGGGTTCCATCCCCAGTACCACAAAAAAAAAAAAAAAAAAAAACATAGATAGCAATACTTATAGTGCACACCTGTAATCCCAGAATGGAAGGCTGAGACAGGAGGATTGCAGGTTCAAGACCAGCCTCAGCAACTTAGACCCTGTTTCAAAATAAAATGTATTGAGGATTAGGAGTATAGCTCTGAGGTAGAATGCTACTGGATTCAGGATCCAGGACCAAAACAAAACCAAACAAAACCAGAGATAGCATGCACACCGGCTTCCACCCACAGACGCCCATTCTCAGGGTGTGAGCCTTCAGCTCCTGCGCCAGCTCCACATCTCCCACCTGTGTGCCCACTCACACACACACCCCGGCGGCTCCCACCTCCTCCAGCTCAGGCTTGGAACAGACAGCAAAGTGTGGTAAAAATCGACAGCTGAAAACTGTCCTGGAGCAAAGCTGTACTTTGTTGAGAAATCTGAGCCCTTATTGGAGGGACACAAGTGCCTGCGTCTGGGCTGAGGGAGAGGGGAGGTGGGGGGTGGTCTCCCAGGACGCCCGTGGCCATTGGGCTGTTTCCATTATAAAAAATGATGAAAGGGCTGGTGCAGTGGGAGCATGGCTATGAGTAAATAAAACTGCCACCTCTGACCCCTGAGGCCAGCGAGCATCCCAGACCCAGTGCTCATTAGGGAGGGGCGCTCAGCCCAGCCCAGCCAGACTCCCAAGGGGAGGGGATATGAGAACCCTGTATGAGGGTAGGGGACATGCCAAGGGAGTACTGGTAGAGAAAGGAGTAGGGGGTCTGGAGGGGGACTGTGGACAATAGGGAGGGGGAAGGGGCGCCGCACAGGAGAGCTCTGACCTCTGGCTGTCTCCCTCCCTCTTGGCAGCTTCTCCCTGTCTCTTCCACTCCTGGTGAAACAAGCATACCCCCCTTCTCCTGTTTAAGGCTCAGTTTGCTTGTTTTTCTAATCATCAGGAACTACAGGCAAACAGGGATTGGCAAAAATAACAAACAGGGCAAACTACAAAGTCACCAGGAGTCCCAGAAAGGTTGAGTAGTGGCTGGTTCTGGCTTTGATTCAGGAATGAGAGAACTGCTGGACCCGAGTCCCATTCGTGTCCCTCGGGAACCTTTTTCCCAGGGGACCTATCAGCTCAGCACAGGGCATTGCTGCACACACATACTCATCATCCACATGACCATCAAGGAGGTTGGCTTCCTGGAGAAGTAAATGACTAGGTGGACCAAGGCAGTGCTTTGGAAATTCAGCTCTCAGCTCTGGATTTGAACCTCTCCTGATGGTACACGAGGGGCTATAAAAAGAGCCAGGCAGGACGCCCAGCATTCCCAGGCCTCCTCCTCCTTCTTGATGCTTCACCCAGGGCACCTCTCTTCCAGGCTGAAGTTCACTTTATTCTGTCGTCACCCTGGCTCTTAAAGATTCACCTGGGCCAGGTGTGCTGGTACACGCCTGTAATGCCAATACTTGGGAGTCTGAGACAGGAGGATCACAGATTCAAGGCCAGAGTCAGCCACTTAGTGAGACTGTTTCAAAATCAAAAGGACTGTGGATGTAGCTTGAAGGTTGAACGCTCCTGGGTTCAATCCCTAATACAAAGAGGAAAAAAAACCTAAAAGACTCACTGGTCCAGTTCCCAGGAGAAGATACACTTTGCAATCTGACCCAAAGAGCCCAGCCCTGCGCGTCTCTCCTTCCTGTAAGGACCCAGCAGCTACTCCCTGTGTTCCTCCCTAAAGTGGCCATTAAGTAGGTCCTGGGAAGCCCTATCTTGGCTAATTAGAACAAGAGTGTGTAATAATGAAATAGAGAAGCCAACACAAAATTTCCCCCAAAGATGAGGCTCCCACCACGTGAGAGATGTACAAGGACAGGTAACAAGAAAAAGGCCAGGACACCTCTCACCCATGCTGCCCATCGCCATTGTCCGTCGTGGACCTGCAGAGTTGTGGTGAGAGGGTGGAATGGCTGGAGCGAGCCCAAGGGGACAGAGGCTCCGCTGGGAGCTGCCCTGCCCCACAACACATGGCCGGCAGCCAAGTGCCCAGCATTGCGGCCCCTCTCTGCAGCCCAGGCACAAAGCCTACCCACACCAAGTCCTGAGAGTGACTCGGTGGGTCTTAGCCCCTCGGGGGAGGAGCAGGCTGAGCCCCAAAGAAGGAGGACTCTGGGCAGCTGAGGCCTGTGTGTCAGCACTGCATTCTCAGCTGCACCAAAGGCCCCTCTTGGCCAATTCTCTCTCGCCTCCTCAGCTGAGATGAAGGGGAAAGTCAGGTGGGCTAAGCTTCAAAGATCAAGGGGGATGTAGACATCCTGGAAATCAATCCCTGTTCTGTCTCCTCCCTTAGATTGCCCTGGGTCCCACCCACATCATAATTTACTTTTACTGAGAAGTTACTCTGGGAGGACAGTGTTCTGTAGGCTTCATAACTTAGCTGATTCAATCCTCACAATAACTCTACGAGGAAGTGCTCTTATTATTTCTACAGAGGAGAAAACCAAGGTCCAAAGAGGTTAAGTTATTGACTGGTCCAAGGTCACTAGGTTTTTAAGTGGAGGACTGGAGTTGAAACCCGGGTTGCTGGCTTCTGGGTGGCTGGCAGGCATCTGAGGCAGGTTCCGGGGTCAGGTCCGGCGGGTAAGGATCCTTGGCTCCTTTTTCTGGATCTCTACTGCTGGGGCCTCTCAGCTGACCCTGAGTCCTTCCACAAGCAGCACTGGCTTCTCCTTGGTGTTGGCTGAAAGGTGAAGGCATGGGCAGCCCTCTCCCTTCTCCATTCTCAACAAGTCCTCCACAGAAACGCCAACTGTGTGCATCAGTCATCTTTCATCCCTTGAGCCCTATCAAGGTTAAAACCTCGGTTTGGAGCTGGGTGCAGTGGTGCACACCTGTAACTACAGCTATACAGGAGACTGAGGCAGGAGGATCACAAGTTCTAGGCCAGCCTGGGCAAAATAAAAAAAATTGGGGGGGGGGGCTCTAGAGATTGAATCCAGGGCATTCTACCTCCAAGCCCCAGCCCCAGCCCTTCTTATTTATTTATTTCTTGTATGAAAACAGGGCCGGGCATGGTGGCGCACGCTTGTAATCTCAGCATTCGGGAGGCTGAGACCAGAGGATTGTGGTTTGCGGACAGCCTCAGCTACTTAGAGAGGTCCTCCGCAACTTAGTGAGACCCTGTTTCAAAATAAAGAATAAAAAATAGGGCAGAGGGTGTAGGTCAGAGGTCAAATCCCCCTGGGTTCCATCCCCAGACCCTCAAAAAAAAAAAAAAAAAAAAAAAACAGGATCAGAGGATCAGTCTCACTAGGTTGCTAAGAGTCTCAATACTTGTTGAGGCTGTCCTCAAACCTGTGATCCTCCTGTCTCAGCCTCTCAAGTACTGGGATTACAGGCATGTGCCACCAATCTTGGCTTAAAAGAAATTTATAAAGGGGACTGAGGATGTAGCTCAAGGGTAGAACACCCCTGGATTTGATCCGTAGTACCAGAAAAGTGGGGGATGTAGCTTAACGGTAGAGTGCTTGGGTATACGTACAAGGCCCTTGATTTAATCTCCAGTGCCTTGCAAAAACAAACAAACAAAAACATCCTGGGTTTTTCTGAACTGTGTTAGTAAGAACACATGATCTTCAATTTGGAGGGAGGGGTGCTGGGGATCTAACCTGGGGCCTTGCACATGCTAAGCACGTGTTCTACCCTACCACAAGCTACACCTGCAGCCCACAATCTTCAAATTTTTAAAATCTCATGTTACATTGTACCTATTTTTACTTTTCTGTAGCTACACCTCCTCATAGGCAGAATTTTGATTCTTTAATCCATTTTGGATTTATTTTATAGTGTATAAAATAAACTTTTTTTTTTTGGTGGTGGTACTGGGGTTCCTGGAAACCCTTCTACCTTTGGGCTACACTTCCAGACCTATTTTTTGTTTTATGCTTTTTATTTGGAAACAGGGTCTCTTAAGCCAGTGCGGCTGGCTTCGAACCTGCGGGATCCTCCTGTCTCTGCCTCCCAAGCGCGGGGATTACAAGCGTGCGCCATCACACCCAGCAAATTTTTAAATGGCAAAACTTAACACCTTTTGTTGAGTAATACTTCTTTCTCCTTGATGACTGTACTAAAGTCTTAGGTGTGATTATATCCGTTTATAAGTTTTATTGTGTCCCATGATTTAAAAGTCTATTTTAAGCTATGTATGGTGGTACATGCTTATAAACCCAATACTCTGGGGACTTGTGACAGGAGGATCACAGGTTTGAGGCCAGCCCCAGCAACTTCGTGAGACCCTATTTAATTAAATTTAATTAATTTATTTATTTACTTATTTGTGATACTGGGGATAGAACTCAGGAGAATTCTATCTCCAAGTTACACCCCCAGCCCTAGTTTTTATTTTTTATTTTGAAACAAGGTCTCACTAAGTTGCAAAGGGCCTCACTAAGTAGCTGAGACTATCCTCAAACCTGTGATTCTCCTGTCTCAGCCTCCCAAGTACTGGGATTACAAGCATGCACCACTATGCCTTGCTAGTAAGGCCCTATTTTAAAATAAAAATAAATAGCCGGGCGTGGTGGCGCACGCTTGTAATCCCCGTGCTTGGGAGGCTGAGACAGGAGGATCACACAAGTTCAAAGCCAGCCTCAGCTACTTAGTGAGGCTCTCAGCAACTTAGTGAGACCCTGTTTCCAAATAAAGTATAAAATAGGACTGGGAGTATAGCCCGGAGGTAGAAAGCCTCTGGGTTCCACCCCCAGTACCACAAAAATAAACAAATAAACAAACAAATAAAAAGGGCTGTGGGTATAACTCAGAGGTAGAATACCCCTTGGTTCAGTTCCCAGTACCCTCCGGCAAAAGTCTATTTTAGTGCCTATATCACATTGTTTCCACATAATCACCCTATAACAAAATGCTTTAGGTTCAAAATCTTTCTTTCTTTCTTTCTTTCTTTCTTTCTTTCTTTATTTATTTATTTATTTATTTATTTATTTCCTTCTTTCTTTCTTCTTTCTTTGTACTGGGGATTGAACCCAGGGAGTTCTATTTCTGTACTATACCCAGCCTATTTTATCTTTTAACTTTTTGAAACTGGATCTCACCAAGTTGCAGAGGGTCTTGCTAAGTTGCTGAGGCTGGCTGTGAACCTGTAATCCTCCTGCCTCAGCCTCCCAAACATTGGGATTACAGGCATGTACCATTATGTCCAGCTAGGCTTGCTCTTCTTTAGAATATTATTAAGTGTTCACTTATTTACCCTTTCATGTGAAACTTAAGAGTCATTTTTTTCTGAGTCCCAAGAAAATTCCCAGCATAACTCTGATGATTGAGGAATTGAGTCTGTGGATCCTCTTGGGGAATCCTGGCATTTTTCTAGTGCAGGGCCCCTTCCCCAAGGACTATGGAGCATCTCACCTTTTTCTGGGGTCATATCCAGCAGCTTCAGTGGCTGCATATTCCTCCTCTGTGCTGACACTCCCTCACTGGCTTAGCTATTTCCCAAGTGCTGTGTATTTGGGTCGCTTCCAAGGTGGAGCTAGAAACATCTTTGTACAAATTGCTTTCTTAGTTCCTTGAGATATGGTTCCAAAAGTGGGATTATCTGATCAAAGGATATGAGCGGTATCATGGTTTTTGTTACATAGCCCAGTGAGGATGGGACCAATTCACAGCACCACCAGCAATATATGAAGAAACATCCCACTTTTCCCTTAACAAACCCTTGAGCAGCTTGAAGACTTACATAGGTAACTTGCCCCTAAGGTAAACAAACCACACCATCAGAGGACAAAGCAGGAGTCTGAGTGCAGGTCTCAGCCAGAGGCAGGATGTCTGCCTCCCTCTCCACTGAGGGCTGCCCTGCTGACCCTGAATCATCAGAACTGATTCCCTGTCCACGTGGGAGCCCTGTTTATTCTGACTTATTTAGCATACATTTGTATGGCATTTATTTCGTGGCAGGCTATTCTAAGCACTTTGCAACTGTTATCCCATTTACTGCTTATAAAAGCTTATGAGGGGGTTATTATTATCATCATCTGCAGGTGAAGAAACTGAGTCATAGATAAATTTACTATAAGTAAGTTCTACATAGCCAGCAGGATGCAAACTCCGGCCGTTTGACATGAAATTATAACCACCAGGGCCAAGCACCTCAACTTGTAGCTGCCCTTCTTTTTAAGGAAAGAGGCCTCTACATCATCATGTCCTGATGTCAGACTTTCTCACAAGGACCTTCCAGTTGCCTTTTTCTCATATACAGTGCTCCTGCCATGTGCCAGCCATTGGGCTAAGCACCTTTACATCTTTTCAAATTTACCACAATCATATGAAGTAGGTAGTATATCTTTATTTCATAGAAGAGTAAGCTGAGGACCAGAAATGGTGTTGCTTAAGACCACACAGCTAGTGGAGAGGGAATGGAAGAATTCCAAATGGTCAAATATCAATATCTTTGGTCTTTCCATCATACTTGGCTCTTCTCTGGCCTCATGAAAGCCCCATCCTTTACCCTAGTTCATTTCTCTTTGCCTTGTTTTTAGTTTTGTTTCCTCCTCCTCCTCCTCCTCCTCCTCCTCCTCCTCCTCCTCCTGCTCCTCCTCCTCCTCCTGCTCCTCCTCCTTATGGTACAGGGATTGAATTTAGGGGCATTCTACCTCTGCACTACACCTGCAGCCTTATCTGTTTGTTTGTTTATTTATTTATTTATGGAAACAGGGTCTCACTAAGTTGCTGAGGACCTTGCTAAATTGCTGTAGCTGGCTTCAACGCTGAGATCCTTCTGTCTCCGCCCCCCCAAGTACTGGGATTACAGGCATGTACCTCTCCACGCTCAATTTTCTTGAAGTACACAAAGGTGAAAACAAATTGGCCTAGTTTAGCTCAGCTGCTCTTCTTAGCTGAGACCAAGGCCTGGCTCAAAGGAGCCACTAGAAAGAAAAGTGCTGTATCTACCTTCTGCTTTTGGGACCTGAGAGCCACTCCCTGGAAGAGACCCAAATAGCTCCTTCCTTTCCAGTCTCAAGACCACGCCCCTCTGCCACAGCACGGGATGTTCCTCTTCCTGGTTCAGGAACCTCAGGCAGTTTACAGAGTGCCCAGGATGGGCGGGTTCTGGTTGCAAGGACTAGACCACGCCCCTCGGCTCTGAATCCAGTGCTTCCTTCTTCTACAGGTCCTGTGAGATGACTCACAGCTCAGGTGCCTTCCGGGGAGTGTCCCCCCCCCCCCAATCGCGTCATACAATTGTAAAAGCCACATTCCTGAGTCCTAAGAAACTCTGGGATATTTGATGGCAGCAGCAACTGAGCTGTTGACGGGCTATTTGTTTTGTTTTGTTTTGTTTTTTGGTGTCACTGGGGGTGGAACCCAGAGGCTTTCTACCTCCGGGCTATACTCCCAGACCTTTTTGTATATTTTATTTGGAAACAGGGTCTCACTAAGTTGCTGAGAGCCTCACTAAGTAGCTGAGGCTGGCTCCGAACCCCTGCGATCCTCCTGTCTCAGCCTCCCAAGCACGGGGATTACAAGCATGCGCCACCACGCCTGGCTCTTGACGGGCCATTTGTGTTTGAACATTTTTCTCTGTGAAGATGCTCACCGCGTGGTTACGTGCATTTCTGAGCTCATGCTTTTCAGCGGGACCCAGTTCAGATCTGCATCTGCATTCTGATTTGCATCTGCATGGGGGACCAGGACTCCCCTGACCCACGAGTCTGTCTGTGCGTTTTTGAGCATGAGGTGTCTGCATGTTCCTCTTGAGTTTGAGGGTGAGTTTGTTTGGGTACACACCACGCACAAGTGACAGAAAACAAACGGCTGCGTAGAAAGGCTTACCATACCTAAAGCACTAAGACTCGAGACAGAGACTGGACCAGAGGGATGGGGAGAAAGAGAAATAGGAAAGACTCAGCTCTGATGCTTCATGACTAAGAAAAAGGATGTTGTGGTAAGTCAGAAATGTCCCCAGACAGATTCAGACAGGTTTGCAGCCTTCAACCATATCACTTATAGCCCAGGGCACAAATGGTAGGTGGGAGTTGGGGGCAGGTCTATGCCAACTTGACTGGTTAAGCCCCAATTGTGAGGAGCAAGGGACTGGAGAAGATGGAAAGCATTTCCTATCTTGTCCCCTCCCTCCCCATCCGCAGGCCCTGTCCCCGCCTGTCCCCACCAGTGTTCTGGCCTCTCTGAGGGCAGGACAGTTTGCCCTGGCAGAGCGGTGGCGGTGGCTATTCAGGGGCTCCCGGAGGCCTCTAAAGCCACCTTGCCAGTGCCCCTCCCCCATCTGCCTGCTCCGAAGGCAAAGGAGCCTGTCTCCCAGAAGCCACTAGAAGGTTTTGCTGACTTCAGAAAGCTGGGGGAGGAGGGAGTATGTGGGCAGGCCTCTGAGGTGGGGAAACTTTTGCTGAGACTGCAGGCTCCCCAGCCCCTTCAGGGTTCCCGATTACTGAGGTCCTTGGGCATGAAATAGCTTCTTATATTTGAAGGCAGAATTCTGAGGCAGGGCCTGAGGCCAGGAGCTGGCTCTCTTGACCCTGAAATCCAGTCTGTACGTTGCTACCATGCAGATGTCCTGTTTTTTCAGATCTGTCTCTGTCTATCCCTGTTCTCTTCATGAGACTATCTAAAGAGGCCTCAAGCAGGCACAGTGGCACATGCCTGTAATCTCAGAACTTGGGAGGCTGAGACAAGAGGATTGGAGATTTAAGGCCAGCTGAACCTCACTATCAAAACTAAATAAAAAGCCAAGCATGGTGGCACACGCTTGTAATCTCAGCATTGAGAGGCTGAGACAGTAGGATCGCGGTTTAAGGCCAGCCTCAGCTACTTAGTGAGGCCCTTTGCAACTCAGTGAGACCCTGTTTCAAAATAAAGAATAAAAAATCAGGCTGAAGCCGGGCGTGGTGGCGCACGCTTGTAATCCCCGCGATTGGGAGGCAGAGACAGGAGGATCACACAGGTTTGAAGCCAGCCGCGCGCACTGGCTTAGGAGACCGTTTCCAAATAAAAATGTAAAAATAGGTCTGGGAGTGTGGCCCGGAGGTAGAAGGGCTTCCAGGAACCCCAGTACCACCAAAAAAAAAAAAAAAATCAGGCTGAAGATGAAGCTCAGAGGTACAATGCCTCTGGGTTCCATCCCTAGTAACACACACAAAACAAACAAAAAACCTAAATAAAAAAGAGGCTTCAAGCAGAGGTAGTTAAGGAGATAAGAAAGGCTCCTGTTGTGTCTGAGAAAGTCTGAGAAAGTCAAGAACTAAGCCTGGAACCTGCATGGTGGCACACAATTGTAACACCAGTACTTGGGAGGCTGAGGCAGGAGGATCACAAGTTCGTGAACAGCCTCAACTACTTAGTGAGGCCCTCCACAACTTAATGAGACCCTGTTTCAAAAATAAAAAGAATAAAAAATAGGTCTGGCGGGTGTAGCTCGGAGGTAGACTGCCCCTGGATTCAATCCTCATTACTGGGGGGAAAAAAATAACTGAGCCTGGAAACATGAGTAGGGCTGGACAGCATTCAGTCTCAAAAATTCCCAGACCAATAAGACAGCAGGTATTTTTATGTAAATGTCAATGCAATAATAAGAAAGATAGTAAAACAGAGATATATGTAAGGAATAGGAAACTTTGTGGACAGGGAGATTGAACAGAGGCATTCTATCTCTGAGCCACACCACCAGGCCTATTGTTTGTTTGCTTGTTTGTTTTTGGAATAGAATCCCACTGAGTTGCTGAGGCTGGCCTCAATCCTGCAATCCCCCCTGTCTCGGCCTCCCCAATGCTGGGATTACAGGCGTGTGCTACAGTGCCTGGTTTCAATCGGAAACTTACACACTGCTTCATCTTTATGTTGATTCCAACACGGCTTCCTGAGTTGGAAGGCAGAATTTATTAGGTTCTTTTATAAATAAGAAAATCAAAGGTCAGAAAAACCAATTGATCTGTCATGTTCACAAATAGAAATAGTGTGGTTGGGACTTCAACTCATGTGTCTGTGACTTTAAATCTATGCCCCCTCCCCAAAAAAGGGGATTTAAGAAACTTGTGTGCTATGCCAGGCATGGTGGCATATGTTTGTCACTCTCAGAACTTGGGAGGCTGAGACAGGAGGATCTCAGGTTCTCAGGCAGCCTCAGCAACTGTAGCAAGGACCTCTGCAACTTGGTGAGACCGGTTTCAAGGTAAAAAATAAAATAGAGCCGGGCGTGGTGGCGCACGCTTATAATCCCCGTGCTTGGGAGGCGGAGACAGGAGGATCGTGCAGGTTCGAAGCCAGCCGCGCGCTGGCTTAGGAGACCCTGTTTCCAAAATGAAAATGTAAAAATAGGTCTGGGAGTGTAGCCCCGAGGTAGAAGGGATTCCAGGAATCCCAGTACCAAAAAAAAAAATAAATAAATAAATAAATAAATAAATAAATAAATAAAAAAAATAGAGCTGAGGATGTAGCTCAGAGGTAGAATGTCCCTGGGTTCTCCAATAACACACACACACACACACACACACACACACACACACACACACCCTGTGTGCTATTGGGCACATAGGACAGACTCACAGGTGAATTATACAAAAAGAGTGTCAGGGGTGGAGGATTTGAGCTAGTTTGTGAAGTAGAGGTAGGAATTTCCTTTCTATTAGGGGGCGGTAATAGAAGGGGCTGCCAGGATTTTGTACTCTCAGGACTGAAGAGAAAAGTATAAGAGCCTTTTTATCCATAATACACCATGGCCAATGGTAGGCAGGAGTCGGGGTGGGGGAGAGGACTGTAAATGAAGCAGAAAGTAAGTTAAGAGCCCTAAGTGGAGGGAGAGGAGCTTTGACTTCTCCCCTGTGGGTTGCAGAGCCACGAGTGAATGCAAAGCCTGGGAAGACTTGTCCGGTGCCCTCCCAGCACTGTGGATTAAAGAGAGAGGGTGGGGCACCAGCTGGGACTGATGGGGGGCAGAAAGAGAAGATAATGGGGGAGGGAAGATGTGGATGAGGCTCCCTAGAAGGGCCCTAGAGAGGGAGCTCCCAAGAGACTGGAGAGCCAGCCCCACCCCCACCCCTCCTGCAACTCCTGAGCAAGCGTCAGAGAGGGAGGTGGCCACACAGTGGCCATTCTTACTGAGCCTGGCCAGGGCATCGGCAGGCTCTGCGATCCGAACCTCGTGCCTCATTGAGAGGTTATTAATAGGGAGTTTGTCTGGTGTCAGAGCGCAGACATAAACTGCATTAGCATTACCCCATAATCTTATTTAGTAAACGCTCATGCCGTTCAGGCTCCTGTAATTGCATTGGGAAGATGCAATATTTATGAAAGGGGAGAGGGGGATGTCACTGCTCATCTCCGTGCTGCAGTAAAAGTCCCAGGAAATACTGCACGGGCTGCTGAGACCTGGCCAGCAGCCACCAGAGTGGGCAGCATTGCCCTCTCCCGGGCTCTGCGTGGCACCGCTGCTCCTGCCAGCCCGGAGCTCCCCCCCAGGCCTTTCTGGAGCCCTGGCAGCAGTTCAGAGGGTGTGGGTCACTTCTCCCCTTGTTGTGACTCCTCCCAAGTCATGGTCCTGGCTGGCCAGGTGCAAAGACCTCAGATGCAGAGTCCTTCTGTTGGGCACAAGGCTCTGGGCTTCACCTCCCATCCCTAGTTAGGATTGCTTTTTCTCAGGAAGCAAACCTACCCCAGAGCTGAACAAGGGGACAGGGTGGGGGTGTTAAGTATATAAGCTGGGCAATTTAAGTGGCCAGGACTTCTACCGTGGTCCAGCCTCCTCCGGAGCAGTTCTAGCCACTAGGAGCATCCCCAAAGCCCACTGCAGGTTCCCGGGTGGTAGCCCTCTCCCGCCCTCCTGAGATCCCCTCAAGACTCCCAGGATACCTCCTGCATACATTCTGGGTCAGTCCCAAGTCTTCTGTTTCCTGGTATAAAGTTGCCCTGTGGGGCTCAGAAGCCCCATGCCCACCAGCCTCAATACCCTGGTCTCTGCTGCTCTTGGGTGGAGCTCACGAGCTAGGAAAGTCTCAGTGCTGCCAAGAGCACCCATGGGTGGGTTCACCAAAGAACTCGTATCTGCACCCAGGTACTTCTTGCTTTTTAGGAGCCGGACAGATGCTCAGACATGCTTTCTGCCCCAGGTGTCATAGGCCAGTCACAAATGGGAAATAACTTCCTGTCTGTTGGGGGAGGCTCTATGACCCCAACCACAAAGTGGCCAGATGCAGAGGATGCCAGGAGGAAGTGAAGAGCTGAACAAACAAGACGGGGGCTTCTCTGCTATCCAGGAAAGAGGGGGTGACAAGGACATAAGAAAAGGAATCCCACTGGCAGCTGCTGCCTGGGGTGACGTGGCTGTGGGAATCTGGGCTTGCATGAGGGCAGGCGCCAGGCAAAGACTCTCCATGGGGCCCGTCAGTGCCAGGGCTCAGACCCAATTCCTGGTCTTGGGGCCGGTGTGCCCCCCCTGAAGTGGGAGCCTCATCCCCTTACATCCCCAATCCTGCTCTGTCGCCCACAGTTCCATCCTCCCACCCTGAGCACTGTACAACTGCCACGTTGGCACGGGGCCAGCAGGACCCACTCCTGCAGGGGCTTGGGCTCTGGATGCACCTGCGAACCCACGCAGGCCGCTGGGCAGTCACACTCCCCAACCTCTCCACGCTCACAAGTCACTGGCTAGGACCCAGACGGGGCACCGGTACTCGGGGCAGCTGAGAACCCAGGAGAAGGGTGGGCAGAGAAGGGCCGCGGCCCCGCCCGGTGTCGGCTCCCTCGCCGCAGTCCCATCAATCACAGCGTCGCAGTCCAGTTGGGGATCCCTGGCTCCCAGTGCCACACGCAGCCTGCGGGACAATGGGATTATTTCCAGGGGGAGAGGCCGCCTCGGGCCCGGGGCTCAGGCGGCGGTGCCCCCTTCCCTCAATCCGTCCCTCGGCACCCAGCAAGCGCCTGCGGCGGCCGGGACGAGTGGCAAGGCGGCCGCGGGTGGCGCGCGGGTGGCGGGGCCAGACCGACCTAATTCAATTAGCCGGGCGGCCGCCGCCTCCGCACCGCTCCGGCCCGCCGGGCTCCGGCTCTGGGCAGCTGTTCTTTGTGAGCCGAGCCCATGCATATGGATTCTGCCGCCCCCCCCCAACGCTCCCCACCCCAGTTCTGGCACCTGCGGCTCGCCTCGCCACCCCGCCCCCTCGAGACGACCCTGGCCTTCTCGGGAAAGTTTGGGAAACTGTGGTTGCTTGTGGGCCAGCGGAGTGCAAAATGGAGGGAGAGGGTTTTTTTGTTTTGTTTTGGTTTGTTTTTATCTGAACAGGTTGGCCGGTGCGGAAGTGCGCGCACCTTCTAGGTCTCCAGAGGTTGGGGTGGGGTGCCCGCCCAGGTGCGGCGGGGGCGAGGTTCGATCTTGTTTACGCAGCTCTATGCTGCGGGGTCTGTGGGTGCGGCTGGTGCGTCCGTGGGCACCTGTGTAAGGACGCCTGAAGGACAGACACTCTGAACGCTGTGGGGCTCGCACGCCCCAGCCGCTCATACTTGCGGGGAGGCAGAGCGTGGACCTGTGCGTGTGCTGGAGAGGATGCGGTCTCTGGTCCATCGCCGAATCTGGAAGGCTTCGGGTGTTTTGGGTTTGTCTGCACGTCGCCATTGGTGCGTTTGTCCCACTTCCGTGTGCAGCCAGGACCTCGTATACAGCACAGTACCCCACCACTAACGACCACCGGCCGCAGCTGGGTTCCCTGGGCTGAATTCGTTTTCCCCTCTCTTTGGCTGGGGATTTTCTACTGGAGGAGGAGTTTGGCAAGTTAATTTCAAATCCGAACTCCAACTCTGTTCATTTATTTGTAAAACACTTCCCGGATCCACCAAGCTCCGGGTCCCTTCTCACTGCCGCGCAGGGTCCTAGCCGGCCGACCCCCAGCAAAGCCTAGTCCCGCTTAGTGAGCTCTGGATTTCCGACTTTCAAGTAAGTAGGTGAGCACCCACGCCAAGGCAGCCCCAACCTGGAGCAACCTCGTGATGCCTACCTCCGCCTCTCGGCCATCTTCCAGGATTGAGCCTCCGGGAGAAACAGGGTTTCCGGGCCGGTGCGGTGCTCTGAGGTCTCGGTCAGCTTTTCCCCCAAGCCAAAAACTACACT
Source organism: Muscardinus avellanarius (assembly GCF_963383645.1). Lineage (NCBI taxonomy): Eukaryota > Metazoa > Chordata > Mammalia > Rodentia > Gliridae > Muscardinus > Muscardinus avellanarius. The sequence continues at coordinate 133,810,458 of NC_137789.1, forward strand.
CCCAAACTCAGAAAGTAGGGAGGGGTGGAGAAATCTGGATGGATCCAGCCACTGCAGGGTCCTGGCAACACGCATGAAAGTCGCCCCCCCCCCCCAGGGGTGAGATCTCGCCGCAGACCATTGGCGGGCTTGCCAGCCACTGGCACAGGGAGCAGGGTGGCCCTCACAGGCCGGCCCCTCCTCTATATACTGGGTCCCCATCAGCCACCTCTCAGCCTGGAGGACCCGGGGTGCCCTCTGGTGCCCAAATTTCTCCCAGCGGGTCCCCGGAGTAGAGCTCAAGGTGGGAGAAGCTGAGGCCAGCCCACCGCAGTGGATCTGAGGCTGAGCCACACCCCTAGGGCGGGTGGGGGTGGGGGAGTGAACTTTGTGCCCAGGAAACTTGTGTGGGGCCTTGGGGATCTGTCCTGCCCTGAGCTTTCCTTTAGCCCACCCTACAGCCAGAGCCTTTCTGCGGCATGGCATCCTGGGAGAAGACTTAGCACCAAAGATACCCTAGTTGAAAGCATTTTTGTCACTGGGCTTGGTGGCACACACCTGTAATCCCAGCTACTGGGGAGGCTGAGGCAGAAGAATCACACAGTCAGAGACCAGCCTGACCAACTTAGCAAGACCTTGTCTCAAAATACAAAACAAAAAGGGCCGGGGAGGGTGTGGTGTCACATACCTGTAATCCAGTACTTGGGAGGCTGAGACTGGAACATCACAGGTTCCAGGCCAGCTTCAGCAATTTAGTGAGACCTTCAGCAACTTAGGGACACCTTATTTCAAATTTAAAAAAAAGGGGGGGGCTGGGAATAGAGCTCAGAAGAACACCCCTGGGCTCAATCCCCAGTACAAAAAAGGGGAGGAGAAGTGGGAATGTAGCTCAGTGGTAGAAAGCTTGCCTGGTATGTGTGAAGTCCTGAGTTCAATCTCCAAATACCTCTCCCCCTAAAGAGGTATTTTTATCCAGAAGCAGTGGTGGGAGCTAAGGGTTTCTGGGCTTTCCTTAGGAGGGGGTCCCAGCTTGATGCCCTGGGACAGTGGGGCCAACAGCTTCCTGGGTCAAAAGCCAAGGTGGGGAGACCTTGGAAGGGAGAGCCCCCTTAGGAAGAGCCCTATTTTAGAATGATCTGAGTGGGGTTCTGATGGGGTGGGGATGGAAGGAGGAGAAAGTTGAAGTCCCTTTACCAGGGGACAGCTGAGGTGTGGCCCTCCGCAGGGAGTGTCTATCTCCTGTCCCTTTGTTCTCTCCTCGAGGAGGGTCTTTCCATTGATGGGAAAATGTGTGCCTGTCGTACCACCTTGAAGACAGCCTCAGGCTCTTACTGTAAGGATTGGGGGGGGATGCACATGGGCAGCTCCAAGACCCTGACCCCCCAAGCCCTGAAGATGAATATCACTGATTGTATAATGGAACAGCTGGATCGCTCTCCCTCCTGTCCCAGTCTAGGCCCTAGAGACCCCATCTAGGGCCCTCCAGGTTACAGTGTCCTCTGCTGGGTCTCTGAATTCCTAAATCACCGTCTTCTCCTGTTTCCTCTATGGGAGGCAACATGGCCTGCCTTTATACTAACAAAGGAGGGTAAAGCAGAGGGGACACCTTTGGTATTAGAAATACAGACCCCCCCATAGTCCACACATATCTCTAGCTAGTGCCCCTTCTCTACTGACACACTAGGCATGGCCTGTCTCCCCCACCCAGGCCCACATATGGCCATTTCCTTGACAACTTCATTAGAATATAAGATGCCCATCCCCAGACAGACGCACATCTTCATTACACTCACACGTCCACACATATGTGCCTGTCACATAAGAACAGTTAAGACACACTCTCATCTCATGAGAAAACACTCACTCACTTCTAATCTCACGGACACACACGTGACAAATGCAGTTATAGAAATGACTCCGGGCTCCCTCTCTCTCCTCCAACCATCTCACCAACATGTTTCACTTGCAGTTGTGTCTAACGGCCTAACATGGTACTGGACAGGTTAACAGGCACTCAGTAAATAATGACGGAATAAATTGTAAAAATTATTGGTGCCCGGGACATCTGCGTAGCCCTCTCAGCCCTCACTGTCACACACGCTGTCACATCCGGCTTTCCTCTCATAGACACTCAGTCCCAGGAACACAAAGTAATTAAGTTAGCACACATACCCGGAAGCTAAAGGACAACCCCTGGCCCGGGGGTCTTTCCCAGAGGGGAGGAGTCATGTGGGATTCAAAGAGGCCTCCCTCTTGGAGCCTCCCCTTCCTTTTCTCCTCCCTCAGCCCCAGCCTCAGCCCCAGCTGCTCCCCTTTTAATTGGAGGCACTTCTTTATCCTGCAGGCAAGGGGAGATGGTGCTGGGGGACAGGGCTACCAGGTGGCCTTGGAACCAGAGAAAAGGGTCCGCAGCTCACCTAGGCACTAGCATGCGAGCTACTCCTGCCAGGCAAGAGCCAAGTTGAGGGTTAAGAAAGCAGCTGTTGTGAGTCAAGTCTGAAAGCAGTGGTAAAGTCCAGTCTGGACCCCTCCCCAGCTTTAGCAGCTGAGTTTTCTTATCTGTAAAGTGGAAGTAACAAAAACCACATTACAGAATGTAAAAGGTGAAAGGGGAGATAGTTACAGTGATTGAAGGCACCTAGGGCTTTGTTGAGTCCTGCTTCCTTCCACTCCCTCCTCTTTCCTACAGAGCTAGCTCCTCTGCAAGGTATGCTAAGTGCCCCGGAAACACAGAAGCTGCACCAAATCTAAGCTCTGTGTCAATATCTTTCCCCGCCCGCGTAAAAACTTTCCAACCTGCAGCACTGTGCTCAGGTTAAGCCCAGCGAATCCTGACCCTCTGGTCTCACCTTCCCAAGCAGGGCCTGGGAGGGTAGTTGTGGTTCTCAGTAACTACCCTCTGAGAGGCCGAGTGCCAGCTGAGGTCCAGTGGACCCACGGAACTGGACTGGGATAAAAGTTGACTCACATATGTAGTGAGAGGGCAGAGGAAAGCCATCCCTGGGTTGCTAGATGCTGATTAAGAAGAGCTAGACAATCTAGCCGGGGTGTGGTGGTGCACACTTGTAATCCCAGCATTTGGGAGGCTGAGACAGGAGGATGCAGGTTCAGGGCCATTCTCAGCTACTTAGTGAGGTCCTTTGCAACTCAGTGAGACCCTGTTTCAAATAATGAATTAAAAATAGGGCTGGGGATATATCTCAGGGGTAAACTGCGCCTGGGTTCCATCCCTAGTACCGCAAAAAAAAAAAAGAAGAAGAAAAAGAAGAAGGAGGAGGAGGAAAAGGAAAAGAAGAAGGAGAAGGAGAAGAAAGAAGGAGGGGAGGAGGAGAGGAAGAAGAGGAGCCAGACAATCTTAGTGGGCCACTTGGCAGCTGTGACCTCTGCCACCTTTCACTGGGCCAGCAAGGGCAAGGTCTCCTCCCAGGTACCAGGGACAGTGGGTATCAGATCCGAGGAGTCTAAGTGGTGGATCAGACAGATGCCAAAAGGGTTGGGAGAGTCAGGGTGGAAGGTACATCTCCAAAGGGGAAGAAGACAGGAAGGAGAAAATGCTACGGACACTCCAGTGCTGTCTTTTTCTTTTTTCTCTCTTTCTTTTCTGCGGTACTAGGGATTGAATCCAGAGGCATTCTACCTTTGAGCTACACCTCCAGCCTGATTTTATTTTTTATTTAGAAACAGGGTCTCACTAGGTAAATGGTGGTCTCACTACTTGCTGAGGCTGTCCTCAAACCTGTGATCGTCCTGTCTTGGCTTCCCAGGGACTGGGATTACAGGTATGTGCCACCACACCCGGCTCACTCCAGTGCTGTCTGACATGGGTCAGAGAATGGCAAAGAGAAGTTGCTCTGAAGAGAACCCAGAGAGATAGGGTTGTTTCTACCACAGGCAGAACTGTGGTTAGACTGAAAGGAGCAGATCCACTGGGACCCAAGCTCAGAGGCGCTGCAGTGTCCCTCCCTCCCTATGGGTTTCAACCTTTCAACCTCATACAGGGGAAACAGTTCTGGTTTTGGAATTCCAGATTAATATTCTATTATCTATAGAACTTTGGGCAAGTTTGTTCCCTCACTGATTCTTGGTCTGTCTCTCTCCTGTCTTTTTTGGTGATAATGGCAAGTGCTCTACCACTGAGCTGAACTCCAAACCCCTTTTCTTTCTTTTTTTAAAATATGAAGCCAGAAAAAAATGAAAATGAAACCCGGTGTGGTGTACCTCTGTCATTCCAGTACTTGGGAGGCTGAGACAGGAGGATCACAGGTTGAGACCAGCTCCAGACACTTAGCGAGGCTCTCAGCAACTTAGCAAGATGTGGTTTCCAAACAAAAATAAAATAAAATAGGGCTGAAAGGTAGCTCAGAGGTAGAATGCCTCTGGGTTCAATCCCCAACACTACACACACACACACACACACACACACACACACACACACACACACAGAGAGAGAGAGAGAGAGAGGGAGAGAGAGAGAGAGAGAGAGAGAGAGAGAGAGAGAGAGAGAGAGAGGTATAAGTCACCACCAGTATTCAGCCCTTTAAAATCCACAATTCAGTGGTTTTTAATATATTCACAAGGTTGTGCAACGGTCATCACTATCTAATTCCAGAATATTTTCATCAGTCCAAAAGAAACTCTATCCATCAGCAGTTACTTCCTAGTCTCCTCCCTCCGAGGGGACTCACTACCACTCTACTCCCTACCTCTATGGATTTGTCGATCTTGGACCTTTCATATAATTGGAATCACGTAATGTGCAGCCTTTTGTACCTGGCTTCTTTCACTTAGCATAATGCTTCCGAGGTTCATCTTTGTTGTAGCATAAACCAGCATTACCTTTTCATTTCTTTTTATGGTGAAATAATGTCCCATTGTGTGGATATACCACCTTTTGTTTATTCAATCATCAGTTGGCGGAAAATTGAGTCATTTATACTTTTGAGCTATTACGAATAATACTGCCATGAACATCCATTCAGTTTTATTAATTATAAAAAGTTGGGATTTGCCCATTCACTTCACAAGGTTATTATGAGCCTTAAGTGAGATGTGTAATGTGCTACCTGGTGCATAGTAGTTTCTCAGTAAAACACTGATATTTCTCTTTTTGTTCCTTCATGATAAGAGGCAGGAAAGAGACTCATTCAGGCTCCACAACTTCCAAAGTAAGTATGGAACCTTCTGGGGTAGGGGTCTGGAGTACTTGGACTGGGTGGGAAGGGACGAATGAACTGGCCAGGGAGTGGAGCTCCCTCCTCATGGCTTAACTTAGTGTTACAAACAACTAACAACTTCACGTCTGGCTTTGTCCCCAGTGGGCTTCTGTCCCCCTGGCTGGAGATCAGACAAAGCTTTCCCCATGCACCTAAGCTTCCAGCCAGCAGCCAGGTTTCCAGGCTAACCCACAAAAGCAAGCCCGGTCTAGCTCCTCCATCTTGATCTAGACCTCTCTGAAATGTGGTTTCCTCCCATCTGTAAATAGGGATAATACTCGTATCAAAGGATGAGGGCAGGGTTTATGTAGTTCTCCATAATACTGACTAACATCTGGCTTATTGTATCTGGTTATTTATTCTTTGTTTGCAGGTCTAAGGACTGAACCCAGAGGTGCTCTACCACTGAGCTACATTCCCAGCCCTTTTTATCCCGTATTTTAAGACAGGTCCGGCTAAGTTGACCAGGCTGGCTTCTAACTTTTAATTCTCCTGCCTCAGTTTCTTGAGTAGCTGGACTATAGGTGTATGCCGCTACACCTATCTTGGCTTCTTTGTTTATTGTCTGACCTCCAACTACAGAATGCAAGCTCTGTGAGGTCAGGAAACTGATTTTGTTCATTGATGTGTCCCCAGTGCCTACGTCAGTGCCAGGCACATAGCAAGTACTCCATAAATATTTGTGGAATAAAGATCCAGTCGTTCACTATTCACCCAGGATAAGCATATTCTACTGGCTGGGGATGCACTGGGGACTGGGGCGCAGAGATGAGCAAGCCACTTCCTGTCTCCAAGGAGATCTCTTCAATTGGAAGTGACAGATGTGACCAAAACAAGGTGATTACAGTAAGTAGAATGTGAGCCTTTGTGCTTGGGCATCTTGCCTGACACCCACAGGCCCTCCCAGATGACTGACTCTGGAAGTGGACCTGAAAGAGACCAGAAAGCAGAACCCATGCTTTCCCCAGAGCTTGGCTCCTGGGGGTGGGGTGGGGGAGCCGACTTTTCCCAATCGGAGAAAAAAGGGAGTTTCCTCCTTGTCTCTTGGGCTCTCAGCCAAGCAGCCACAGGCAAAACTTTGAAAAGGCCTAAATTTGTCCTGGATGTACTTTCCTGATCCTAGTCCCACCAGCCACAGCCCCCACTGCCTAGAGCCCCTAGGCCTCCTTTCTAAGATCCCAGAAGTTACAAAATAACTACTTCCCCTGGTGGCAGTTCAAAGGCTCTTGCTTGGAATAGCCAGCCTGGGCCAGTTGCTAGGTGGAAAGCAAAGCAAACTGCTTGGATTCATCCACACGCTGTTGTGATTGCTTCTAGCCAGGCATCTGTTTACTTAAAAGGAGAGGGGTATCTTGAGAAGCGGACACTCTGGCAGTAAGCCCCAAACCAATTCCCTTGACTTGTACCTTCTCTCAGGAAGCCTTCCCTTCTTTAATTTCTCTGATGAGGCTGAGTTGGGGTGATCACTGATTCTTTTTAATCAAAATATAGAGCCAGTTGCTCGTGGGCCCTGTTTTAAAAAAGGACAAGCCTGAACTCACCGTCCTGCCTCAGGGCCTGGGCTCCGTACCTGGGGAGTAGACAGTCTTCCACTTTCTAACAAGCCGGACTTGAAGTTGGAGTAAATCGCCTGGTTGAGTGACAGGTGTTTCCCAGCCGAGCCCTTGGGGAGATTCTCCAGTTGGGCAGGACACCATCCCCAGAGGCCTGGTGGGCTGGACTTCTTTGGCCCAGTCCAAAAATGCAGGGGTGGCTCCTGCCAAGTCTGGGAAAGGGCTCTGACTTCTCGCACCTTGGATCCATCTGTCTGTCCATCTCTGGGAATGGCCTTTTCCTGTCCTTTTCTCTCTCTCTCTCTTATTTTAAGCCTCTCACTGTGGCTCTACTCTCTTCTGCAGGAACTACTGGGAGCCTTGGTCTCCGTTCCTCCGTCTCTGGCTCCGGCATCAGTCTGGGCTCCTGGCCTCCGCTCCCCCTCCCTTCCCCTCCCCCGCGCTGTCATTCACCCGGCTCCTCTCCGCGCGCAGCCAATGGAGAGACCGGGCCGAAACGGCGAGGCTCGCTCGCACAGGGCTTTTTCGCCCGGTGATTGATGTCCCAGAGTCAACCGCGAGCAAGCAGCCGGAGAAGGGAAGGAGTAGCCGGAGAGGGGGAGAATACGGCGCCCCCTCCCTCCCCTCCCCCTACTTTAGCCTTCTGCGCACTTCGCCTCCGAGTCTCGGCGCAGCCGGGAGCCGCGGGAGCCTCTGCGCCCGCCCGCAGCCGGGTCGCCCAGCGCAGCGAGCGTCGCCGCCCGGGCCCCCCTGTGGGGCCGGGGGCCCGGCCAGCATGGAGCACCTGGGTCCGCACCACCTCCACCCGGGCCACGCGGAGCCCATCAGCTTCGGCATTGACCAGATCCTCAACAGCCCGGACCAGGGTGGCTGCATGGGGCCCGCCTCGCGCCTCCAGGACGGAGAATACGGCCTTGGCTGCTTGGTCGGAGGCGCCTACTCTTACGGCGGCGGGGGCTCCACGGCCGGGGCGGGGGCTGGGGGCGCGGGGGCCTACGGCGCTGGCGGCCCGGGCGGCCCGGCGGGAGGCGGCGGCGCCTGCAGCATGGGCCCGCTGGCCGGCTCCTACAACGTGAACATGGCCTTGGCGGGCGGCCCCGGCCCCGGCGGCGGCGGCGGCGGCGGCGGCGGCGGAGGTGGAGGCGGCGGCGGCGGCGGCGGGAGTGCGCTGAGCGCCGCGGGAGTGATCCGAGTACCCGCGCACAGGCCGCTGGCCGGGGCCGTAGCCCATCCCCAGCCCCTGGCCACCGGCTTGCCCACCGTGCCCTCCGTGCCCGCCGTGCCGGGCGTCAATAACCTCACCGGCCTCACCTTCCCCTGGATGGAGAGTAACCGCAGATACACAAAGGACAGGTTCACAGGTGAGTCCGGCCCGCGCGCCCCGCCTGGCCGTGGCTTGGGCTCTGCACGACCCGCCCCTGCTTGGTGGCTCCGCGAAGCCCCTCCGAAAGCCAGGTCACCCAGAGAGCTCCCCCAAGTCCAGCCGCCCGCCCGATTCTAGGTTTTCGGAATCCCCATGCTCGAAGAGTTCGCGCAGCTGGGGCCCCTCTGGCTCCTCCGAGAGCCCCCTGCTCCTGGAGAAGCAATCCTCGGCCCCCTCCTGGGGTCCTGGGGCCCAGGCAGGCAGAGGGAAAAGGGCTGGGACTACCTTCCATCAACAGTTGAGGCTCAGGAATCTTAAAGAAAGGGGTGCGGCGTGAACAAAATGTTTCTTCTGTCCAAGCTGGTGCTTTCTGATCGAAGCTGGGAGCCCCAGAATCAGATACGAGAAAATGACTGGTTCCCTCAACACACACACTCACGCGCGCGTACACGCAGCCTGGAGCTTGGGTGCCCGCAGTTCTGCGGGACAGCAAAGGCCCCCGCCCGAGTGAAGCGGCAAAGCCCGGGCGCTTCCTCTGGGCCGGTGGCACCGCGGGGCTGAGTCGCTCGGGGCAGCTGGCTTTTCGTTCGCTCTGTCCTGGCTCCTCCGCCCCACCCTGTTATCTCGGGGGTGAATAAGGCACCCGCCTGGCCAGGATCGATCAGTGGCTGGAGGACGGCTCCCGGGACCATTATGCACGAGGTGACGGCTGGAGGCTGCCTCTCGGCGCTTTCCTCCGCGGCCCGCCGGGCTTCCGCTCCAGGCACTCAGCTCTGGCTCTGGAGTGGCCCCTTCCCCTTCCTCGCACTTCCGGTCCCCTGGTTCCAAGACCACGATCCACCCCTGGGCCGGGCTGGCAAACCCCGCTGCTCCCCAGCGAGGAATTGGGCCCTAGTTCACCGCTGGGCTTTAGAGAGGGGAGGTAGGAAGCCAGGCTGCTGCTGGCTGCAGCTGGGACTCCGGGGTAGGGCTCCAGGGCCCAACTGTGAAAGTGTGTGTGTGTGTGTGTGTGTGTGTGTGTGTGTGTGTGTGTCTCCACAATGGGAGCAGCAGCTTAGAGCTAAACGTGGCTAAGTGACCCCAGCACCCAGTGGTCCTGTTCAGGCAGCACTAACAGGGAAATCTCTCCTGGAGCCTGTGATCAGATCAGTCTAAGGGATAATAACAGAAGTGTGTGTGTGTGTGTGTGTGAGGGGGGTCAGAGGCAGAGCAGCTGCTCACTGTGGGCCTCAGGGAAGGGCCCTCACTCTAGGGGCCCCACTATTCCAGCCTTCGTGATGTAAGGCCTGAGCAGTAAGGCTTGTGCCCACCTCAGCCCCCTACCAGACCAGACCACTCTTGAAGGGCTCTGCTGGAAACTCCAAGTGGGCCCACTCTCCTGGGGAGACATAAATCAGGATCCAGGGGCAGTGAAGTGGTGGACTCCGCATCCTGGGAGTGTATGTGTGTCATCTGTGTATTTTACATATCTATTTATATGCATGGTCTCTGCACAAGCCACAGCCAACCCTCATCCTGTGCTGGGGGGAGGTTCTGAGGGACTGTATGAGCCTTTTGTAGTCCTGTGTGCGTTGCTTGTTCAGGTGTGCATGTCTACCTGTTTGGGTGTCTGGCACTGTAAGTTTGTGCCTGTTGTATGCTATGTGTCTGTGTAGGGCTGGGATGGAGGTCAAGACCCAGCCTCCGGGGTTTGATTACCCTCGGCTTTTCCCAGCCTGGAGGCCAGGGGCTGTGACCTTTAGCTGGCCTCGGGTCCCTGGGTGGGGAGAAGGGATCAGGGAGGCCACTGGACTCCGAGAGCGGGGCAAGGGAGGCCTCGGCCTGGCGGGCATGAGGGGCCCTCTGCGGGTCGTGGAGCTGGAGCTGAGGGCTGCTGGGAGGATCGTGGCCTTTCTTAGGGGTCCAGCCGCTACACTCGCGGACTCGCGGGGTGTTGGGCCTGGGACGCCTCCTGACGCTCTGCCGCTTGCCTCTGCCGTCTGTCTGTCTCCCGCTCCAGTGGCCCTCTCACCCTTCACTGTAACACGCCGTATAGGTCACCCCTATCAGAACCGGACACCCCCCAAGAAGAAGAAGCCGCGCACGTCCTTCACGCGCCTGCAGATCTGCGAGCTGGAGAAGCGCTTCCATCGCCAGAAGTACTTAGCCTCGGCGGAGCGCGCCGCCCTGGCCAAGGCGCTCAAAATGACCGACGCGCAGGTCAAAACCTGGTTCCAGAACCGGCGGACGAAGTGGAGGTGAGCGTGCAGGGAGGCCGGCTGCGGGTGGCGCAGCCTCTAGCGCCCCGGGCGGCTCGTTCGCGGCCTCTCTCGGTGCACACTCTCCCTCCGCTCGCTGGTTTTTGATCGTTTCTGCCGAGCAGGCGCGGGCCAGGCTCGCGGGGAGCAATAGCCGGGTGGGGCTGGAGCTCTGGGTCTGTTTTAGCCGCGGCGTCTGGACTTTCTGGACAGCAAGCTCCGTGCCAGTGTAGACGCGGCTGGTTTCTTCTGCCGTCTGGGCAACCCGGCGTGTTAGAATACTGTGTAATCCGGACGTCGGGGTCCAGGGAATCTTCAGGGACTTTTTGATGGCTCAAACTCGCGTTTACGGGAGAGATCTGCCTCTGACCCAGGGACGCGGAGGCAGAAGGGCCTGCCCAGTTTCTGCGCTCCAGCCGGACTCGGGGCGAGGCCCGCGGGGCCCCAGGCCGCGGGCTGGGCCGTCTGACTGCCTCCTCCCCAAGCGGCCGGCCTCCAGGAGCGGCCTCCACCCGGGAACGGAAAATCAATCCGAGCCGGCCGCGGAGGGGTGTCGCGGGCCCCACTGAGGGGATCAATTAGGAGCAGATGGTGTGTGTGAGACAGAGACATTTTCTCCTCCTGTCACAAACGACAACTCCACTTACTACACACTCGTCCCCCCTCCCCCCGCATGCATATACCTCGACCCCTCGTTTTGGCCCTCCTCTGTCCTCCACCCTCACGACACAGAGCGCCCCGCAGTCCCGGGAGCCGCACTCCCTGCGCCCCTGCGCCCTTCCCGCACCTGGCCGCACCCTGGGCCCCGCTGGCCGCGGGGGCGTCCCGCGCGCTCAGGCCCCGGGTGGGGGGGCTCGAGAGCCTGCTCTGAGCCGGCGGCGCCGGGCCGGGCGGGCCTGGGGCGGGAGGAAGGAATTGGAGTTTCCTCTTTTTCTGAATGAAGCCGAGGAATCTGCCCGGGATTCCGCCTTGGGGCCACAAAGGAAGCCGGGGCCGCGAGTCTGCCGCCCCCCACCAGCATTCCTGCGGCCCGGGCCGGGCCGGGGCGCGGCGTCCGCCCTTTGAACGCTGGCGGGAGACGGAGCGAGGGTCGCCCGGCTGCAGATTAGGGGAGGGAGGAAGGCCGGCGGGACCCCTCTCCTCCCCCGAGGGTTGGCGGCCGGCGAAGAGAGGTGGGGAGCGCCCAGGAGAGGCACACAGATAGACGCCCCACCCCGGGGAGACGGGAGGAAGCCCGCCGCCTGGAGAAGCCTTGTGCACAATAAAGGAAAGGCTGGGTGGTTAAAACCGCCATTTTCGTTTCGAACAAATTCTAATTCAGAGAGAACGAATGGGGTGGGGATGAGAGAAAACAGGAGAAAAGACGGGGCGTGTGGAAGAGAGACCCTCGGGCAGTTTGCGAGGCGGGGAAGAAGGGGAGAGGGGGGGCGGAGAGGCCGCGCCGAGGAGGCCCGAGCAGGCTCCCCGCGGCTTCATCGATCGCCTACAAATTGCTTCTGGAGGCCCCGGGGACTCCCATTAGGTCTGTCCACCTTAGAGACAGACGTTTGATCTCAGTTGACAGGGTGGAGGGCGGCATTAAATGGAATAAGTGAGTCATCGCCTTCTGAGACCGCCTCGGAGGAGGCCGGTGGGCCCGGCGGGAGCCCGGCCGGGCGCGGGGCTGGGGCGCGGGGCCTGCGGCCGGGAGGGCTCCGCAGAGGGAAGGAGAAGGGAGGTCTGTCTGCTGGCCCGGGCTGGGCGCTCGCATTCTTGCGGGGAGGTGAGGCCCCTCGGGCTGGGGATGGCGCCCGGCTCCCTCGGGGGACGGAGAGGCGACCTGCTCGCCTACCACTGGGCGCTGCTTCGCCCAGCATTTGGACCCGGCGGACTTGCCCACTGCTCCGCGGGATTCCCGGGCTCCGTCCACGTGGGGGCTTTTCACTCTCTATCAGAGTCGGGACCCTCGAGAGAAGGGCCAAAGGGGCGCGGGCCGAGCTGGGGTGCGCGACGCCGAGGAGCGCGCGGCCGAGCCCTCCCGGGAGCCGGGTCGGTGCCTCGGCGGTAACGGCTTGTTCCCGGTGCAGGCGGCAGACTGCGGAGGAGCGCGAGGCCGAGAGGCAGCAGGCGAACCGCATCCTCCTGCAGCTGCAGCAGGAGGCCTTCCAGAAGAGCCTGGCGCAGCCGCTGCCGGCCGACCCCCTGTGCGTGCACAACTCTTCGCTCTTCGCCCTGCAGAACCTGCAGCCGTGGTCTGACGACTCCACAAAGATCACTAGTGTCACGTCGGTGGCCTCGGCCTGCGAGTGAGCCTGCCCGCGCCCCCCTCGGGGACCCAGGCCGATGGACCCGAGAGCCAGGACTCTCCTGCAGCCCCCACCCCGGACTGCGCGGGAGGGGAACGCGCGCCCCCTGCACCGGCCCCCACGCTCCTGCCGGCAGTGTTCTGTCTTTGGTGGAAAAGAAAAGAGCGCTGGGAACAGGGACGCACAGCCCTTCCCCAGACGCCTGCCAGATCCCAGGCCCACTGGAACTGTTTAGAGTCCTCTTAGTTTTCTTCTACTCCATTTTATTCTGATTTTAGCAAGGGATCCAGAGAAAGAGAGAGCGAGGCAGAGGAGGAGGTGGAGTTTCTGGGAATCTCCAGGGCACACAAACCCCTCTCTGCCCCACTCCTCACCACACACACGGACACTCAGAGGTGATGCCTCAGCCCTCCGCATCACCCCAGAGCCACCCATGGGACCTATGGCAGAGTCATGCACACACAGGGTCACAGCCTTCACACTGCGAGCCATCTCTATTGGGCATATGCCAAGGGTGACCCAGACTCATCCTCAATAGCATGGCCTCCCCCCATACACACAAATACCAAGCCGTGGCCCCCTGGTGACACACTGCCCCCCACAGCTCCACTTGGCCCCAGGGCCCCGCACCTCCCAGCCGCACCCAGGTACGCACAGACAGGTTTTCACACAAATTCAGCCCATTTCTCCAGATCCTGTTTGTAGGGGGCGGGTTAAGTTATGCACTTAATAAGGTGTTTTCTGTGTAACCATTTTATAAAGTGCTTGTGTAATTTATGTGAAAAAACAATAAAACCCTCCGGATCCGGAGTCAGGGCTACCTGCTCCTTGCCGAGTCCAGCATCTTGCAGGCATTTTGGGTTTGGTGGGTGAGCTGGGGCTCCAGGGGTGGCGGCTGCTACTTAGGCTTGAGGGATATATGGTTAGGCAGGGCCTTCCGGCTCTGGAAAGAGAAAAGGGGGACAGATGGAGAGAAGGCAGAGCTGAGAAGGAGCAGTTCTCTTGGGATTGCTAGTGTTTGAAAGGCTGTGGGTGTCTTTGGGTGTGTGTTTGTGTGTGTGTGTGTGTGTGTGTGTGTGTGTGTGTTAGTATGGGCAATTCGAATGTTGCTGATAGCGAATGATAATTTTTAAGTTTGTATTTGTGTATGCAATTCTTGCATGTAGATGCTTGTTTCTGCTTAAGTTGCAAATCGAAACTATCATTGTACACACAGGTTTGCAGCTGGAGATCCTCTTTTTATGTAATTGTGTGATCGTCCATTCTTGTGATTGTGTATGGATCATGTTAATGTTTGTGAGAATATATATTAGTTTCCCTTGGTGAATCTGTTTTTGGGTTAAGTGTGTGAATGTTCGTGACTATGTGTTACCTTTCATTGTATGAGTGCGTGTATGAGATTTAATCATGTGCAAGTGATATGTTTTAACTGTACAGTGTGTACTTGTGTGCCTCAGTATGTAATTGGGGAGCGAATGTTGTGAGTGTGTGAATCACTGTGGGTGAGTGTGTGTGGTTGTAATTGTGCAGTGGTGCCTGTGATGGCGGAAATCTATGGTGTATGAGCAGATACGTTGTGGGGGAACCAGCGTCTAGTGAAGTTCTGGGCCCTTCCCAGCTGACCGTAGAGACTGGGTCACACCAAATCAGGAATTAGTCAGGATTCCCTCAGGTGTGCTACGTGGGACAAGTAGGCTCCCAGCACTAGCCTGGTCTTTAGGAATCTAAAGACATGGCTTCCCAAGGACCTCCAGGGAGCCCCAGGCCCCTCAGATGAGAACGGCAGTCCCAGTACACACACCCAAAACAACTAGTCCCTGACCTACTCAACCTGTCATGGACAAACAATTGACACGGCCCTGCTTTTCTGGAAGAAGGTGAGTGGTGATTGTCTGGGGAACTCACTACCTGAGGACTAGTTGCAGTGAGAGGGTGGAAGTTTTTTGGGGGGTAGGGGTAGGAGGGGGACAGAATTTTGCACCTTGGGGGAAGAGGTTAGTGGGGTATAGGGCAGGCACAGGCCCACAGAGCTGTGTGTACTGGGGCGGGGGGGGGCACCACCACAAACCATCAGAGCCACTGTCCTCCATCCTTGCCCCAGCAACCAAGGAGGTTTGTGATATAGGGACAAAGGGCACCGCAACCTGCCACCCAAGGAAGCCCAAGGGAAAACCGGGCTGCCTGGACATAGGTTTGCTTATCCACCACTGGTCCTTGGACTCCCTTGGAGCTCAGCAAAAGATGGTTCTGGGTCAGAAGGGTTTGAAGGGCTATCCTGCACACCGGTGGTAAAGATGCCACTGGCAAGCTGTGACTTAGATGCAGGGAGAAGGTCTGGCAGAAGTACCAGGTTCTCAGTGGGTCTGCTGAATTCACCCACTGCAGCTCACAGAGCTAAGTTGAACAAAATCCAGAGATGGCTTTCCCAAGTCCCAGAATACTTTCTCCCTGGAAACGTCTGGTTGTACCCTTCATTCCCACATCGCCCGGAAACACCAATCCTGCGCCTTCTGGTGAGGTGCGTTTCTCTCCTCTCCTCCCTTGCCTTCTTTTAGACTTAGGATCCGGATCAGTGATTCTCACTTGCACCCTCCCAGAGCCCCTAGGCCCCAGGGAAGGCCAGGACCCCCAGTTCCCGAGACCCTCAAAGGCCGCCTTGTTCAGAGGACTCCCGGGTATTTTCTGACTATAGACTGTTCTGCCAAGGAGCGGGGATAGAGGTGCAGAGTGGCTGCCAGCCCAAACACAACACCTCCGAACTGGCTCCAGAGAGCTGGTGGCTCGCTGCCGCTCTCACCCTTTCCTGCATTGCGGAGCAAACAAAGTTGCCCCCTCCCTCCCTACTTCGCTCGCTGCCCACAGCCTAATGCTCACAACCAGCCGGCAGCCCGGAGCCCTCAGCCCCGCAGATCTGCCCCAGTCTCCTGAAGAAGCGGGCATTTCTCACGATTCATCCCCAGCGCTGGGAGGCAGGAGCCCAAGGCAGGCAGCCACAGGGCTACCAAACGCCGCCTGCTGCCGGCGGCCCCGGGTGGCGCTCTCTCTCGGGGACACCTCCAAAATTCCCAGATCCTTGGTAAGGCTCCCAAAAGGTGCCAGACTCCTGGGGACATTGGGATCCTTGGCCCTAAGGGACCGCGCAGGACTGCTCACTCTCCACCGGGAATTCGTTGGGACCGAATCTCTATGAATCCCGGGTCCACCGAGCGCTGAGGCGAGGGAGAAAGGCCGGCAGCTGGCTGGGTCTGCTGAGGCAGCTGCTCCAGACGCTTCCCGGGTGGGGCGGAGGCCAGAACCAATCTGCCAGAGCCAGAGTCCAGGCCAACTGCTCCAAGCAGAAAACTGCAAACTCCTGGCCTTTCACCGCTCCTGCTGGAAATGACTGGTCTTTGGTAAAAATAATAAAAAAAATACAAAAGGAATAAAGCATCTGACAACTGTGCTGGGGGGAGAAAACAAGAATTAACAAACCTGTCTGGGCAGAGAGGCCTGCTTCCTTCCTTGGCTTCAGTGGGCCAGCTCCCAGGCGAACCCTGAGCAGCTGCTCAGACCCTGTGCTGCCAGCCGGGCTGGGCTGCAGGAACCCAGGACAGGTTGGAGTCCTGCCCTGTGAAGTGGGTGGCACTCAGATAATCCAGTGTAACCTGTTAACTCTAGCAGAGCTTTCTCACCAGATCTGTGCATGGGGGCTGCACACGCACCTCCTGGGCCCTGGCTTAGCCCCCACCCCGTGAGGTGGCAGGTAGGCCTTGCTGTGGGTCCCGGATTTAGATGGGTGTCTTGATAGTGGTGCCAGTGACCTGCAGGTGGGCAAGGCAGGTCACAGACTCATTGGACACCTCCTCTGGGCTGCACAGAGCTGGAACAGCTGGGGTTCTGCAGCTGCAGCCCTGTTCCGGACAGCTGGGAGGCTGTGGCCCCGGGGCCGCCCTGGGGGCCCCTCAGCTGCAGAAGGAGACCTTCTCTCCAGCTTGACTCCTCCTGCTCCCCTCACAGCCACTTCTTGCACCCACACAGATCCCCCCCCTCAGTCCTGCTTCCTCCCAAGGATTCTTGGGAGCCTCTGCCTGCTTAGATGCACCCACAAGCTGGGCTTCCAGTCTTACAGGTAGGCAAATTGCAGGAGCTTCCACCATATTCCCAGCTGGGCTTAAAATGTCCCTGGAGGGGGGGGATGTTCAGCCCCTGCCTTGGTCAGTCCAGGGAAGCCTTTAAGTATTACCCACCTGCACCTTCCTCCAGATTTTTCCTCCTGGGGAATCCAATAAGGGCTGACTGAGGGAGGGCAGGAGCCAGGTCAGGTTTTCCAAGGAGCTCAGAGCAGACAGGGAAGAGAGGGTTTACTGAGGTTGGGGGTGGGTGGAGAATGGTGTGCTAGGTGAGCACAGGAGTGTGGGCTCCCCTGTTGTGCTGAGGGCAGGTACACACAACCTGCATTGCTGTGTACAACCTTTCATACCCTCTCCAACCATGCAACATTCAGGGTGCCCAGTGGTACACAGGGGAGCTACAGGTGAGCAATGCCAGGCACACACACATGCACACGTGGACACACGCACGCACACACACACACACACACACACACACACTGTTGGCGCTTGCGGTTACTCTCACAAGCTCACGCCTGTCACTGCCTGTCACTGCTGGGACAGTTCCTGTTGGCGGTTACCCCACGAGCGCCCCTCCTTCTCTTCTGCCTCCCTCCTCTCCAGCCTGGGACAAAGGAGGGTCTAACTCCATTCCTGGAGAGCCTGGGGCTGGGAAGTTCCTCCATTAAGCTGCAGCTTCCAGTCCTGCAGCTCCCTGCAGGAACCGACCCCCAGTGCATGTGGCCGGGTTTGAGGACATCACCCACCCTGGATTTTTTTTTTTTTTTAGGTCCCAGAGATAGAATCCAGGGGCATTCTACCTCTGAGCTACACCCCACCCCTATTTTTTATTTTTATTTTTTATTCTTGAACAGGGTCTCATTAAGTTGAGGAGGGCCTCACTAAGTTGCGGCTGGCCGGGAACCTGCGATCTCCTGTCTTAGACTCCCAAGTACTGGGATTCCAGGCGTGCTCCGCCACGCCTGGCTCACCCTGGATACTGAGCGAGGATCCCAGAAAGGCCCCAAAGGTCAGGCGGGCGCCGCCACCTCCGCGAAGCCTGAGGTAACCCTTCCGTGAGAAGTTTGGGAGAGGCGTGGGGGAAGGTGGGGTGCCCCCGCCCAGGAGGCTTGGCCGGGAGCTGCCCCGCCCCTCGCACTTTCCGTCCTGTGGCTCAGATGTGGTCTCACAGTTCTTCCGTGGTTGCGGGAGGAGCTGCTGGACCCAGAGGCTGGAGGCGGCGCGGGCGGCTCAGCAGCCATCCGGAGGTAGGAGCCGGACGTGGCCACCGCGCAGAAAACCTGGACAAGTGAGTTCCGGGCGCCCTCTAGGGGCCTCGCGGAGAGCGGCGTCGGCCGGCCGGCACCCCTGCGGGAGGCAAAATAATGAGGGAAGCCTACCGGTAGGCACACTCCGAGCGCGTGCTGTGCGCCCGGCGCCGCGCTAGGCTTCAGAAGCACCTATTTATTCTTAGCCAGCACACAATGAGATCGGTGACATTTGTATCCCGACTTCACAGGCAAGGAAAATCGAAGCTCCGAGATGTTATGCAACAAGCAGCTGGCGAATGGCGGTGCCAGAGTCCCCACTCAGCGGTCTAACCCTAAAGCCGAGGTCTTCGGGAGGGATGGCCAGGTGCAGGGTGCCATGGATTTGGGGAGGGTTGCAGAGGAGACTCCCCCTCAGGACTTGGCTTGTGGAGGGAGCCCTCAGGCCAGCAGCGTTAGGGTTCGCTCTAGAGACAGGGGAACTCGCCTTCAGTTTACCATCTTCGTAGTGTGCTGGACGCCCCCTCCCCCACGCTTTTCTGGCGTCCAGCGCCCGCTCTGCCAGGCCTGTGAGGCCACCTCCAGCTCCCCCACCTACGCAGCTCTCCCTCTGGGCCTTCCCAGCCAGGCTTGCTTCCTTCCAAGAGTCCCTGGAATGGAAAGTGGTTCTACTCCCTTCTACCCTCTCCCTTCCCTGCTCTGGGTCAGCTGGGATGGGAAAGTCAACTAGCCAAAAGAAAAAAATAAAAGTGAGTTGAGTGTGGTGATGCCGGGACTGGAGGATCACAGTTCCGAGGGCAGCCTCAGCAAGCAGTGAGACTCTCATCAACCTAGCGAGACCTTGTTCCAAGCTAAAAAAAAAAAAAAAAAAAAAGGGCTGGGGATGTAGCTTGGAAGTCGAATGCCTTTGGGTTCAATCCCCTGTACCAAAAAGAATAACAAATAAATAGAAATGAAGGAATCACGTTTTATTAGACAAAAGAATGGAGAAACCAAAAGGGAAATCCTTCTCCCCTTTTCCATCTGCTCAGCGCAAAACCTGTAAAGGGGGAGGAGTGTTTTGATTTGCAGGTGGCCAGAGTGGCTGGGGTGGGCGGGAGGGAGAGGCTTGAAGGCCAGGGAGCGGGGTGAAGGGTTTGATGGCACTTGGTGGAGAAGGTGGGGTGGGAGGTGTCCCTGGGAAACTCTTTTACATCCTTTTGCATCCGGTGAAAGGTGTATTCATTTACTCACAAGGTGGCCCTGCCAGTGTCTTAAACACATTCAGGAATAGCCAGGGATCTTGTTAAAATACAGATTCGTGTGCATGAGGCTCTGCGTGCAGAACACGCTTCCCCATGTTGCTGCTGCCAGCATCCAGGCCAGGGGCTGGTACCCGTCTGAGTTCTAGTCCTGGGTCTTAAATTAGCCTACCAAATATAGCCTGCAGTACTGTCTGTTTGCCTTGGTCCCTCTCCTTCCTCAATTTTATTTTATTTTAATTTTTTTATTGGTGCATTGTAGCCATACATCTTAATGGGGTACAAGATGGTAGAGGCATCAAGCATGCATCATTCATTTGGTGAGTGTACATGCACCCCCATTCCCTTCCCCTCCCTCCTCCTTATGTATGGCTTAGTGATTGACTTTGATTCAGTTTTATTTAAAGAAATGAAAAGTAAGGACACAATTGATATCCGTTCTGGTAGGATGTTTCTTCTGATAGGATGTTTCATTTATTTATTTTTGCAATACTAAGATTCAAACCCAGGGCCTGACACATGCTAGGCAAAATCTCTACCACTGAGCTACACCCCAGCCCCTTATAGGATGTTTTTGTTGTTGCTGTTGTTTTGTTTTATGGTATTGGGAATTGAACCCAGGGGCATTCTACCCCTGAGCTACATCCCCAGCCTGGTTTTAGATTTATATTTTGAAACAGGTCTCACTAAGTTGTGGAGGGGCTAAGTTGCTAAAGGTGTCCTCGAACCTGTGATCCTCCTGTCTCAGCCTCCCAAGCACTGGGATTACACGCCATGTCACCACACCTCGATTCTAGGATGTCTTAAAAGGTGCTCTTCAGCGTATCATGGGCCTCATCATTCCCTGTTGGCAGTTTATGTGCTGCTGCTTTCTCTGTGGCCTGCATAACCCCTCTGACTTGGGCTCTCTTTCCTTCCGCACCTGCCCTCTTTCCAAAGCCCTCTTATGCTCCCAGGCAGCTGTTTAAGTGTTTTTGGATATTGGCATACATGTTGGGCTTGGTTTCTCTGCTGTCTGACCTCAGGCAAGTTAATTAAGTTTTAGAAGCTTGCAATTTCCTTTAGAATATTATAGGGCCAATCCTCCTCTGGATTACCCAGGGGATTAGGGAGATGACTTGGGTAAAAGTGTCTGGCTCTTCCAGGTGCTCCAAGGTGGTGCAGAATGCCCCAGGGTGGCAGACTTGGTTGTCCCACACTTGGGGCTGGGGGAGTGGGTGAGGTGGCTCCCATAAGCTTGAGGAGCTCCACCCTCTCCACTATTTCCAGACCCTTTAGGAGTGGAAGCCCAGGGGTTGCTTTCCTGGCCAGCAACTTTGCTCCACAGTGCTTCAAAATTGGGCTATGGAAGATCAGGGGCCCTGCATCGAGTCCCTCCCTGGAGCAGAGTGCAGATTAGGGGGTCACCTTAGTCACCAGTGACCGCCTGCTCATGGGGCAGGTAGGTGTGGTGGCAGCTGGTACAGACCCGGAGGCAATGCATGGAGACCTAAGCTAAGGGGCCGTGCTGAAGAGCCACCCAGCCCTGAGGGCTCCTGTGCTGGCAGGGGTGGCCCCGCCCCCCTTCATGTGTGCACCGGCACACCTGAAGCTCTTTCTCCTGTGCAACACTGTCTACACATTTATGCCCTCATCCCCTCTAAGAACCCTTGGTTAGGCTGGGGTTGGAGCTTAGTGGTAGAGCGTTTGCTTAGCATGCACTGGGTTCAATCCCCAGCACCACCAAAAAAAAAAAAAAAAAAATTCTTGGTTATAAACTCCATATGTGGGCAAGAGCTAAGGACCCACTTTCACCCACATTTACCTCCACTCCAGGGAAAAATGAGACCTCATGCATTTGCTCACCTGTTCCCAGGTGGCCTGGCTGCACAGAAACTCTGGAGGCCAGACTTGTAGATTACTAGGAAAATGCTTCAGGGCCTCCTCTCCACCTTCTTGCCTTTCCCTGGCTATCAAGATAAACCAACTCCGGAACATGGTCATGCTCGCTCCCAGCCTGGCCATCCCCTCGTACTCATGTTGTGACTAATTGGCTTGTGCCCCCCAGCCCATGGGCTTTAACTTCTCTGCTTGCTTTCCTGCTTTGGGTCAAAGTTGCTTTCCTCCTGGTCAGCACAAGGCTAGAGAGATTACTGCCCTGGGATGAATTCTGCAAGGGCTGTGGCAGGACAACCAGGAGGGGAAGGAAAGTTAGTGTTGTGTCCCACGGTGTCCAGTGCCTGTAGCATGCCAGCTGCCCAGGCCCTAAGTAGGAGTAGCCTCTCTCCTAGCAGGAAGAGAGTGGGAGTGGGTGAGGGATGAGTTGGTGAAGAAGCAAATGCTCCAAGGGCCTTTAGAATAATAAAGCAGATCCCCCACTTAGAGGCCAGCGTGGTGGTGGCACACACTTGTAATCCCAGTACCTGGGAGGCTGAGACATGAGGACCACAAGCTATCGGCCAGACTTAGCAACTTAGTGAGACCCTGTTTAAAAATAAAAGAATAAAACAAGCTGGGTTTGGTGTCTCAAGCCTGTAATCCCAGTACTTGGAAGTCTTAGGAGGATCACAGGTTTGAGGACAGCTTCAGCAAGTAGTGAGACTCTCATCAACCTAGTGAGATCCTGTTTCAAATTAAAAAAAAAAAAAAGGCTTGAGTTGTAGCTCAGAGGTAGAATGCCCCTCGGTTCAATCCCCAGTACCAAAAATAAAAAAAATAAAAAAAATAAAAATGAAACAGGGCTGAGGGTGTGTAGCTAGAGGTAGAATGCCCCTGAACACACACACACACACACTCTCTCTCTCTCTCTCTCTCTCTCTCTCTCTCTCTCTCTCTCTCTCTCTCTCACACACACACACACACACACACACACACACACACACCACCATTTGGGGGGGGGTAATTCTAAGTCTTCCCAGGGGTGGGTTCTACTGCCCCTCCAGCATCCAGCTTTCTCTCTTGTCCCAGGACGTTGCAGCCTGGCAGGCCTGGAGCCTGGCAAAGGGGTCCCAGGGCCTTAAGGAGCTCCTGCTCCCTGTGGCCTGTCACTGTCCAGGGGGAGATATGGAAGGGTGGTCAGGGAATGATCCAGAAGCACCCCATCACAGAGGCTGGGGGTGGGGAGGCAGATATCAGAGAGGCAACCCAATACCAAGTTGCAATTAGCCAGAAATTAGAAAATTAGAAAATCAGAAAAGGGCGAGAGGCTCTCGTTTTGAAGCCCGCTCCTCTCCAAAAGATCCAGGGTACAGCCTCAGCTACTTGGTGAGATCCTGTTTCAAACTAAAGAATAATAATAATAAAAAAATAGGGCATGGGGTGTAGCTCGGGGAGGTCGAATGCCCCTGGGTTCCATCCCAAATCCAGAAGAAAAAAAAATCCAGGGGCGGAATAGAAGGCAAATTTTGCGCCTTTCCCTTAAATCTATTTCTCTGAGCCGGTTTAGGGGCAGTGCCGCCAGGAAGAAAACGCAGCGGGCTGGCACCTGTTGGACCTCACCTGTCCCCGAACTCAAATTTCCTCCCAGCTGGGACCAGGACACCACACCTGAACACGATCGCCACAGCTGCTGGGAAATTCGGCCAAATCTACCTGGAGCTCGAGACTGCGAGGAAATCTGGCCGTCTGCACCTGGGCTGCGGAGGTCCGGCTCGGCAGGCAGTCCCGCCTGGCCTGGGCTGCTCAGGTCTCAGCGGGGTCCGCCCTCTGTGAACTTCATCCCTTCCCAGGCGCCGAGGCCGCGGTCGAGGCAGCCGGGGGCGCCCGGGCCTCGCGGCTTCAGCTGGAGCAGGAGAGTGCGCGGGACACTAGGTTTTCCTGCCGGCTCTTGGACTCTCCCTGCCTGGAGAGACTGTGGGGGACGCGCCGTGTGGGGCAGCCTGGGGCTCCGAGGCGCGCTCAGGGTGCCAGGCCCTTCTGGGCACAACTTGGGCTCGCTCACGGGGTGGCAGCAGGGACTCCGCGCGCACCGCGCCGCGCCGGGATCCCAACCCACCCACGAGCCCCGCAACAGAAAGGTACCGCTTGGAACCCATGGGCGGACCGGGTCCCTGGGGTCAGGATTCACCTTGGCTCCGGGACAGACTCGCACTTTTCCGGGCCCTCGAGTGCAAAGCAGCACCCAGCCTCTTCCCTAGCCTAGCCGAAGCCTGGGCCCCGCGGGGCTCCGGGAGAACCTGGGGAGGGCGCCACCCTGCAGAGGCGACGCCTGCGCAATCGCCGGCTTCACCGCCACCCCTCACTGCGCTCTCCCTCACTTGACCAGGGCACCGCTGCCCGAGCTGAGTGCAGAAAAGGGACCTGCAGGCCACAGTTTCCTTAGGCGAGATGTGGAGTTGGTGCACGGCTCCGATTTGAACTTGGGGCCATTTGCATCGACGCACATCGACCAAGCTGTTGAGTGCCTGGAGGAGGAGACTACTGAGATCCCGGTAAATTCTCTTGTCCCTGTGATTATGAAACATCTTTCAGCTGGGCGTGGTGGCACACCTCTGTAACCCCAGTACTTAGAAGACTGGGACAGGAGCACCGCAGGTTCATAGCCAGACTTAGGCTCTCATCAACTTAAGGAGATCCTGTTTGCAAACAAAAAATAAAATAGAGATGGGGTGTAGCCCAGAGGTAGATTGCTCCTCATTCAATCCCCAGCACCACACTCACAAAAAATATCTTTCAAGTTGTAGACTTTTGTGTGATTGTTTTCATACAACAAGTATTCTAATACTCAAAGTCCATCCCCAAAGATTCTTCTTTATACATTTTTCCTGTGCTTCCTTACTGCAGACCCCTAGTCTGTGGTGAACAGTCTCCTAAACTCCCCCCCCTTTTTTTTTTTGGTGGTGGTGGTGGTGGTACTGGGGATTGAACCCAGGGATATTCTGCCACTGAGCTACAGCTCTATCTCTATTTATTGGTAGTTGGGATTGGATGAAAGGACACTTTACTACTATTCCCAGCCCTATAAATTTTTTATTTTGAGCTAGGGTCTTGCCCAGGCTGCCCTCAAACTTCTGATCCTCCTGCCTCTCGCTCCTGAGTCTCCTAAGCACTTTTTAATGATTCTATCATTGCCTTGGCCAATTTAAAATTTTTTTGTTTTGTTTGAGAATAAACATCTTTCTAGTGACATAATGGCTAGGTGGTCACGTGACACAGGATGAATCTCCAATGCTATTGTCCTTACAATGTTTTGGGAATTTTTTTGGGGGGAGGAGTAGATTGGAATTAAACCCAGAGACACACACATGCTAGGCAAGTGCTCTGCTACTGAGGTACACTCCTAGCTCACTTATTTATTTATTTATTTATTTATTTATTTATTTATTTTCTTTGCAATGCTTGGGATTGCTACACTTCCAACCCTAATACATATATATGTATATATGTGTATATATGTGTGTATATATATATATATATATTTAATTTTGAAACATGATCTCACTAAGTTCCAGAGGGCCTAAGTTACTGAGACTGACCATGAACCTGTGATCTTCCTGTCTCAGCCCCCAAGTACTGGGATTATAAATATATACCACCACACCCAGATTCCCTAGCTCTTTTTTTTTTTAATTCTATTTTTGAGACTGAGTCTCATTAAAATGCTTGGGCTAGCCTCAAACTCTTGGTCTTCTGGCCTCAGCCTTGTAAGTAGCTGGGATTACAGGTGTAGACCACCATGACTGGCTTCTTTACAAATCTTCAAATCCCTTTCAGACTATATTTTTCTGATATTATAACTTTAGATCAGGCTGAACTTAATGACTCAAGAACATTTATCACTGGACGTTGTGGTGCACGCTTGTAATCTCAGCCCTTAGGAGGCTGAGACAAGAGGATCACACAGGTTCGAAGCCAGCCTCAGCTACTTAGTGAGGCTCTCAGCAACTTAGTGAGACCCTGTTTCCAAATAAAATATAAAATAGGTCTGAGAGTATAGCCCGGAGGTAGAAAGCCTCTGGGTTCCACCCCTAGTACCACCAAAAAAAAAAAAAAAAAAAGGAACATTTATCAAAAATTAGAAGATTGAGACAGTTTTTTGTTTTGCTATGCTGGGGATTGAACCCAGGGACATATGCTAGGCAAACAGTCTGTCACTGAGCTACATCCCCAGCTCCAAGGTTGCCCATCTGCCAGTTTTCTGTTCTTTCAAGTAGAAACACCCTACCTGTCAGTGGGGAGCACAACCTCAGAATATTTACGAAGTGTTCCTGCATATTAAATTCAACCCAAACTAAAATTTATCACCATTTCCTTACTGGGGCACTCTCCTGTTCCCCATATTTCAATTGTATGAAATTATTTTGGTATGGTAGCCTTTTTCTCCTGGGTTTGGTCTTTCAATCAGCATGATGGGATTCCATGTATCTGGAGAAAAATGTTGGGCTGGAGGGCAAAGCTTGAGGATAAATGGCATCCTCTTGCAAGGCAGTTTCAGAAAAAGTCACAGCATCATCAGACAAGAGAGGAGTATTGTTAGGCAAGGGAGGATGTTTTATCTTGTAAAGGGGACTCAACGAGGCTCAGTAGGAGCTGGGGAGTCAGTGCATCTGAATATTCTAAATATTCCTTTCATATTCCTATCCCAATTTTGGAGAATCTGCTTTTTTCTAATCAAAAATGTCCTAATTTTTTTTGGGGGGGTGGAACTGAACCCAGGGGACATTCTATCTTTGAACTACACCCCAGCCCTATTTTTTATTCTTTTATTGTTTATTTATTTATTTTTTGGTGGTACTGGGGATGGAACCCTTCTACCTCCCGGCTACACTCCCAGACCTATTTTTTTATATTTATTTGGAGACAGGGTCTCTTAAACCAGAGAGGCTGGCTTCGAACCTGCGTGATCCTCCTGTCTCCGCCTCCCAAGCAAGGGGATTACAAGTGTGCGCCATCGCACCCGGCTTATTCTTTATTTTGACACAGGGCCTCATCACTAAGTAGCTGAGGCTATCTGCGAACCGCGATCCTCTTGTCTCAGCTTCCCAAATGCTGGGATTACAAGTATGCACCACCACATCCGGGTTTTTTCCTTTATTTTAAAGCAGTCTCACTAAGTTGTAGAGGGTCTCACTAAGTAGTTGAGGCTGGCCACAAACTGGTCTCCAGGTGATGTGTGTGTGTGTTGCTAAGGATTACACTAAGTTGCTGAGTCTGGCCTTGAGCCTGCAAGCCTCTTGTCTCAGCCTCCCAATGATTACAAGCATGTGCCACCACACCTGGCTTCAGTGTCCTAATTTGATGGGACTATGATTTGTCTAACATAGTTCAAGAACCATTAGGTTCAAATTTTGTGATTGGCTCTTGTTTATGCCAGCCCAGATGCTTCAATACATAAGATATATTTTCAGCAATGGAAGAAGCCCATGGGTTTTATTAGTTACTTTGAGTCTGCTACCACATTTCTGTAAACTGACTTAAAGGTTTAGAAGCAGGTACCCCTTTCCGGATGGTCTCCCACAGCCTGGCCCTCAGTGTGCGCTTCATTCTAGGTGAGCATGGATGATCATTTAATTAAATGGTTTGCATCATATATCATAGGCTACTACATGCCCATGGATTGAGGAATTCATGAATCCTAGTAGACTGATAGCCCCATCTAAGCTAAATAACTGATCCTAATTTCCCTCAGTTCTCTGCTAATAATTCACCTGCCATCATTTGTCTGGTACAATTTGTACACCATTTAGGATTCTTGGCAGCAAGCACACAAATTAACTTTGGCTACCCTAAAGATAAAAGAGTAAAGGGAATTTTTTTTGGAAAGACATGGGGTAACTCAGAATCCACATAAATGCCAAAGAACCAGTGTGCAGAGCAAGGAGCCAGAGAGCGGATGGAGCCAAGGTTAAGGCCCGAGAATATTCTGGCTAAGAGTCACGACTGGGTGTCTGCCAGGGAGTGTGCTGTGCCCCCGCCCCACCTCCCCCCCGCAGTGAATGGTTGTTTCAGCTGCTCCTGGTCCTTGAGTGGTCCTGGGTAGGAGCGATGATTGGCTAGATTGGGTCATGGGTCCACAGGCTGCTGATGGTGGGAGAGGGTTCTTTGCTTTTATAATGGAAGGTGAGATTCTCTCTCCCTCCAAGATACACACAAAGAGGGGTTCCGCTCAGATAGGAAGGGTGTTCAGCTAGGGTGTGCACCCACACAGCTGCTCATAGCAGTAAGGAACTGCCTGCCTTCCCCATATAGCACAGAAGCCCTCACCAACCATGGCCTCCCCTTCTTCCGATCCGTGCCCACAAGTCCAGGCCTGGAGCCACATCACCACCTCGTGCCAGCTCTCTTGGCCAGGCCACAGGGCTCTGCTGGGGAGACTCGCCCAGCTGCAGTACATTTCATTTCAGTTCATGGGGTCGAGGCTTCGTTGAATCTCACCCAGTCTAGAAACCCTTTTATGTCAAGTGTCTTTGTCTCTTTCTGTCTCTGTCTGTCTGTCTGTCTGTCCCTCTACACACACACACATACTCACATACACAGAATTGAAGCCAGGGGTGTTCTACCTTCAAGCTACGCCCCTACCCCTATTTTACTATTTATTTATTTTGGTACTGGAGGATGTACCCAGAAGCATTCTAACTCTGGGCTATACTCCCAGTTCTATTTTATTTTTTATTTTGAAACAGGGAAAAATAAGTTGCTGAGGGACCTCGCTAAGTTGCTGAGGCTGGCCTAAAACCTGTGATCCTCCTGTCTCAGCCTCCCAAGTGTTGATATTGCAGGTGTCTGCCACCATGCTCCGCTACTTTTTTGAAACAAGGTCTCACTAAATTGCAGAGGGCCTTGCTGAGTTGCTGAGGCTGGCCTCAAACCTGTGATCCTCCTGTCTCAGCCTGGCTCAAATGTCATAATACTTACCTCTAAAAACCAAGAGCCTTTTCACATGTGACAAAAATTAACAATAATTTCTCTTTTTTTGTGGTAGTAGGGATGGAATCCAGGGTGTTTTGTTTTGTTTTGTTTACCTCTGGGTTACACTCCCAGAGCACTCCAATTACAAGCGTGTGCCACTACACTCAGCAACAATTTCTTAATAGTATCTTATATGAAGCCTCCATTCCAATTGTTCCCCCATCCTGTGAAAGAAGTTTTTTTTTTCCTGCAAGGAAAAAAAAGTGATTATATCACTTCCTTCATTAAATTGGTTGTGTAAGTCAATATTCTAAAGTATGCTATCCAGGCATGGTGGCGCACTCTTGTAATCCCAGCGCTTAGGAGGCTGAGACAGGATCGCACAGGTTCGAAGCCAGCCTCAGCTACTTAGTGAGGCTCTCAGCAACTTAGTGAGACCCTGTTTCCAAATAAAGTAGAAAATAGGTCTGGGAGTATAGCCTGGAGGTAGAAAAGCCCCTGGGTTTCACAAAAAGAAAGAAAGAAAGAAAGAAAGAAAGAAAGAAAGAGAGAGAGAAAGAAAGAAAGAAAGGAAAGCAAGCTAGTGCAAGCAGTACGCAGTAGTGTAAAGTCAAAAGGGGACTTATTTTTTCTCCTCTCCCTTCTCTTCTCCCCTCTCCTTTGGTGTCTAGTCTGCCTCCCAGAAGGCCCAGTTGTTGGTTTTGTGTGTGTTCTTTTAGTAACTTTGGAGACATTCACATGCAGGCAGGTGCAGCTGCGGGTGTATCCTTGACATAGATACAGAGGGACCCGCCACACACACCCTCACGTGACTTGCTTCGTTAACTTGATGACCTATCTTGGGCATCGTTCCATGTCAGTAAAGATAAAACCTCTTCAGTGGTCCCTGTCTCCCTCTGGCACCTGGAGTTCTGTTTCTACCAAAGAGCGCGGGGCTTCTGGGGGGCTTTTCGCTCCCTTGCAAACCCTTGACTGTGTGCACGCATTTCCTCTGTGCAGAATTTCTTCTCCTCTTTAATGAGGCCAAATAATTACTCTACTCTTCCTCACTCTACTCAGAACAGGGAATGGAACCCAGGGGCGTTCTACCTCCGAGCTCCACCCCCAGCCCTATTTTATTTTTTGTTTTGAAACAAGGTCTTGCTAAGTTGCTGAGGGACCTCACTAAATTACTGAGGCTGCTTTCAAACCTGTGATCCTGTCTCAGCCTCTTAAGTACTGGAACTAGAGGTATGAGCCACCACCACACCTTGTTTATTTTTATTTTGAGACAGGAGCTTGCTCAATTGCTCAGGCCGGCCTAGACCACGCAATCCTCCTGCCTCCGCCTCCCGAGTCACTGGGATTACAGGTATGCACCATTGTGCCTGGCCCAATAATCACTTCTAATCCTCCTCTCAGGGGCCTCTTAGCCTGGGGTAGAACAGGCCTGCTTCTCACTCCCAGGAACCCTAGATTCTCCTCTCATCGTGGAGTTCAGTGGGCACTCGTTGTCTGTCTTCTCCCACTCGCCCCTGTGGACCAGGAGGCCACCGTCCAGGTCGGAGTCCCCTTGAGTACATGGTTGTCACTGGGCTCCATCTGCCACCCACTGAGATGAAGGTCATCTTGGTGCAGTCGGAGACACAGCCCTGCTCGCGTGGCTCAGTCAGCCAGATACCAGGAGACAAGTGGAGAAGATGGAAGACCAAGAGACTCTAAAGCTGCCTGGCACGGAGGGTCCTCTGAGGAGCAGAGAGCCGAGATGCTCCCTTTTGTGGGTCTTCCCGACCGAGGCCTGTTGGGTGAGGACAGACATTCTGATGAGAACAGTTGGGGATGTGGGTGGCAATGACTGCAGGCTCCCAGCCCAATGGTGGCACTTCAGGGGCACCAGAGTGGGACCCGCGGACCGCTGGCCCTTCCCGGAGAACAGGGCTATGCTTGATCAGGACAGATCAAACACCTCTGCCAGGGGCGGGAGAGAGAACTCTTCCCCCCAAGACTACCAGTCTGGGGCTGAGGAAGGCCGGTGAGCTCACGGAATTTCTGGGAAGGAAGATAGAATAGAATCCTCACCATCAGTTGGAACTGTGGTGAATACTGTGATTAGTCTGTTCAGCATTCGGCCAACCTTCTAGTGTGCATCTCTGTACTTACAGCGGCTATAAAACTAAAAACTACATTTCCCAGGAAACCTAGGGGCCAGATATGACTTTCAAATTGTACTAATATGTGTGTGTATTTGTGTATGTGTATACATACACACATACATCACCTTTGTGTGTGGCTGAAATTCAGATCTAAGTTAACTGGAAAGAGGAATGGTGCACGCTTGTGGCTTGTAATTAAGCCCTAACTAATATCCGAGTAGCTCCTAGTGAGTTCCACTTGCATTCCTGGGATGTTTGCCAGTGTCCTTTTTCTGCTGCTTTTTTTTTTTTTTTTTTTTTTTTTTTTTGGTATTGGAGATTGAACCCAGACATTCTACCTCTGAGTTATACCCTAAGCTCCTTTTAATTTGAAACAGGGCCTTCCTAAGTTGCTGAGGCCGGCCTGGAACCTGTGACCCTCCTGCCTCAGCCTCCCATGGTGGACAGGGATTACAGGCGTGCGCCACACTGAGGACAGGGAGCGCCCTGCTCTTGAAGGAGAAGCTCCGGGAAGCTTCCGACTTCAGTCGACTGGCCCGTGTTGAACTTCTAACTCTATTGCCGAGAGGTCACCTGGCCTTAGGTAAGTAAGTTGCTTGCCTTTCTGTGCCTCCGTTTCCAAATGATGGTCATAAATACAAGTACAGAATAATTATTTGGTAGAGGTTGTTATAAAAGGCTGTGTTACTTGTAGAAAAGCTCACAGCTTCTCACTACCAAGGTAGCTATAGGCTGACAGGAGTCTGGTGAGGGATTCTCTCAGGATTTGCTGGTTCTGTTCATGGTGGGGCTGGGGGATCCCCCGGCCTCCCATGTACTGAGTTGTCTTCCTCTCCCCCCTTCCGGCTTTGCCTTGTCTGGAGGAGTGTGTGTGTGTGTGTGTGTGTGTGTGTGTGTGTGTGTTGCTGGGGATTAAACCCAGGGGTGTTCTATTGCTGAACTACATGAACAACTCTTTTTTATTTAGAAAGAGGGTCTTACTAAGTTAGGGGTAACTTAACTTCCTAGCCTCCAACCCGAGAGCCTCCTGCTTTAGCTTCCCAAGTACTGAAATGACAGGGCGCACCTCTGTGCCTGGCTTGTCTGGAACATTTTGAGTAAATGTAGGACTTGAAAAACTATTTCCTGGATGCCTGCTATGCTCCAGGCTTTAGCAGTCAGTACCAAGGCTAATAAAATGAAGCTGTTGTCTACTTGTGAAGATGCTGGAAGAATTTCGTGGCTTTGGAGGGCTGCTAGGTATGGTCTAGCTAAAAACACGGGTTATATGGAAGAAGCTCCTCTTCAGGATCCCTGGCAAGACCCCTTAAGCAGATGGACAGCCGTCCATTAGAATGACCCAAATGGACCCACAACATCTGTGTGGCCACCCATGGGGCATGTCATAGCTCATCCAGAAAGGTGCACAAGACAAAGAAAACAAGAGTGGCTTCCAACATGAACCACAACCCAAAAGTTGTATGGGGCTGGGGTTGCTGGGTGTAGTGGCACACGCCTATAATCCTAGTACTTGGGAGGCTGAGACAGGAGGATTGCAGGTATGAAGACAGCCTCAGCAAGTAGTGAGACTCTCATCAACCTAGTAAGACCTTGTTTCAAAATAAAAATAAAATAGGGCTAGGAGTGTAGCTTGGAGGTAGAATGTCCCAGGGTTCTATCCCTATCACTAGTAACACACACACACACACACACACACACACACACACACACATTGTATGGAAAAGTGCTAATTTTCAGGTACCAATTTGTACCTTTAAAGGGCAATTCTAGCCAGATGTGGTGGTGCACGCTTGTAATCCCAATACTTGGGAGGCTGGAACGGGAGGATCGTGCAAGTTCTAAACCAGCCTCAGCTACTTAGTGAGGCTCTCGGCGTCATAGTGAGACCCTGTTTCCAAATAAAATATAAAATAGGTCTGGGAGTATAGCCCGGAGGTAGAAGGCCCCTGGGTTCCATCCTCAGCACCACACAAAATAAATGAATAAATAAATAAAGGGCAATTCTATGTATCAGGCTCCAGCATGAGTAAGCCAGGATAAGGATTCTCCTAAGAATCTGGGGAAGGCCAGGAGAGATGAATAAGAGCTGGTCTTAACCTCCCAAGAATTTAGTACTCCCTGGTTCTCCTTATCTACTGCTGCGTAACAAATCACTCTAAAATATAGTAGCTTAAAACAGCAAACATCTATTTCCTCACAATTTCTGGGGGTTGGGAATCTCGGGGTATTAGCTGGGCGCCTCTTCCTGTAGGCCTCTCATAGAGATGTAATCAAGGGCTGCGGGCTCGTCTCTGCTTGACTGGGGAGGGATCCACCTCCAGCTTCATTTACGTGGTTGCTGGGGGGATTCCGCTGCTGTGGGCTGTTGGGCCGAGGCCCCAGCGTCCCGCCGTCTCTCCACTGTGAGCTGGTAGCTCCCTTGGGTCCTTTGCCAGGTGGGCCTCTCGGCAGGGCACGCAGGATGGCAGCTGGCTTCCCCAGAGCTACTCTCGGGAGCCTGAGAGATAAGCAAGGTGGAGGTCACATCTTTTGTAAACTGTATCCAAAGTGATAACCCATCCCTTTGCCTTATTCTATTTGTTGGCCAGCCAGTCTCTGGGGACAGCCCAAGGGGATGTGATTCTGCCAGGGGACAGGGATCTCACAAGAAGCAGGGGTCCCTGGGGCCATCTCAGAGACCACCCACTGCACTCCTCCCTTATAAAAGCCCCATGTACCAGACTGACTGCTTTTTCTCCTCGTCTCTGCCCCCACACCCTCCCCTGTGGCTCTGGCCATACAAGCCAGGGCCTGGCTACCCTCTGTGTGTGGAGGTGCTTTGGTCTCGGAAGGTGGGGACCCGGAACACAGAAGCCCTGGCTCATGGGACAGCTAGGTGTATGTGGTGTGACTGTTGCCACTGGCTAGCAGGCTGACTGGGTATGGAGAAGAACCAGGGTCTGGGTTACAGCCTGGGGCTGTCTGCGCTGGGGCTGGTGAGATGCAAAGGCCACACCAAGCCCTAAGTCCAACTCACCATCTTTCCCAAATGAGGGAGGACTGCAGGGCTGGCTCCCCTCCATCCTGGTCCTGTCCAGCGTGGCTGCCTTGAGCCTCACTGGCCTTGGGGCTAGTTTGAGCACCATGGCCTTAGTTGCAAAGGGGGATGAGAATGTGTGTTGGGTAGGGGTGGGGTGGGAATTTACAGAGATTTATGACCATGGACAATATTGAAAGAATCCCACTAGCCAGGTGCAGTGGCACATGTCTGTGATCCTAGTATTTGGGAGGCTGAGACAGGAGAATCACTGGTTGAAAGCCAGCCTCAATAACTTACTGAGACCCCATTTTAAAATAAGAAGGACTGGGGCTATAGCTTGGAGGCAGAGTGCCCTGGGTCCAATCCCCAGGACCGCACACAAAAGGGCACAAGGGGTGGCCTCCTGGCCTGTTTGTGGACTCACCTCTTCACGTTTTGCATTTGGCCTACAGAGTCCCATTTCTCTGACTCTCTCTTCTCTTGATTTCACACCCTAAAACCAAGGGCACAAGATTCCTACCTCCAATCCGGGCCTCCGTCTGTGGTAGGAGGAGGCAGGGTTGAGGAGGACCTTTCACCTCTGCCTGTAACATTAAAATGTTAAAGGAGGGCTCCTGAGGCTTTGAGGGAAGGAGCCTGGAAGGGTACAATCGCCCCCCCACACCCTGCGGGCAGAGATCCACAAGGGCGCTCTCCCATCCGTTCCTGGCTCCAAAGGGCCTTCCAGAAACTAACCAGAGGGAGACTGACAAATAAAAAACTTAGCCCAGCGTGGTGGCGCACGCTTGTAATCCCAGCATTTGGGAGGCTGAGACTGGAGGATCATGGTTCGCAGACAGCCTCTGCTACTTAGTGAGGCCCTCTGCAACTCAGTGAGATCCTGTTTCAAAAAATAAAGAATAAAAAATAGGGCCGGGGGTATAGCTCAGAGGTCAAATGCCCCCGGGTTCCATCCCCAATACCGCAAAAACAAACAAACAAACAAACAACAACAACAACAAAACAAAAAACCTTGAGAAGGGTACACGCTGCCTGAGGAAGAGTGTGGCTGCACACTGCAGGACCCACTGGGAGCTTGGAGAAGGCCAGGCCCTGTCGCGGCTCTCCTCACCATCTCTCCCGATGCCACACTTCTCCAGCGAGGGGACCCTGTGCTGTTCACCTGTGCCCTCAGGACCTGCCTGGCTGAAGCCCAAACAAGTGAGAGGCTTGGGATCAGAAATATGTGCACCTGAGTGAAAGAACATGTGTGCAAAGTGATGTCTTTGGAGCATTATTTATACTTTCTAAAGATGGGAACAATTTAAATACCCGTCAGTGGAGGACTGGGAAATAAGGCGTGCATGTGCCGCTGCGAGAAAGAATGGCTGGTTATTTAATTATTTATTTATTTATTTTGTGGTGCGGGGTGGGGGTGGTGGAAGCCAGGGGCTTTTCTACCTCTGGGCTACACTCCCAGACCTATTTTATTCTTTCTTTCTTTCTTTCTTTCTTTCTTTATTTATTTATTTATTTTTGGTGGTACTGGGGGTGGAACCCAGAGTCTTTCTACCTCCAGGCTATACTCCCAGACCTTTTTTATATTTTATTTGGAAACAGGGTCTCACTAAGTTGCTGAGAGCCTCACTAAGTAGCTGAGGCTGGCTTTGAACCTGTGGGATCCTCCTGTCTCAGCCTCCCAAGCGCTGGGATGACAAGCGTGCGCCCAGCTGGGAATGGCTGGTTTAAATGCACTGATGTAGAACAGACCCTAAGATCTACTGTTAGGTGTGAAGAAGAGATGCAGGACGGAGTTCAGGCTAGTATGTGGGGAAATGAGCACCTGGGGGTATGTATGTCTGCATTTGTACAGACAGTCTCTAGAGGGACACCCAGGAAGTGAGAGCATTTGTTCTTCAGAGAGGGCAATGGGTGCCTAGGATTCAAAGAAGACTTACTTGTTGCTGTTTTGAACTGTTTGGATTCTTCCTTCCTTCCTTCCTTCCTTCCTTCCTTCTTCCTTCTTTTCTTTCTTTCAACTGCGGTTTGAACTGAAGGACATTCTGCTTGTGAACTACATCCCCAGCAACTAGTGGGAGCCTGTTTTAAACTAAAAAATAAAATAGGGCTGGGATGTAGCTCAGAGGTAAAACCCCCTGGGTTCACTCCCTAGTACTTCAAAACAAACAAACAAAACAAACAAGGATTTTGCTGACGCTTCCACCATTCCCAACTCTGTGAACAGATGACAGACGAGGAGAAACCTCTGCGGGAAAGCCCAAGGTCACTTACTTAAAGTCCCACACAAGCCTGGCGTGGCGGCGCACGCTTGTCATCCCAGCATTCGGGAGGCTGAGACAGGAGGATGGCGGTTCACGGACAGCCTCAGCTACTTAGTGAGGTCCTCTGCAACTCAGTGAGACCCGGTTTCAAAATAAAGAATAAGAAAATAGGGCAGAAGATGTAGCTTGGAGGTCAACTGCCCCTGGGTTCCATCCCAGACCTACAAATAAAATAAAATAAAATCCCACACAGATGGACCATGTGATTCCGAATCCCACTGATCTTGGCCTCAAGTTCAAAACACCAGTGTGGATGCCCCCTTGGGGTCCACCTGC
The DNA here is from genome assembly GCF_963383645.1 of Muscardinus avellanarius. NCBI lineage: Eukaryota > Metazoa > Chordata > Mammalia > Rodentia > Gliridae > Muscardinus > Muscardinus avellanarius. Next base: position 133,846,259 of record NC_137789.1, read on the forward strand.
TGGGTGCTGTTATCTGATGACCCCTCTTCCCTTCTTCGGCAGCCACGCCTGGGACTAAGCCTGCAGGGACCCAACACGGGACAATCATGAGATTCCTTCATTTTTTCCTCTTGTCCTATATTTTACTAGTGAGTGGATGCCAGAAATATGAAGGGATAGCATGTAATCAGCTAGGGATTTCCGAGGGAAGTGCTGCGATTTCAAGATTAATGATCTTCAGAGATATTTTCCCTCAGTTAGTGGCAGCTTGGCCGCTGCACAGCCCTGGGCTATTCACTTAGCCTGTGTCCAAGCTGCGTACGCCAGGAGCGTTCCTTCAGTCACCACTTACTCATCTGACAAACATTTATTCAGCCTGTCTCTCTGCCAGGGATGTAAAGGAGAGCGAGCTGAGAAAGTTATGGTCCATTGCTGAAGGCAGACAACTAGATGAACTAATCAGAGGAAGGTGCAAAGGTGTCAGCCGGGCAGCCTGTGGAAAAGCACAGCAGAGGCAGAGGAGCCAGTGGGGGGTCAGCAGGACTTCTGCCAGGCAGTAAGGTTTAGCTAGCACCTGGGGTGGAGGGTGGAAATTAAGCACTGGTGAAAAGTGTTCCTGCAGCTGCTGTGAAGCTGGGATGGCGGATCCGAAGGGCTCAGCGAGTTGCAAGCGCTCCTGACAGCGCACAGGAGGAATTTCCCCAGATGCGCAAGTTCAGGGATGCCGTACCCACAAATCGCCACAAGAGGGAGCTCGTGCCCTGCTAGCTGATGCTTCAGAGTTTGTGCCTGAGGATGCAAGGCGCCATTCTCCCCGCTAGGGGCTGGTCATTTACACCCTGCAAAGCTGTTACAACCCCCACACCCCAGACACCAGCAGCCCCTGAGAAGTCTAGAGTATGCCATAACAAAGCCTAAGTGGCTCCTGACGCCCTTATCCTGGTGTTTTCCCTTAAAGCCCAGGATTCTCTAAACTCCACTCCAGCTCCTTTCTTCCCACTTTGACCAGCCAAGCCTTCAGTCCCTCCCTGGAGGGAAGGAAGGGACAGTCTCTCTCAAACGTCCTTCCTCAGTTGGAAATATACTCCTGTCTTGAACCCCAGGGTCTCTGCCCTCATGCCTCTGGAGAGGATCTGATGGCCACATGGTTTGGAGTGAGACAGACCTGTTGTCCACTCCTGGCTTGGTGGTGACCTGGGGCAGGCTGTCATCCATGAAACAGAGATTAAAGAAAACCTGGCATCTTACTTAAAGAGATGGTTGAAAGACCAGTTGTACCAGGAAAAAAGGATCACTGCCACACCGCCTCTTCCTTTCTCCCTCACCCATGGAAGGTCTGTAAACACAGAGAGACTGACATCCAGGTAACTCCTGGAACAAAGGGGCCGGCTCCTGACAGATGGCTTCAAGCAGAAGAGATAAGTCTGGGCTCAGGCAGGGGCTGGCAGGAAGTCATGCGGTCCCTTCCCACCTCCTCCCCCAGGAGACTGTGGAGGCTGAGAACTGACAGGACCTGCCAGGGTCAGAAAAGGGGCAGGGGAAGGATCTCAGGGTGGGAAGCGCCGATGCCCCCCCCCATGGGGTTCTTGCTGCTGCGGGCCCCTCTGGGAGCAGGAACAAGCCCTCAGCCACCCGCGGGTGCTCAGCTCCGTGCCTCCTGGGGCCAAGAGCGACGGGGCTTCACCCCCTGGCCCTGGTTCCATCAGCACCCGTTACAGCCAACTGATGATTTAGCCACTTTTGGAAGGTGACAGGAGCCTACTCATAGGTGCCCCACACGAACTAGTTTGCTTCTCAGTGAAACGAGAGGAGGACCGGGCTGTAGGTTTTGAAACTGTGTCCCTGGGAATCGTTCAGAGACAAGGAGGCAGTGAGGAGGAGGTGACAGAGTGGACAGATGTTCAAAGGCCTTTGTCCCACCTCCCCGGAAGAGCTTCAAAAGATGGCGTGCTTGAAACAAAGAACTGTTCACATGACTGATTAGTGCAGCGTAACAATTAGCTGTAAAATTAATATCCCATTATGCAGGTCAAGAAATAGGACCAATAGAGCTGGCCACGGTGGTGCATGCCTGTAATCCCTGTATGTAGGAGGCTGAGATAGGAGGATCGCAGGTTCAAGACCAGCCTCAGCAACTTAGAGGGACTCTCAGCAATCTAGCAAGACCCTGTTTCAAAACAAAAAATAAAAATGGCGGGGTATAGTTTGGAGGTAGACTAACCCTATGTTCAATCCTCAATATACACACACAAAAAAAAAAAAAAGAAAGAAAGAAAGAAAAGAAATAGGACTAATAGGTTTAAGGTGAGCCTCAGCAACTTAACAAGTCCCTGTTAAGCTACGCCCCCAACCCTATTTTTTATTCTTTTTTTTTTTTGGTGGTACTGGGGTTCCTGGAAGCCCTTCTACCTCCGGGCTACACTCCCAGACCTATTTTTACATTTTCATTTGGAAACAGGGTCTCCTAAGCCAGCGCGCGCGGCTGGCTTCGAACCTGCGCGATCCTCCTGTCTCTGCCTCCCAAGCGCGGGGATTACAAGCGTGCGCCACCACGCCCGGCTTATTCTTTATTTTGAAACAGGATTTCACTGAGTTGCAAAAGGCCTAAGTAGCTGAGGCTGTCCTTGAACCACAATTCTCTGGTCTCAGCCTCCCAATTGCTGGGATTACAAGTGTGCGCCACCAATCCATGTGAATCTCAGTAAGAACCGGGCTGATCCTTGGCCTGTAGGTTGAGTGCTGGCGGGTCAGGCTCAGGCTCTAAGCGTGACATCTGTCATTGCTGAGTCCCAACAACCTGCTGCCTTTGGGGACACTGCCCTCACCTGAGGCAGGCCCTGCCAGGATCCCTGCAGCCGACTCCCTCTCCCTGAGAAGAACCAGTGACCAGAAGGCTTCATTTGGATATCTAAGCCCTCCAGTCCCTCCAGGGAGGGAAGGAAGGGTAGGCTGGGCCATGAGGATCCTCAGCCCTGAGCTGAACAGGGGCAGGCCCTTCCTTCCAGCCCCGCCCACCTAGGCGGAGCTGGGTGAGGGGAGCCTTAGGGTGCAGCTAAGGCTGCCCATGGCTCTGTCGCATCCCTAGGACGTCCTGGGTGAGGCAGCAGGTTCTAGCAGTCACCTGCAGCTGCTGTGCTGACTGCTGGGGAGGGCTGCTCCTGTGGGGTCGCAGGGACCTTCTTCCTCCTGCTGCACGCTTGCTGGCTGCGAGGGCAGGGCCAATGGTCTGAATACTTTTATTGTTATTAAAATTATTATTTTAGTATTGTACTTTGAACCCAGAAACATTCTACCTCTGAGCTACATTCCCAGCCCTAATTTTTTTTTTTTTTTTTTTTTTTTTTTGCAGTACTGGGGATGGAACCCAGGGGCATTCTACCTCAGAGCTATACCCCCAGCCCTATTTTTTTTATTCTTTATTTTGAAACAAGGACTCATTGAGTTGCAAAGGGCCTCAGTAAGTAGCTGAGGCCATCGTGAACCACAATTCACGATCCTCGTGTCTCAGCCTCCCAAATGCTAGGATTACAAGCATGCACCACCATGCCTGGCTCCCAGTCTTGTTTTATTTTTCATTGTGAAACGGTCTCACTAAGTTGTGAGGCTGGCTTCAAATCTTTGATCCTCCTGTCTCAGCCTCCCAAGTACTGGAATTACAGGCATGCACCACCATGCTGACTAATTTAGATACTTTCAGGTTTTTGTTTTGTTTTGTTTTGGTCAGTTTGGAACTGGCGATTGAACCCAGTGTACCTTGCCACTGAGCTATACCCTGGCCCTTGGATACTTTTATTTTTTATTTTATTATTTTATTTATTTATTTATTTTGCAGTACTGGGGATGGAACCCAGGGACATTCTACCTCTGAGCTATACCCCCAGCCCTATTTTTTTATTCTTTATTTTGAAATAGAGTCTCACTGAGTTGCAAAGGGCCTCACTAAGTAGCTGAGGCTGTCCACGAACCGGGATTCTCTGTTCTCAGCCTCCTGAATGTTGGGATTATAAGCGTGAGCCCCCACGCCCAGCTCCTTGGATACTTTTAAACTGCAGCGATAAGCCATTCTTGGAAGGAGGCCATAGCGGAGAGCTGGAGTGAGGCCAAGGGCCCTTGTGAGGAGGGCCATTCTTGGTGCCAACAAGGGAGAAGGCCAGGTCCCAGATGTGACTGTGCCAGTGACTCCCAAGGCTGGTGTGTATGTTTGAATACTGGCGTCCTCTGTCCCACGGAGGCAGCGAGCGTTGTGGAAGGGGCCAGCAATGCGGGGATCCCTCTGGGAAGGGGGTCTCTGGACCTCAGAGGTGCCCGTCATTATTTTCTAGGGACGTTTCTAGAGCCTTTAATCAAGACTAGCCTCAACTCAACTTTCCTGTGCAATGTAACAATTATTCCTCTGTGTGTGTGTGTGTGTGTGTGTGTGTGTGTGTGTGTGTGTGTGTTATAGGCATGTACCACCACACCTGGCTTAATTGCTTATTTTTAATGTACCTTTTGGTTTGTAAATTTAACTCATTTAGTTGGGCGTGGTGGTGCACAATTGTAATCTCAGTACAGGAGCTTCACAGGTTCGAAGCCAGCATCAGCAACTTAGCGAAGCTCTCAGCAACAGAGTGAGCAACCAGTGAGCTTTGAGGTGGAATGCCTCTGGATTCGGTCCCCAGTACCAAAAATAAATAAATAATAAATAAATAAATAAACTCATTCACATTTGTTTTGTTTGTTATATTTAGACTTATAGTAACCATTTTATTTCATATTTACTGCTTACTATATCTAATATTTATTTTTTTCTCCTCATAACTTTTATTGGATAGAGTGTTCTTTTGCTGGCTTGAGAGTTATTCTAATTATCCTGGGTGTTACTTTAAGCTTATTATAACCTATTTAAGTGTATTTATACTTTTTCATTTTGAGCTTATCAACAGCTACATCTTTCTACGCACCCCGGACCTCACTCGATTCCTGTCCACACACTGAGCATGTCACATCACCTAGAATGGTAATTGCTAGTGATGGTGTATGTATAGTATAGTCCTGAGTACTATGGAGTCCAGGATCATTCTACCTGTAAACTACATCCCTAGTCCTTTTTTTTTTTTTTTTTTTTTTTTTTGTAGTACTGGGGATGGAACCAGGGGCATTCTACCTTCAAGCTACACCCCCAGCCCTATTTTTTATTCTGTATTTTGAAACAGGGTCTCACTGAGTTGCAAAGGGCCTCACTAAGTAGCTGAGGCTGTCCTCGAACCACAATCCTCCTATCTCATCCTCCCGAATGCTGATATTATAAGCATGCGCCACCATGCCCAGCTCATTCTCTCATCTTTTAGTGTCCTCTGGCATTGGATTTTCTTCTTGCTAGTGTACTTCCTTCAAAAGTACTTTTTAGCCAGGCGTGGTGGCGCACGCTTGTAATCCCCGCGCTTGGGAGGCAGAGACAGGAGGATCGCGCAGGTTCAAAGCCAGCCCCATGCTGGTTTAGGAGACCCTGTTTCCAAATAAAACTATAAAAATAGGTCTAGGAGTGTAGCCCGGAGGTAGAAGGGCTTCCAGGAACCCCAGTGCCACCAAAAAAAAAAAAGTACTTTTCAGTGAATCTTTAGGTAGACCGCAGCTTAGTGCCACACACCTGTAATCCTAGTACTTGGGAGGCTGAGACAGGAGGATTGCTGGTAGGAGGCCAGCCTGGGAAATTTAGTGAGATGTCTCAAAATAAAAATTTTTTTTCTGAGAATTCTTTTTTTACATACTGGGGCTTGAACCCAGGGGAATTCTACATCAAAATTATATTCCCAGCCCTTTATTATTATTTTTTAAATTTTGAAACAGGGTATCACTAGGTCGTTAAGTAATTCGCTAAGTTGATGAGGCAGGTCTTGAACCTGTGATCTTCCTATCTCAGCCTCCCAAGTACCAGGGTTACAGGGTTACCACCATGTCTGGTTTTTCCTTTCTTTTTTCAGTGCTGGTAATTGAACCCAGGGCCTCATGCATGCTGGGCAAGTCTTATACCACTGAGCTACATTCTAGCCCCTAGGAATCTTTTTATTCATCATTATTTCAAATATTTACTTCCACCTTTTTTTCTCTCTCCTTTTTAAAAACCCCTATTTAAAGACATATTTATTTTCCATATTTATTAACTTTACCCCTTTGTCTTTTCATCTCTTTATTCCTCCTGTTCCTTGCTGGGAGACCCTGCCAACCTTCCCATCCAGTTTATGAATTCATTCTAGTCTGACTCTCTTTTGCCACTCAACTTACATATTGAGTTCTTTGAGCTATTCCATTTTTGTACTTAATAACTTCTTTCTACATTCTCATTTCTATTTCAAATTTATAATAATCTCTGTTGTATCTTAGGGGATTTTTATTGTGATTATTTTAAATTCCTATTCTCTCTGGTCCATTAATTTTGCTTCCTCTCGTGCAGGTGCTGATCTTTGGCTTTTCTTCTCTGGGACTGCACGACTTGGACGTCTTATTTTTCTTTATGAGCTCCTGGTCCCCTGGGGGTATCATTCCTTGGGCTGGCCGTATGCACTTGGGGAGGGAGCTGCTGTCTATGTCTTTAATTCTGCCACCACTCTTGCTTCCTCTTCTCCCAGTTTGCTTATGCCGGAGGGGACGCACCTTTGGATAAGCCTGGCGTGTTTTAGCCTGGGTTCCGCTGCTCCAGAAATGTAGGGCCCCACGGTGGCAGGGGTTTTCAGGAGGAGAGAACGCCCAGTGCTGAGCCATGAGGAGCCTGGGTCTCTGCGCGCATTTTGTTTGGTGTCATCATGAGTAAGCTGGAACTGCATTGTGTGTGTGTGTGTGTGTGTGTGTGGTACTGGGGTTCCTGGGAGCCCTTCTACCTCTGGGGTACACTCTCAGACCTATTTCTATATTTTTATTTGGAAACAGGGTCTCTTAAGCCAGCCTGGCTGGCTCCGAACCTGCGCAATCCTCTTGTCTCTGCCTCCCAAGCGCGGGGATTACAAGCGTGTGCCACCACGCCCGGCTGGAACTGCATTTTGCAGAACATTCCCCTGTGTGGTTCTGGGCTGCAGGTGGCCTCAAGTTTGGATTGTACTTTGCCTTTGCTCAAGATTTGGAGTGTGGAAATAAAGCAGCTCTGAAGGCCAGCATGGCTGAGACCGTGGGGGACAGGCGCAGGGGAGTTAGCGAGTTCTAATTTGTCCCTACTCTCATTCCAGACCGTCCAGTTCTCTTTCCTCCTTCCCATCCCTGATCACCAGTAGAGACCCCAGGCCCACCACTAGACACCGGGCAAGGACTCACGCGAGTAGTGTCTATGAAGACACGGCGATCGTCCCTAGACCTCTATTCTCTACCGCCCTCCGGGAAGGAAGATCTACTTTGCTTCCGGGCTCCCCTGCCCCAACCTGCGCGTCCAGAGGGCTGACAGCCATGTTTCTGTGACCCTCTGACTCCTGTGTGACTTTTCCCTATTTCCACCAACAGTTGTGTAAAGTCAAATTCATGTAACAAATGATTTATTCCACGATAGACCCCTGGTTCTGCTTCACTGGTTGGGCCCCCGTACAGATAGTCCCTGAGGACTTCCTGGAGCAGAGCTTTGTACCAAACCTGTCTTCTCTATCTCAGGACCTTTACACGAGAGGAAGAAGAACATTTCTCTTCTATTGAATCTGTTATTTGGTGTGTTTCTTGGAACTCAGCCCCTACTGTTTTGGGAAACTTGCCCTTCCTACGCCATTGTAGGAGAGAGAAAAACTTCTATCTTATTTGACACATTGAATTTTTTTTTTAGGTTTTTTTTTTTCTAACCAGAACTTCACCTGGAGCTTAAATAACTCTCTCTCTCTTCATTTACTGTTCCTCACTCCTCACCCAGCTGAATCCTACTCCCCCCTTGCAGCTATCCTGACCCCTACATATTCAGGGAATTCGTGTGCTCTTCTTGGCTTGAGATATGAGCACTAACTCCAATTCACGACGTGCCGCCCTCACCAGAGGCTCAAATCAATGGGCACCTGATATGGGCTCTAACCTCCAAAACTGTGAGCTAAATGAACCTTTTAAGTTCATAAGCACCCTGTGTCAGGTATTCCATTGCAGTATCAGGAAGCTGACTAACACACCAAAGCATGCTGTCTTCTCTGACAGCTGCCTATCAATCCCTTCCCTGCTGAGGACTGAGCACAGCCTAGGGTCATCGGGAGCCCATGGAATACTTACATAAGAATTATGGAAAGTGCCTTTTTCTCAACTCACTTTATTGCCATCTGCAGAAATGGTTTCATTATAAAGAGAGATATTTACAATGTCTATAATGTAAATGGGACCTCTTAGAGTTATAAATTGCACAGTCCCCAGTCCCCAGAACCATATGTGGATATATGTCCTGCCTCCCTTCCTTCCACCTAGCCTTACTAGTATACTTTTAATCTGTCGTCTTCTTCTTCTTCTTCTTCTTCTTCTTCTTCTTCTTCTTCTTCTTCTTTTTTGGTGGTACTGGGGATAGAACCCAGGGGCATTCTACCTCTGAGCTACACCCCTAACCCTATTTTTTTTTAGTCTTTATTTATTTATTTATTAGTGGTACTGGAATAAATAAATTTATAATAAGTGGTACTAATAAATAAATTTATTATTAGTGGGTGGAACCCAGGGGCTTTCTACCTCCAGGCTATACTCCCAGACCTATTTTTATATTTTTATTTGGAAACGGGGTCTCACTAAGTTGCTGAGAGCCTCACTAAGTAGCTGAGGCTGGCTTCAAACCTGCGCGATCCTCCTGTCTCAGCCTCCCAAGTGCGGGGATTACAAGCACGCGCCACCATGCCCAGCTTATTTAAATTTTTAAATGGGGTCTCATTGAGTTACGAAGGGCCTCACTAAGTAGCTGAGGCTGTCCGTGAACTGTGATCCTCCAGTCTCCACCTCCCAAATGCTGGGATTACAAGCATGTGCCACCATGCCCGGCTTAATCTGTTTTCTGAAGTCATGCATGGCTATCTGACTCAAGCTGGCCAGTCAGGTTACTCTGCCCAGGAATTTGATGTTGGGATATGAGGACTCTAGCATATCATTATTACACTGCAAGAAAATGCCAAGTCAAGCCAGGCACAGTGGTGCATGCCTATAATTCTAGCCATTTGGAAGGCTGAAGCAGGAGGATCCTAAGTTTGAGGCCAGCCTTAGCAACTTAGCAAGACCTTGTCTCAAACTTTAGCCAGGCACAGTGGCACACACCTATAATCACAGTACTTGGGAAGCTGAGACAGGAGAATTGCAGATTTGAGGTCAGCCTCAGCAAGTTAGCAAGACCTTGTTTCAAAATAAAAAATAAAAAGGACTAGGGGTGTAGCTCAGAGACAGAACATCCTGGGTTCAATCCTCAGTATAAATAATCATAATAATTAATAATAATAATTCTCTTAGAAAAGTACTGGAAAGGCAGCTTAGTGGTAGAGTGCTTGCTTGGCATGCATGAGGCCCTGGGTTCCATCCCAGTTCCATTAAAAAGAAAGAAAAAGAAAAGAAAGGGAAAGGAAAGGAAAGAAAAGAAAATGCAAGCTGAGTGTGGTGGCACATGCTTGTAATCCCAGCATTTGGGAGGCTGAGACAGGAGGATCCCGGTCCAAGGACAGCCTCAGCTACTACTTAGTGAGGCCCTTTGCAACTCAGTGAGACCCTGTTTCCAAGAAAGAATAAAAAATAGGTCCGGGGGTGTAGCTCGGAAGTAGAATGCCCCTGGGTTCTGTCCCCAGTACTGAAGAGAAAAAAAAAGGAAAGAAAGAAAGAAAGGGAAAGAAAGAGAAAGAAAGAAAGAAAGAAAGAAAGAAAGAAAGAAAGAAGAAAATGCAAAGTCACAGTTGAGGCAGTCACTTCCTGACATGTCAGAGTTCTCTGATTGCAAACGACAGAAACCAATTTAAACTTAAATGGCCAACTTAAACAGAATAGAATACACTAGAAGGAATCTTAGGAAGCCACAGAAGGGAAGCCTTCCTCAGGGCCAGGAAGGAGGAGCAGTGGAACAGCCAGACACCAGAACGATGTGGCCAGGCCTCTGCCGCTGGGTGAACGGCCGCTGTGCAGGCCTCTCCAGCGCCTCTTCTTCCGGACTCAGTCTGGGAGAGAAGGCATCTGGCCCAGCAAGCTTCATGCAGGTGGAAGGAGTTCGCCCTTCTCTCGCAACTAAACTTCTTCTCACAAATAAAACTTATAAAAATCTGAGACAGGAGGATTGCAGGTTCGCAGCCAGCCTCAGCTACTTAGTGAGGCCGTCTGCAACTTAGTGAGACCCTGTTTCAAAATAAAGAACAAAAAATAGGGGTGGAGATGTAGCTTGGAGGTAGAATGCCCCTGGGTTCCATCTTCAGTACTGTAAAAAAATGTTATAAAAGTATTTAGAACACATAAAACAAGGCAGCACTTAATACTGTGGCTCTTCTGGTAGGGGATCTGTCATAGCTCCTCTGTGGCTGCTGCTTTCCAAGCCCCTGGTACCTCCCCAGTTGCCTCTGCCATCCTGTCCACCCCTCCTCATCCTCAGGAGTAAGCCTGCCTCCTTCACTGTTGTGGGGCTTTTTGTCATTTCTTCAAGGTGTATCTCATTCTGTCTCCATCGGAATGTGTTACTGCCTTACCTTTTTCTGTCTGTTTCTTTTATCAGCCACTTGTTTTTCTGGAAAGAGAGGAGAGAGAGAGAGAGAGAGAGAGAGAGAGAGAGAGAGAGAGAGAGAGAGATATGGAGGGAGAAAGAGGAGAGAGAGAGGGAGGGAGGAGAGGGATGGAGGGAGAAAGAGAGAGGAGAGAGAAGAGAAGAAGAGAGGAGAGGAGAGGAGAGGAAGGGAGGGAGGGAGAGAGAGAGAGAGAGGGAGGGAGGAGAGGGATGGAGGGAGAAAGAGAGGAGAGGGGGGAGGGAGGAGAGGGATGGAGGAAGGGAGGGAGGGAGGGAGAGGGGGGGAGGACACATGGCTTAAGGGCGAAGACATCTGGGGAGAGTAACATAGTTTCTTTCTTTCAAATGTCTAGGTCTAGGCTCCTACAGGCCCAGTTCCAGCTCTGCTAACTTGAAGCCTGTGATGCGGCCCAGCTTCCTTTCAGGAAACAGTGCTTGTGGATGCAGCAGGTCAGAGCGAGGTTCTGCTGCTTGCAGCCAGTGATCCGTTCTCCTGTCTTGTTCTCTCGTGGATGCATCAAAAACTGTAAGGACAGCCAGTGGAGGCCTGTCCAGGCCCTGCCTGCCTTCCCTGCCTCTCCCCTGCAAGAAAGCTGGTCTTCCTCTGGCCTGTGGACTGGAGGCTGGCGCAGTCCTCACCTTGGGGGTCCCTTCTCTTCTCATCTAGTTACCGCTTTCACTAGTGGGGGGGGGGGGTCCCAGGAGATCCTGGAAAGGGAGACTTCAACTCACGATGATGAGGTCCTTGCAGTACACTGCAGAAAATAATTTTAAGGTATGTCAGATAGGGATGCAAACAGAGATCTATTCAGGAAAGCAGAGGATATACATTTCAAGGGAGAATGTAGACCGTCTTGAGCATGACACAGACTTTTGGGATCTCAGGTTCTTTATTTTTGGTGCTGGGTGTTGAATGTCTCTGGGTTCAATCCCCAAGAAACACACACACACACACACACACACACACACACACACACACACACGAATAGGGCTGGGAGTATAGCTCAGATGTAGAATGCCTCTGGGTTCAATCCACAGCACCACACACACACACACACACACACACACACACACACACACACACACAGTCCATATCTTGCTGGGTGTGGTGGCACACCCCTATAATCCCAGTACTTGGGAGGTTGAGACAGGAATAATCTCAGGTTCAAGGACAGTCTCAGCAAGTAGTGAGTGCATCAACCTAGTGAGATAGTTTCAAAATAAAAATACAAAAGGCGTGGTGGTGCATGTTTGTAATCCCAGTACTTGGGAGGCTGAGAAAGGAGGATCACAGGTTCATGGCCAGCTTCAGCTACTTAGTGAGGACCTCCACAAAAAAGTGAGATCCTGTTCAAAATAAAGAATAAAAAATAGGACTGGAGGTGTAGCTAGGAAGTAGAATGCCCCAGGGTTCAATCCCCAGTTTCACAAAAAATTAAAAACTTAAATAAAATAAAAATTAAAAATAGGTCTGGGGATATAGCCTGAAGGTAGAATGCTCTTGGGTTCAACCCCTAGTAAACACACACACACACACACACACACACACACACACACACACACACACTACATATATGTATATATGTATATTGTATATAATATATATAATATTTTTATTTGTTTAACCTATTCTATTTTTTTCTTGGTACTAGGGTTTGAACCCAGAGGCATTCTACCTCCAAGCTACACCCCCAGTCTGATTTTATTTTGTATTTGGAAACGGAGTTTCACGAGGTTGCTGAGAGCCTTGCTGAGTTGCAGAGGCCGGCTTTGAACCTACAATCCTCCCATCTCAGTCTCCCAAGTACAGGGATTAGAGGCGTGTGCCACCATGCCCGGCTTGCTTAACTTATTCTAAAAATACATGTGTTTAGAACGCCAAGCGTGGTGGCGCACGCTTGTAATCCCTGCGCTTGGGAGGCGGAGACAGGAAGATTGTGCAGGTTCGAAGCCAGCTGTGCTGGCTTAAGAGACCCTGTTTCCAAATTTTAAAAAGTATAAAAATAGGCCTGGGAGTGTAGCCCAGAGGTAGAAGGGTTTCCAGGAACCCCAGTACCACCAAAAAATAAAATAAATTAATAATAATAAATAAAAATGCATGTGTTTGTATGTTGCAGAGGACAATTTTCATAAGTGAGTGAATTTCTAGTCACTTCAAGGTTGTGGGTGAAGATCTGTAGATTTCTCAGAAATTTGGGAGTTATCAGGCCTGGAAGGAAAAGTGGCTGGGAGAGAGGGTATGAGGAACGCCAGCACCGGGCTGTCCGATTAAAGCTACTACGGACTCCTCTTCTCTCCCTTGGTCCCCTTCCTACCTGTCTTACTTCTTATGCCCCACCTCACTCCCTTGCCTCCAGGTAAAGGGGTTTCCCTCCTGCAGAGCAGGCGACCCTCTGAGCAGAGAGGTCCCTCCTCCCACCGGGCCAGAGGCAGTCTTCCGACTTCTCTTCATCTCCTGCTACTTCAGTTTAAATACTGGCCCCTACTTTTCGGAACTGTCATCATATTTAATCCTGCGTGGGGGAGACCCCCCAGCTCCCGCATGGAAGGTATTCCATTACATGGTAAAGTGCAGTTTAAGTAGCTGGAAGGAATTGTGACAGAAGGTCTGTCAGAGTTGAGCTAGACTTGCCAAAACTTGGTGTACTGCGTGGACCCTGTCAACACGCCTGCCTGAAACCTGAGCTGAGGGGGGTGGGTCAGTGTGTTCAGGGCAAGAGGCAGGAAGTAGTGGGGGAGGGGAGGGGCAAAGCTTAGGCCAGGGGCTTCCTTGACCATGTGCTGCCCGCAGAGGCCGAGGACCATCAGGATATCCGGGCTGTCCTAGAGCGGAGCAGGGGACCCAGCCATGCTGGGACAGGGTGGGGGGCAGAGGGAAGTAGGAGGGAGGACACCATTTCCTCTCACAGCCTTTCAGCCCGGGACCAGAAACACTGGAAACCACCCCCATAGGCAAGTCTCTCCCCAGAGATGAGGCTGGCAGCCCCTGGAGACAGGGCCAGAGCCCATCAGGAATGAGCCCAAAGACAGTCCACCAAACGAGGGCTGGAAATGCCTGGCTCGTGTCCACAGGCTGCCTGGGCCGCTCTGTGCCCCTCCACGCCCATGGCCCCTGGGCTGGTTAGTGATTCCCAGCTGCCAGTTCCTGCCTAGCCTGGGGCCAGGCGGTCACAGTCAGGACTGGACTTCTTCCCCTCCTGGGCCCCTGGTGGCCGATGATGACGCCATCCATGCCTCGCACAGCAGGAGTGTCTTCACCTGCTAGCCCAGGTGAGCTCAGGGCTTGCCAAATTGTGCCAACCTAGCCCAAACCAGCTTCCAGCTGGGACACCAACCTTCCAGTTCCAGCAGGCTGGGGCACCTAAGGCTTTAATTAGGAACTGCTTGAAAGCCTTTCTGGAAACAGGCGAGAAAAGAATCGTCAACAAGTGAAAGCATGTGTCATCCTGCCCTCCCTGCCTGGCTCTCCAGCAGGCTCTGAATGACCAACCTGGGTTTTCCCAGAGCTGAGGCCCATCCAGTCTCCTCTGCCCACCACCATCACCATCTGCTTTGGCATACCCCGCCGTGTGTGCCCTGTTGCCACCTGGGAAACCTCCTTGCTACGGCCTTGTGAGCTAGGTGCCAATGCGCCCATTTTCCAGGTAACAAAAGCAAGGTTTAGACAGGTGGAGAAACTTGTCTGAGATCACAGAGGTTGGTGGGGGCTGGAGGTTCAGCAGCCTGACTCAGTTGTGTGTGTGTGTGTGTGTGTGTGGAGGGGTTACTGGGGTTTGAACCCAGGTGTGTTCTACCTCTGAGCTATACCCCTAGCCCAATTTTTTTGTTTTGGCTTTGAAGCAGGGTCTCACTGAGTTACCCTCAGGCTGGCCGTGTGCCTGAGGGAGGGGCAGGTCCTTGTGAGACTTCTACACTGATATCAGTTTGGGGAGGGTCAGGAGGGAGTTAGGGAAGTGCTGGGAGATGGGGAGTAGTGAGGTTGAGCCTGCAGCCCGCTCCTTTGCCCCCAGCTGTGGTCTCCCATTTAGGGACAGGAGCAAGGGCTGCAGCGTGCAGGGGCGAGACGATGGGGTCACCTCACCACCTCCAGAGGCCACAAGCTCTGCAGTCAGATCAGCCAGAGTCTGAATCGCACCACTGTGTGGCCCTGGGCACGTTATTATTAGGTCTCAGGGACTTACCTGGACAATAAAATAACAGAGAGCGGCATATTCTAGATGTCAGAGGAGTCGGCTCCATGCTGTAAATGTCATGGGAAAGACTGATTCAGTAAAGTGTCATCCACGGAGGCTAAAACGATTGGACAAGACCTTATTAGAAGAAAAGGACAGTCTCAAAGGACTACCCCAACCGAGTACTAGTTAATTTCAAAGGGAAAGGAAGCAACCTGTACAGCTGATAGCTATGACAGGAACTGGGTTCTAGCCGAAGCTCAAGGTTAAGGTCAGCAGTGACACGCAGCATCCTGGGCTTGTTGAGCTTGCTCTGGAGGACACAGCTTAGTTGGCGTGGCTGCCCAAAAGGCACAAACTGAATTGCATCCTTCAGATATGTTAATATTCCAAAGAGCAACAAAGATTGCGAACTTTTCCAGATTAAAGAACACTGAGAGCCGGGGCGTGGTGCTCACGCTGTGATCCCAGTACTTAGGAGGCTGAGACAGGCGGATCGCAGGTCAAAGCCAGCCTTGGCAACCAAGTGAGGCTCTGTTTCCAAATAAGAGATAAAATTGGCTGGGCATGGTGGCACATGCTTGTAATCCCAGTATTTGGGAGGCTGAGAGAGGAGGTTCACAGGTTCAAAAAAGCTACTTAGTGAGGCCCTCTGCAATTTAATAAGACCCTGTTTCAAAATAAAGAATAATCCAGGCATAGTTGTGCATGCTTGTAATCTTGGGAGGCTGAGACAGGAGGATGGCAGGTTTGAGGCCGGCCTCAGCTACTTAGTAAGGCCCCTGCAACTTAGTGAGACCCTGTTTCCAAATAAAGAATAAAATAGGGCTGGTGTGCTCAGAGATAGAATGCCCCTGGGCTCAACCTCCAGTTCCGTAAGGGGAAAAGAAAAGATTAAAAGTAAAATAGGGCTGGAGGTGTAGCTCAGAGATAGAATGTCCATGGGTTCAATTCCCAGTACCGCAAAAAAAGAAAAGAAAAGAAATAAAATGGGGATAAGGGTGTAGCTTGGAGATAGAATGCCTTTGGGTTCCATTCCTAGTGCCAAAAAAATTAAAAAAATTTTAAAAATGACCAGATGTGGTAGTACATACTTGTAATCTCAGTACTTGGGAGACTGAGACAGGAGATTTGCAGGTTTAAGAACAGCCTCAGCAGCTAGCAAGACTCTTCAGCAACCTAGTGAGACACTGTTTCATAACAAAAAAATAAATAAAAAGGGCTTGAGGTTGCTGGGCGTGGTGACGCGCGATTGTAGTCCCAACATTTGGGAGGCTGAGACAGGAGGATCGCGGTTTGCCAGCAGCCTCAGCTACTTAGTGAGGCTCTTTGCAGCTCAGTGAGACCCTGTTTCAAAAATAAAAAAGACTAAAAAATAGGGCTGGGGTGTAGCTCGGAGGTAGAATGCCCCTGGGTTCCAACCCCAGTACCGCCAAAAAAAAAAAAAAAAAAAAAGGAGCTACTGCATTAACACAAGTGTGCGTCCAGCCTGGCACTTATTAGGGCTTACTGATGCCAGCAAACAGCAGCCGTACCAGTACCCACAGAGGCAGGAATGCCCTCGGCTGCCCCTGGCGATGCCGGCCTCTGCGTGCTGGGAAGGGCTCTGCGCCGGCGGCCTGGCAGCTCTCGGCCCTGGGAAAGCCAGTCCGTATGTCAACACTCTGGCAGAGAGAAGTGCGAAAATGCATATTTGAAGATGTCTGAACAGACTTGTTTGAGACAACAGGGGCTGGAAAGTAATCCTGGTGTCTCCCCTTGTCTCAGTTTTGAAGGCAGGGTTTGCCTGCAGGCCTCTGACCTCGAATGTCCTCCTATTATTATTAGCATTTGACGAAACTTTGCTTAAGACTTGGGGATGACAGAAGTCAACACAGAGAGGAGCTGGTAATTGCTACTAGAAGAGCCGTTCCTAAGATCCGCGGGGCACAGACGCCAGCTCGGCCTGGAGTCCTCCGGCTACATCCTCCTGCCACATCTAGACGCGTAGACTGACCTCCAGTGGTCCCAGTGGCCCCGTGAGCATGGCACCCAGCCCCAGGGGGCAGTGGCAACCCATCAGGAAGTTACAGGCTCAGAGCCCTGGGTCCAGACTCCTTCCCCAGAATAGACGGGGCCTCTAGGAGCCAGTTGGCTGAGCCCCAGCAGGATGAGTCAGAGCAGGAGACTAAGGTTCTGGGGAAAATAAGAACATGGAGGCCAGAGGATGTCTGGAGGATGACTCGGATCTGCAAAGACAGGCCTCTGACTGAGAGCTGGCCGGAACCACGAGAGAGGAGGCCAGAGCCACGCCTGCCACCTTCCTCTGCCAGCCTCCCTGCTGGTGCACCTGCCACACCCAAGCCCTGAAAGGGTGTCACCTGCAAACCTAGCAGTCAGCCAGCACCCACCCAACCAGCTGTATTCGTGTGTGTGTGTGTGTGTGTGTGTGTGTGTGTGTGTGTGTGTATTATAGGGATTGGCATGTATACATGACATGGACGCAGTGGCATTCTATCTTCAAGCTATCCTCCTTTATTTATTTATTTTTTTGTTTGGAAGCAGGGTCTCACAGGTTGTTGAGAGTCTTGCTGTGTGGCTGAGGCTGTCCTCAAACCTGCGATTCTCTTGTCTCAGTCTCCCAGGTACTGGGATTACAAGTGTGTGCCACCACGCCCAGCTCCAACTAGCTCTAGTCAAGAAAGTTCCCCATGTCTCTGTGTGGGCAGTGAAGAAGCCAAGGACAGCGCCTTTGTATCCTGGCTGATCAGCCAGGGAAAGTGCTTCACTCCAGCCAGGTTCCTGAGCTCCTTAACTAGGATTCTGCACCAGCCAACAGAAGACAGAAGGCCTTTCTTTACCCAGGGTCACTAAGTAGGGATATAATCCTAGAGCTGTCAGTCTTCCCATCTCCCACATGAGGGTCCAGCCAGAGAGGATGAGGCCAAGGATTAGAGGCTCTGTAACTTTGGTGGGGCTTCTGGATCCAGTTGTTCCTGAAGCCTTCTCTGCTCTGTTCAGCAACACGAGCTAAGCCATTTTTGCTTTTTCCCTTAGACCAGTTTGAGTTGGATTTCTATTTTATTTTATATCCTTGATACTAGGGATTGAACCCAGAGGCATTCTACCTTCAAGCTACACTCCCAGCCCAATTTTATTTCTTATTAGGAAACAGGGTCTCACTAGGTTGACATGAGTCTCACTACTTACTGAGGCTGTCCTCAACCTGTGAACCTGTGATCCTTCTGTCTCAGCCTCCCAAATACAGGGATTTTTTTTTTAAACACTGGCCCTGATTAATGTGCTGCGGCAGCCTCCTTTGTTCCAGTGGTGGATACATGACAAGGAAGCCAAGACATAGGCTGAGCCAAACAGAATGAATCTCTCTCATATTAAAGCTAATAGGTGGGGAGTAGAGTCCAGTGGCTGGAGGTGGAGCTACAGCTCAGGGGTGGAACACTTGCCTAGCATGCACAAGGCCCTGGGTTCTATCCCCAGCACCACAAGGGAAATTTTTAAAAAGCCTATGGCTGGACCTGAACATAGCATAGATTCAGGGTTAGGGGAACCACTTAGTTTGGCATTCACTGATGGGAGAGGAGAAGAGAAAAAGAAGAAAGTCGATTTGCTGAAATCAGTAGGAATGAGAATATGACACACCGCTCATTCCAGTACTTGGGAGGCTGAAGCAGGAGGATTACAGGCTTGAGGCCAATTTCAACAACTTAGCAAGATCCTGTTTCAAAGTAAATAAAGTAGAGTTCTAATTCAGAGGTAGAATGCCCCTGGGTTTAATCCTCAGTATCACACCAAAGAAAAGGGAAAGAAAGGGGGCCACCATAAGGGCACAATGAAAGAGGGCGAAAGCACATGCAATATTCCAATCCCAGCCCCATGCACTTTCTGCCCTTCTTTTCTGTGACTCCCTCTGAACCCCTACAGTACCCTTTCTTAGGCCTCTGTGGGTATAACTGGCAGAGACCTGTCCAGGCTCACTTAGGTGAAACAGGTCCTGGGCATAGGGATACAGGTGTCTGGCCCAGGCCTCAGGCCACCTGGAAGCCAGGCTTGTGTGAAAGCAGAAACTCATCTTTGCTGCCTCACACTGGTGAAAGGGACAATTCAGAATTAAAATAAATACGCTTGTAATCCCAGCGCTTGGGAGGCTGGGACAGGAGGATAGCACAGGTTCGAAGCCAACCTCAGCTACTTAGTGAGGCTCTTAGCCACTTAGTGAGACCCTGTTTCCAAACAAAATGTAAAATAGGTCTTGGAGTGTAGCCCGGAGGTAGAAAAGCCCCTGGGTTCCACCACTAGTACTACACAAAAACAAAACAAAAATAAGTAAGTAAATACATACATACATACAAAGAGCTTTAGTACTTGGGAGGCTGAGACAGGAGGCTTACAGGATTGCAGTCAGTCTCTACAACTTAGTGAGATCCTGTTTAAAAAGAAAAGAATAAAAGAGGGCTGAGGGTATAGCTCAGTGATTCTGGGTTCTGTCCTCAGCACCACACACACACAAAAAAAAGCTGGGCAGGGTGATAGACACTTGTAATGGCTGAGACAGGAGGATTGCTGTGGTAGCTTTCAGAATATAATCTATGTCTCTTAATTTGCTCTGTACTCTATTTTCAGCTTCTTAAGCCACTCTCTGGGTGTTTGGACACCTTTCCTTTGACAGCTTTGGGTTTAGATGTCAGGACATCTGGTGTCACTGTTAATAAATTCTGTACAATTCCCAGGTTCTGTGTACTTCCATCCTGTAGTCAGTGCCTCTGCACTCTCCACCTAGACTCAGGCCTGTGTTTCCCTACCACAGGGGTGGAGGATGTCCAAAGTAGACTTGGAACCTCCCCCTGAGGCCCTGTGCAGGTATTACGTCTTGATGACTTTTCCTGTGTCTCTGAAAATTCTAACTGGGCTAGCCCATGGGCTCCCAAGATGCACCCTGGGTAAAGGGTTGCTGTAGGGTCCCTGGGCACACACAATTACTGCCAGAGCGCTGCCAGGTCCCAGGGCGCAGGCTGGGTGTACAGCTATTACTGGACCCTGGCATGAGTGGTTGCAGACGCCTAGTGTCTGGTCCTAGGCTCGGGCAGGGTGCACAGGGCTGGAGCCCAACCCAGGGCTTGGGCTGGGCGCTCTAGACTAGAACTGAGTCTCCAGCTGCGGGGAGGGTTCAGACAGCCAGCGGTGGGTCAGGGGTGTGGGGTGGGCGCACATGGTCCGGGGGCGCAGGTATAGCACAGGGTCCAGCACTGGTCTCTGGCTCAGGCAAGGCGCACGACAGTAGCATTAAGTCCCAGGGCGTGTGGCAGGCATACATGCTAGTGCTGGACCCAGCTAATGGGCTGGGAGCCTGAGGATATCTCACGGTCTCAGGGTGAAGGTAGGGTGCACAGAGCTCTGGCCTCCTGGGAAGCAGGCAGGGCCCGTGAGGTTAGAGCCCGGTTTCGGGCAGGGCACGCCGGCTAGGCACACAAGGTGAGCGCTGAGTCTAGGGGTGTGGGTGGCACAGGCAACTAGCAGGGGTCCTGGGGCGCAGGCAGGGCACACGAGGACAGTGCTGGGTCCTGGGGTGGGGGACAGGCACCCAGGGCCAGTGCTGAAGCTGGGGTGCACTCTAAGACCCGCGGCTTCTCTGGACGCACTCAGATACCTGGCTTCCTTGATCCAGGTGTCTGAAGGACTCACTGTGCCACTGTGGTCCTGTCTTTGGTGAGCACACAGGCTTCTGGCTCGGGCACCGCTCGATGTTGAGGCTCTATGTCCGTTTTCAAACTCTTGGGTTATTTTGCCACGGTGGTGTCAGTCAGGACCAGGGATTGCAGTCTGGGCCAGCAACCTGCGCTGGCGCCGGCAGGCAGCCCTGTTGTGTCTGCAGCAGGTCCAATACCCGAACTTTCTTTTTTTTTTTTTTTTTTTTTTCCCCCAGTGGGTCTCCGGTTCAGGGTTTCTGGATTCCTTCCAACAAGGTACCTGGATCTGTTTTGGTTCCTGAGATATATTTATTTTGTTGGTTAAGACGCTGCCTTCTAGGTAGTTGAACTTTATTTATTTCAGCTAGTGAGAAGTGCTGTGTCTCTCAGTCGCCATTTTGAATCTCCTTTCTCATTGAATTGTAACCAGCTGAAGAACATACTTTCCTAAATCATCCTGGACACATCTTGGCTTGTCCTGCTTGCCCCCATGGGCAGCTTCCGGTTTGCTCTTGGAGACAGGACCGCACTAGAGCTCCTGTTGGCAGAGGCTGCATCCCAGCAACACAATGGGCAACGTACAGCAGCACAGGGATGAACACATCATTATGACTGAAACAGTGGCAAAAATGGTTACTGGAAGGAAATGATAGGGACCAGAGGAAAGAAGAAACAAAAGGATGAAGGTGAGGCAGGAGCCAGGCCTAGTGGTGCACACCTGTAATCCCAGTACTTGGAGCGCCTAGACAAGAGGCTCATGGGTTCAAGGCCAGCCTCAGCCACACCCTGTCTCAGGTGTGGTGGCACACGCTTGTAATCCCAGTACTTGGGAGGCTGAGACAGGAGGATTGAGCAGGTTTGAAGCCGTTTCAGCAACTTAGTGAGGCTCTCAGCAACTTAGTGAGATCCTGTTTCCAAATAAAACATAGGTCTGGGAGGATAGTCTGGAGGTAGAAAAGCCCCTGGGTTCCACCCTCAGTACCACAAAAAAAGGGGGGCAGCTCAATGGTAGAGTGCTACTGGCTTGAATCCCCAGTACTACCTAAAAGAAGAAGGAGGAGGACGAGGAGGAGGACGAGGAGGAGGAGAAAGAAAAGATGTTATAATAAAGATAATTTTTAAAAAGCTGGGCACAGTGACACATACCTCTAATCTCAGTACCTGGGAGGAGGGAGGAGGGAAACAGAGATAGGAAGATCACAGGTTCACAGATTCTCTCAAGTTGGAGGGCAGTCTCAGCAATTTAGTGAAGCCCTCAGCAACTTTGCAAGACCATGTTTCAAAATAAAAAATAAGAAGGGAGCCATGTGTAGTGTTGTACACCTGTAATCCCAGTATCTGGAGGCTAAGAGCGGAGAATCGCAGGTTCATGGCTAGCCTCAGCAATTTAACACGGCCCTCTGCAGCTTAGTGAAACCATTTCAAAATAAATAGGGCTAGGGGTGTAGCTCAGAGGTAGAATGCCCCTGGGTTAAATCTTCAGTATTACAATCAATCAATCAATCAATCAATAAATAAATAAAGGCAGCGGTGTCGGGGAGGGCAAAGGATCTGGCTCTCAGGCTGAAAGTGGGAACCGGGCATGGTGGTTCATGCTTGTAATCCCAGGAGTTGGGAGGCTCAGAGAGGAGAACCCCAGATTCATAGGTGAGGCCCTCTGCAAGTTATTGAGACACCATTTCAAAATAAAAGAATAAAATAGGACTGAGGGTATAACTTAGAGGTAGAATGCCCCTAGGCTCTATCCTCAGTAACACACGCACACGCACACACACGTTTGAGAGTGGAGGGAAGGTTTGGAAAGCAGAAGTCCTGAAAATACCTGAACTAGGACCAGAGAGGCTGCAGGGCTTGAACCGAGCAGCTACCCTGTCCCCAGCACCCTGAGCAAGGATTCCGGTGAACTAGGTTAGCTCCGCCTCCCTGCCCTGTGGGTGGAGGAGACAGGTCCAGCGCTGACCTTGGCCGACTTCAACGCAGGTTCCTGGGGAGGTCTGGTGAGAAGGCAGCTCCCACTCCAGCAGGTCCGGTTGAGGTCTGGGCTCTGCTCCCCAGCTGGCTCCCAGGTGCTACTACTGGTCCTGGTCTTATCCCGGCTACATTCTGAGGTCCAAGAAGTGGGGAATGGCTGACACCATTCGCCTGGAAGGAGGGAGGATACGCTGAAAGGGAAGGTGAAGCCCCACAGTACCACCTCGCAGCCCAGAGAGAAGAGCAGGTCCAGTTGTGACTGACATGGGCCAATGCCCTGCCCTCCCGGCCTCGTGCCCCATCTGTACCCTGGACATCTGATGCTCAACACCCACAGCTCCAGGTTGTTCTGGGGACTGAGTGAGGGGTTCCTAAGCCAGGGGCTCTGACACAGCGTGACAGCTCATGGAAATGACTGAGGCACCTACCAAAATAGCCCCAAATGATTTACAAAGATTGCATTTCTCAGCTGGGCGTGGTAGCACATGCCTGCCATCCCAGTTCCTCCCAGACAGGAGGAACACAGGTTCAAGGCCAACCTCAGCAACTTAGTGAGACCCTGCCTCAAATTTTAAAAATCAGGGGCTGGGAATATAGCTCAGTGAGTACCCCCAGGTTCAATCCCTAGTACCATCACACACACAAAAATATTGTATTTGTTTTTATGAACATGGTTATGCCCTGATGAAGACATTTTGCATTTAGCCCATCAACAGGGAAGTGTTAAGAGCCCATGAGGCTTCCTAAGAATTTGCCTTCTAAAGTTTGCTGTGGCGTGGAATCCAGATCCACAGCAGGTCAGAGCCCCAGAGACGCGGCTTACCTCCACCCTCCAAGGCAGATATCCCACGTGTCCTTCCAGGTCTCTCCTTCTTTCCTCCCTCTGAGATCACTCTCTAGCTGGGGTTCCCAGAAAAGAGACAGAGCCCCTCCAGTTCCCTCTTTCCTTCCTGTAGCCTCCTGCTGGTGAAAGACTGGGTCCCCAGCTCCTCCCTTCCTGCCTTGAGGACAGCCCCTTTCTCTGGCTGCCTGGTGCAAGCCAGCCTGGACAACTGTCCTGTGAGGGGCAGGGCAAGGAACCCCGCTCACCCTCAGGCTTAGCTTGCACAAACACACTGACTGACGTGGCCACAGGAGTTTAAACATCACATTAAGGCCATGTGTTCACAGCAGAAGAGAGGAAAAGCTATCTGTGTTGTGGATTCTGTGGGGTTATAGACTCTGGGAGTGTGATGTGCCATGCCACCGCCACCCAGGAAAACAGGTGTCAGCACATTTGTACCCACCCCTGCTCCCAATTGCACGGCATTCTAAACAGTGAGTTAAGAATGCCAGGTCAGAGCTAGGCATGGTGGCTCAGGCCTATAATCCCAGTACTTGGAGGGCTGAGACAGGAAGATCACAGGTTCAAAGCCAGCCTCAGCAACATAGAGAGGCTCTCCATAACTTAGCAAGATCCTGTTTCCAAATAAAAAATAAAAAGGTCTGGGGTGTAACTTGAATGCCCCTGGGTTCAATCTCCAGCATCACACACACACACACACACACACACACACACACACACACACACACACACACAATGAATGCCAGGTTCAAGCTGAGCATGGTGGGGCATGCTTGGAATCTCAGGGCTTGGGAGGCTGAGACAAGAGGACCACAAGTTCACAGCCAGCCTCAGCAACTTAGCAAGGCTCCCCATAACTTACTGAGACATTATTTCAAAATTAAAAATAGGGGCTGGGCGTGGTGGCACACGCGCGTGTAATCCCAGCATTTGGGAGGCGGAGACTGGAGGATCACAGTTCATGGACAGCCTCAGCTACTTAGCGAGGCCCTCTGCAACTCAGTGAGACCCTGTTTCAAAAAATAAAAATACTGCTGGGCGTGGTGGCGCACGCTTGTAATCTCAGCACTTGGGAGGCTGAGACAGGAGGATCGCACAGGTTTGAAGCCAGCCTCAGCTACTTAGTGAGGCTCTCAGCAACTTAGTGAGACCCTGTTTCCAAGTAAAGTATAAAATAGGTCTGGGAGTATAGCCTGGAGGTAGAAAAGCCTCTGAGTTCCACCCCTAATACCACACACACAAAAAAATTCTAAAAAAAATATGGCTGGGGGTGTAGATCAGAGGTTAAATTGCTTTGGGTTCAGTCCCCAGTATTACCCCTGCTCAGCAAGAAAAATAAAAAGGAGGAGATGGCCTGGTCCAGAGGCTCCTGTAAGCTCACAGCTGCTAGGATAACAGTCCAGGCAGCAAGGTACAGCAATGGGCATGGTCAGGGTTCCAATTTTCAGTGTCAACGACACCACCCCTGAGCCCTCAAGTCCTCTCTCCATCCATCTTCCACCCACCCAGGCACAGGCTGACTGAGCAGGTGGGTGCTGGCTGCTCGGCGGGCATGCCTGTCAGCTGCTTCTCCTGGGCCCCGCGGGGTCTCTGTGCTTTGTGCCTGAGGCTTGGCCTCCTCAGCCCACTCTCCCTGCCTGGGACTCCCCAAGTGCCCCAGTGGCACTTTGAGCCTCCATCCTTTTGGACTCAGGCCAGGCCAGAACACAGTGCACCTTTTCTCCCAGCACAGAAGTCCACAGAAGCCCTTCCTTGGAACCCAGAGGAAGCTGAAGGAAACATACAAGAAGATGCAAATGCATAGGCCCTCTCGCCGGTCCGGATGGCGGCCATTAGCTGGAGCCTCTGGGTCTTGGCTTATCTTCTCTGAGCTCTGGGATTGAACCTAGGGGCAGTCTACCTTCGAGCTATACTCCTAGCCTATTTTTATTTGGAAACAGCACCTCACTAAGTTACTGAAGCTGCTTTGAACCTGAGATCCTCCTGTCTCAGCCTCCCAAGTACTGGGATTACAAGTGTGCGCCACCACGCCCGGCTTATTCCTCAGCAAGCCCTTTATGGCTGTTTCTCCTGCTCCCTCTCACTCTCTCCTTTGGCTCTGTCTTCCCAGGCTAGTTGTGAGAAAGACGTGGCGGCTCCCAGGCAGAAAGAAGCAGCAGCCAGTTTTCACCAGTATTCACCTGCCTCCTCTCTTGAGCATGTCTCACTGTTAGTCAAACACGTGTCACACGGCTACAGATTATACCTCCCAGCCTCCCTTGCAGCTTCTGTGAGGCTATGCAGCTAGTTTCTAACTGATGGAGGAAGAGGTCCGATGTAGCCACTTCTAGGCTTGACCTGAAGGATTGGGTGTGTGCTCTCTTTCCTTCCTCCCACTGCCCGGCAGGAGACATGACGGCAGAATCTAGAGCGGCCCATGTGCAGCCAGCTGACAGGGCTTACCATTCAGTCTCTGATGGTGACTGACCTCTGGGAGGTGATCAGGAAGTATTTTTGAGCTGGGCATGGTGGCACACGCCTGTAATCCCACTATTTGGGAGGCTGAGGCGAGAGGATCGCAGGCTCAGGGACAGCCTTAGCAAGTGGTGAGACTCTCATCAACCTAGAAAGACCTTTTTTCAAAATAAAAATTAAAATATAGCAGTTAGGAGTGTGGCTTGGATTGAACCCAAGGCGGTGTAGCTCGGAGGTAGAATGCCCCTGGGTTCCATCCGCAGTACCACACACACAAAAGAATGGGCTGGGGTAGAGCTCAGAGGTAGAATGCTCCTAGGTTCAACCCCCAGTCCTGAAGGAGGAGGACCACAAAAATAAATAAATAAATAAAATTTTGGAGGGACCTTTTCATTTAGTTCTCAGAACAATCCAATGAGGTAGGTATTGTTATCACCCCAACTTTACAGACGAGGAGCAGAAGACACAAAGAGGTTGAATAATTTCAACAAGAGCAGAATTTAAATGCAGGTGATTTGGTTCCATAGTCTGTGCTTTTTTTTTTTTTTTTTTTTTTTCAGTACTGGAGATTGAATTTGGGAGCTACATCCTCAGCCATTGTGATTTTGAGACAGGCTCTCACCAAGTTGCCCAGGCTGGCCTTGAACTTGTGATCCTCCTGCTTCAACCTCTGGAGCTGCCTGCATTACAGGAAGGTGCCTCCTCACCCAGCCTTTGCTCTTACTTATGACAGCAAATGCAACAGATGTGTGCACACTGTATTGTTAGGCGAGGGGATAGATGCCTATTCAAGGTAGCCTCTGTACCTGGAGGCCCCTTTGTTATCATAGCTTGGATATACCATAATATACCCTCTGTGCCACCCAGAGGTAAACATAGGTGTCCCCCTCTAAGACCAAGAGCCAAGCAGACAGACTCCTGGGCAGCAGCTACTCCTCCTCCTCCTCCTCCTCCTCTAGTACTGGGGGTTGAACCCAGGGGCATTCTACCTCTGAGCTCTACCTCCAGCCCTTTTTTTTTTTGTGTGTGTGTGTGTGTGGTACTGGGGATGAAACTCAGGGGCATTCTACCTCCAAGCTACACCCTAAGCCATTTTTAACTCTTTATTTTTGAAACAGGGTATCACTGAGTTACAAAGGGCCTCACTAAGTAGCTGAGGCTGGCTGCGAACCGCAATCCTCCTGTCTTGGCCTCCCAGGTGTCCGGATTACAAGCGTGCACCATCAAGCCCGGCTCTGGGCAGCTTCTTAAGGAGCTTTCTAGGGGTGAAGGTTCCTAACAGGGCTCCTAACAGGTTCCTAACAGGTTCTATTTCAGGCTGTATATTACCAGTACCACTACTACTATTATTCTTGTTATTTGGTGGTACTAGGGATTGAACCCAGCAGCATTCTAACTCTGAGCTAGACCCTCAGCCCTATTTTTTTTTTTATTCAGGGTCTCACTAGGCTGCTGAGAGTCTTGTTAAGCTGCTGAGGTTGGCCTTAAACCTGCAATTCTCCTGTTTCAACCTCCCAAGTACTGAGATTACAGGCATGTACCACCACACCTGGCTGTATATTATTAAAAACTACGAAAGCCCCACTGGGATCCATCCCACAAAGCCCCCATCACACTGGGCTCCCACAGAAGCACCTGTGCATATCCTCAACACTCCCTTTTCTCCAACGTGTTAACACAAACATGTGGGCTCACATGCACTACACCCAAAAAGAAAGCAGCCCTTTGGCCCTCCCCAAAGAGCAAAGTTTTGACTACGTTATTTAAATTAACTATGTTTTCCACACTTTTGAAGTTTATAAAGTACCATCATGGACTATCAGCATGGAAAGCTATCCAATATATATTATTAAATGTAGGAAAGAAAACCCCCAAACAGGACACCCATTCTGTTCTTGTTTTTACACACATTTGCACACATCTATATGTTTGTAAAAATGAAGCCCCACCTCCTCCTGGGAAAAGTGTCTTCCCATCCCCCATCCCCACTACAGAGATGGAGTGGGCCTCGGTATTGTCCACATTGTACAGATGAGGAGACTGGCCGGTAGTCAGGGTAGCTGGCACACCTATTTCTCTTTGGCTTTCCTGCAGAGGTCAGGTCTTTGGTGGGAGAGGTGGCTAAGAGACAGGAGAGGGTGGAGGCTTGAGGAGCTGCAGATGAGACACCTGCACCCGGCGCAGGTGGAAAATCTTGAAGGTGGCCTCTCATCTGAGGAAAACCCTCCTCTGTCCCCAGAGCTCCGGCCTGAGGGAGGTTTTCTTGGACTTATCAACACCCCTGCATGTGGCATGGATGGGTTTTCTCTTTCTCAGTACTGAGGATGGAACTCAGAGACGTCCTGCCTCCAAGCTACACCCCCAGCCCTATTTTTTATTATTATTTTTTGAGTGTGTGGTACTATGGGTGGAACCCAGGGGCTTTCTACCTCCGGGCTATACTCCCAGACCTATTTTATACTTTACTTGGAAACAGGGTCTCACTAAGTTGCTGAGAGCCTCACTAAGTAGCTAAGGCTGGCTTCGAACCTGTGCGATCCTCCTGTCTCAGCCTTACAAGCGCTGGGATTATGAGCGAGCGTGCGCCACCACGCTGGGCTCTTATTCCTTATTTTGAAACAAGGTCTCACTAAATTGCAAAGGGCCTCACTAAGTAGCTGAGGCTGTCCATGAACTGCGATCCTTCTGTCTCAGCCTCCCAAGCACTGGGATTACAAGTGTGTGCCACCACGCCTGGCTCGGCATGGATGTTCTTGGATGATGACCAGTATTGGTACTAAAATGTGGGATATTCACTTTTCTGGTCCTCAGTGTATCCCTCTGGGCCAGGGATTATCATCCACAGCTCACAGATTAGGAAACTGAGGCTCAGAGACAAAGTGGCTTGCTAGGAACTTAGAGATTCAAGCCCAGGATGTCTGGTTCCAAATGGCACACCGGGTTTCCTCATTTACGAGCCACGCTGGGAGGAGGGGTGTGTGAGAAGGGAGGGGTTCTGTGGTTCTCCTCCGCCCAGATTAGTGTGTGCAAGATTGGGAAAGGGGTAACGGAGCTGCTGCTTCATCGAAGGATGGATGCCAGTACTCTGCTCTTGGCTCCTGGAGGTTCTATCTCAGTAGCTCTGGAGTAGGGTCCTGAAATCTGCATTTTCTCCGGCTCAGACTAGCATAGGCCAGACCCTTCAGCTACCTCTCACCTGCTGCTCTTCCCCTCAACCTGGGAGGAAAGGGGAACATGATATATCTTGGCTCTAGTGTAGCATCCAAGGACCCCCAGATGTCCACAGTGGGGAGAGGAGGAAGCACCATGCTCCCTATGGAAAACCTCCGAAGACCCCAGGAGGGGACAGATGGAAATGACAGCAGGACAGAGGATCCCCTTCAGCTCTTTCCCCGCATAAGCCTGAGGCTCGGGATTCCCATGTTTTCTGGCTATCTAGAGGAACTGGAAATCCTCCATGCTGTGACTTAATCTGACCTGCGCCTGGGGCAGAGCCGGGCTCTGGACATGGCGGGTCAGTGAGAGCAGCCTGGGTCAGAGCCCTAGGGCCTCGCACACTCCCAGAGCATCATTTCATTTGAGAGGTTGTTGCCAGATCTCAGGTCACAGGGGGACCTTGGAGCCAAGTTCCTTACACACACACACACACACACACACACACACACACACACACCCCTCCATCTTTCCTCTCTAAGCACAAAGACTCACAGTGGCCTCAATGGACTGCCTTCTACACCTGTCCCGGGCGGGGGTCCTGCCACCTGCTCCTTGCTTCTCCCCTGTGTCCAGGGCCGGGAATGTCCTGCAGTGGGATAGGGGAGGTCTCAGGAGTGGGGTTGCTGAGTGTGAGTGTGGCTGCACAGGATCAGGGGCTTGGAACGTGAGGGCCCTCACGGGGATCCCCACCCACTCAGGTCTCTATCAGGTGTCCCCAGGAAGCTCCAGGGTCCCTGGTTCTTCCAGAGCAGTACTGTCACCACCTCTCCTTCTTATTTACCCTGAACAGTTTGGCCCAAGGCCTGAGGACTGACCCTGGTTGGCACTTACCCTACCAGGCGTGATGAAGTGTGTGTGTGTGTGTGTGTGTGTGTGTGTGTGTGTGTGTGTGTTATTTTTTAGTACTGGGGATTGAACCCAAGGGCATTCTACCTCTGAGCTACATCCCCAGCCCTTTTTGTTTTGAAAACAGGGCCTCACTAAGTTGCTGAGAATCACGCTAAATTGCTAAGGCGGGGCTTAAGCCTGTGATCCTCCTGTCTCAGCCACCCAAGGATCGGGATTACAGGTGTATGCCACCAGATCTGGCTATATAATTTATTTTTAGTTGACAAATGAAAATTGTGTGCATTTATGCTGTACAACAAACACAATGTTTGGTGTATGCATATACTGGTGTGTGAGAAGAAATTTCTAATCGTCTGGTAAGATCCACTCAGGTCCAGCATCAAGCAAGGAGTCACCCCTTCTTTGTGCAAACCCACGAAGACTGGAAAGCCCTTTCTGCATGTTTGAGAAAGGGACCCCCATCCGGAAGGCAGGGACGTGGTTAACCTGACCAGAAAGTCAGATCCGGAATAGCGCAGCCTTCCAGCGCGGCGGCCCGCAGTGCCAAAACACGGACAGCAGAGGGAGCTCCTGCCTAACCTTTCCGGCGCGGAGACCCATACGAGGACCCGGACTTTTCCAGCCAGGAGGATTCTGATTTTGGCTCCTAGCATTGGGGTGACTGCCGAGCGGAGCCGGGCTAGGGTAGAAATAGTGTTACGTAGGGACTCGCGGCGTCCTCTTTAGGCGTTTACCAGGTGTGGTCTCTTGAGCTAGCCTAAGATTTTTTTTCCCTGCCAACAGAGACTTGGGGTGGCTCTTTCCTCAGCCCCTCCCTGTATCCAACTCTGAAAGTTCGTCCCCCAGTTTCGTGGATTCCAAGGGGAACGCCCCCCTCAACTCCCATGATATTCCTTGCCGCAGCCCATCCTAAAAGCTTTGTGATAAGAAGTAGGGGTTAAAGCCGGGCGCACGCTTGTAATCCCAGCATTTGGGAGGCTTAAGACAGTAGGATCACGGTTCACAGACAGCCTCAGCTACTTAGTGAGGCTATTTGCAACTCAGTGAGACCCTGTTTCCAAAAAAAGAATAAAAAATAGGGCTGGGGGTGTATCTCGGAGTTAGAATGCCCCTGGGTTCCATCCCCAGTACCACCGCAAAAAAAAAAGAAGGGAGTAAGGGTGAGGTGTGTTCACGTAAAAAGCTTCTGATTAGACAGTGGGACCGCGACGACGTGGGAATTAGGGTTGCCGATCCGGTAGGGTGGAGAGGGGTGACTGACGGGTGCGTACGGCTGTTGAATGTCGCCACAAATGCCGCTAGGTGGCGCTCAAAGCCCGCGCCATGGAAAAGCGCAGGCCTCGGAAGAGGTGGGCTTGGAAGAACCTGGAGCCGGGTCCAGGGATCCTCCTCACCTTCCCAGAGGGTGGCCTGGTGCACGAGGGACTGTAGAGCAGCCATCGTTCTCCAGAGGCTTGGAAAAGGTGAGGAGGAAAGGAGGTGAAAGGCTGGCACAACTCACAGGGACCAACCGAGGGGCCTTGCCCAGGTCCCCTCCGACCTGGAGTGGGGAATCCCTGGTCTCTTCGTGTGTCTCTGAACCACTTGCCTCTCTGAATTTATGGATTCGGTTCTGAGGAGCTGGGAGAAGTGTTTGGAGTCTTGAGCGTCTGGTTTTGGCGTGGAAGGAGAAAAACATGCCCATCTGCCTTTCTCCAGGAATTCGTGGGTCTGGGTGTGGGCACCTGCTCTGGGCTTGCTCCACCCAAACAGGCGAGGGGAGAGTGTGATCTCTGTATCTTTTCATAGCTCTTCCTTGGAAAGCCCCTAGCGATTTGCCCGGACGCTGGGGACCTGTCCCAAGCTTTGAGGAGCTGCTCTCCTTCCCCCAACTCCATCCCCGGCCCGGAGCAAAGAGGAAGGGGACTCTGAATGTGGCTCAGACTCCATCCCAGGTCAGAATTAGTTCCTGTGAGACTTCTTCAAAGCGCGGGCGCCTCTCTGCCAGAGGCCCTCCCTGGACTGATCTTTCTGGCCCAGCTTAGCTTCTGCCCACCGCCTGCAAAATATAGAGACGAACGCCCCAAGCCTGTGGGGGTCCCCCCTCCAGCGTTTCCCCACCTCCCCAGGCTCGGCCCAGAGCCCAACCCCTCCCCACTCACTCCCTGAGGAGGAGAGACCTGGAAAGACGAGCGGTCCCGGCGCAGGCGCTGACCCTGCCCGCGGTCTAGGAAATCCAGATCCGCCCAGCGACCCCGGGTCAGGCCGAGCAGACAGGAGCTCCTTAGTGACGCCGGAACCCACGGGCTTTTCCCTCAAAAACAGAGGGCGGCGGGGACAGAGTGGGTCTCGTTAAAGGGTAGAGAGCGCCCGGGACGCCCCCGCCCACTCGCCCGGCCCGAGGCCTCGGCGGCGGGGCCGGGGCCCCGGAAGCGGGCAGTTCGAGCTACACAGCACCCAGAGGCCGCTCCGGGACCGCGAAGCCCCCGAGCCCGCCCAGCGGAGCCCGGCGCTCTCCCGTCGGCGGTCCCCGGCAGAACCCATGCAAAGTTCCTGGAGAAACTGGGAGACGCCGCTGGCGGGGAGTCTGTCGCCCCGAGGTGCCTCGCCCGCCTCGCCGCTGGGGCGCCACCAACAGCCTCCTGGGGAGTGGAGCCCGCCCCCCAGAGTCCCCGCCCGCCCCCCGAGGCCGGAGGCATTGGTGCTGCTTCGTCAGATCTCATTTCCTGCGAAAATGGAAACACACCCAGGGTCCTTAATAAAGTGAATGACGAGGCTTCGGGTGCAATTGGGCTTCCGGTTTGTGGCTATTTCCTTAAACTGACAGTGGAAAAAAATAATAATAAACTCACAGCACCCAGATGTAATTATGCGACTATCAGAAGTAGCGTGGGGTGGATTAGCAGAGACTAGCTACGCTCTAGTCTGAGAAATGGGCACCAACGCTTACCCGTTCCCGGGGCACCGGGGGCCGGGCCTCCCCTGCAGTCCGCAAGCCTTCGACTCGGGTCCCAGCCCGAGACGCGCCCCGCCGCTGCCATAGGAACGCCCGGGCCTCTATTTATACGCAGGGGCGGCGGGGGGTGGGTCTTCCCCCGGCTCCGGGAGGAGGAGCGTCCCCCAGGCCGGGGCGGCCTGGCTGCGAGTCCCCTGACCGCTCCCCCGGCCTGCGCGCACGGGCTGTATATTTCTATGCATAATCCAATTTTCTCCGTGACTATCTAGTTAAACTCTTTAACAACAGCTACATAATTAGAATTTGGATTCCCATTAATTTTCCCTGGGCCTCGAACCATTTGCAGCTCACACTGGTAATTAATGCGATACATCACTAACTTTACCCAGAGCCGACCAGCCCAACTCAGGTCGCGGGCCCAGCCCCGCGCCCCGGGCCCCGCGCCGCGCCCTGACTCCGGACCCTGTTTACCCCTGTGGGGACTGATTCCCTTCCTCCAAAATCGAACGCCTCTCGGTCGGCTCACCCAAAGCCTTTCTTCTTTCTAGGAAATTTCACAATTAAAAATATTTATCGGGAGCAGATTTACGTTTCTGGGTTTCCAGTCTCGGGGCGTCTGGGTAGGCTATTAAGAGTAATTAGCATCTTTTGCGCATGCAGATTTACTTCGCTCATTGCCACATAACTCATCCCTAAAAGCCGGCGCAGGCGAAGGCACAGGCCGGCGCCAGAGCCTCTGCCAGAGCTACCGCCGCTCCCGGCTCTGACTCGGGTTCCCGGGCCTCGCTCCCTGGTACACTGCGGGCTCCCGGCGTCTCTGGCCAGCCGCTTGGGAGGCCAAACAAGGTGTGAAAAGGCTCCCATCCCGGAGCCAAAAGACGCGAGGGCGACCTCAGGCGGTGGGGGAGAAAACCATGCCTGGCTTTCTGGCCTGGGCATCCCGACTGCTGACACACATTAGTGGGCGACTCTGTGTGCACACTCGCGTGCGCAAGAGTGCACATGCATGTGATTGCTAGTGCACAAAGGCGCGCGTGGAAAACTAATTGATCTCTTTTTCCCCCTTCTCCCCGGTCCATCGGTTCCCAGGACCGAGGCTCAGACGCCAGTCTTAGGCCACTCAGCGAGGGCACTGAGGTTCAGAAGGACCGGAGACTCTATCTTTCCTCAATCTCTCCTTCACAGAGTCAGGGCCCCAGCCAGCCAGGCTGCAGCACCCAGCCAGGGGGAATTCAAAAGCCCAACACTTGTTTTGCTTCCCATAGGTGAGAGGCTGCCAGAGAAAGCGCAAGCAGAGACCAGGGTCACAGGGCAGCCGCTGGAGGGCCCGGGAGGGGCGGCTGAGGAGTGGATCGGACAAAAGGAGAAAGTTAGAAGGTCCAGGGTCGGAGAGTGCGGCTGTGTCTCCCGGCTCCAGGCAGAGGCACCCACCCCGGATTCGTTATTAACGCACTGGGAAGTCCGCTAGCTGCCCAACTTTCTTCTCTTTAATGAGCCTAGAAGAAGAGGCTGCCCTGAAGGGGTTTGTTCATTAAAGATGTAGCTAGAGGAATATTGTCTCATTAATTATCTGGTTTTAATTACACTCCTACCCTTTGAATCCGAAGATGGGAAAAGTTGATTTGGTGGCACCACCTCCTTTAGCTTAGAGTCAGGCTGGGCTGGGGGACAGGCGGGGTGAGGGGGCTGCCGAGCCTGGGAGAGTGTGGACTGGGAGAGTGAGGACGACGTCTGGGGCAGGACGTCAGGTGACATCCCAAGTGAAGGAACTCTCCATGTCCATGTGGGGGTAGAGGGAACGTGCCTGTGTGCCACGAGAGCTGAGTGAACGAACCTGGCCTGGATGTCTTTGTGCGCTCCATGCCTGTGTGTGGTTTTGTGCATCCGGGTGTGCATGTGGGTAGCTAGTGTGTCTACAGACAGGCCCGAGAGCAGGGCTGAAATGAACAGAGCCTGACTGGAGAGCTGTGTCTGTGAGTGTGTAAGACGGTGCTTTCCTGCCCGGCAGTTCAAGCGACGGTGTCTCCGGGACTCTGCTGTGTCTGGCCCTCCCCTCTATGGCTGGTGGGGGGGGGCTCCACAGCCCGAATGTACTGTTCCAAGGACATGCCTCCGTTTCTGGGGGACCTAGAGCTGGGGCGCCACCTGGAAATCCTGGTCCTTGTGGGGGAGTTACTTAAGGGGGTGCTCCTCCTGCCTCGTCCCTTGTCAGGCTGGTGCTGGCGCTAAAATGGGGGCCGTTTTCCCTTTAAATCGCGGACACTTTGACAGGGGACATTAAGGACCCGGCTGCTCAGGCTGAGCAGATCATAAAACCGGACAGGCAATTTCTGCTCCCGCCAAATAGCCGGGCAAACTCGTTCTGCATCTTTGGTTTTAATGCACTAAACTGGCAGCTAAGCAGGGAGCGAGCAAAGGAGGGGGTGGGGAGCCCCCCACACACACCGGCACACACACCGGCACAGGCCACAAACACCCCTTCACACCCTCCCGCCCCACGCCCCGCCCCACCCCCCCACCGGCGGAATTATCAACTAGAATTTGATTAATATGCAAATCGCAGGCAAACAGCTCCATATAATTCTTTCAGTGGAGAGTAATTAATCACCAGTTAAAGCAAATTAATACATATATCAATTTTGTCAGAAACATGCTTAGTTCAATCGCCCGTAAAATTGAAGTTTGAAGTATTAAGAGGCTCTGCAGAAACGCCAGGACTAAAACTTTCAAATTGATCCTATTTAGTAATCAATCAGGCTCTCCCCTCAGGTTAATCTGCCTAATTTTTCATCTCAAATCATACACTTTACTGACACGCCATCTAGCAAACAGTCGATAAAAAGTTAACAAAAATGATAACGACTCCAGCCAGAGCCATTGTGCAGGCCGGGTGGGCGGCAGGCAGCTTTGATTGCATTTCTGGGGTGGTTGGGGATTTGGATTTTTCCTGGGCCAAAGGCTGGGAGCTCCCCCAGACAGCCGAGGCCTGCCTGCCCCACCAGCTTGTCTGATACTGGCCACCGCCCTCCCTTTCTTGGACATCAAAACAGCATTTCCTCCAAAGCTGCCTCAAATAGCTAGAGAGCTAGCGCCCGCCCCACCAGCGCTTACAGAGTGTCAGGAAGCCCACCTCCTCGCAGTGGGGAACTCCGCCCGCCTGCGTACAGCCCTGTGCCTGTGTTATATGTAGAAGGGGGGTGCTGCATAGCTGTTCCGTTCCTGCATGTGCCACTGGCTGCCTGTGTTTGGATGGGTGTGCTGTCATATGTGATGGCGTGGAGTGTCCACGCAGCCTGTGTGTCTTTGGCACTGTGCGTGTGTATGGGGTTCTTGCATTGAGGGGTCTGTGTGACCAGGTGCCTGCCTGTGTGTGTGCGTGTGGTGTTTCTGGGACGTTTGTGAGACACCATGTGCCTGTGTCCTGGCTGCTCTGCCGGGACCTAGGCTTCCTGGACCTCAGGCAGCTCTATCAGTAGGGTCTCTCACAGGCAGAGGAGTGCAGACAGTCGAGGTGGTGACCCAGACCCTTCACCTTGAACAGCCTCTGGGAAGTGGGAGAGGTCAGCCACTTCTTCACTTAGCCCCCATAGCAACCGCTGCCCTGGGGGAAGAGGCCCCCATTACCTGGCAGAGAGTACTCCCAGCCCTTGGTCACCCTGTCGTCAGAGCCCCTGGCCTCTGAATTTGGGAGAGTTGGAGGTGCAGATACTCAGGTAAGAACACCTGTATCTGATGTCACATCTACACCCAGATGTGGCTAGAACTCACCTCAAACCCCTGTATACACATGGGGACAACTAAGCCTGCAGGTCCCAGGATAAACACAGGTAACCAGTCTTCACCACAGCACCCACCCCACCCACAGACAACTAGGAACAACGTCCAGCTCCTCATGGGCAGGCTGCACACGCCCAAGCGTCTGGACTCACACACCACAATCACTTGATTCCTGTTCACACTCAATCCAAGCTTCCCCCCAGCCCTGCAGGCAGCCTCTTCCTGCTCCTCCCGCATGCACACGTGTGCCCCTGGCCGTTTGAAGCCTCCCTAGTTTGGGCAGAACTGAGCCCCCACAAGGAGGAATGAGTGAACTGGGGGAAGCTGGGTCTTCAAGGGCTCTGTAAGATTGGTGCAGCCAAGGACGGGTTTGCCTCCAAACCCACCACTCTGGAGACAAACATCCAGCCTAGTGACCAGCTCAAATGGGAAGGCACAAGAAGGGGAGCCAGGCCATTGCACAACAGCACAGCAGAATATACTGGTCCCTCCTGGACCTGCTCTCAAAGAATGAAAGTCCTCGGAAGCCATGCCCAGGAGTCGGCTGCCCTGGAAGTAGACTCGCCCCTGCTGAGGGTCCTCCAGCTCACCATCTGCTCTTCTCCTGTGAGCTACCTCCCCTCAGCCCAGGTGCTGTCTACCCCTGACCCCCCCCCCAACATGTCCATTTGAGTAGTCAGCTTGGCCACGCTGTTTGGAGCTAAGATTCCTGTTGTCTGTAGCTTCAATTCCATGCCAAAGTGCATTCTCCCGGTCACCAGCTCAAACCAGCTCCCTGCACACCTCACACACCCAGCACCGCTTGCCCCCTGGTCATACCCACCCCAGTGACTACTTAACTCTTTCCCCCTCTGATGCACAAAATCAGTCGCACCTAGTTGCACACACTAGTTTGCAACAATCAGTTACGCAGACGGCAGCACTACACACCCAGTCACTCCCAGCCGCACATGCTCTGTTCCCATCAATCAGCTGCACATGCTCAGTCTCTCAGTGGCACACGCTCAGCAACACACTCAGGAACGCATTCTCTTTGGTCCCCACCTAGCTCAGCCTCAAGTCTCAGGCCTGCTAGCTGCGGGGAGAAGGAAAGAGTTACTGACGGCTTGGGAGGGGAAACTTAGGGTCGGACTTCTTCCTCCATGGTGCTGGCCTCCCAAGTCACTGCAACAAAGCCCAGGAACCCTGGTCTCCCTTCACTCCAGGCCCAAGAGACTGGGCCACTGGACACACTCAGAGGCCAGGCTGTTAGGCCTGCCCGTCAGCCCCAGATCTCCATTCACACACACACACACACACACACACACACACACACACACACACACACTACAGATGTACCCATCACCTACAAACCCCTCACCCCTACAGCAGCCCCGGCACACTCCCCAGCTCTGCCCCCCATCTCACATCCATCTGGAGTCTCCATCTTACAACAGCGGCCTCCTGCCCACTCCCCTCAGCACCCCAGCCTGCTCAGGTTCCCAACCCACCCAGGTCCCTGCTCCTTTGCCAGACGCTTTGCAGCTCCTGACCTTACTCACCCTAGCTACTGGTCTGGCTGCTCCCCTTCTATCTCTGGGTCTCCTTTATGCCCCTCCTAAGTGCATGTGTTTGGGGATCATGTATACTGTTGGCACAAACTGCTTTCTGGGCCCCATGAAAGAGGGGCTGTTCCTTGGGGGTTGTGTGCAAAGCCCCGAGTCCCTGGGTTCTGGTTGTTGGAAATAAGCAGGGTGGGTGAGTGGACTTTCCAGGACCCAGTGGCTCAGGAGGGTGGGAAGGAGGGGGTCCCCGCGGCAGGCGGGCAGGGGCGGAGGGGAGGCGTGCAGCCCCAGCCCGTCCCTTTCAGGGGGGACTCATGCATCAAACTTCAATTTTCCGGACGATTGAATTAGTGATTTTTTTTCTCCTGAACTAAAATACACTTAAGTCTTTGGGATTAATTACCACGTTCTGGTCCCTCAGACTGGAGTATTACTTATCGGAGCTGCCTCTGACACTGGCCCGACACCTCGTAAAATAAGGAACTGCGCCTCCTGGCCTCACCCGGTGCCCGCCCGCCAGGCCCAGGAGTCAGGGAAGCCTAAGATAGGGAAGCTGAACCAGCCGGATCTCTCTGTGCAACTCGGCCTGTTGGCGCGCAGAGGGGTACCCAGCCAGAAGAGCAGAAGCTAGCTGCATCCCGGGACTTGGCCACCAGCTTCGGGACCCAGACCCAAGGAGAAAAGGAGAGGCAGAGCCGAGCTGCCTTTCCCGGGCAGCGAGGAACCGAAAGTGGGGTCCGCGGAGAGGCCAGGTTCCTGAGGGAACAGGTCGGCAGTGGCCCCAGCCGGCGATGGAACTCGGGGGAAGGGCCGAGCTTTAACAAACTTTGTCCAGAGAGGGGCGGTGGGTCCCTAAGCCACCCCTGCGATCCATGCCACACTTAGATATACCCTCAAACATGCAATACAAACGCCCCGCTTCAACAGAGCCCACTCAAGGGTGCCCACACCACCCACAGCCGCCCCCGAGGCAGGCCCAACAGGCGTCCACTAAGAGGTCCAGGGCTGTCACTGGAGGTCCAAAGCTTTCTCACGACACAGGTCCCCCTGCCAGCACCTGAGGGGCGCCCAAGGCCATCTGAACGCCCCTGAGCTGCAGGCGAGTGACTGCCTTCATCTGGACTGGTAGGTTTGCGGGAACTTGGGCTAGAGCTCAGGCTTCCCAGGACCCCAGGCCTGTCTCTGCCTCTGGCCAAGCCCCTCGGCCCTTACCCCTGGTTGACGACTTCCCCTCTGCCCCCTGTGCCTTGGGGTCTGGAGATGAACTCCAAGCTGTGGCGCTCGGTCCCGCGGACCTCAACAACTGCACAGTGGTCCCCGGGATCCCGAAGCCCACCAGCAGCCCCGCAGAGGCATGGAATTCAGCGGAGCCGAGGTGGCCGCTCCACTGGAATGGCTCAGATTCACTCCCAAATTGTGGCCGGGCGCAGCAAGCCTGAGGTGCTCCCTCCCCGTCCTTCCCAGCTCCGGCTTAGTCTAAGGCTCGGGATATACCTCTCCTTCGCTTCCCTCCTTCCCTCCGACCTTGGT
This sequence comes from Muscardinus avellanarius, assembly GCF_963383645.1. Classification (NCBI taxonomy): domain Eukaryota; kingdom Metazoa; phylum Chordata; class Mammalia; order Rodentia; family Gliridae; genus Muscardinus; species Muscardinus avellanarius. The sequence continues at coordinate 133,885,871 of NC_137789.1, forward strand.
GCAATCCTTCCACTTGCCCTCCTTTCTAGCCCATACAAACAACGAATTATGATTTCTCTTCCAAGGCCTGCGCCCAGGGCCGCCTCCTCTGGGAAGCCACCGGCACCCCGGAGCCCGAGGCCATCTTTCTGCATTGTGCAAGGGAGGCTTCCTGTCCCGCAGCCGAGGTTTCCTCCGGTGCCTGGGGAGCGTCCCAGCTCGCCCACTGGACTGGGAGCTCCTTGAGGGCAGGAACGGGATCGGATTCGTTTCAGTTTTCCCAGCCACCTGCGTACAATAAACATTTGCTGACCTGAGTGGGTTTTCTCTTATTTTATTAATCCTTCTCCTTCCTTCTTTCCCCTCTTTCTTTTCCTCCTTCCTTCCTCCCTCGTTATTTTTTATCTCTTGGTTATATTCAATTGTCATGTTTTTCAGGCTCATTAAATCCATTTAGAGACAAAAGAATAAAAGGCAGAAGGGGAGGGAGGGGGAGGAGGGCAGGGGGAGGGGAGGGGAGGGGAGGCCGGAAAAGCAAACAAATAACCCGCTTTAACTAGACGGGCGGATAAATGGCCCCGTTTTTCCTCAGCCCCGATGCGCCTGCTTAGCTGCGCGCCCCGCGGGCGCCGCAGCTCGGGTGGGCTCAGCCCCGGGGCCGCCGCCCCCAGCCCGAGGGACCCGGCGGGGCCGGGCGCGGGGAGCGGCCGGGGCGCGGGGCGCTTCATTGGGATTCATGGGCGTGCTGGGCGGGCGGGGGCCGCGGGGTGCGCGGCGGGCGCAGATGCCCGGGTGACCGCCGCGCCGCGGTCCCTGCGCCGCCTTTGTGCCGGGGAGGCGCGCGCGGGGACCTAATCCATCAAATTGCCTACAAATTGTGAAGAAAATTCAAAAACCATATGGTCGCCAGCGCCGGCGCGCTCTGGGCTGCGGAGGGCCGCGGCCGCGCCCGCACCGAGAGCCGCGGGGGGCTGGGCCCGGCTATTGTCGCCTGTCAGCGGCCGCCCGGGCCCATTCGTCCCGGCCTTCATGGTCCGCGCTCCGAATTACAGCCCCATCCATCCTGGGAGAGGCCGACTCACGTCGCCGGAGGAGCGGCGCGGGCCCGCGCGGCGGCCGGCCCCCTCCCGCCGCGGCCCGCTGCCCGCCCGCCTCCCGGGTCCCCTCCTCCGCCCTCGCCGGCCGCTCGCCCGCGCTGGGAGCCTGGCTGCGCGCCCTCGCGCGTTTCTGCCGGTCTCTGGTCTCTCCGTTTCCTCCGGGGCGCGCACGTCCCCGACTCAGGCCCGGGGGCCCCATCCCTGCCCGAGACCAGATGCGCGTTTCTCACACCAATTTGGCGGAGAAAGAGCGCCGGGCGGCCCGGAGGCGGGACGACGCTGGTAACCGGGGCCCTCGCCAGCCCAGAGACAAAAGCCCAGGGAGAAACTCGCTGGGTCCGGGAAAGTGAAAGCGGCCGGGCCGTCCCTACGCCCTCGGGGCGCGCCGAGCCCAGGGAGGCCCTGCCAGGTCCGGGCTCGGCCCCCAGCAGAGGTCTGGGTCCAGAGCTCGAAACGGTTACCAGAAATTTACCCCGTCGCCCAGACAACTGGGGCTCGCACCTCCAGGTGCTCGCTTGTGCGATTCTGGCTACCCGCGTCGCTTTCGGCCCCATTTTCTTTCTCTCAGCCCCAGATGAGGCCCTGGGGCAGGACCAAAAACTTGGGAGCCCCCAGGCTCCACCCCGATGTCCGGGCCGAATGACACCTGCCAGCCGCGGGCCTACCCCGAGCCTCCCCGAGCGCAGGTAGACCGCCTGGGGTTGGTGGGAGGAGGGCCACAGAAGCGCAGGACGAGTTTCCTCGCACACAAATTAATTCTGTGGCGTTTGGCCCTCCACGAACACTCACGTTATTGGTGTGGCACGCCTGGCTTTTTACCCCGACCTGGCGAAGCCCGCTTTCTCAACCCAGTTTGTAGCTGCCTGAGTTTACCGGCAGGAAGCACCTCCTGCCTTCGCTTCCCTCTCCCGCGGTGCTCTCAATCCTGCCCTAAAAAAAAAAAAAAAAAAAAAAAAACCCAAATCTCCACGGCTAGGGTGACCGCTGGAAGCGGCGGTGAGAAGCTCTGCCTGCCCCGCTTCCCGGGATTGGGCCCACTCACTCAGACAACGTCACGGCTGGTTCTAGTAAAATGGCAAAGACTTTATTTATCGGAGAAAGAGACCTCGGATACAGTCCGCGAGGGGAGGGCAGGGCAGGAGCAGGGGAGGGGCAGTGGGACCCACCCTCAGCGGACCACCCTAGTCTGGCCAAGTCGAGCTGGGAGCGGGGTGTTAGAGTCGGACCACCCTAGTCTGGCCAAGTCGAGCTGGGAGCGGGGTGTTAGAGTCGGCAAGACAGACCCGGAGCTGCAGAGGAGGTGGGGGTGAGGACTCGGATGGCCTCCTCTCTGTCTCTGTCACATGCAAAAAAATTCTAAAAAGAGTAAAAAATAATTCTAGGGCTTTGGGTTCTGTTTTCGATGGTTGCTTGCACGGTTGGATGTCCTCCTACTTTGTCCCTATGAGCCGGACTCCAGCAGTCGGTCGGAGAAAACACGGAAGGGAAGGAAGAATCTTAAAAAGAGCATTAGTGGGCCTTCAGAGGCAGAGATGGCATCGAAAACAGACTTCTCTTGCTGGGAATAAGGAAAGATCGATTTTGAAACTTGCAAGTCAGGACCCTGCTGCCCCCCTTACCCTCTTCCCACGAGGTGAAAAAAAGGCATAAGGAAATAAGTCAACTGCAATAGGCCGAGGGAGGCGAGGAGGGAGCGGGCCGTGCATTCGCCACATGCAGAGAAAAATCAAAACAGCAGGAGCAGCCCTCTTTTCTGGACCGGGTGGGATTAGTGTTCCCAGCTCTCGGCTCTGCCCTCGCCCTCAGCCAACCTGGCAGCCAGAGAGCTTTGGAAACACCGAAATCTCTGAGGTTTAAAAAAAATAAAAGAAAGAAAAAAATCAGGCTGCGGTGGGAAGAACCCGCTATTTAGGTTTAAATATTTATACAGAAGCCATACAGAATTTCACCGCAGAGCTCCCGGGCAGCAGAGGCCGCGCGTATGGCGGCGGCCTGGCCGGCCAGGCCGGGTTTATTGCTTCGAGAGGGAAGAGGCTGCTGCCAGGAGCCGAGTCCGGCCGGGGACGAGGGCGGAGGCGGGAGTTGCAGAGAAGGTCCCAGCTCCCCGCGGCGGGCCTGTCGGGAGGCGGCGGGCCAGCGGGCACTAGGGGCCCGGTGGGGCAGAAGACCCAGGGCGCCCCTCAATCGTCCACGTCGATCTCTTCGTCTTCCTCGTCCTCCGAGCAGTCCTGGCTGCTGGCCCGCTGGTCCGTGAGCGGAGAGGCGGGGGAGAGCTGCAAGGGCCCGGCGCCCGGGGCCTGCGGGGCGCCTGGGGGGAGGGCCGGAGAGCCCGGCCTCGACTTGGCCCTGCCGCAGCCGCCGCCGCCTGCGGCCTCCGAGTTCTGCTCGAGTTCGGCCAGCGCCACGATGTCCATCTGCCCGCTGGGGCCCAGTTTCTTGGCGGACTCCACGTCGGCCTTCATCTCCTCCAGATCCCGCTTGAGCTTGGCGCGCCGGTTCTGGAACCAGGTGATGACCTGTGCGTTGGTGAGGCCCAGCTGCTGTGCGATTTGGTCGCGATCGGCCGGGGACAGGTACTTCTGGTAGAGAAATCTCTTTTCCAACTCGTAAATCTGATGGTTGGTGAAGGCCGTGCGCGACTTTCGCCGCTTCTTGGGGGTCTGCCGCTGTCCAAAGATGGTCATCCCATCTCGGCCTGGAAAGAAATGACAGTGTGGGCTCCCTTCGGGAAAGTAGAGACCCCCCTGGTTCTGGCCCAGGGACTCCCCGCCCCACCCTGGCCTGCAATCGGTCTCGATCCCCTTCTCTGCTTTGGCTTAGCGGCTCCCACCGGAGCTTTGGCGACCCTCCTTCTGTCTTCTGCTCTCCTTGAAGTGCCGAGGAAAAATAATTTGGTCTCTGTCCATTACCTAAGAGTTGATTTGAAAGACTGGAAGTCTCAGAGTCAGAGGACTCCAAGCAGCCACTCCTGGATTTCAGTGTGAACGGGGGTTCTCCAACCCTCCCCAACCCCCTGGACTCTAGATTCTCTCAACGATTTTCCTCCACCCAGAGGAGTCGGGCTGGGTGTGCCCGGGCCGCTGGAAACCCCCCTCCGAGAAAAAACCAAAACAAAAACAGGAGGAGGGGGCAGACACTGCGGCGGAGCGTGGGTTCCCACGCTCCTCTCGGATCGCCCCGACTCTGGCCTACCCGAAGGTTCCTAGGAAATAGGGACCCGGTCTGGTTTCGCCCATCTTGGCTCCGGGGCTGGCGGGCCCGCGGTGGCCGAGCACCGGCACAAAGCGCCGGCCGGGGCGCGGGCGCGGGCGCCTCGCGGTGCCGCCTACCTTCGGCTGCCTGCAGGACGCTGACCTCCAGTCCCTTAAAGGTCTTGCTGGCCAGCTCCTCCAGCGCGCACAGCGGCGAGGTCTGCGACAGCAGCGCGCGGCCGGCCAGGGGCAAGCCGCCCGGCGCGTGCTTGTCGGCGGCGGCCAGCAGGTGCGCCGCCCCGCACAGCGAGTAACTTCTCCGCACCGACGGCTTGTTGAGGATGTCCTCGATGCTGAACGGCGTCAGCGGCTTGTTGGAGTTGGCGGGCGGCGGCAGGTGGTCCAGCGGGCTGCGCCGCCGCTCCTCCCCCGGCGCCGCCTTGCCGTCCTCCTTGGAAGTCATCGCGGCCTCGCTGGGCCCGGCCGGCCGGGAGGCTCGGGCCGCGGGGACCCAGCCCCGGGCGGGCGGGCGGGCGGGCGGGCGGGGGCGCCCAGCAGACCCGGCGGGCCGGCGGCTCAGCCGCTGGGGGCCCGGGGCGAGCGCGCGGCCGGGGCTTCCCGCAGTCCGGGGCCGGAGCCGGGGCGCGCCGCGCGGGGCTCCAGTTTCGCCAGCCCCGGTGCTATTTAAAGGTATCAGGTGGCTCCGTGGCGGCTCCTGGCCCCGGGTCCTGGCGGCGGCGGCTGGAGGAGCCGAGGCGAGGGCGCCGGTCCCGGACTGAGGGCAGGCGGAGAGACGGGGCAGTTGACTATTGCTAACAAGTTAGCCTTGATCGAGGAGTAATCAATTATCCGCAGCCGCACTTCGCTCCTCGCCCTCTCTCTCCTTTCTTCGGTCTTTCCCCGCTTCTTTCTGCTCTTTCTCCCTCTGTCCTCGCGCGCTCCCTCCCTCCTTCTCTTCCCGGCCCCCCCGCCCCGTCTCTCCTCCTCTACCTCTCCCTCGCCCTCTCTTTCACTCTCTGTCCAATACAGGCGGCTCTAAGTTGGGAAGCTCATTAATTAGCGGGCTGGGGGTAGGAGGAGCCGGCTGGAATTAGCCTGCCTAATGCGCCTGTCAGTCCGGGCGCCGCGCCGCGCTCGGCCCGAGCTGTTTGTAAATTACATTAGCGGCGCCTTTATTGCACCCGAACCTCGGGCGACTGAAAAGCCGCCGCCCCCACCCCAAACCGAGAGCCGCGCTCCGGGCGCGCCGCCTCCCACCGGCCTGGCGGCGACGGCGGCCCCGGCCCGGGCGGCCCGGAGGTCCCGGGCTCTCCAAGCCGGATCTGGAGGCCGAGGAGGGAGGCGGGAGCCCGGCCGGGGAGGGACGCGGCCGCCGCGCGGGCCAGGTAAGAGCGGGAGTCCGGGCGGGCCCCGCGGCCGCCCAGCGTGGACTTTAAAGGGCCCCGGTCAGGAACCCAGCGCCCCCATCCCCGGGCCTCCCTCGCCCCTCGCCCCCCAAGCCCGAGCCTGGAAGCTGACGTCCTCTCCCCGGGGCTGGCCCGCGGGGGGCAGAGCCCGCTCCCCGGCCCGAGGGCGGCGCGGGACAGGGGAGGGGACTCCAGCGCCTGGGGGAGGGGGCCAGTCGGGGGCTCGGCCTCCGCCTCGCCGAGGGCCGGAGGGAGGAGTTGGCGGTGGTCTCGAGCGCCTCGCCCCGGCCCCCGCCGAAGCGGCCGCCCTACCTCCGCCGACAATCCTGAGCTTTTCTGGGCTCTGCGGGCGGGTGGAGGCCGGGGCTCCTCTGCTGACCGGCGTCGGAACCGCCGCGCGGCCGAATTCCGGGCCCCCGGGCGGGCTCGGGGCTCCCCGGCTGAGCGGGCCCGGCCGGGCCGGGGGCCGCTGCGGGCCCCGCCCCGCCCTGCCCAGCGCCCGGCTCCCGCGCGGCCCGGCGGACTCCAGCTGTTCCGGATGCGCGGCGGGGGCCGAGGGGCCGCGGCTGGGGCTCCGTGGAGACCTGGGTTCCAGTTAGGCTGGCGGCTGGGGGCTCTCCAACCTGGAGTCTGTGAATAGTAGGCCAGCATTTTGTGTGCATCGTTATTCGAAGGTGTTTATGTTTGGGGATATGCTTATTTGTGTGTGGTTCTCCATGTGAACACATGTAAACCTATGCGAACCTGTGGGCATGTTTGGCGGGCTGGAGCCTCTACTGTGGGCTCCATTTCCCTGAGGCTGCCCAGCGGGGCTGTGCCCTCAGGCCCTCTTCTGTCTTGCTACCCCATCTGGTTTCTGTCCGGCCCTCATTTTCCATTTCTGCCCTTGGAGAAAGGAGGGGAGGAAGAGTGTTTTGGAGCCAACGAAATAACTGTTCTCCCTGTTTACACACAGGCACACACGCCCTGCCCGGCTTTGTTTGTAAACTCCTGGGTGGGCAGTGCGGTTGGGCAACTCAGACCCGATCAGAGAAGGTTCAAAGAGGCCAGTTTGAGGACTAATGGCCCAGAGCAGAGGTTTGGGCGGGAAGAATGAGACTTTGTGCCCCTCCATGACCCCTTACCTGCCAGGAGGGAGAGAGTTCAGCCAGGTTAGAGGTTAGGAGTGTTCTCTCCTCTCTCCTCTCTCCTCCCTCTCTGTCTCTCTCTCTCTCTCTCTCTCTCTCTCTCTCTCCCCCTCTCTCTTTCCCCCCTCCCCCCCCAGTGGAGGGTCCTCTGCACATCAGAGATAGATTCCTTTATCTCACATTTAATTATGTGTTTGGAATCATGGCTTGCAGCTCTCCGGAGTAAAAGAAATGGAGTAGGGATAAAGGATTCTTGTGTGGGGCCCCAGTGCTGGCCCCAGGCGTGCTTGGGAGTGTTGGAAGGAGCTCCCCACGTCCTTCCTCATCTTTGCCCTGCATTTTGGAGGAATGACAGGTGCTGAGAGGCAGAAATAGTGAGAAGGATCTCAGTTCCCCTAGAATGCCGATCCATCTCCCTGCAGTCCTCTGACGCATCCCTGCTGCCCTGGAAGCCAGGAGATGTTGGGCCTCAAAGCAGTCAGAGCCTAGGGACTGGTGGAGGGGAATGGGGAGAAGGCACCAGGGTGGGCTTGGAAGGGGAGCCCAAATGGGTCTGCCCTCTCCTCTCACTTTCTGCCCTCAGATTCTGCCTCAGCCCTTCCCGGTTATAACCCCAAGTCCCTGACCTGGAGCCCCAATAAGGGCCAGGCACCCCCCCTATGCTATCTAGAAGGCCTCTCCAGACCTGGGAAGTGGAGTCTTTGAGTTCCTCTCCTTGGTGGCAGTGGCAACCAGGGGTGGGCGTGGGGGTTCCTCCCATACCTCCCCTTGTCTGGTACTGCCCTGTGCAACTGGCCCTTAAGAACAAGTCCAGCCCCTGCTATTTCCCATCTCCCAGTCTCTGAAGGCTGGTGGAGTTCCGGGTTATTGGGAGGCTGCCAGGAAGGGGTGGAGTATAAACTGAGGCAGAAGAGCCCTGTTCCCTGGAACCTTTCGTCATCAGTCACACCTCTTTGAAGAGGGGAGGACATTCCAGGGTCATCTATTATACTACTTCCTACCACCATTGCCAGCCCTCCCCTTCCATCTCTGCCAGTCCCTGCTGCCCAGTCCTGTGCCTTTGCTTCTTTGGCTTAGTCGGTATCTCTGCCAAACATGTTCTGGAGCACTCTATGTTCAGGGGAGCAGGGTGGCACATGGTACCAACTGTTTGTGTTGTTTCAGTTAGTAGCTTCATCCAGGCCACCAATAGAAACCAGCCCAACTGCCCCAGCAACCTTTTCCACCCTGTAGTCCTACCCCATCTCCACCCCCAAAGCTCCAGTACTCTGCTAGAGTATTATGGACTCCTGGCAGTCCAAATCCCATTGCCTCCCATACCCATCCTGCAGATCAATGAGGTGTTTGTTTGGTTTGCAATCCAGCTCCTCCCTCCCCCACATCAGACTTTCAGATCCTAAGGGCGGGAGCATGAGTGTGGGGATTCCATCCTACCCAGACCTACACAGGCCTGGGGGATACCTGGCTCCATCGAGCAAAAAGTAGAAATGATTTTGTAATGTAGACAGGAATGGTTCAGGTGCAGACTGCACCCCCTCTGAGGTTTAGAGATCATGAGATTCTGAAAGAGAGGTACCCTGCAGGATATGGAGGTTGGTTAGAAGGAACCCAGCCAACACAGCTTAGACTAGTCTTTCTGCTTGGATCCCTCCTGGACCCTCATGTTGGGGCAAGGGAGACACTCAGGGGTCCCCTCATCCATAGTCAGCTGGGCCAGTGCCTTTTTATTTGGGCCTAGAAGCAGAAGGTCCCAGAGTCTGCTCTACAGAGGGAATGCCCATCTTCAGAGCGGGTCTACACCACATCCTTACTTTCAGTCTCCTTGGCTGCCTATAAGGTGAGAGTCCAGGCTTACTCCATGTCCAGTGGAGAGGGAGGAGATTATTCTACTCCAAATCTGATCCCCCCATCCCCAGTTTCGGGAAGATTCTAGACAAAGAGGAGGAAAAGAGCATTGCATGGGTGTTTTGATAGGGAGACCCTGCAGACCCAAACAAAATGAATTATTCCTTAGCACTGGAGAATAATTCATTTAACACCCCCCAGAGGCTTGATCAGATTCGATCCAGATTGTTTAGCTAGCTCCATTTGTTTCCAAGTTCTTTGTGTAAGAACCTCCATCAGCCCTCAAGTTCAGAGCAAAGGATCTGACACTTGAGCCGAGTTAACTTGACCACCACTCCAGCTTGCTTTTGTCCCGTGGAAACCTGCTCCTCTAACGCTCCATATGGAATTTAGAGCGGTGCTTCTTCTGCTGTAGGAGTGGACTTCAGTAGATGGTCTCCTGCCGTTCCCGCCAAGCAGCAGGACTGCCCAATCAGTTTTTCCTCTGTCCTGGGTCACTATCTGTAGTAGCAACAACAATAACCATGACAGTAAATCCCATAAGCCCTTACCTCGCCTGGCCCCAGAAGTTCTAGCCACTTCTTTATTATTCACAACCTTCTGGCTATTTGCCCCTATTTTACATATAAGCAAAATGAGGCCCACAGAAGTTCAGTAATACATCCAGAGTCACACAGCTTGTTTTGGCGTAATCAGGATTGGGAAAAAAAAATTTTTCCTGACCCACATCTGTACGCTTAATCCCTGAACTATGAGGTTTTAGCCAGAGATCCCTAAGGGCTCTTTGAGTGAATTTCAGGGGGTTGTGGACCCCAGAAACTGTGTGTGAAATTCATATGTGTGCCTCGGTGGGCATGTCCTTCCTGGGAGTAGTATTACATAGCATATTGGATCCTCAAAAGGGCTGGGGATCCAGAAAAGGTAAAGACCAGAATCAGGCCAGTGGGGGAAGGGAGGCAGGCCAGGAAGGAAGCTGCCCTCACCCAGGCCTGGGGAGCAGGCAGCCAGCTGCTCCAAAATTCAGGCTGGCTTCCAGGCTGGCTGCGGAACTGGCCCTGCTTCTCTACTCAGGCTCAGCTCTCTGGAACCTCTGCTGGTGAGGATCTGAGGACCGGGCTACTCCTTTGGAGAACACCCTTTCCCTCTCCTCCCTCCCTGTTTATTTTGTAAACTGAATTCCTTCAGAGCCTAGTCCTCTTTCTGCCTTGAGTGGAGATAGAGATGGGTCGCCCTTTGGAAATGCGAGGGCCATAGACAGACCACTGAGGGACAGACGGGCGGATGAGAAGAGAAGTCCTGGGAGGCGCCCATGCTCCTCTCGTCCTGGGGCCAGAGTGGTCTCAGTCCCTTCTCATCCTGGCACCTCTTGTCCTGTGCTTAGTCACCAAGTCATCTCCTCAAGGAAAACCTTCCCTGCCCCCTGGCGTCACTGTCACATTGCCAGAAACATGCTGGCTTTGTCGACCTTCTCTCTGCCTCTCCATCTGGTTGTGAACCTGGGGAGATGGGACCCGAATCTTATCTCTAAGCCCCTAGGACAGCCAAGCACATACCAAGAGCTCTCCAAGCATTTGTTGAATGAGTCAACTAAATGAATAAATAAGAGACAGAGAATCTGGTGCGGTGGCGAATGCTTGAAATCCCAGCAAACAGGAGGCGGGAGATGAGAGGATGGCGGTTAGCGGATAGCCTCAGTTACTTAGTGAGGCACTGCAACTTTGTGAGACCCTGTTTCAAAAATTAAAAAAAATGAAAAATAGGCTAGGGGTGTATCTCGGAGGTATAATGCCCTGGATTCCATCTCAGGTACTGCAAGAGGGAGAGGGGTAGGGGGAGAGGAGAAGAAAAAAAGGAGAGAGGGGAAGAGAGGGGAAGGGAGGGGAGGGGAGGGGAGGGGAGGGGAGGGGAGAGGAGAGGAGAGGAGAGGAGAGGAGAGGAGAGGAGAGGAGAGGAGAGGAGAATGAGAATCCAAAGAGAGACAGAGACAGAGAGGAAGAGAATCCAGCCGGTGCCCTGGAAAGAGAAAGGGGTGTGAGAGAAGGGTAAGTGCATTGTTTTTGCCATATGTGTACAGATGTGTGAGGCTGCTATTCACACCTCTAATACAGACAGAGGGGCACAGAGACCTCGTTTGCAAATGCTTTCTGGCTGTTGGTTCAAGAGACCCAGCTGTAGTGGTGTGATCTGACTCAGGAATAGACTTCATTCACTGTTTTGTCTTGTTTTGTTTAAAATAGGGCTGAGCCGGGTGTGGTGGTGCACGCTTGTAATCCCAGGATTTGGGAGGCTGAGACAGGAGGATCGAGTTTATTGGACAGCCTCAGCTACTTAGTGAGGCCCTCTGCAACTTAGTGAGACCCTGTTTCAAAATAAAGAATAAAAATTAGGGCTGGGGGTGTAACTCAGAGGTAGAATGTCCCTGGGTTTCATCTCCAAAATGGCAAAAATAAATAAATAAATAAAACAAGGTTGATTCTCCATCACATATTGGGCCCAGAATTGGAGAGTAAGACCAGGCAGAAGATGGAGGATGAAGGGCAGGAAAGAGATACTCATTCCATTGCTGTAGCCCAGGGGTGTGTGAAGAGGGCGAAGGAGCCAAAGAGTGTGTGTGGGGGGCTGGTTCTGTTCCCAATTGAGGTGACAGTTGAGTGAAATTTTGAAAGACCAGGGTGGGAGCAATTCGGAGGTTAGGGGAATAATCAAGAAAGACGCCAGAGGTGGCATCCCAGCAGGGAGCCACAGTGCCTCATACTCCTCCTCCAGCTGTTGCTGTTGCCTGGGTGGTGAGCTGCTGGAAGAAACCTTGGTCTGGGTGCAACCCCAGCAGGGCCACAGTGTGGGGGCGGAGCTGGTGGGCTGTGGAGTAGCTGTTTAGGAAGGGGTTGAGCGCTCATGGTGGTCAGTGCCCTCCCTTCCACAGAGGCCTCATTGCCTTTGCCAGGGTGCCTTGTGCAAGACCCGGCAGCAGGGCCTGGGCTAGGCTGGGTGGAAAGCAGGAGGCCCAGAAGCAGGAGAGGCCAGGAGACCAACCAGCAGGCTGCTGGAGCAGGCGGGCGCAGGAAAGGCCTGACTCAGGCTTCTCCTAATAAACTGCATGTGAATAATTCAGCAGCCGCGCTGGGGCTCATTGCATTAGCGCAGTGGCAGCTCGTGCCACCCCTTGCATTCCGCTGAGTCTGGGGGGCCACTAAAGCCCCAGAGGAAAGGAGAAGGATGGAAGACCTACCACGTCCACCAGGGGTGATGCCCAGGAAGAGTCCTGAGAACCTCCGGAGAACCACCCACCAGTCATGAGGCCGCCTGCTGGGCAGTGCTCTGAAGACCCCAGCAAGAGAAGACCCCAGCAGGACCCCAGCAAGACCCGGGCATGGGGGATATGAGTGTCCGTCTTACAGACAAATCTGGCAGCCAAACTGCCAAGCCAGGCAGTGGCTCTGAGCAAAGCGAAGACTGGCTCTGTCCTGCTCAAAGCCAAATCCCTTGGGGTTGCTTAGTCCTGGCCGGGATTTGCCTTACGACCCAGATCCATTAATGATCAAAGTGAGGCGCCAGGGAAGCTGCAGGGTCCCTGGCCCGCTCTGGACCCCCAGATTCCCTGTCCCCCATCTCTACCCTCCGGGCCCTTGGGTCTGATTTCCGCTCAGCAGGTCACATCTATCTGTCCGGGGGCCCCAGCGCTCTCCTGGCATGGGAAGGGAGTCCCAGGCAGCTGGGCTTGGGAAAGAGGTTAAGTGCACAGCATCCACAGCCTTATTTCGTTTGAGTGGAGCCAGCTCACTTTGGCTTTTCCTGCTCTCCATATGTCCCTGGGTTCCCAAGTTCCTCCAATTTCACCAATTCCTGCCACCGCCCTGCACTTGTCAGGTCCCCTGCCCCCACCCTTTCTTTCCCGCCTGCTCCTCGGCCCGCACAGCCTTCCTGCTGCTGCTGGGGTCTTCCCGCCAGTCAGTCCCCTTGCACCGGCTCCCTGGCCCTTCCCGGGGAGCGCAAAGGAGACGCCCAGACCTGCGGCCACCAGGGAGGGAGCTCCCCTCCACCAGCCCCAACGTCCCCCTTCTGCCTCCTCCTCTTCCTCTTCCCTCCCTCCGCCTCCTCCCATTTCCTCCGTATTCGTTGTAGTGTTTGGTGAGGGACTGAGACCCTGGCCGGGGGAAGGCTGGACTTACTCTGCTGCTCTAGGTGCACCAGGTTAGAGACCAGCCAGATCTCCAGCGGCTTCCAATCGCGGGTGTCTTGGCAGATGCAGGTGAGGTGGACTAATGGCACCCTGACCTCAGACAGCGCCAGCTGGACGGCTCTGTGAGCCTAGGCAAGGTACGTCTCCCGGTTTCTCAGAGCCTTGGTGGTGGCAAAGGGCGGGAGTTTTAGGGAGGGGAGTGGGAGACTAAGCCTTTTCTTTCGTATGGTAAAGGGGATGCATGCATTGGAGCCCAAGGAGGAAGCGAGGTTCTAGAGAATTCTAGGTTTGAAGAGGCTATTCATTTTAACAAATATTTTGGGAGCATTTGGTGGCTGCTTATTATTATTTTATTATTATTATTTTTTTACAGCAGATAAAGTGCCCGCCATTTGAATTGTTCTCTCCAGTCCTCACCACGTCTTTATTTTGCCAAAGAGGAAACTGAGATTAAGGTCACATTACTCTGGTCAGCCCGTAAAATGGCACTGGAACCCAGGTCCAGTTGGGAGCCGCTCCTAAGTTTAACCCAAGCGGTCTCACCCTGGACGGATGAATAGAGCCCTTAAAGGGCCCAGGTTCAGTTAAGCAGAGGGCTTGGGCTGAATCCCCAAGTGTGCCCCAGGTGTGAAATTCTTATTTTCAAGTAAACGATTTTGGCAGTGACTGGAGAGGAATGGTAAGTAAGACCCAAGTAGGGGCTTTGGCAAGTTATGGGAAAGCCCCTGGGGGGGAGGAAGTGGCCCAGTAGAAACCATGGCCCCTAGATTTGTCCTCAGTCTGTCCCTTTGCCATGAGTCTGTCCTGTGGAGCCTCTTTCCTAGAAGACAGGGAGGCGTGTGGGATGATTCCCGGGAAAGTGCCTGTTCCCTGACCACCGCCATGGGGCTGGCTGTAGGGGAGCAGTGGGGAAGCCAAGGGAAGCGGAGCCTGGGGCCCCTGGGTGGGCAGGGAGGGGCTCGAGTGCAGCTCCCCGTGAGGTGGCCGGTCGGGAGCCCCAGCCGCGGGGTCACCTCCCCAGCAGCTTGGACAGACAGTTGAACCTCCCCACAAGTCCCATTATATTGTATTTATGCTTCACTTTATTGTTTTTCCCCCTCTCTTATTATGGTCTCACTCTGGGGGAGGCAAAGGATATAATATATTCATCTTTATTATACCAAATCTGTGTGAAGCATTTAATAAAACGCTGTTTCCACACAGCCAGGAATATTAGTGTGAGCCATTCTTAAGTTAATGCTCCTGTACTGAGGATGCCTCCGCCACAGCGCCTGCTGCTGGCGGGTCGCAGAAAGTGCAGGCCGTGCTGGCGAGAGCCCCTTCGGCGCATGCCAGCCTCCTGCGCCCATCCTGGCGCGCCTCTCCAGGGCCTCTCTGGCTCCAGCCTGGCAGGAGTCTCTCCGAAGAGCCGAGGTCACACCCCGCTACATCTCTAACCCTCTGTGAGCCTTGCTTTGTGCCCGTGGCAACGGGAAGAATGCCATTGCTGCCCCCCTTGCAGGGCTCCGGGGAGTCTGAAGACGCTGTGAATGTGATACGGTGTATAAAGAGGAAAGAAAAATCGAAGGGTCTGTGGGAAGGGGATGTATGAGAGCCAGAAGGAAGAGGTTTCAGGAGCGGTTCCAGACCAAGCTGGGCCCCCGGGGAGCAAACACGTGGAACACCACTTTGAGAGACCAGCTGATTTCTCTGGCTGGCCTGGGCCTCGTCCCCAGCGGATGAAGACCATGGATGGCATCCAGAACGGTTTGGGATTGGGTCTGTCGCAGCTGGCCAGCACATAGTCCTCCCTGCAGGTAGGGAAAGAGTGTTTGTAAGTCCCCGTTACTGTTAACAAATTGAGGCTCCAGAAAAGCAAGTGGTTTGTTTGAAGTAGCATAGAAGAGAACAAGTCCTCATGTCGCCCTCCCAGCAGCCCCCACCCCTCAGTTTTCATGGCCTATCAACTTTACGTCCTGCCTCCTACACACAGGACAGTCTCATGACTGTCCATATACAGACCCATTGCCCAGCGTTTGTTTGTTTATTTGGTTCTGGGGATTGAACTCAAGAGAATTCTTCCACTGAGCCACACCCCAGCCCTTTTGCCCTTTTTTATTTTTTCTTTCTCTCTCTCTCTCTCTCTTTTTTTTTTTTTTTTTTTTTGGTGGTACTGGGGGTGGAACCCAGGGGCTTTTCTACCTCCGGGCTATACTCCCAGACGTATTTTATACTTTATTTGGAAATAAGTTCTCACCATGTTGCTGAGAGCCTCACTAAGTAGCTGAGGCTGGCTTCGAACCTGCGCGATCCTCCTGTCTCAGCCTCCCAAGCACGGGGATTACAAGCGTGCGCCACCACGCCTGGCTTGATTTTCATTTTGAAATAGGGTCTCATTAAATTCCTCAGGCTGGCCTTGAACCTATGATTCTCCTTCCTCAATTTCCCTAGTAGCTAGGATGACAGGTATGTGCCCCTCTGCTTAGCCTTAATGTCTTTATTTATTTAGTACTGAGGATTGAACCTGGGGGGAGGGTTCTACCTCCAAGATATACTCCTAGACCTTTTTATTTTTTATTTTGAAACAAGGTCTTGGAGCCAGGCGTGTTTGGTGCACACTTGTAACCCCAGTATTTAGAAAGGTGAGACAGGAGGGTCCCAGGTTCATGGCCAGCCTCAGCTACTTAGTGAGGCCCTCTGCAACTTAGTGAGATCCTGTTTCAAAATAAAGAATTAAAAATAGGTCTGGGGGTGTAGTTCAGAGGTAGAATGCCCGGGATTAAATCCTTAGTACTACAAAAAGAAAAATGGAAAAAAAAAAAAAAAAAAAGAACAATCCTTCTAGGTTGCTCAGAGTCTCACTAAATTGTTCAGGCTGACATTGAACCTGCGATCCTCCTGTCTCAGCCTCCCAAGTACTGGGATTACAGGCGTGCACCACCCTGCCTGGCTCCTAATATCCTTTAGAGCACACTTCCTGGGTGCTTTTAGGGCCCGTAAGAAAGACTGTAAGGGAGGTGATATATGTGGCTGTGTGTGCCAGTGCGCCAGGGAGAGCTGGCAGCTAGGCAGGCCAGGCCAGCAGGAGGACTTGTGCAGGAGAGATTTGCAGGGGGTAAGTTCCCCTGGTTAGGATTCATACCCCCCACCATTCGCAGTCCTGCTCTGCCATCACCTTGGGGGCAAGGGCTGTACCGGGTCACACACATCCTGGGGGCTGCTGCTGGGAGGCTTGCGGTACTTAAGGAATCTGTCAGCTCCTAGCCAGGGCCGGCTGAGCAGGGAAGGGCGAGGCTAGCACTAGGGTCAGGCAAGTGATGCACCTCGGACCCAAAGGTGCAGCGGCATTCGTGCGGTGCTGTGTAGAGCCCTTCAGTTCGGTGCCTGGCCTTCATCCCAGCTCTGCTGTGTGTTCCCAGGAGATGGAAATCATGACCACTGGGTTGCAGGGCAGGAACGGGGAGGCTGAGTCCAGCTCATCCCCATGAATGGGCTTCTGAAGGGTAGAAGTATAAACAAGTAGAAGAGCTGCCTTGTGTGGGAGTGAGCTTCCCAGCACATGGAATCCTCAAGCAGAGCTTAGACTCTTCTGGACAGAACGATCTCAGACTTACGCCATCGTCTCCTTCATCGTTCTGCCATCACTTGCTGGAGTCAGGAGCTTCGCCAACCATGTTGTTTCATGTAGTAATAATAAATGTGTTTTGGCCAAGGATGGGTTACCAGATTCTCTCATCTTTTGGATCTTTCTCACTCCGAGAGTCTTTGTTGCATAACACAAAGAGCGTGTCCATCGATGTGGCTGGTTCATTGCATTGTAGTTATTGTGTGTGGACTTGTCTCATCACCTGTATTAATGGGTAAGCTCTCCACCAACAGGGCCCAAGTCTAATTCTGTGTGTGTGTGTGTGTGTGTGTGTGTGTGTGTGTGTGGTGTGATTCTTACTTCTATTACATGCCAAGTACAGGGCTGGTCACATAGCAGATATTTAATAAATGTGTACTGAGCAAAGCCATGAATAAACTAATATCTAAAAACAGTCTTCGTATCTGGCCATCTGCTTCCTAGGCTTTGACCAGGAGAACCACTGGGGCGGCCACTGGGGGAGCCAGTACAACCTCTGCAGTTGCTGTCCCCCCACCCACAACTGAGCTAAGTAGAGGCAGCCCTTCCAGAGCTTCATGACACCATGCACCTATACTAGCTTGGGGGTAAGACAAGGGCCAGCCCAGGTTCTGCCTGTGCAGAAGGACGTTGAGACTCAAACTGGACAAATGTCATGAGAAGCCATTCAGATGGAGAAGGGGCCTCTGGGAATTCAGAGGGCAGAAGGTCCCTGAGCCAAGATTCTGCGAGAAAGAGCTGGATCCAGAACCAGTCCTTCAAGGTTGGAAGGACTGAGCGGTTGGAGGGAAGAAATAGAGTTCTGAGTTGGAGAGAGGGGACACTAGTGCAAAGGGGCAGAAGTGGGGATGTTCTTAATAGTTTCTGGGGACAGACAGGCTGGCCTGGCTAGAGTACCAGAGGATAAGTGGGAACAGATGTTTGTGGGATGCCTTGACTGTCCAGGCCCAGAGTGAGAGACTGAAAAATGGAGTTCAGGAATCAGGGTCTACATTCTACCGCCCAGAAACCAGGATCTAGAGCTAAGAACCCACGGCCAAAGTCTAGAACCCAGTTTTTTTGTTTTGTTTTGCAGTACGAGGTTTGGAACCCAGGGGCATTCTACCTCTGAGCTATGCCCCAGCCCTATTTTTTATTCTTTAGATTATTTTAAAACAGGGTCTCCTTGAGTTGCAAAGGGCCTCACTAAGTAGCTGAGGCTGTCTGCGAACCTGGATCCTCCTGTCTCAGCCTCCCAAGTGCTGGAATTACAAGCATGTGCCACCATGCCCAGCTCTAGAACCCAATTTTAACCAAAGCTATTCCCTCAGTTAATATAGGAGGCTACCCCCAGGACTCCAAACTCAAAGTGTGTGATCTTATTGGGAAATAAGATAGACTCTTCTAATTGGCTTGGCCAGAAACCCAAGCCCAGAGCCAGCCAGGTTCGCCGTAGGCCTGTCCCCCAGGACTAGCATGACTAGCAGGCTATCTTGGGCCCCAACAACAGAGCTCAAAGTGTGGCATCATCTGGAGCCAGGTGCCCTGAGCTGGGGCTGCCGACTCACACCCTCCCACACCCTGCCCTCCTCTCCACCCCCTGTACAGGTGGGATTGCGAGTCGAGGCTGGACCCAGCTGGGCCAGGCCGCTGGAGGGCGGAGCTGCAGTGCCTGCAGCGGTGCCAGCCGAGCCAGCGTGCAGGCGCTGCTGCGTGGCCTGTCGCGGTGTGCGAGCCTGCCAAGGAGTCGGAGCGCTGTGCCGCGTGGAGGGTGTCAGGGGTAGTATTGTCGGCACACAAATGCTCAACTTTATGTACTTTTAACTAGAGGTGTAACAGATGGCCCCGTTTCTGTCCAAGCCAGGGAGACTGGTGCCCATTCTGGCTGCAGCCAATCAATCCCGCCACTCTGGGGGGAGCTACAAGCTGGGCTGGGAGGCCTGGAGCCAGCAACCGCACAAGGCTGTCTGCTTGGGCTGGCCCGGCACTACCTCTGCCAGCCGCTCATCCTGGGCCCTGGGAGGCAGGAGGGCAGGCGAGAGCGGCCCTGCCTGGAACCTGCTCAGAGGCCTGTCTGGGGGAAGAGCCTGGACCCACCCATCGGGCCCCAAATGGCCAGTGAGGACAGTCAAAACCCCAACTCACCCCCATTTTGTCCCTGTTCTCCTGTGATCCCTGCTCAGCTCCAGAGCCACAATCCTGCAGTATCCTGCAGTGTACACCAGGCATTTTAGGGACTTAAGGGTGGGGAGTGGTGGCATTTGGAGAAACAGTCACAGGACTGTGGAGGCCCTCAAGAAATGCCCAAGACAATGAGAAAAGAGAAAAACCACAGGCTCTAGGGGCGCCAGAACTGGGAGAAAATGTGAAATAACAGTTTCTTACATTCATAAATCAGTCAAAAACACTTTGGGAAAGCCAACTATGGGCCAAGTCCTTTGTTAAGCATAAATAAGACATAATCTTTGTCCTTGAGATGTTGGAGATCTCGAGGGAATTGAGAGCAACAAAAGAGAGCTCATAAAAACCTGGCCAGGTGGTGGTGCTCTCTTGTAATCCCAGCATTTGGGAGGCTGAGACAGGAGGATCTCGGTTCGCAGCCAGCCTCAGCTACTTAGGCCCTTTGCAACTTAGTGAGACCCTGTTTCAAAATAAAAAGTAGGGTTGGAGGTGTAGCTCAGAGGTAGAATGCCCCTGGGTTCCATGCCCAGGACTTCAAGGGGGAAAAAATCTGCAAAAGGACCATGGAAGCATAGACTAGAGCATTTAACCCTGCCGGGAGATCCAGAGAAGATTCCAGCAGCAGGCTGCTTCTGAGTGAGGTTTGAAAAGAGAGGTTGGTTCTGAGTGAGGTGGAGCACACCTGTAATCCAGCTACAGGGGGAGGGAAAGAGGGAGAGAAAGCAATCCAGGTGCAATGGTGTACACCTGTACTCTTGATAGGCAGAGACAGGACGATCTCAGGTTCAAGGCCAGCCTCAGCAATTTAACTTGTGAGTGTCGGGGGGTACTGGGGATTGAACCCAGAGGCATTCTACCTCTAAGATACATCCCCTCAGCCCAAATTTTACTTTTTGTTTGGAAACAGACCTCGACAGGTTGCAGAGAGTCTCACTACTTGCTGAGGCTGTCCTTGAACCTGTGATCCTCCTATCTCAGTACTACGATTTCAGGCATACATCACCATACCCACCCAGCCTCAGCAATTTATTTATTTATTTATTTATTTATTTATTTATTTGTATTGAGGATTGAACCCAGGGGCATTCTACCTTTGAGCTATAACCCTATTCCTATTTTTATTTTTTACTTTGAAACAGAGTCCCATTAAGTTGTGCAGGGCCTCACTATGTTGCTGAGGCTGACTGAAAACCTGTGATCCTCCTGTCTCAGCCCCCAAATACTTACAAGCATGCACTACCATATCTGGCTCAGCCTCAGCAATTTAGTGCGACCCTCAGCAACTTAGCAAAACCCTGTTTCAAAATAAACTATAGCTCAGGGTGTAGCCTGACAGTAGAATGACCTTGGGTTTGATCCCCAACATGAAAGAGAGAAAAAGAAAGGGAGGGAGAGAGGGAGGGCTTGGACTCTATTTGATCAGCCAGTTAATCCATCCACAGAGCATTGAACTTCAGTTGTGTTCTAGGCCAGACAGGAAACAGAGGCAGACAGACCATCATCCTGGACTGTGAGGGGCTCCAGCATAAACACAGGAGGATGACAGTCCTTTGTGTGGGTGGAGTTCTTCCCTTTACAAGAAATCAATTCACCTGAGTAAAGACAAGAAGAAGAAAGGCAGTTTGTATCAAAGCACAGAGTTTGTCATTAGAACTCGTCCTGGAAAGCTTTCATGGACAGGCAGCTCAGGAGACCAACTTCCTCCCGTGGCAGTGTCCCAGGGTACCCCACAGGGCCTCTCTTTTCTCTGTGTTCCTCTCTCCTCACTATTACTAGTGAAATTAATAATTACCGTTATTGTTATAGGAGGAGGAATAATCATAAGCAAGTTCGGAGCCAGCCTGGCTGGTGTGCGTGCTCATCTCAGCTCATTCTCTTGAGAACACTGTTGAGGTCAGCTAACATGGTTATCCCCATTTTACATCTGAGAATACTGAGGTTCGGGAAGGCGGGGTCACCTGCCCCACTTTGAGCCAGGAAGTGCTGGGGTCAGGATCGTCACTCCGGTGGGCCTCCAGAGCCCCAGCTCATAAGTGCTTCTGACCCCTGCGCGCTGCGAGCGCTGCCTGGGTTTCCTCATAAGTTCTCATAACCGTGACTTGCATTTGACCAGCCGGCCTCTCCAAGTCTCTCTCTACATCACCTCCGCTAACTGCTCCAGTCTCTCAGTATTTCACAGTTCAAATTCCCAGGAGAGCACAGCGGACTGGCCCAGCTCATCTTTTAATGCCAGGCCACATTGTAAGCAGCCGGCCAGCCAAAGAGCTGGCCGGGAGGAGGGCTGTGTGCGCTCCCAGATCAGCATCCCTGAAGGGGAAGGGCACAGACAGGATATCTTATAAGGAAGCAACGGGAGGAGCAAGAGAAGGATAAGAGGGGGATTCATGGGAGACCGCTTGTGGTTTGGGTCTTGAAATAAGGATGGCAGCTGGGAAGCAGAGTTGGAGCAGGAAGTTCCTGCAGTATGGATATAGGCACGGTGGGGCAGGGGGTCCTGATCAAGTGCATAATTCTGCTTAGGAGAGCGGGGTGCATGGAGAGAGTGGTGGGAGGGGGGCCGGAAATGCAGGGCCTGAATGCCCTCGGGAGGAGTCTGAACATGACTCAGTGGGAATCCCAGAAGGTCTTTGAGCAGGAAAGGGGTATGATAGACTTATGCTTTAGGAAGGGGTGCTGTAATGCGCAGGGCAGTTCCAGTTTATGCCTCTGGTTCCATTGCAACTATTTGTTTAAATCCATAATAATAATTAATAATAATAATAATAATAACAACTATTGTTGTTTTATAGAACCTCTTTTTACTTCTGCTTTGAATAATAGAGTATAGGGCACCCTAGCTTTAGGGCCCTTGGAACGTTGCTGTGGTAGGGCCAGTGTGAGCACAGCAAGATGAGAGCTGGGATGGTGGTGGGTGAGGAAGCGCTGTAGCTGTAGCTCGAGACAGGAAGCCCAGAACCAGTGCGACAGAGAGGGCAGAAGGCAAATGGGTGCAGAGTGCGGGGCGGGGAGGGAGGCACAGCCGATGAAGAGCCGGTGGGGCAGGCAGTGAGGGTGAGGAAGGAGGAAGATGGAATCCCGCGTCTCCCGAGTGTCAAGCTTGATGGAAAGAATGGGGGTCTGCAGTGGAGATAGGGAAAGAGGTAATGGCCCTGCTTACACAGGGGTCAAGGGGCTCCTGGGACACCCTCTCCAAGATGCTCAGCAGGAAAGCAGACATCTCAGACCCGAACCCAGAGCTGTCAGTTAGGATTCTGCAAGCAGGTGGCTACTTGAAGCCAGGGCAGTGGTGCGCTTGCCAGCGAGAAGAGATGACAGCGTGGAGGGGTATTGAGTGAAGACTGAATGGCAAAGAACTGGAGGTGGTTAGGGTGACAGCTCAATCCAAAAGTTTGTCCAGGAGAAAGAAGGGAAGAAGAGCCAAGAGGGGAAAGATACAGGAGAAGATGCTGTTGGGAAAGTTCTGGGAAGCAGGGCATGGTGCTTGTAACCCCAGCATTCGGGAGGCTGAGACCAAGGGATCGCGGCTCAGCCTCAGCTGCTTAGTGAGGCCCTACGCAACTTCGTGAGACCCTGTTTCAAAATAAAGAATAAAAAAATAGGGCAGGAGGTGTAGCTGGGAGGTTGAATGCCCCTCGGTTCCATACCCAGACTCGCCAAAAAAAAAAAAAGAAAAAAAATTCTGGGAAGACACAGGAGAGGCTGGGTCCTTGGCGAGAAGGAACTCTTCCTTCTCAGAGACGGGAGGGAAGGGAAAGGGAGGTGATGATCCAGGGAAATTCTGAGGTGTGCTGGTGGGTTTGGGGACTGGTAGAGAGAGCAACATTGCTTGAGGAATGTTGAATTAGAATGTTGAATTCTGAGTTGAATTTCAGGGACTGTCCTCTAAGAGAGAAGAGCAGGGGGTGAGACTTGCATAGAAGTCTCTAACGGGAGTGGGCATGGTGGCGCACACCTATAATCTCTGTATTTGGTAGGCTGAAACAGATGGATTGCAGGTTCGATGCCAGTCTCAGCAACTTGTCGAGACTCTCAGCAACTTTGTGAGACCCTGATTCCAAATAAAAAATAAAATAAGGCCGGCGGTATAGCTCAAAGTTAGAATGCCCCTGGGTTCCATCCCCAGCACCATATACACACAAAATGTCTATAATGGGCTGAATAATGGTATAAAGTCCTGTAATTCCAGTACTTAAAAGGTTGAGACAGGAGGATCTCAAGTTAAAGGACAACGTCAGCAAGTCGTGAGACTCATCAACCTAGAGACTCTGTTTCAAAATAAAAAATGGCTGGGCGTGGTGGCGCACGCTTGTAATCCTCACGCTTGGGAGGCTGAGACAGGAGGATCGCATAGATTTGAAGCCAGCCTCAGCTACTTAGTGAGGCTCTCAGCAACTTAGTGAGACCCTGTTTCCAAATAAAATATAAAATAGGTCTGGGAGTGTAGCCTGGAGGTAGAAAGCCTCTGGGTTCTACCCCCCCAGTACCATAAATAAATAAATAAATAAATAAATAAATAAATAAATAAATAAATAGGACTGGGGGTCTAGCTTGGAGATAGAAAGCACTGGTTTCAATTCTCAGTACCACACACATACAAAAAGGAAGTGTATAATAAGTGCAGAACTTGGGAGTCACAGATAAAGAGAAAGCTTTTTTGGGGGGTATGGGGAATTGAACCCAGGAGCTTTCTACCCCAACCCACCTTATTTTATTTTATTTTTGGTACTGGGGAGCAGGATTTGAGGGAATGAGTGAGGTGAGATAGTAGGAAACTGGGTTCAAGAATATGAATTTTTTTCCTTTTTTTTTTTTTTTGCGGTACTGGGAATGAAAGCCAGGGTCATTCTACTTCTGAGCCACAGCCCCAATTTTTATTCTTCATTTTGAAACAGGGTCTCACTGAGTTGCAAAGGGCCTCACTAAGTAGCTGAGGCTGTCAGCGAACCGTGATCCTCCTGTCTCAGCCTCCCAAATGCTGGGATTACAAGCATGCACCACCATACCTGGCTAAGAATGAGAATTTCAAACCCTAATTTTCTGGAGTTTCAGCCAGGCATGGTGGTGCACACTTGTAATCTCAGTACTTGGGAGGCTGAGACAGGAGGATCGCAGTTTTGTGGCCAGCCTTTGCTACTTAGTAAGGCCCTTTGCAATTTAGACCACATTTCAAAATAAAGAATAAAAAATAGGGCTGCAAAAAAGAAAGAAGAAATTTTGTAGTTTCCAGGTGAGACATGGTCATCGCCAACTTGTAACTTTGCAGGAACCATTCAGATTCTGTCTACAAAAGAGCACTCCACACCTTCAGGTCCTCAGCAACCCCATGCTGGGGATGGAGGAGGCTGAGAGGGCCCTGGGAATGAAGCTGCTCACAGCATCCCTGGCGACACGCAGGCCTGAATATTTTTAATCACACAAGTGGTACGTGTTTCCTTCCTTCCTTCCTTCCTTCGCCCCTTCCTTCCTTCGCCCCTTCTTTCCTTTCTTCCTTCGTTCCTCCCTTCTTCTTCTTTTTTTTTTTTTTTTTTTTTTGGTTCTGGGGATTGAACCTAGGGGTATTCTACCTCTAAGATATACCCTCAGCCCTTTTTTGGGGTGTGATACTGGGGGTGGAACCCAGGGGCTTTTCTACCTCCAGGCCATACTCCCAGACCTATTTTATATTTTATTTGGAAACAGGGTCTCACTAAGTTGGTTAGAGCCTCACTAAATAGCTGAGGCTGGCTTTGAACCTGTGTAATCCTCCTGTCTACCCTCATCCCTTTCTATTTTAATTTTGGAACAGGGTCTTGCTAAATTGCTGAGGCCGGCCTTTATCTTCCTATCCCAGCCTCCCAAGTACTGGGATTACAGGTATGTGCCACCACACCTGGACTATTTCTCTATTTAAAAAAAAAACAGCTGATTATCTCTAATCCCAATATTTTGTGGACTGAGACAGAAAGATTGCTGGGTTGAAACTAGCCTCAGCTACTTAACAAGACCCTTAACAATTTAGTGAGACCCAGTTTCAAAATAAAAAATAAAAAGGGCGGGGGTATAGTTCAGAGGTAGAATGCACATGCCTGTAATCCCAGTATTTGGGAGGCTGAGACAGAAGGATTGAAGGTTTGAAGCCAATGTGCAGTAACTTAGTAAAATAAAATAAGGTGGAGGGTATTGTTCAGAGATAAAATGCCCCTGGGTTCAATCCCTAGAAAGAAAGAAAGAAAGAAAGAAAGAAAGAAAGAAAGAAAGAAAGACAGGAAGAAAGGAAGGGAGAAGAAAGAAAGAAGAGTGAGAAAGAGAAGTAACCAGTGATAAAACATTGTTGAATACTCTCCCAGACACTGATGTAATTATTATTATTGTTGTTGTTATCGTCATTATTATCATGAGCTTATGAACAATAGAAGTTTATTTCTCCTAGCTCTGGAGGCTGAGGTGCAGGACCAAGGCACTAGCAAGGCTTAGGAAAGCTGATGAGGGCCGGCTTCCTCATAAATGGTACCTTCAAGCTGTGTCCTTATTTAGTGAAAGGGTTATGTAAACTTTTTTAAAAACAAAAGCAGGAAATCACATTATATCTACATAATGTTTTGGTTTGAGTTTTAGGTTTTGGGTTTGTTTTTTTGTTTGTTTTGTTTTTTCAAATATGTGGTACTGAGGATTGAGCCCAGAAGCATTCTACGTCTGAGATACACTTCCGGGCCCATGTTTATTTTTTATTTTGAAACAGGGTCTCGCTAAGTTGCTGAGGCGCCTGCGATCCTCTTGTCTCAGTCTCTCAGTACTGGGATTACAGGCATGATCCCCATGCCTAGCTTACACGATGGTTTTATCTTATTTATTTCGTTTATTTTTAGACATTAATTGAAAATTATTTATTTTTATTGGTTCACTATAGTATCACATCATAATGCGGATCATGTTGACAATGGCATATATAAATAATCGTTTAAAAATAAATTTTAATTTTGGAATAATATTAGATTTACAGAAAATGTACAAAGATAGTACAACTTTCCATGTTCCCCTCACGCAGTCGCCCTCATTGTTAAAACATCTTATATCACCATGGTCAGAGTGAAGAACCCAGCATCAGTCGTGACTATGAGCTGCATTGCAGGCTATATTGGGTTTTCACCCATGTTTCCACTAACATCCTTTTCTTCTTCCAGGACCCAATCCAGGACCCCACAATGCCTCTAGTATACATACTGCTTTGCAGCCTGTTTGTTTTATTCAACATTATGTGGTGAAAGCTTCCGACCACGCTAAGCATTCTCCCACACCATCATTTTAATGGCTACATGGTATTCTGCGGATGACTGTACCATTGCCAACCCCGACTGTGGAATGTCTAGGTTGTTTCCAATTTTTCACTCTTATAAACAAGGCTGGGATGAGCCCCTTGAAGCGAAATCGTCTGGACTATTCTGGTTTATGTCCTTACAGTAAATTCCTAAGCGTGGCATTGCTGGGGCAGAGGGGATCTACTTAGTGAAGGCTGTGCGTACATCTCTCGCAACTTTCTTGCTGAACGTCATGCTAATTCAGCTTTATGCTAGCATCGCATACATCTTGTTTCTTCTTTTTTCTTTTCCTTTTGTGCTGCCGAGGAGTAAACCCAGGGCCCTGCTCATTCTAGGCAATGCTTTTCTTTTAAGTTTATGACCAGGAGGAATGTGGGTGCAGACAGATCCCTCGGAGCCTAATCCTCCCTCTCTACCCTCAACTCTTTCCTAGGCCGTGGGGTCCCCTTTGGCCCTGAAAGTGCTTAGCAGCTGGGGTGGGGGTTGGGTGTGGCCAGGCTATGGCCCCTGGGCTCTGGGGACATCTCTTAAGCTGGGAGCTGGGGAAGGGGCCTAGGCGGCTGCCTGGGCTTTGTTCTTCTGCCAGGAGCTGAGCTGGCTGGCGGGGAGGGAAGGAATGAGGAGAGGCGTAAGGAGAGAGGGAGCTCTCATCTCCCCCCATGAAAGCTGAGAGGCAGGGGGGCAGCTCCCTGAGCCGGCTGGGGGGCAGCAGACGGATTGGGAGAAACGTAACCTCCTGGAGACGCATGCTCTGGTTCAAGCGAGAGGCATTAAGGATGAAATATCTCCAGAGCAACAATTCATCTCTAACTGGGAGGAGAGGGACTCGCTGACATTTAGCTGTGATCAGGGGCTGCACACGCCTGTCTCCAGGAGCCTAACAGGAGCGTGGCTGCCTGTGTGTATAGAGATGCTGTGTGTGCACGCGTGTGCGTGTGTGTGTGTGTGTGGAACAGGGTGTGAGGGGCTGTGCACAGCTGTAGTGGAGCGATGGGGTGTGGGTGACAGCGTGTGGGAAACCACGTGTGTGTTGGGATAGGAAGGAGTGTGTGACTGTCCCGAGGCCCTGTGTGCACATGTAGACAGAGATGTGAGAAGCTCTCTGAGCTCCTGTGAAAGTCCTGTCTGCAATGGGGCGTTGGCGCCTCTGTGTGTTGAGAATACTCGGGGGGATTGTGCAGGCGTGTGCAAGGGCACTGTGTAACCCCATACAGCAACAGTGAGGTGGACCCTGAGGCTGGGCTAGTGACGGGATGAGACTGGGTAAGAGGTATGGTGAGCAGGAAACTAGCCCAGAGCAGGTCCCAGCCACACAGCCCAAGAGGCAGCTCCGTAAGAACTGTAAGCCGGGCGGTGGCGCCCACTTGTCATCCCAGCATCCAGGAGGTGGAGACTGGAGGATCGAGGTTTGCGGCAGCCTCAGCTACTGAGCAAGGCGCTTCGCAAGTCCCTGTTTCAATAATAAAAGGCCTAAAAAAATTAGGCTGGGGGTGTAGCTCGGAGGTAAAATGCCCCTGGGTTCCATTCTCAGTACCGAAAAAAAAAAAAAACCCAAAAAATTAGAAAATACACCCCTCTCACAGGGCCGCTGTGCTCTCAAGGAGCTTCTGTGCAATGAGAAATCTCTAACTCCAAGAAAGCCCCTACTTGGGCCACCTCCCCCCCAGTGTGTGTGTGTGTGTGTGTGTGTGTGTGTGTGTGTGTGTGTGCGCGCACTACTGGGGATGGAATCCAGGGCCTTCTACCTCCAGGCTACACTCCCAGACCTATTCTATATTTTATTTGGAAACGGGGTCTCCCTAAGTTGCCTAGGACCTCACTCAATTGCTGAGGCTGGCTGCCAACCTGTGGTCCTCCTGTCTCGGCCTCCCAAGCACTGGGATTATAAGCATGTGTCACCATGCCTAGCTTTTTTCTTTTTCTTTTTTGTAGGTTGGAAATGGAGCACAGAGCGTCTCCCATACAGGTAAGCACTGGGTGACCACTGGGCCACGCCCGCAGCTCTTCCCCCTCTCTTACAGTCCAATGACGTTTTCTCCACCATGGTGCTTATTATTATTTTAATGTCTTTGACCATTTTATTTCAGTCTTCATTGGATCTCCCTCTCCCCCGCTAAGCTGCAAGCTCCACACAGGCCAGGACCACTTTCTAGGTCTGACTTTATTCTTTTTTTTTTTTTTTTTTAAGTACTAGGGATTGAACCCAGAGGTATTCTACCTCTGCACTACATCCTCAGCCCCCCTTTTAAAAACTACATATTTACTTACTACTTCTTTACTTACTTACTTATTGGTACTGGGGATTGGACCCAGGGGAATTCTACCTCTGAGCTACACCCTTAACCCTTTTTAATTCTTTTTTTTTTTTTAAAGAGAGTCCCACTAAGTTGCGGAGAGTCTCAGTATGTTGCTGAGGTTGGCCTCAAACCTGCAATCCTCCTGCTCAGCCTCCCAAGTACTGGGATTACAGGTGTGAGCCACCAATACCCAGCTCTAGGTCTGTCTTGCTCATGGTTGTGATACCAGCTCCTAGCCCAGGACCTGGGACAGAGTAGTTGGCTCTACAAATACCTGTCGATTGACTGACTGGCTAAGACACAGGAGTGGCTGTGTTGGTGTGTGAAGGCAAGGCTCCTACACTGGGGTGCTTTATGCGCTCTGCTGGACGTGTCTGCCTGTGAATGTTGTTAACATTCCCAAACACTTTTCTGTTTCCTAAACCTCTGCCCCCAGACAGACCACAGAGGGGAAGGCCTGGAGATGGGACATCTGAGGCGGTGGCGGCTCCTCCTCTGTTCTGTGGCTGGCAGGCGTGGGGGCAGTGGGATCGGGCTTGCTGGCCGGAGGAACAGGCAGAGGACAGACCCTCCCCACATGCTCTCGCCTCACTTTCCAGGCCTGCCTGACACCCCCTGGAGGTTTCTGTTAATTTGCTCCAGGCTCCCAGGACTTGAGTGGGCCCTGGCAGCATTTCTCAGAAAAATGCTGGTACTGGGGTCAGCCCTGAGTGACTGTCTACACCCCACTTGGAGTCAGACCCCCAATTCTGCTAGTGTCCGCACATGAGTCACTCTGATAGACCTAGGATCCCTTTGCCTTCCTGAAACTCCCACACTAGCCAACACCCAAAAAAAAAAAAAAAAAAAAAAAAAAAAAAAAAAAAAAAGCTAAGAAGGGGACAGGTTTGGGCAGAGTGGGAGGCAAATGGCCCCCAGAGGTGGCCTCACCATGCCCTTGGTGAGGGTGGGGGAGGTGGGAGCCTGAGTTCACCAGGGCCCCAGATCACTATTGCTGCCTCCTAAAATCTGAAACTGTCCCTGAGGCCCCCTCATGCTGGCACTTTGGGGTGGATGCCGGGGATTAAAACCAGGGGTGCTCTATCACTCACCTACATCCCCAGCCCTTTAAATATTTGCTTTATTTTGAGAAAGGATCTCACTAAGTTGCCCGGGCTGGCCTTGAACTTTGACCCTCCTGCTCAGCCTCCCCTTGGGGACTGAAGTGGAAACTTACTCCTCTGGGGAAATGTGCTCAGAGAGTCCCTGGGGAAGGGGGAGGCGCTCTGTCCCAGATCAGCTGGAGGGAGCTGAGCGCAGGGAGGCCCAGCAGGAGAGACCCAAGGCGATCTTTGTTCTTGGGCCTCAGTTTCCCCTCTAAGTGAGGGAGGAGGACCCAATGCTCCTCCAGCTCAGGCTGTGCTAATGATTCTCTGACTATTGTGGCAAATCTGAGGGTGGCACTCCCTTGGCGGCTGCCCCTGGCCTGCACTGTCTCAGCCAAGGCTCAGAGGTGCCTATCAGGCCCTGGAGGCACCCTCCCCTAGCCCATGGGGACTCTCACCTTTTACCCTCTCCCTCCAGCCCCCACTTTTCAGAGTCCGAAAAGGCAGACAGCTTGCTGTTTGCTCTGGAATCTGACCTCAGGAGCAGACAGTCCCCTGCCTCTGGCCTCTGCCCTCTATCCGAGGGCCCTCGCTGCTTCCAGAGAGCCGCCCAGTCAAGCCAAGAAGCAGAAGATACTTGCTGTGCTCCTGGCCTTAGGAAGCCACATCTTTCTGCTCTTAGCGTGATCAGAGCTGGGCCATGGACTCAGGCTAGAAACGGAGGGGCCTGGCCTGCTCTCTTCTATCACCATCCTTCCCCGTGTTCAGAAGCTGTTTGGCTCCATCTATGACTGGAACCGGTCGAAGGTGATGTCCCTGCCAGGGCATAGCTGGGACCATCCCTTACCTGTTGGGGTCTCACCCTCTCGTCTCAGAGGACTGACTCAGGCAGCTGCTGACACTTGCCCAGCAGACGGGCCATGCTGGCGTTTCCTCGCTGCCTTCTCGGTGACTGCTTGACCCAACTGCAGGCTCCGCCAGGCCAGGAGTGAGGCCCATTCAACTGGTGTCCCCAGGGTCCAGCTCAGCGCTCCGTACATGGTAGTCAGAAAGAACTGAAACCAATGAACGAGTGAGGGGAGGGAGGACTGTATGCCTTTTCTTCGCAGGTGACGAGGATGGCGTGCCTGTTCACTAGGGTCGCTATGGCCGTAAGGTCTTCTGGTGGGGGCCTCTTTCCCTGTGACCTGGCCTTCCGTGAGTCACTTCCTAATCCACTTGTCCAGCACTAGCAGGGGAGGAGGAGGAGGAGGAGTCATAATGAGCACGAGGCTGTCCCCAAAGTCTAGATAGCCCTGTGCACTTATCACAGAGCCACTGGCCATACTCTCTCTGTAGATAGGCCCTACTTTGGGCAGAGCCCAGTGCCAGGCATTGGAAGGGGTCTAGTCTCAAAATGTATGAAAATAGGACCCAGATTCCTACTCCCTAGTCATCCTCAGCCCTCTTGAAATGTTATTCAGATCTAGGGATTGAAAAGCCATCCCCTGTGGGCTACATAAACAAATCAAAAGATGCACTTTGGGCTGGGCATAGTGATGCACGCCTGTAATCCCAGTACGGGAGAGGCTGAGACAGGAAGCTCACCGGTTCCAGGCTAGACTTTAGCAACTTGGCAAGACTCTCTCTATTTTTTTTTTTTTTTTTTTTTTGCATGTCTGGGGATGGAACCCAGAGGCATTGACCTCCCAGCTACACCCCCTGCCCAATTTTTTATTCTTTATTTTGAAACAGGGTCTCACTGAGTTGCAGAGGCCCTCACTAAGTAGGTGAGGCTGTCCACGAACTGCAATCCTCCAGTCTCAGCCTCCCGAATGCTGGGATTACAAGCGTGCGCCACCATACCCGGCTTAGCAAGACTCTCTTTTAAAATAAAAAAATAAAACTGGGCATGGTGGTGCATGTTTGTAACACCAGTACTTGGGAGGCTGAGACAGGAGGGTTGTATATTTGAAGCCAGCCTCAACAATTTAGTGAGGCTCTCAGCAGCTTAGGGAGACCCTATTTTGAAAATAAAAAAATAATGCCAGGGGTGGTGGTGCATGCTTGTAATGCAATACTTTGAGAAGCTGGGACAGGAGAATTGCAGGTTTGAGGATAGCCTTAGAAAATAATGAGACTCTCATCAAACTAGTGAGACACTGTTTCAAAATAAAAATAAGCTGGGTGTGGTGGTGCACACTTGTAATCCCCACGCTTGGGAGGCGGAGACAGGAGGATTGTGCAGTTTGAAGCCAGCCTCGCTGGCTTAAGAGACCCTGTTTCCAAATAAAATATAAAAAATGGGTCTGGAAGTATAGCCCGGAGGTAGAAGGGTTTCCAGGAACCCCAGTACCATAAATAAATAAATAAATAAATAAATAAATAAATAAATAAATAAGGGCTGAGGATGTAGCTTGGAGGTAGAATGCCCATGGGCTCAATCCTTGGTACCTAAAACAAAACAAAAACAAAAACAGAAACAAAAAACAAGGCTGGGGGTGTAGCTCAGAAGTAGAAAAGCCCTTGGGTTTAATGCTCAGCACTACACACGAAAGAAAGAAAGAAAGAAAGAAAGAAAGAAAGAAAGAAAGAAAGAAAGAGAGAAAGAAAGAGGTGCTGAGAATGTAGCTCTGAGGTAGGACACCCCTGGGTTAAAAAAAATAAAAATAAAAATGCCGGGCATGGTGGCACAAGTTTGTAATCCCAGCATTGGGAGGCTGAGACCGGAGGATCACGGTTCATGGACAGCCTCAGGTACTTAGTGAGGCCCTCTGCAACTCAGTGAGACCCGGTTTCAAAATAAGGAATAAAAAATAGGGCAGCGTGTGTAGCTTGGAGGTTGAATGCCCCTGGGTTCCATCCCCAGACCCGCAAAATAAATAAATAAATAAATAAATAAATAAATAAATAAATAAAATTTTTTAAATGCACTTTGGGATCTGAACCCAAGGCAGATACATTCCCAGGGGCATCTGACTCTTCCCCTCCCTCCCCATATAGGGAAGGGAACCGTGTGTGGCTGGAGGGGTTGACTGAGATACCCTGGGTCCCTGCGCATCCCTGCATCAATAAAAGCATGACAGGAACATGGACAAAGTACAGGTGTGGGGAGAGGTGACAGCCACAATGTCAGTGACACCCAAGGAGGACTCTCCCCAAATGCTTGAGAGCCCAGATCTCACTGTTTGTGGAAGACAGGAGGTGTGGGGGTGTCCAGGGTCTCTATCTACAATAAGCCTCTGCAACAGAGCAAAGCCTCCCTGTTCTTTTTTTTTTTTTTTTTTCCTGAGAACAACTTAGGAAATATTTGAGCCAGAGCAAGGCCATTGTGATCTCCATTGGACAAACTCTTGTTCTCCCCTTCAGCCGTTTCTTCTTCCTGTATACATTCTATGCACCAGGTTTCCCATATTGGTCAGTCCTGCCAGGAAATACCCCTTCCCGGCTTCCTCTGGGCTTGCGAGTTCCAAATCACCCTTCAGGGACCAACTATATAAACCCCAGCCTGTTTTTGCTCAGCAAAAAACCGAAGAAAACACGTTGGCAGGAGGTTAGTCCCCTTGAAGGGGCAAGGCACTGCCGAGCTCCCGAGGCCTAGCCGGAGCTCTGGAACGAATGCAGACCAGCCGGGGCTAGACAGCCACACGTTAGGTACAAACTAGGAGTCTAGGAGTCAGAACAGCCCAGCAGGCGGATTGCAATGGGCACTGGTCAGAGCAGGCAACAGTCCAGAATCCAGAAGGTCAAATAGGGCAACAGGAACTTGATCCTGAGACAAGAATGATTAAGTGAGGGGGATGCTGGGGGACAAGGGATGCAAGAGGTTATTTGGACCAGATGGAAGATATGGATACACTCTGAGACTTCTAGGCAGGGAAAGGAGAGTGAGGACGTCCTTATATTGCCAAGGTGGTGGAATGTTGGAGGACCTAATACTTATGGTGTTGGAGGAAGCGATTGTGTAGTGAGGTTGATAATTATAGTGATTGCAGTGATGATGATAAAAGCAGAAATGGAGTGATGGGTGCTCATGGTGGTGTTGTAATTGAGTCTGCCATGGTGATAAAGGGAGTGAGAGTACATGATAATTATTTTTTGTCATATTGAGGATTGAACTGAGGGGTGTTCTACCTCCTAGCTACACCCTAACCCAATTTTACTTTTATTTTGAAACAAATTTGCACTAAATTGATGAGGCCGGTATTGAATCTGTGGTCCTCCTATCTCAGCCTCCCAAATACTGGGATTGCAAGTGTGCGCCAGTATGCCCGGCTACGTGATGATTATGATGGTGTAGGGTGTGATGATGTTGAAGCTCAGAGGAGCAGATGCAGTCATTTCTGTGGCGATGGCACTGGTGGATGATGGTGTCAATCATTACTGTCACAATAAAGGTGTTTATGATGGTGGTAGAATGAGTAATTATGTTGTCACAACAGAAGGTGTCTGTGAGATGGTTGTGTTGGTGATAGAGATACTGAATTGTCCAGATAAGGGAGTTGGTAGGATTATATTGGTAGATATGGGTACTTCACATAGTATTATTCCTCCTTTACTTTTATTATTTTAATTGGTACTAGGTATTGAATCTAGGGGGTTTCTACCTCTGAGCCACACCCACAGCCCTTTTTATTTTTTATTTTTTTAATTTTATTTATTTTTTATTTTTGGTGGTACTGGGGTTCCTGGAAACCCTTCTACCTCTGGGCTATACTCCCAGACCTATTTTTTATACTTTTTTATTTGGAAACAGGGTCTCTTAAGCCAGCGCGGCTGGCTTCGAACCTGTATGATCCTCCTGTCTCCGCCTCCCAAGCGCGGAGATTACAAGCGTGTGCCACCATGCCCTGCCCTTTTTATTTTTTATTTTTACTTATTTTTTGTGGTACTGGGGTTTGAACCCAGTGACATTTTACCTTCAAGCCACACCCCCAGCCCTATATATATATATATTTTTGTGTGTGTGTGTGTGGTACTGGGGGTGGAACCCAGAGGCTTCCTACCTCCGGGCTATACTCCCAGACCTATTTTATATTTCATTTGGAAACAGGGTCTCACTAAGTAGCTAAGGCTGGCTTCGAACCTGTGCGATCCTCCTGTCTCAGCCTCCCAAGCACAGGGATTACAAGCATGCACCACCACACCTGGCTTTATTTATTTATTTTGAAACAGGGTCTCGCGAACTTGCTGAGACAAACCTCAAACCTGCGATCCTCCTGTGTCTCAGCCTCCCAAGTACTAGGATTACATGCATATGCCACCATACCTGGTTGGTTGTTCTTTCTTTATCCCTATATGTGTATGAGACAAACTTGATCCTTCAGGTGAGCTTCAGAGGAACTCTCATGGCTCGGTGTTCCTCTGAGCTCAGCATCTCTGTGATCAGATGGGAACTGCCTTTCCTGGTCCTCTCTGTTCTGATTAAAGGTGAAGTGGAGACTGGAGAGTAGCCTCACTCCAGCTCTCCCTCTGTTCCTCCATCTTCCTAGGGATCTCCTTGCTGCTGCAGTAGTTCTGCTCCAGGGTCCAATGTAGGAAGCTCAGAGTATGTTGGCCGTGCCAAGCATCTGGATAGAAATGGGATAACTCTGCCAAAAGGTGGTCCTCGCAGCAATAGGAACAGTGGTTACTCTAGCTGGTACTCTTAACCTAGGACTGGTCCTCAATCCCTAATTGGTTTCCAACCTCTAGCAATTCCCTTCTATCATGGCTGGCCAATCCTATCGCTACTAGCCAAATGTGGCATCTCTGCACTTAAAATTATGCGAGTCCAATGAAGATGTGAATGTAGAGATATGTTGGATTTTGAAGATGTAGAATGAGAAAAAAAGCATGTAAACTATCTTTAATAAAATTCCTACTGTTCACACGTTGAAATATTTTGTAAATATTGAATTAAATAAAATGTGATTATTATTCATCTCACCTGTTCTTTTTTTTGATGTATCTACTAGAAGGTGTGTGTGTGTGTGTGTGTGTGTGTGTGTGTGTGTGTGTGTGCTACTGAGGATTTGAGGATTGAGCATTCTACTTCCAAGAGGCACCCCCAGCCCTTTTTTTTTTTTTTTTTTTTTTTGGTGGTACTGGGGATGGAATCCAGGGGCCTTCTACCTCTGGGCTACACTCCCAGACCTATTTTATATTTTATTTAGAAACAGGGTCTCTTAAGCCAGCTGAGGCTAGCTTCGAACCGCGCAATCCTCCTGTCTCAGCCTCCCAAGTGCAGGGATTACAAGCGTGAGCTACCATGCCCGGCCCCCAGCCCTATTTCTTATCCTTTATTTTGAAACAGAGTCTCATTGACTTGCAGAGGACCTCACTAAGTAGCTGAGGCTATCCGTGAACCGTGATTCTCCTGTGTCAACCTCCCAAATGCTGGGATTAGAAGTGTGCACCACCATGCCCAGCACCTCCAACCTTTTTAAATTTTTTGTTTTGAAACAAGATCTTGCTAGGTTGCCGAGAGTCTCACTCCACTGCTGAGGCTGTCCTCAAACCTGTGATCTTCCTGTCTCAGCCTGCCAAGTGCACCAACATATCTGCAACTAGAAGACTTTAAATACCATATATGGTTTGTATTATACTGTACAGTGCTGCCTTCATTCATTTGCTCTTTCTTTACTCATGAAAGAAAAAGGAAAGAAATGAAGCAAATTCCAAAAATTCCAAAATCACAGTGGGTTAAGCACACAAGTTTGTTTCTCCCATAAAGTCTAAGCAGAAGCAAATAAGGCCGCTCCACCCTCATGTCAGGTCCCCAGCCTCCTTCTTCATGATGACTCCTCCATCCTCAACACATGGCTTCTATCCTGAGATCTAAGATGGCTGCTACAGTTCCAGATCCATTTACACCCAGTGAAAAGAGGAGAAGCTGTGGAGGGTCAGCTCTTTCTCTTAAGGTCAGAGCCCCCTAAAATGCATGTTACTTCTGTTTCCATTTCAGTAGCCTAAATCTAGTTACCTGGACAGCTCTAGCTGCAAGTGACACTAGAAAATGCAGTCCTAAACTACGTGGCCATGTTCTAGCTAATGCTTAGAGGTCTTTCTTTCACCTCCAAGCTATATCTGCAGCCTCCCTTTTAAAACAGGGTCTCCCTAAGACCTGCTAAAGGCTAGCTCAAACCTGGGATCCTCCTATCTCACCCTCCCAGACATTAGTATTACAGGTGTGTACTACCACACCTGGTTATATTTGGAGATTTTAGTTATTGGGGGGGGGGGAGAGGAATTAATATTGGGGGATGGCCAGCAGTCTCTGCAACACCCAAAAAAGGGCTATCACCCAAGGCTCATACCTCCTCCAGGTCTGAGGTACAGGCAGCAGAAGGAAGATAGAACAAGAATCACCAAGAAAAACCTGCTCCTTTTAGAGAGGGGCCTTTACCAAAGATAACCTAAGTTCTAGCATATTCTCAGGCCCAAAAAAGAAGAGGACAGCCTGACAGTGTGAGAAAGAGAGAGGGGACGTGCCTGCATGTTCTCAGCATGCCTGGGAACCATTCTTTGATTTCTAAGCTGAACAGTGACTGTGATTCCAGTGTTTTCAACATTTATACTTGAGGTCTTCATGGGTCACATGGCACAGGAACAAGGGCTCCACACAAGTTAAGTAGGCTCTGGCTATTAAACACCGTTGCCTGCCCCCTTTCTTTCCACCCATTAAGGCACTCGGGGTTGGCAGGGAGGTAGACCCAAGAGACATACAAGACCTGTATTTAAGGAAGTGATGTGACTGAGGAATCAGAAAACAACCGAGGGTGGTTCTCCAAGCAACCACAGAGTGAGCAGCGGCAGGGCCAGGCATGCCGGGAACACCTTTGACTTCCTCTTTGAGCCAGAGCTTCTCAAAAAAAGGATTCTCAAGTGAACTGGTCTCCATGAAGATAGGACCTAACTCTACCATGTTCACTGATGT
Source organism: Muscardinus avellanarius (assembly GCF_963383645.1). Taxonomy (NCBI): domain Eukaryota; kingdom Metazoa; phylum Chordata; class Mammalia; order Rodentia; family Gliridae; genus Muscardinus; species Muscardinus avellanarius. Next base: position 133,923,034 of record NC_137789.1, read on the forward strand.
ATTTCCATTGCCTGGCACGGAAGAGCAAACGTCTGTGGACCATTTATTGAGTGGACGAAGATTTGGGGCTGGGTTCGCTCTGGAGTCAGGTTCAGAGTCGAGCTGTGAGAGGATCTATTGGGAGCTCATTTGAGCTTTGAAGTTGGGGACTCAACGACTGTGCCCCCTCTCCACCTCCCCATCCTCCTTGGTGGTCCAGTTCCTGGATCTGCAATCCTATCCTTCCCAGGGTCTTTCCCTCTCTGCTGCTGAGCTGTTCTCTTAAGCTCAGGGTGGGCTATTCATGGGAAATTGAACCTGCTGGGTAAAAGGATGGGGCAAATGTGGACATTTCCTAGGAGCCTGCCCTCCCTTGGCAGCCTGCTTTGTTCCTGAACTGAGACAAGGCTGCCTACAAGCAGTGCCTTCTCCCTCAGCCATGGCTAGACCAGGAGACCACAATCAGCCCTAGGAGAAGGCCTGGCCCCATGGAGGGGCCCACACCCCGGACTTCCCTGCTCCTCCCATCCATCTTGGTGTCAAGCACATTTTATTTCCTCTGGGGGCCTGGGGGCTATCCTCCAGGATTACTTCCTCCTCAGGTTTGTTTTCCAGCTGGAGACTCTAGGAGCCCCACAGCAGGAGGCGGCTCCTTCCCTGTGGCCCGGAGGCTTCAAAGGGCCCAGAATGGAATGTCAGCTGGGAGACTGCTGGCCTGTAAGGAAGGGGATCCTCCCAGCCCCAGGTATGGGGGCTCCAGATGGGTCCCCCACTCATTTTTAACTTGCCTTCCACACCTCCTTTGCCAAAGGGCCATATCTATGGTCAGAAGGTAACTTCAAAGGTCAGGAATGGGGGACTTCCAGCTACTCCCCCAGAGCTCGGAGGGAGCCAGGAAATGCCCCCCCCCCCCCCATGATGGATTAGGTGCCTAAGAGCCATGGCGAGCTCATGGACTGGGAGAACTTCTCCCTTTTCATGGGGCTCAGATTTCACGATTTTGGGAGGGATGAGGGGGGTGAAATAATTAGTAATTTGTGATTAAGTCTTTTCATGGATATTTTGTTTCTTTGTTCTGTGATGTCGCCTGGAGCCATTTAAAAAATGACTTAATGACAAAAAAAATATAATTGCTCTTTGTAACTAATGACTGTGTCAGAACTTGGAAATCACCAAAGCCTTAGAAAGAAGAAACCGAGACTTGGACGGGGGTGGGGCGTGCTCCCCAAGGATTCAGATCAGTGGTCGTAAAGTGGCCCAGGATCTGTTTGCACCCGGTGGCCCCTGCTCTCCTCTGGAGCCAGCCAGGACCCCATGCTTGGCTGGGGTTGCAGGCCTCAGGCCCCTTAGGAGACTTTGCCCCTGGGTGGCGAGGAACAGTCAGAGTATCCAAGGCCAGCTACAAGGTCCCAGCTTGGCCTGGCCTTGGACATCCTCCCTCTTCTCTAAAGATGCCTCCACCTCACGGGGGTGTGGAGTGAGAGGCGGCCGTGCCCTCTCCACTCCGAAAGCTCCACATGGAGCCTCACAACTGCCCTGGGATTCTGGAACTTTAAAAAAGATGCTTAGAGCCGGGCGTGGTGGCGCACGCTTGTAATCCCCGCGCTTGGGAGGCTGAGACAGGAAGATCGCGTAGGTTCGAAGCCAGCCTCAGCTACTTAGTGAGGCTCTCAGCAACTCAGTGAGACCCTGTTTCCAAATAAAATATAAAAATGGGTCTGGGAGTATGCCTGGAGGTAGAAAGCCTCTGGGTTCCACCCCCAGTACCACCAAAAAAAAAAAAAAAAAAAAAAGTTTAATTGTCAGATAGAGGTTGAGTATATTCAAGATGTACAATGTGGTGACTTGATAGACTCTTCTGGATCTTGATCTTGTCTCTGCAACAAGACTGGGTGCTCCCTGGGGCAGCCAAAAAGCCTGCTCCCCCTGTGGTGCTCCTGCCCCTCCTCCCCTCCTAGGTGAGAGCCCAGAAGTGTGAGGATCTGGGCCTCGGCTGCCTCCCAGCTCTGGGTCCCTAGGCAGCGACCTGCCAGGGTCTAAGCCCCAAGGACTCCCACCACCCCCAGCAGCTCCCGCCTCCTGCCACCCCGCAGCCTCTGGGGAATGGGCCAGAAGATGGGGAACTGCTCACACAGCAGATTCCTCTCCTCTCCCCTCCCAGGCCCTCGCTCCCATCTCTCCCAGGGGGAAATGCTGGGGGGGGGGGGACCCGTTAACTTGTGCCTTCTATTTGGTTTTCCTCTGGTTATTGTTTAAAATGCAGAGATTATGAGGTCAAACTCTCCCAGCCAATATTTTTCTAATGAAAAATGTAGTAAGGCACGACTGAGTAATCTAATCTATAAGTTAAGCGTTCCACACAGCAGCGATTTTCACCGACAGAACTTCAATAAATCTTGTTTTGAGAAAAATGATATGAGGCTGATGTTCTATTTTTGTCAATTTGAATGGACTCCCCCTGCCTCCCCCCAGTCCCCAGAAACACTGCATTGCACCCAGCCAATCTCCTCCTTCCATCCCCCAGAGCTGGCAGGATGAAGGGGGGCAAGAATGATAGGCTGAGAGGCTTGAGTTCTGATCTCGCTCGGCTCCAGAGGGTCTGGGCCAAGGCCTGCACTTCAGGCCCCCTGGTCTCCGTGGCTCTCAGCCTGGACAGGGGGTCAATGACAGGGTTGGGGCCTCATCGCCACTTCCTGAGCCACGGGATCAGGGTGGCCCAGGCAAGCCTGTCTCCCCGAGCTGTCCCAAGGCTGAGCAAAGAATACACAGCAGAGCTGGGTGTGGTGGTGCACACCTGTAATTCAGACCTTGGGAAGCTGAGACAGGAGGATTGCATGTTAAAGGTCAGTCTCAGCAATTTAACAAGACCCTCAACAATTTAGCAAGACCTTGTTTCGAAATAAAATAGGCAGGCCAGGCATGGTGGCACACGCTTGTAATCCCAGCATTTGGGAGGCTGAGGCAGGAGGATCGCAGTTTGTAGACAGCCTCAGCTACTTAGTGAGGCCCTTTGCAACTCAGTGAGACCCTGTTTCAAAATAAAGATTAAAAAATAGGGCTGGGGGTATAGCTTGGAAGTAGAATGCCTCTGGGTTCCATCCCCAGTACCGCAAAAAAAAAAAATAAATAAAATAAAATAATAAAATAAAATAGGCTGGAGGTGTGTGGTTCAGAGATAGAACACCTCTGAGTTTAATCCCGAGTCTCTCTCTGTCTGTCTCTGTCTCTGTCTCTGTCTCTGTCTCTCTCTCTCTCTCTCTCTCTCTCTCACACACACACACACACACACGAACGCACACACACGCACATGCACACACAGATACACAAATAAATAGTAGGCCTCACACCTTCCCTCAGCCCCAACAAGCCATATATATATAGAGATTTGGCAAAAAAGGACTCTCCTTAGGCAGAATTCTTTAAACTCATCCTTAAAGCTGCTTCTCCCCTGTAATTATTTCAGTTGAATATGGTGAGTTAGGCCAAAGGAGTTAAACCCTGGCCCCAACAAAGGCGGTGTGTGCTAGTGGGTGCACCGGTACATGCCTTGTAATCCTAGTACATGGAAGGCTGACAGGAGGATCCCAGGTTCAAAGCAACTAAGTGAAGCCCTCAGTGACTTAGTGAGACCTTGTTTCAAAATAAAGAATAAAATAGGGCTGGAGTTCAGCTCAGAAGTAGAATGCCCCTGGGTTAAATCTCCAGTGCCACCATAAATAAATAAATAAATAAATAAATAAATAAATAAATAAATAATCTGGTATGTAGCTTGGAGGTAGAATGACCCTGGGTTTAATCCCCAGTAAAATACACAAACATACACACACGTGCGCACATACACACACACGTGCATGTATGTGTGTGTACACCTGTGTGTACCTGTGTGGAAGGCTCTGGGAAGCAAGGAGGTCTCTCCCCTGGTGGACACATGGGGCATAAAGCCCTCCTGGGTGATGACTGCCAAGATTAAAAGCCAGAAAGATATCCAGAGCCCAGGGAATCTGTGGAGGGCCAGGAAGAAGAATATGGAGAGGCTGTTAAAAGAAACTGGAGACGCTACAAGGGCAGCCAGAGAGGATTACAGCACCTCATCAGAGAGAAATCAATTAGCAGAGGCCTTGAAATGAGGCGCTCCTCTTCCCTCCTCCCAGCCACAACCCAGCGATCAGAGGCATTGCCAAGCAGAAGTGCCCGGTGAGTTAGGGCTGCGCTTCACGGAGACTTGGGGGGAATTTGCCTCCATCTGAAACCTGCAGGAATGGGAAACCAAGGCAGAGGGACATTGGTCCCTCAGGATCCAGGAGACAACAGAGGCTGGAGTGGGGTTCTGCAGACCAGAGGAGCCACATTCTGACATTACTCAGCATCTAACTTTGAACCTGATTTTTCATCTGTAAAATGAGGAAAATAAGACCAGCCATACTTACCTGCAAGCACTGCTTCCAGGTCTAAAAAGAAGACCTATGTGAGCCAGGTGTGATGGCACAGAATTTAAAACTTCTGTCATCATGCAGAAAAGTAATCTCAGTACTTGGGAGGCTGAGACAGGAGGACCACAGGTTCAAGGCCAGCCTTAGCAATAGGAGGCCCTCTGCAACTTACTGACACTCTGTTTCAAAATAAATAGTAAAATAGGATTGGGGGTGTAGCTAAAAGGTAGAATTCCCTTGGGTTCAATCCCCAGTAACACACACACACACACACACACACACACACACTATGTGAACATGTGCTGCTTGAAGCTCTGCACTAGCCGAGATCTTGATAAAATTGTTATTGCCTTGAGCCAGGGAAGAAGACCTGGGATCAGCGCTCAAAACTGTGCTGTCTCTCCAACTCAGGTTAAATTGAGCGGTGGGTGGTTGCTGACGCGACTCTGGGGACTGTGATTAGAGATTTCCCCAGGGATTAAGGAGTTTTCATACTTCTATTGCTGCCCAAATGTGCCAGGAATCTGCAATGTAGAGATGACCCTGGGAAGGAATTTGGCTGCACAGAGGTCAAATGTTAAGGATGGGCACCTGGGGTCTACAGAGCAGGAAGTTCCTAAGGCTGTGGAGGAGGGCAGCAGCTCTGGTCTCTGCGGAATCAAAGGACTCCCCTTCTTCCCAGGCCTGGCCAGTCTCCTCCCTCCAGGGGTTGTTGCAGGAGTTATTCTGAGGCTCCTAGAAGCTCCCCAACTAGGGAGGGGACCTCTTCTTTTTTTTCCTTTTTTTTTTTTTTTTTGTTTGTTTGTTCTTTTTGGTAGTGGTGGTGCTGGGGGTTGAATCCAGGAGCATTCTACCACTAAGCTATAACCCAGACCTTTTTATTTTGAAACAGGGTCTCACTAAGTTGCCGAGGCTGGCCTCGGACCTGAGATCCTCCTATCTCAGCTTCTCAAGTACTTGGATTACAGGCATGTGCCACCATGCCCGGCTAAGGGTGAGTTTTTTCAAATCAAATGTTGAACATTTGTTCAAAACAAATGTTGGCTCAAAGTCGTTCACTTTCTGCACCACCATCAGCCCTTTCCTCCATCCAACTACCCACTAACTGCCCAGGGCAGGTGGCCAGGGCCAAGGAGCAGTTGGGGACGCTTAGGCTGGTCAAAGTGACCAGGAGCTGCCCAAGCAACCGCAGAAGTGCCGGAACCCACTCCAAAGAAAGTGAAAGGTCAGAGGAGACACAGTAATGGTTTTGTGCTTGATTGGAGTGGGAGGGTAGACCCAAAGCAGATGACCCTCCAGTTCCCCGTGTCTGGGTGTGGAGAGCAGGTGCCGCAGGGTCCAGCCCCAGCTAAAGGGATCCCCCAGGATGAGTTTGAGAGCCCCAGTGTCCTGGCCTCATCCTCCTCTTGTTCCCAGAGAGGTCCCAAGCCCCCAGCTGGAGCAGTTGCTATAGTTAACAGCTCCGTAGACCGTGTACTAGGAACCCTTTAAAACTGGAAGAGATAGGGAGCTGTGGCTGGGAGAAAGGGAAACTCATAGACCCTATGGTAACTCATACTCACTAAAAATCAGATTTCTAGCCTCAACAATTAGGGAGACTCTGTTTCCAAATAAAAAAATAAAAAATAAAAAACAGGATTGAGGTATAAGCTATAGGTAGAAGGCCCCTGGTTTCTATCCCTAATACACAGAGAGAGAGAGAGAAACAAAATCAGATTTTCAAAGGACATTTAATCACACAGGAACATTTTCAGGACACAAAAAGAAAAAAATAGAAGTCAGACACAATGGCAAATACCTGTGATCCCAGCTACTTGGGAAGCTGAGGCAGGAGGATCACAAGTTCAAGGCTAGTCTGGGTATCTTAGTGAGACCTTGTCTTAAAATAAAATAGTAATAATAAGAAGGATTGAGGATGTAGCTCAGAGGTAGGATACCTGTCTAGCATGTATGAGACCCTAGGTTCAATTTCCAGTGCTTAAAAAAAAAGACACAAAGCACTAAGTATAGAACCCATAGATCAAAAAAATAGACTGGAACTGGACACGGGGGCGCACACCTGTGATCCCAGCAACTCAGGAGGCAGAGGGAGGAGGATCTCAAGTTTGAGGCCAGATGGGGCAATTTAGCAAGACCCTGTCCCAAAACAAAATAGAAAATAGAAACAACAAAAAAAAAAAGAGTGTAGCTCAGAGATAGAATGCCCCTGGGTTCAATTTCAAACACTATAAAAAATAAAAATAAAGCCGGGCGTGGTGGCGCACGCTTGTAATCCCCGCGCTTGGGAGGCAGAGACAGGAGGATCGCGCGGGTTGGAAGCCAGTCTCGCGCGTTGGCTTAGGAGACCGTTTCCAAATAAAAATGTAAAAATAGGTCTGGGAGTGTAGCCCGGAGGTAGAAGGGCTTCCAGGAACCCCAGTACCACCAAAAATAAAAATAAAAATAAAAATAAATAAAAAGGGAATAAGACTAGCAAAATCCAGATAGGGATCAGGCGTGGTGGTGCACACTTGTAATCCCAGTACTTGAGGCTGAGACAAGAGAATCACAGGTTCATGGCTGACCTCAGCTACTTGATGAGACCCTTCGCAACTTAGTGAGACCCAGTTTCAAAATAAAGATTAAAGCAGAGTGTGGTGGCAAACGCTTGTAATCCTCCTACTTGAGAAGCTGAGATAGGAAATTCTCAGGTTCAAAGTCAGCCTTGGCAATTTAGTGAGGCTCTCAGTAACACAGTGAGACTCTGTTTCCAAATAGGACATAAAATTAGGTTGAGGGTGTAGCTTGAAGGTCAAATGCCCCGGGCTCAATCCCCAGTGCCCCCACACACAAATAAAGATTAAAAATCAGGGAGGTTCAAGTTCAGGCCCAGCATCTTACTTAGCAAGACTCTATTTCAACATAAAAAATTTAAAGAGGGGTGGAGGTGGGGTATATCCCAGAGGTAGAACGTCCCTCGGTTCAATCCCCAGTACCAAATAAATAAATAAATAATTTTTTTTTAAATGTCTGGATGAACCGGGCGTGGTGGCGCACGCTTATAATCCCCGCGCTTGGGAGGCTGAGACAGGAGGATCGCACAGGTTCGAAGCCAGCCTCAGCTACTTAGTGAGGCTTTCAGCAACTTAGTGAGACCCTGTTTCCAAATAAAATATAAAAAATAGGGCTGGGGAGTATAGCCCGGAGATAGAAAGCCTCTGGGTTCCACTCCCAGTACCACCAAAAAAATAAATAAATAAATAAATTAATTAATTAAATAAAATAAAATGTCTGGGATGAGCTCAAAGGTAGAATGTCTCTGGGTTCAATCTCCAGTATCGTGCACACAAATTTATAATATATATATATGGGTTTAAGCTGACTCTCTCCTCCCCAGAGGTAGACTTAGGGCTTTTACCTGGCTCCCCTGTCCACTTTGGCAGCCCCCGGCAGGCCCCTGGATGGAAGATCACGGTGGAGGAGGCAGGCCAGCAGCTGGGAGTCAGCTGTGCCTGGAGATGATCCGTGTCCAATGGGTGGTGGGGGCTTATTTCCGAGCTGGATGGGGGCCAGGATAATGGAGTAAGCCTGCCAGGCAACAACCTGGGGACCGGTGTTTCCAGCTCTTTCTCTGCTCTAAAAAGAGGGCAGAGGATCCAGAGTCAGACTCTGCCCCAAAGCCTCTGCCCACTGCCTTCCCTGGGGACTGGTTCTGTCCATCACATACAGGAGAGGCCTCATCCCTAGTTCCAAGGTTCAGCAAGGATTTGTGGGGATTCAGTAAGGATTCAGGCCTTCAGCGGCCCCCTTCTCTCTCTCACCCCAGGACCCCCAAGGCCAGGGACTCTGTCAGTGAAGAAAGTGACTGATCAGAGCCGAGAGGGGAAGGCTAAGGGTCTGGAGCCCAGGAGTCTGCATTGGTGCCAGCTGGGAGTAAGTAAAAATATGGCTGAGAAATTCTAGCCCGCTGTCAAGTATTTGGTTGTGTTAGAGAAAAAAAAAAAGCCATAAAAAAGGCTTTTTAGACCATTTATTTATGAGTATGTGTCAAAATTTTGTTTCAATCTTTGCTGCAAGTAAAGAGACCTATAAGAGGCCAATTGAGATTACCTCTTGGGAGACACATTTAGAAAAAAGAGAGGGGCTTACACACTACCATTGTTAAGGTGGCTGTACAAAAATAACGTCCTGATAAAAGTCATCGAAACTCTTACAACCGGTAGAATAGATGGGAAATGGGCTTCTGAGAAGAAATCTGCATTTTATTAGAAGTTCATCAGAGAAAAAAAAATGCTCTAGCATTTTTACCAAGAATGCTGGTTTCCGCCTAGAAGAAAATAATGAATTCTACTTGGCACACAGGCTCTGTTCCGTACAAGTTTGGGATCCTTTTGTCTTCAGTTGAAAATTCTGTCTTGGTTCCTAATCCAAAGCAGAAACTCTAATCGATATACAAATCCCAGGCTCACGTGTGCTCAAGCCCGTGCTGAGCACTTAGAGGAGAGCACGAGAGTGGGGCAGGAGGTGCTGAATTGAAGGCTGGGTCGTCTCTGTGCGGGAATTTCCTGTCCAGGCTGGTCCTTAGACGTTCTGGGTCCCCTCGTGTTGGAGGTCGCAGAGGCGGTCGGCAGCCTCTACTTCAGAGCTGTTTATCCAAGTGGGGCACCTGGGCCTCTGGCAGAGTGCCAGGTGATTTTCGATGGTGCATTGACGGGATGGTAAGTCACGCTGAATCTCACAGTGAGAGAGTTTTTTCCTTGTTAACTCTCTTTCTTTCCCTCTTTTCTTTTATTGGAACTTGAGTTCACAGAAGCAGATTACTCATATTCCTTGGGTCATGAGATTGATTCTCTCACCACCGGTTCTTGCATGGAACACTTTATTATTTATTTCGTGAGTTTTCAATAAAGTACCAGGATCACACACACACACACACACACACACACACACACACACACGCGCGCGCGCGCACACTGGCATCAGGGTCCATATAACTTTTTTGATTTTTCACACAATATTATATCGCTAAGAGTCACCTATATTGTTGCATGTCACATAAGGTCCTTTGTTTTGACTACAGAATAATAGTCTCCTGTGTGAGTTTACCTTGGGCTATTGTAAAAATATAATTTTCCTTACACATATATTATAACATTAAGAATGAGAGCCAAAAGATGGAATCAACTGGAGGACTCAGTAAGAGCTGAGTCAGAGGACTGAAATTTCAAGACAAGCCTCGGCAACTTAGTGAGACCCTGTTTTAAAATAAAAAACGAGTACAGGCTTATAGTCCCAGCATCTGAGAGGCCAGCCTCAGCTACTTCGCGAGGCCCTCACAACTCAGTGAGACCCTGTTTCAAAAAATAAAAAAGACTAAAAAATAGGGCTGAGGGTATAGCTCGGAGGTAGAATGCCCCTGGGTTCCATCCCTGGTGCCGCGAAAGAAAGAAAGAAAGAAAGAAAGAAAGAAAGAAAGAAAGAAAGAAAGAAAGAAAGAAAGAAAGAAAGAAAAGAAAGAGAGAGAGAAAAAAATTAATTTGGAAAGGCTGAGAAATCCTAGGAGAGCGGTCTTTGAACTTAGTCTTCCAGGCCACCCAGGGCCACAGGAAGCTCTTGGACAGGTGAGTGGCGTGTGAAAGGACTCAGATCTTGAGCAGGTAGCACCTGGCTTGGGATGAAAATTCTCTCTTAATTCTTCTTCCCTCAAATATTTTTCAAGGGCTTCCATATGCCAGACGCTGCCCTGAGAATTCAGCTGTACACAAGAACATATTCTACCTTCTGCAGTCCTTAGCGGGTGAGCCAGACCTTAAGTGAAATAATCACATCAACACAAAATTACAAGTGTAGTTAAGTCCAACCCAGGCGGTATTCCTGGCGCCATGAACACATGCAGTGGGGAGGCTCACCGGGTGGAGGCGTGGAGGCAAGGCCGGTCTGAGACAGTGACATCTGAGCTGATACCAGGATGAGAGGGAATGAAGAGGGTGAAAAGAAGAACCACGACAGAGTAAAGCGGGCGTGGTGGGGCTCACCTGGAATCCCAGCCCTTGGGAGGCTGAGACAGGAGGGTCGCAGGTTCACATCCGGCCCCAGCAACTTAGTGAGGCCGTTTCAAAATAAAAAATGAAAATAGAGATGGAAGCGTAGCTTGGAGGTAGAATGCCCCTCAGTTCCATCCCTAGTACCGCAAAACCAAATCATACCAAACCAACAAACAAAAAACCATTCTGGTACTCAAGAAAGAGTGGCTGATGGTGAGTGGCTCTCTCTGAGGCAGCTCCGAGCCCTCCAGCCCCAGGGACTGGAAGCCTGTCTAGGAGGGCATGCGGGGCCTGGGTGGTGGAGGAGCAGCAGTGGGGAGAGATGCTCTTGAGGACAGAACAGAGGGTGAGTTGAAGAGGGGGCAAAAAGGGACTTGCATAGCTAGGAGGGATTTGGAGAAGCCATGACAGGGCTCTGCGGACATCCTGGAGAGAGGTGGCACTTGGAGGGAAAGGCAGCTGAAGTCACTCAGAGGCACTGCTTGCGGCAATGACAGAATTTGCCCAGGAGAGGGCTCCACCTTGGGAAAATGGCTAAATCTCCATGACACATGATCTCTGAGGTCCCCTAGAGAAAAGATGTCCCAGGACAGGGCCGTGGGGAAGCCCGGCCATGGCTGGAGGAAAAAGAGCCAGGGACGGTGGCCAGAGGCAGACTCCTGGTGTTTGAGCAGACACCAGGTTAGAAGCAAGAAGGGGGCAGGAAGAGCTCAGAGCTGCAGTGGCCAGGGCATATGTCCAGGGCAGAGAGGCGGCTGCCTGTGGGTGGCCAACAAGCCTGGGAGGCCCCAGAGGTCCCAGCTCACCCCTCCTGAGGGTAGACACTCCCATGGGTGATTTTCCTTTCTCCCACATGTGGCTGGAGGTGTTGGAGAGGGGAGCAGGTGGGACCTTTGGCCTGGATGATGGGCATGGAGCTGCCCTGAAGCAAGAGCTCTGCCCTCCCCACCAGCATCCCTTTACTTTTTTTTGTGTGTGTGTGGGTCTGGGGATGGAACACAGGGACATTTGACCTTTGAGCTACAGCCCCTGCCCTATTTTTTATTCTTTATTTTGAAACCAGGTCTCACTGAGTTGCAGAGGACCTCACTAAGTACCTGAGGCTGTCCACGAACCGCGCTCCTCTGGTCTCAGCCTCCCAAATACTGAAATTACAAGCATATGCCACCATGCCTGGCTTACCCCTTTACTTTTAAACCTCCCCAACTACAGAAAAATAGGGAGGCTGAGCAGAAAACTCTCTAGAAGGATCCGGACTGTAGGGCAGAGAGGGAAGAGAAAACTTGAACAGAATCCCATGATGCTTCTGGATTTTTTACATTAAAATTATTGTTGTTATTATTATTATTTATTATTATTATTAATTATTATTATTAATACAGTACTGGCGACTGAGCCCAATGATGTTCTACCTCTGAGTTACCTCCCTAGTCCTGTTTGTTTATTTATTTATTTATTTATTTATTATTCTTTGAGGTACTGGGATGGAACCCAGGGGCATTCTACATCTGAGCTACATACCCCCAGCTCTACTTTTTCTCTTTCTTTCTTTCTTTCTTTCTTCCTTTCTTTCTTTCTTTTTCTTTCTTTATTTGCGGTATTGGGGATAGAAGGCTTGTAATCCCAGCATTTGGGAGGCTGAGACCGGAGGAGCGTGGTTCACGGACAGCCTCAGCTACTTAGTGAGGCCCTTTGCAACTCAGTGAGACACGGTTTCAAAATAAAGAATAAAAAGTAGAGCAGAGGCTGTAGCTTGAAGGGGCATTCTACCTTCAAGCTACACCCCCAGCCCTATTGTTTTATTATTTATTTGGAAACAGGGTCTCACTAAGTTGCAGAGGGCCTCACTAAGTAGCTGAGGCTGGCTGTGAGCCCAGATCCTCCTGTCTCAGCCTCCCGAATGCTGGGATTACAAGAATGTGCCACCACGCCCGGCTCTACTTTTCAGTATTTTTTAAGAGTGTGGAATAAAGTGAGTTTGGGAGCTCAAGGCTTGTGTCCAAGTGCATGTGGGCACACACATACATGCTGTCTCAGACACCACACACGCTCCCCCATGCACGCATACACACACAGCACCCACTCACACATACACACACATCATGTGGCAAACACATTCACACACTCGCCTGTACATCCTCATCCACCCTCACTCAGCCATGCTCAACGGTTGTTTTCCTGGGCTGTGACCAGCCCAGGAAAGTCCCAGCCCGCTGTTCACAGTGGCCCTGGGTCTCCAGAGCAGGTCACAAGCGCCTCCAGCAGAGATGGGTGGCACCAAGTGGGCTGTGTGTGTCTTTGTTAGGAAGAGACAGACAGAACTTAGAGGGGTGATGTGTGGATTGGTAGGGTTAGGAGAGATCCCATGATGTGACGTTCGTCTCCAAGGGGTCGAACGCAGTAGTGCGCACACTGGCTCGTCCAGTCATCCACTCCACAAGGTTTCGGAGGAGTCACCATGTCCCATGCTGTGTGCTTGACTAAGCAGAACCACACAGGCTCGGCTCCTGCTCAGGATCTGATGGCTGCAGAGAAGGCAGGCCCTCAGGACTCTGCTGGTAAATGCTTCGGTGGAGGAGTACCCCGCATGCTACGGGAACCCCAAGCAAGTTGGGCAGCCAGGGCAGTGCCAGAGAATGGGGTCTGACCTCAGTGGGGTGAGGAGGAAGGGCGGTGGCCTGGGAGCATCCTCAGGATGTGGGCCACAGGGCAGCAGGTGGCGACACGTTCGGGTGAGTGTGTGGATGGGCAGGCGTGGGGTGCGGTGTGTGAATGTGTGTGTATATGGCCATGTGCCTGGGAAGGGGTGAGGTGTGTATCATTATCAGAATTATCAGAGCAAACCAGCTCTTTATTACGTGTATAATTTCCCCATGTCCCATTGGGTCCCTCCGTGCAGGGGGAGCTGGAGTGGAACTAAACCAAATAGGGGATTTAGCAACTTGAAAGGGCTGCGGCGGAGCTTCAAGTGCTGCTGATGGATGGTGGTGGCGAGCGGGGGAGGGCAGGGGTGGCCGTGGTGAGCATGCAGGAGGGGCTGTCTGGGCTGCAGGGAGCTCTGGGGACAAGTCCAAGAACTGATGGTTCCCTGCAGTAACCTGGGGCAAAAGAAGGGATGAGGAGAGAGAGGGCCCAGCCCAGCCCAGTCCTCCCTGGAGCAGGAGGGTCAGTCCTGAGCACCCGGCTGCATGCCTCCTCTCTTTCAGGAGTATTTCCTATATCTCACATTGAGAAATAGTCTAGGAGCTTAGTGGAAAAGAGTCACATCAACGTGGGGTTCAAATCTCACCTTTGCAAAAAGACCTCGGGCAGCTTCTCAGAGTGGGGTCATAACTGGGGTAATACTACTTGTGTTGCAGGGTTTTGACAGTGCTCGGTGAGAACATAGAAACACTGTCACCTGGTAAGTACTCAGTGAATGTTGGCTTTTAAAACACAATTTAGATCTATTGAAAGACTCGTTGGGCAAAATACCACTGTGTTTCTGCTTCACTTCAACTCCTCATTTTCACTCTGCAATCCCAAAATTATAAGGGAAGAATGGCGATAACTTGGAACTAAGGATGCAGTGGAGACAGACAACTTGGGCGACAACTTAACATTAGGCATGCAATGTTCCAGACAGAATGGGGAGCTGGAGACGATTCCGTCCACCACCCTGAAATGGGAAGTGAGCTACCTATTTCCATGATTAATCTAAGTTTTGCAACCAAAGGCCCGGCTTACTTTGTGCCTTAATCACTTCCAGTACAAATAATTCAAGGAATCTATGAAATGACACAAACTCGGTTCCACATGAAACGCTGAGTCCCTCCTGCACCATCTTCTGTTCTAGGATAACTTGTGTGTGTGTGTGTGTGTGTGTGTGTGTGTGTGTGTGTGTGTGTGGTACTGGGGTTCCTGGAAGCTCTTCTACCTCTGGGCTACACTCTCAGACCTATTTTATATATTTTCTTTGGAAACAGGGTCTCTTAAGCCAGCACGGCTGACTTAGAACCTGCGTGATCCTCCTGTCTCTGCCTCCCAAGCGCGGGGATTACAAGCGTGCGCCACCACGCCCGGCCTATAACTTTTGACATTATTTTTACTATTTATTATTTTGGGGGTACTAGAGATGGAACCCAGGGCCATTCTACCTCCGAGCTATATCCCCAGCCCGATTTTTTTTTTTTTTTTTTTTTGCAGTACTGGGAATGGAACCCAGGGGCATTCTACCTCTGAGTGACATCCCTAGCCCTATTTTTTAGTCTTTATTTTGAAACAGGGTCTCACTAAGTTGCAGAAGGCCTCACTAAGTAGCTGAGCTGGTTGCGAACTCAGATCCTCCTGTCTCAGCCTCATAAATGCTAAGATTACAAGTGCACACCACCACGCCTGGCTCCCAGCCGATTTTTATCCTTTATTTTGAAACAGGGTCTCACTAAGTAACTGTGACTGGCCATGGACCTGCGATCCTCCTGTCTCAACCTTTCAAGTACTGGGATTACAGGCGTGAACCACCTCACCCGGCTCATGACTTTTTATTAAAGATGCTGGATCTGTTCATAATCTACATCATCTACCTGCCAGTCTACATCTTCCTACCCTTTAAGATTCCAACCCAGCCCAGCTCACTGCCCATGCCTGTGGGTACTGCCCCTTCTCCATGTTCTGGGGTTAAAGAAATATTTCTGTGTAGCAATATCCATTTGTTCTGACAAATGACATCCAAGCATGTTTCTACAACCAGGGTTTTCCATCCCTCTTTCACTTTATTTTTTCCTACTTAGCCATGTAGCCCAGGCTCATTGTAGGAAATAAGTGTAAAGAAGCAGGAGAAAGAAAACCTCTCATCCCATTTAGAAGCTGCAGAGAAGGCAGGGGCTACCCAGCCAAACTGGAGGCTGAAGCAGGAAGATCACAAGTTCGAGGCCAATCTGGGCAACTTAGTGAAACCCTGTCTCAAACAAAAACAAACAAACAAACAAACAATAAAGGGCTGGAGATATAGCTCGGTGATAGAGTGCCCTGGGTTCGGCCCCTAGTATTGCAAATAAATAACTAAAGAAATAACTGAAATCACTGACATTTCTTGAGTGCTACTATTCCAAATGCATGGGACGCTGTGTTCTACTCTATCCTCACAGGAACTCTGGGAAACAGGCACTGGCATCAGCCCCACTTCCAGAAGCAGCGAGGCTCAGAAGACAACTTGCCCAAGACCACTCGGCTGGTAAGTGGTATTGAAGGAGGCAAACTCAGGCCCAGGACGCTTGCCTCTGTCGCCTTGCTGTTCTGCTTTCTGAGCTCTTTCCTGTGGGCTTCCTACAGCCACCTGCTGTCTCAGCAGAGTGTGACCTCTACCCTTCACTTTTTGCATATTTATCACATAACTCCTCCCTTCCCAGCAGACAGCTGGATCCTGCTGGAAGCAGGAGGCAGGTACAGAGAAGTGCTTTCCAGACCCCAGCTTCCAGCAGCCCTGCCCGCCAGGCCCTAGCACTGCACAGAGCAGCAACAGATGTCCCCTGCTGGGAAGGAGCCCTCAGGGCCACGCCCTGAGCCTCTGTGCTCCTCCTCCGGCAGGTCCACTGCTGCGCTCTGGCTCCTCCTGGGGCACAGCCCTGCACAAATAGCTGGAGGCCCAGGATCCCAGAGCGCTGGGGGCTGCAGCAGGCCCATGGCTTTTCTTGCCAGATCATTGCTGCAGCCAAATGTCAGCCCACTAGCTGCCATGCGAGTCTCCTAAGCACACTCTATGATGTTCCTGTCCTTCCCATAAACTTCGCCACTGGCTTGGCAAACTAACCCAGCTAACCAGATCTGCCTTTGTAGATCTCTTTTTTCTCCCTCCCTTACACAGTGATGCTCCAGCTGGAAAATTCCCTCTTCTCCATAGCTCTTTCCTTCTCTGCCTATAATACTATAGGGAAAGGCATCCTCTTTATTTATTTATTTTTGTGGTACTGAGGGTGGAACCCAGGGGCTTTCTACCTCCAGGCTATAATCCCAGACCTATTTTATACTTTATTTGGAAACAGGGTCTCACTAAGTTGCTGAGAGCCTCACTAAGTAGCTGAGGCTGGCTTCAAACCTGTGCGATCCTCCTGTCTCAGCCTCCCAAACACTGGGATTATAAGCGTGTGCCACCATGCCCGGCTCTCTTTACTATTATTATTATTATTAGTAGTAGTAGTAGTAGTATTGATTTTGTAGTCCTGGGGATTAAATGCACCGGGATTCTACTTCTGAGATATACCCCTAGCCCTATCTTATTTTATTTATTTATTTTGGTGTGTGTGTGGTACTAGGGATGGAACCCAGGGGCATTCTACCTCCAAGCTGTACCCCAGCCCTATTTTTTATTCTTTATTTTGAAACAGAGTCTCACTGAGTTGCAGAGGGCCTCACTAAGTAGCTGAGGCTGTCCGCGAACCACAATCCTCCTGTCTCAGCCTCCCAAATGCTGGGATTACAAGCCTGCGCCACCATGCCCGGCTTCATCTTATTTTTTAACTTTGAAACAGGGTCTCACTAAGTTGTGGAGGGCTCACTAAGTTGCTGAGGCTGGCAGTGAACTGCGATCCCCTGTCTCAGCCTCCCAAGTACTGGGATTACGGGCATGTGCCCCCCACCCTACTTAAGAGGCCTCCTCTTGACAAAACTTTCCTCATCACCCTCTCCAGCACAATGACCACCAGAGGTACCCTTCCTTTGAGTCCATACTATTACTCTTCTCAGGGCATCAATCTTAGGGAGCCTGATAGCATAATGATTTTCTTAAATTGAAGTATAATCTTAAATGCATTTTGTTTGTTTGTTTGTTCAGTACTGAGGCTCAAACCCTCAGCACCAGAGGTGCTTTATCACTGAGCTACACCCCCAACTCTTTTTATTTTTATTTTTTAAAATATTTTTGTGGTGGTACTGGGGGTGAAACCCAGGGGCTTTCTACCTCTGGGCTATACTCCCAGACCTATTTTATACTTTTTTTGGAAACAGGGTCTCACTAAGTTGCTGAGAGCCTCACTAAGTAGCTGAGGCTGGCTTTGAACCTGTGCAATCCTGTCTCAGCCTCCCAAGCACAGGGATTACAAGCGTGCACCACCACGCCCAGCTTTTATTTTTATTTTGAGACAGGGTCTCACTAAATTACCTAGGCTGGCCTTGAACTCACTATCTCATAACTTCTATCATTATGGCTTAATTGTACCTGTTATTATATAATTATATTTCATGCCGGTCGTAGTGTCACACGCTTGTAATCCCAGCATTTGGGAGGCTGAGACAGGAGGATCACAGTTTGTGGACAGCTTCAGCTACTTAGTGAGGCCCTTCACAACTCAGTGAGACACTGTTTCAAAAATAATAAATTAAGCCGGGCGTGGTGGCGCACGCTTGTAATCCCCACACTTGGGAGGCAAAGACAGGAGGATCGCGCAGGTTCGAAGCCAGCCTCGCGCGCTGGCTAAGGAGACCCTATTTCCAAATTTTAAAAAAATGTAAAAATAGGTCTGGGAGAGTAGCCCGGAGGTAGAAGGGCTTCCAGGAACCCCAGTACCACCAATAATAATAATAATAATAATAATAATAATAATAATAATAATAATAAATTACCCCCTCATGTTACCCCTAACATGAGACTGTAACTATCTTCTGTATTTCTATCTCTTTAATAAACTCTTTAAATCTTCAAAAAAATAAAAATAAATAAATAAATAGACTAAAAAATAGGGCTGGGGGTGTTGCTCAGAGGTACAATGCCCCTGGGTTTCATCCCCAGTGCCACACACACACACACACACACACCATATATATATTGCAATATATATATATATTGCAATGTATACTCTTTTGTGTCTAACTTATTACATGCAACATTGCATCTGTGGAATTTACCTATATTTATTGCCTTTTTCAGTTGTCTATGCTTTTTCCTTGCTATGTAGTATTTTACTGTGAGATTACATCAAAATGTATTTATCCATTCTGTTGTTGATGGACAAACTGGGCTCTCCCTGTTCAGGGTGATTTAAAAATCACCTCCTGTGAACATTCTTGTCCATGACTTTTGCTGAACATAAACATTTATTTCTCATGAGTATATACCCGGGAGCAGGACTGACAATGGCGTGGGATGTGCATGCGTTTATCTTTAGTAGTACTGCCAAGCATTTGTGTAAAGTGATTCTACTAATTACACTCCCAAGAATGTCTTTGAGTGGTAATTGCTCCAAAAATTTAGATTTTTGTTGTTGTTGTTGTTGCAGTGCTGGGGATCAAACCCAGGGCCTTGTACATACTAAGTAGCTCTCTACTACTCAGCTACGTCCCAGCCCTGATCTTTTTAATTTTAGCCATTCCAGCAGGTATGATAGTTCTTTATATTTTATAACAATTATGATGCCACTTGTTGATCAGATATGATGCTAGGAACTTAGCATTATTAATCCCAACAACTCCAGAAAGTAGATGCCCCCCTCCTTTTCTCCCTCCCTCCAAGAGTAGTCATTATTGAATTTTTTCTTATTATCTTTTGGTACTGGGGATTAAACCCAGTGTCATGTGCATGCTAAACATGTATTCTACTACTGAGCTATATCTCCAGCCCCTGAAAATAAATATTATTTTCACTTGAGGCCCTGTTTGACTGAGGAATTGAACAAGATGACATGGGTGATAAGAACCAGAGCACAAGTGCAGATACGTCTGACATCAAAGGCCCTGCTCATAGGAAGATGTTGTGTGCCTGCCTCTCTCCTGCCACAGAGGAGGGAGCAAGAGCCTTCCTTATTCTTATCCTTGTAGTGCCTAAATAAGGATGTAAAGGATTTTTTTTTTTTTTGTACTAGGAATCAAACCCAGGGGCATTCTATCTCCAAGCTAATAATAAAAATTTTTAGTTTGTATTCTACCTCTGAGCTAGGCCCCCAGCTCTATTTTATTTTTTATTTTGAAACAGGGTCTCACTAAGTTGCTGAAGCTGTTCTTGAACCT
Organism: Muscardinus avellanarius; assembly: GCF_963383645.1. Classification (NCBI taxonomy): domain Eukaryota; kingdom Metazoa; phylum Chordata; class Mammalia; order Rodentia; family Gliridae; genus Muscardinus; species Muscardinus avellanarius. The sequence goes on from NC_137789.1 coordinate 133,942,442, forward strand.
GTGATTATCCTGTCTTCCAAGTACTGGGACTACTGGTGTTCACCACCATGCCCCCCACGCCCCGCTCAGGATTATTAAATTAAACGTGCTGATGTCGTAAAGAGGCTGTGCTTGGAAGCAGACCACGCAGAGGAGGGAGCTCTGGCATCAGGGCAGGCCCAATGAGATATTCCAAACTCCAGTCACTGGTAAGCTGCAGCTGAAATCAGGAGGCCTGTTCTTCAAGAAAGAAGGAAGAAAGGGAGAGAGGGAGGGAGAGAGGGAGGGAGGGAGGTTCTCTATCCTTAACTTTAGCCCCAGCTTTCTCAACTTTAAAATGGAGATGATAATATTGTCCTGGCTAAATGAGAGAATGAGAGGCAGTGCCCTGTCATTTAAAACTTATAATTTTTTTTTTTTTTTTTTTTTTTTTGGTGGTACTGGGGTTCCTGGAAGCCCTTCTACCTCCGGGCTATACTCCCAGACCTATTTTGTATACTTTTTTATTTGGAAACAGGGTCTCTTAAGCCAGCACGGCTGGCTTCGAACCTGCGTGATCCTCCTGTCTCTGTCTCCCAAGTGCGGGGATTACAAGCGTGCGCCACCACGCCCAGCATAAAACTAATAATTTTTTTAAAAATTTTGTGTGTAATACTGGGAATTGAACACTGAGACATTCTATTTCTGAGAATTCTACACCCCTAGCCTGTTTTATTTTTTAAATTTTGAAATAGGATCTTGCTAAATTGCTGAGGGCCACTGAGGCATTCTATTTCTAAGCTACACCCCTAGCCTTGTTTTAATTGTTTTAATTTTTAATTGTAATTAATTGTTTTAAGTTTTAATTGTTTTAATTTTTAATTGTAATTAATTGTTTTAATTTTTTAAATTTTGAAACAGGATCTCACTAAATTACTTAGGGCCTGACTAAGTTGCTGATGCTGGCCTTGAACCTATGATCCTCCTGTTTCAACCTCCCAAATACTAGGATTAAAGGCATGTGCCACTGTGCCCGCTTATAAATTTTTAAATTTTTTAGCCGTAACCATCACCAGTAGAACCTTATAAATGATATGGGATCTACCCTGGAAATTCAGGTTGACTTGCTCCTGACTGGGTTCTGGGCATGTACATCACCGTGTGTGTGTGTGTGTGTGTGTGTGTGTGTGTGTGTGTGTGACTAGGGATTGAACTACTCAGGGGCATTCTACCTTGGAGCTACACTATTTTATTTTAGTTTTTTAAACTTTGAAACGGTCTCACTAGGTTGATGAGAGTCTCACTACTTGCTGAGGCTGTCCTTGAACTTGCCATTCTCCTGTCTCAGCCTCCCAAGTACTGGGATTACAAGTGTGTGCCATCATGCCTGGCTGCATGTACATCTTTTAAGAGCTTCTGTGGTGATTTCAGTGCTCAGCCAAGGGTGAGAAGTGCTGGGGAAAAGATTTAGGGTGTTACCGTCATCTTTCTAGGTGTGGAACCAGGGAAGACCTTTCAGAGAAGTCTGTTTCACTTAGACCCACTGTGGGTCCTTAGCTAAGGACCACCACCCATGTCCTCACACTCTGCTCATGCTGGCCTGGAGGCTCAGAGACAGGTTAAGGGTCTGTGTGTGTGTGTGTGTGTGTGTGTGTGTGTGTGTACTTGGGACTGAATGCAAGGGCATGTGTGTGTGTGTGTGTGTGTGTGTGTGTGTGTGTGTGTGTGCTTTGAAAGGGCAAGCAGAAGAAAGCAGCCCCCAGGGGCTTCTGTACGGAGAGGAGGACTGGCTTCACAAGGAGGAACCGGTCCGTCCATGCAATTGGCCCAAAAGCGCCTCCGGTCTCGGCTCCTCCGGAAGCTTACTGCCCCTCCCTATGGCACTGTGCGTGGGGACGGTCAGTTCTGCCTGCCCCTGACTGCTGAGCTTGACGGCAGGGGCACCCCAGGCACTGTCCATCTCTGAGAGGCAGGAGAGGGTCAAAGTAGGGCAAAGAAGACTACCGCCCACTCCCCTTCTGCCCAGGCCCTGGGCCAGGGCTACTCCATAGCCAAGGCCATGAGGCCAAGGTCTCTACCTCCCCTACTCTTTATTCTCAGCGTGTGTGGGGGGAAGATCTGGGGACCCTCTGGGGTCAACCTAAGGCCCCTGAGTGTCCTGGGCCGGGAGGAGTAGAGGTCCTGCTTTGGCCTAGAAAAGCACGTGGGAAGAGACAAGGGGAAATAAAACAGAGGGCAGGATTAATGAAGTGGCTTCAAAAGCTAATAGTGCATTTACCAACATCTCCTCCTCTGACGCTCCCATGCCAGGGGAAGCTGGCCGCAGCCCTGAGGCAGCCTATCTAGCTCCCAGTCAGCCTAGTAGGGACTCCAGGGCTAGAAAGAGGCAGGAAGTCACTCGGGGTCACAGAGATTATCTCTCTTCTCTCACACCCCAACCTCTGGAGCCAAAACCCGGATGTCAGCTCCTCCCGTGAAATGCAGGCCCATCCCCAGAGCTGCCCCGCTGAGGGTAACCAGTAGGAGGGGACTTATCTGCCGTGGGGACCGCCCCCTCCCAGGAGCCCTGGCTTTCTGCTCATCCCCTTCACAAGCCCTCCTTGGTCCCAGGCCTCCTCCCTGGAAGCTGACCTGGAGCTGGATTCCCAAATAAACAGTAACTAATTGGATTAGGAGCTGATAATATTGTTGACCTTTCTTAATGTCTGCTGGCTGTCTTTCCACCACACTGAGGCTTAATTGTATGGGGTGGGGAGGAGGGTGGGGGACTTCCAGGAGTGAAACGTGACCCCTGTTAACCCCAGATAAAATGGGCTCAGCGTCTTCCCAACTGCCTGTCATCCCCCATGGAGCAGGAACACACACATGCTCCCACTCTCATCAAATAATTACACAGATGATACACACATGCATAGGCATGCATGCAGAGATGCAAACACTCCCAGAGGCACTCTGCGTCCACGCATGCGCACACCTCACCGTGAACCTGAACCATGCATATGCCCAAGTCACACTCGAATGATACACATGCAAAATTACATATATGACAGACACGTAGAGGCATCGACACAAAGAGACACACTAGCAAATGCAAGCACATATATATGACATGTAATATAATATGTGATGCAAATGCATAACGTACTGTGAGTGCACACAGATACATACACATGAAAATACCGACACATTGACAGGCACACGTTTGTACATACAATACTTGAATAAATGAGTGTGCACAATACTTCGGACCTGTGCGGGCACTGTATGCACACCACGCACATACCTTTGCACACCACTGAATATCAGAGCCCCCCCCCCACCTACACAGAGGCGGTTTGCCCCATCCCACATTGCGACTCCTTCACAAGTTTCCTGCTTCCATTTTCTCTTTGCGCCTGGGTTCCCTGGCTCTGTTTCTGGGATCCTGAGTTTCTGGGTCTCCTGGAGTTCTGGCCCGACCCCGTCTCCATCTCTCAGTATCTCTGAGGCCCTGTGCGGGTCTCTCATCCTGGATGCTGATGTTGGGAAGGACCCGCTGCTAAGGTGGTGGGAGAACACGAAAAGCGAGATTAGAAGGGGAGGCTTGCAGAGGGGAGTCAGACGGGGTGGAGAGGAGGGTCGGGGAGAGGGCTGGGAAAGAGGGGAGCGGCGAGGGGCGGGGAGCGGGGGAGGGGCGCCTGCCTGCGCGCAGCAGATGTTCCCGCTCCTCGGATGGGGCTGTTAATGTAAGTGGAGTTTCTGCAATGGTAATTAGGAGGGCCCTCATTACCCTGGCAGAGCCGGCTGAGAGCCGATAAAGCCGAGGGGGAGAGGGGCCGACATCAGGGTAATGGGGGAGTAGGGCCATTGAGGAGCTGGAGCCGAGCCGGGGACCGCTCCGCGCGCAGCTGGAGCCCGGCGAGAGGGCCGCGGAAGGGGGGCGCGGACCCGGCCAGCAGCCCTGCGAGGATCGGGATGAGAGCGGCGAGGGGTGCGGCGCGGCTGTGCCTGCCCTGGGGCTTCGAGGGCCGGGAGCTGGCCTTGGCTGTGCGAGAGGGGCAGGCCGAGGAGGGTCCCGGGCGCTGCCTGCGCCGTGCAGCCGTGGGTGTGGAGACCCACGGAGGCCTCCGCCCACCCTGAGTGGCTGCGCAGAGAGGGGGCCAGAGGGTGGGGCCAAGGAAGGGACACTCTTCCCAGCGAGGAGCCCCGCCCCTTGAGTGTGGGGAACCAAGGATGCTTGGTGCCCCTCTAGGGTGACCAGGGCATGGACTCTGGAATAGCCAAGCCGAAAGTTAATACTCAAATAGAAGGTTCCAGAACGGCAGGTCAGATTTGGAGGAGATCAGCATTTGAGGGTGGAGGTCTGAGCCATAACTCTTGCCTCCTCGGAGATTAAAGGCCAGGCCCCTCCTGGCCCTACAGGTTGAATCTTCACATACACACACACACACACACACACACACACACACACACACACCACCACCACCACCACCACGTCCCCCTCCTCCTCCTCCTCCCCCACCTCCTCCCCCTAACCCTAGAGGCACCTTGTTTTCCTTCTGGGTTTGAAGGGAAGCTGAAGAGAGCGTATACCTGCAGCTCAACTGCCCAGCTAGGAGCCCAGAGCCCCTCCCTGAACGGGGGTCCAGGGTGAGAGCCCATTTTGCTGTTTACCTTTTGCACCCCTGGATATTCTGTGAGGAGCCCCCAGAGCTTTCCAGGCTGTCAGCAAGTGTCTTCTCAGTCAAAGAGAGCCAAAAGCCACCTCCCCAGCACAGACCAAGCTCCCTTCCCTTCTGCTGAGCAGCCCCAGGCCAGAGGACTGGAGACTTCCAGTCTCCAGACTTCTGCAGCCAGGGAGAGGGTAGTTGTGGGGTCTTTGCAGGCCACCACTCACCCCCTTTTGATTTTTTCTTCACACACCACCACCCGCAGTGCCTTCGGGAGCCCAAGGTCACTGACCCCTGCCACTCGGGCCTGCCACCTTTCCAAGGACCACCTGAGCCCTCCATCATGGAAAGGGTAGAACAGAGAGAGCGGTTGTTTCTCCTTCAGGCTTTGGGACCTGGGAGCGAAAGTCCTGTCTTCCCACACTGGATCTAGATAAGCTTGCCTCCCAGATGACCAAAGGGACCAGGGCTGTGGGAGACTGCTGGGCTGGGGGGTGCCACGGACGCCCCCTGCGTGGCAGCTGCCTGGCAGGGCAGGGGTTAACGCAGCGCAGGCGGCTCCGCCTCCCCCACCCCAAGAGTTGCTGACTCTTCCTTTTTGTTAGGCTGACAGCAAGCACCTGGTGCGCTCCTGCTACAATATTGCTCCTGCCTCCTCCCCCAGGCCCAGGCCCCTCTCCCCCTCCCACAGGCAGCCTCCCCTCGCCCCCTCGCTGCCCCTCCCGCCTGTGGCCTCCCAGGCACCCCCCACCCACCACCACAAGCACCGACCCTGCGGTGTCAATAAACACAACATATGCTGCCATTAATGTGAAAATCGTGCCCTCTACTCCACTCACCCCCTCCGGTGTGCCCGCTGGCGGTGGGGGTGGGGGAGAAAGGTCAAGTGGGGACCATTCACTGCCCTCTCTTTTAATCTGCTTGTGCCTGTCCCCAACCCCAGCACTGAGAAAGGGAGAGGACTTGGGGGGCTGGAGGAATACGGATGGGATAGGGTGGGGGCTTCTGAGACATTCTCTGACAGCCCAACCCCCCCCCCACACACACACACACACACGCAGGGGAGCAGAGGAGAGGTCTGGTGCAGGCAGGGCAGAGCCAGGCAGGCCGCCGTCCATGAACAGCCAGGTTGCTGCTTCTCCCGGGCTGGAGGGCCTGGGAGGGTCCTGTCTCCTGCAAGTCCAGCAGTCACCTCAGCTCCTGGGGACTCTCATCTCTCTGAGCCTGGATTGTAGAAGAAGATACAAAGCCTTCTCCTCCAGGGGGGCCTGGGCTTCAGACAGCCCTTAGGAAGAGAGCCAGATACTAGAAATGGCCCTGCCTAGGTCTCCTCAACTAAATCACCTGGTTCCAAGACGGCAGGGAATAATAAAGATAAAAATAATATAATAACAGCAGCTAACATGTATTGAGGGCTTATTTATGTACCAGGCACTGTGCTAAGCACTTTACAGGCCTTATCTAATTTGCTCCCCATAAGATCCGTATGGGGAAGTTACACCTGATATCCCCATTTCACAGCTGAGGAAGACAGGCTTAAAAGGACAGCTAGCGGGTACTGCGCGCTCACCGCACCCCAAGCCCTGTGCTGTTCTCTAAGTACAATGACAGTGACCCTATGAGGTCAGCATCACTATTAGTGCCATCTTATGGGAGAGGAAACAGGCTCAGAGAGGTTCAGGAACTTGCCCAAAGACACACAGCCAGATGTAGAACTTGGCCAGGAACCCCTGTACTTCCCTGCCTCCTTTTTCTAGTTTTCTCTCTTCAGCAGCCTCACAGCACAACCCACCAACCCACCGTGTGTGGGGTTGGATACACAGTAGGGCTATAGGGAAGGAAAAGCCCGTAAACAACCCGAACGTGAAGCAGCTGAGACTCTCCTGCTGTTCCCAGCTCCCCTGAGCTGTGCCCGCCCAGCCCGTGCTCTCGCTGCACGCACCCCCCGCCCACCCCACTCTGAGCATTCACCGTGATCAGGCAAAGCGCCCGTTAGGCTCCCAGAGCGCGGACATTGTGCTTGCCTGGCTCTGCATCTCCTCACTTTGGAGCCTCCAGTTGCTTTATTGATATTAACTTAACCCCACCACCACCACTTCCCCACCCGCCCTGGCCCGGTGTGACGGGCAGAAATCTGCTGCCTGGGCACCACCCTGACCTCTCTTTTCCTCTTTCATTATCCACTCTGGGCACCAGGGAGCCAGCACCAAAATTAAAACAATAACTAAGGCCGAAGTGGACCCAGCAGCCCCCACTCCCACCCCAAGGGAGGGGGGAAGGCCACAAAAACACCTGGAGAGAATAATCAATGGAGGTGGAGGGGCAGCCCACTCTCGTGCCAGACCCCCCAACCTTAACCCTTTGTCCCTCACACAGCAACCCGGACTCCCATCTCACTCCTCTGCCGTCCTGCAGAGCAGCCGCAGTCTCGGGTAGCTGCTCTGTTATTTGGCGCTTGGGACTTGAATAACCCGACTTGGAACCCGAGGCCCCAGCAGCCCACACTCCAGAGCAGACACCTGAAGGCCCCAGTCCTGCCGCAGCAGGAAGTTCCCAAAGGGGCAAATCCTTGGCAAACTGGCTGCCCACTCCCTCGGCGATCTGTGCTGAAGACTCTGTAAAGTGCAGTTCCCTATTTCATCCTCCAAGAAGCTCCACGACGTAGGGATTATTGTTGCTCCCATTTTCAGATGAGAAAACCGAGGACAGACGAGTAAGTTAAACCGTACGTCCAAGTTTATGCCAGCCACGAAGTACATAGTCAGGCTTCACACTCAAACCCAGGACCCTGTTCCCAGGGCCTGTTTAAAAGTGAGGCCTAGTTCAGGGATCCTCTGGGCCCTCAATGTCCCAGGCTGCAGAACGGGCCTGCTGTAACCTGAAGTCTGAGAGCCGCCAGAAGGAAGGAGACCAGGGCGGGCTATAGCACTGCGAAGGCCACCAGAGGGGGCTGCTGCTGCTGAGGTCAAGTGGAGGGGGAGGGAAGGCGGGAGAGGCCTGTCACAGGAAAGGGAAGGTCCCAGGAGAGCGAAGGAGCTGATTTTCTGGTGTTGCTGGGTCCCCTTATGCAGCCCCTCTGGATGGCCAGGGTCTAGCGACTCCAGCAGGGGACGCCCTCCCAGGAAGAGGGGCAAAGTTATCAGCACTAAATTGTAATGTGTCTGAGCTCTGCCCAGAGGACCTCTGCTTACCTTCATCTGTCCTGCACCTCCTCAGCCTGCCCAGAAAGAGACTCTCTGGACAGCCCACCTCCAGGATTCCCATGCCCTCCAGCAGGCCCCTCCCCTGCCTCTCCCCTGCCCACACTCTGGCCTCTCGTCCCTGGTGTGAACAAGTTCTTGTTCACCTTACTTCTGCCGACACAAGGACAGGATTTTTCCAAAGCCACTGTGGTAGAAAACTAATGGAGAGACTAGAAGATCCGGCGCTTCCATTAGTTATCACCCAGAGCACCGTTCTTAAGGGCTTTCCCGCAAATTTGCACAATTCTAAGAGGTAGGTACCCTTCCTCTACAAATGGAGGAACGGAGGGCCTGAGAATTCGTAAGCTCAAGCTGGTAAATAGCACAGCTGGGATTTGAATCCTGGCGGTATGCTCTTATGCAACACTACTTTTTCCAAATCAAAAGAGTTAAATCTTAAAGTCTTCCAAATTCTCCATTCTGCATTAGGCTGTAAGCTCCCGAAGGGCATACTTGCCCATCATTACATCCCTATAGGGTAAGGCAAAGTGGGGCGTCCATAAACTCACACCAAAGGAATTCTAAGACAACTTGAGGCCTCCGAGGACTGCTGACACACACCCCTGGCACAGAGGACATGGTATTCGTCCCCTTGCCTCGACCTTGGCTGGCTTGGGTGCTAGACTCAGCCACACTGATTGCTGGCCAGAGATCGGCTCAGCTGACAGCAGAGCCAGGGCCAGTGAGGTTCTCCGGCCTTTCCAGAACCCTCTCATCTTTTCATTGGTCTCCCTAGATCTCTGCACCAGTACTGACACAGCCTTGGTCCCACAGCCGGTCCTTACAGTCCCCAAACACACATCCCCACCAAAGACTAGTCAACCTTCAAGAGGGTCTCTCGTGGCCCTGCCCTTGCAAGCCCTGCCTCCCCAGCCCACTTCTCTCAGTTTGGCCTGTGATTAGAGCAGGTCCCGCCCTTCAGAAGCTCAAGTCCCCCACCCCACCCCACAACCCCCTTCTAATTGTCCTGAGGACAGGTGCCTCCCACCCAGCCCCTTCACTACAGGCCTGCCCCTGGTCCCCAGCTGACCAAAGAGAGGACTTTGCCACCCCCTCAACACAAGCGCTCTATTGCTCCTGTTCCTGACAAGAGCGTTTCCTCCAATCCCCACACTGCCTCCTGTGACCCACTTAGAATTCTAACTCTCTGGACTTAAAATAGAAAGCGCTCAGCACAAGCCTTTACACTTCCTGCTACCGGCTGAATAAAGGTTGCGTCTTTAGCAAAGCAACAGAAGCACCTAACAGTATTAGTTGCCCAGCACTGCAGAGCAGGTGGCCACTCTTTGCCCAGTTCTCCCCACCCCACTTCGTGTCTGTCCCTAGGCTGGATAAGTGCAGGCGAGCCTCCTGCCGTGTGTGACATGTGTGGCTCTGCCCTGTGCATTTTCCCCTCCTGGGGAAGAAGTGCCTGCTTGCCCTGGGCTCATCTGTAATCTGGGGCATCGATCGGGCCCATTGATAGCTGATTGTTTTCACACGTGACTCGGCCACATTCCTCTAATCTCCATCCTTCTGCTCGGTTTGCATGACAAGCATCGGCCTCAGCGGGGAGAGGTCGCTCACCTCTGACCAGGATATAATTGGAAAAAGAAGGTCATTGCCGCCTTTGCTTCTGGGGCAGATCAGCTCCGTTCCATTCGTGTCGCGAGCTCTCGCCAGTCAGGGCATGCTCTCAATGACAGGAGGACAATGGCTGAGTGCCACAATGGAGCCCACAGAGATGTGCTCAACACGCCACGCCACGGCCACACTCCCTCTCATCAGGAACAGGCGCCCGCCACGGCACACACACAATAGGTGCTCTCAATAAATGCTGATACCACAATGACACCCAGGACGATGCGTACCCAGCCTCAGCCACACAGAGGGGACACACAAAGAGATGTGTAACTCAGTGCTTACCCAACAACATTGGCACTCGGCGACACACAGATGTACCCACAAGGGCAAATGCCCCAGGCGGAGATACCACACCTGACACAGTAATGCCTTCTTTACTCAGTGCCCATGTGGGACTGTAGCAGAATTACCTGGAGAGCTTTGACAAAGTGCATGTTTCTGGAACCCCTGCAGGCACGTGCACTTCCCTTACAGTGAAGTTATGTGGGTAAATTCGTTTATGTTGAAAAGCCCCCTCAAGTAATTCTGGAAGGAATTGAGGCTGAGAATCATTGAGCTGCCACCACCAGGCTCCCCTTCCTTGGGTGGCAGAACTTGCAGGCAGGCGTTTTGGACTGTATTTTATTTTCTCATCCAGTTTAGGAAGGGACAGGCTCATCAGACCCGAAAAAAGCATCTATCTGTGGCCAAGAGATTGGGAGGTCAGGAGACGGTAATAAACCGAAAGGGGTAAAACTGGGCCCTGTGACCTTGATCTCCTGCGACCTTGGCTGGCCTCCTCTGTGCCCACCGGCCCAGCACTGCAGAAGGATGCTCCAGCGGGGACATCCCAAAGTCCCCGCCGAGCATCTGCGCCAGGATGCAAGGCCCAAATGCCACACCGCCTCCGAAGCCGCATCTCCGCAGCCTCGGATATCTTCAGGCCCTGGCCGGTGCCAGGCCAGGTGATCCAGCCCCTGGGCACTAACACGCTCCAGGGTCCAGGGCACCCTGCCGGACACTGTGAAAGGAGGCTCCTTCTATTCGGAGCGGGGCGGGAGAGCCTCCCTAGCCCACCCTTGCCACGCGGGCGGCCTCCGGGAGAGGGCAGAGGGCGCCGCGGGGTCCCGGCGTCAGAGGCGACAGGTCGCTGGAGCCCGGGGGAGGACGCGCGGATGGCGTGGAGAGCGCAGGGCCGGGCCGCCCCCTGGCGGCTCAGTGGCACCGCGGAGCCCGAAACGTCGGGGCTGCGGGGTCGCGAAGCTCTGGGACCCGGCTTCCTTTTCAGCGTTAAGGGGGTGAAGGAAGCAGAAGAGACGCCCCCACGAGGACTACCCTGCCCTGCCCCTTCCCTCTGGCCGGCTCGCCCTCGGCTCCCCCCTCCTTTTCCCTCTGCTCTCCCCCTCCTCCCCCACTCCCCCTTCCCTCCCGCGTCCTCCCTCCCTCTCCCACCCCTTTCCTTTCTCGCATCCTTCGCCCACCCGTTCCCGCCCCCGCGGGGCAGCGCCTCGGTGCGCCCGCTTGGCAGTTAGCCCATTAGATCTCGTACTATTGATCCGCTTCTGAGCCGAAGCTGACAGCCCCCCTCCCCATCTCCCCCTGTCCCTATTCCCGCGCCCCCCCCCCGCTCCCCCTCTCCAGGCAGCCCGGGCCTGCGCCTCCCCCACCCCCACGCGGGCCGCGCCGAAGTCTCGCCCTCACGGAGGACAAGAACAAATGTAATTAAAGCGACCGGCGAGGGGGGTGCGCCCCCACCAGCCCGGCGCGAGCTGGGGTCCCAGCGGCCCCGCTCGGCCGCCGCCTCCCTCCCCCTGCCGCCCCCGGAGCGGGAGCATTTGGGTTGAGCTGCTCCTGTCCTATAAATCCACATATAATTCTCGCCTTTCCTGTTCAGCTAAGGAAAATAAACGTGTAAGGCTGTTTCTGGGAGCCCAGCTCAGGGACCGCTCTAAATTCTCCTCTTATTGAGTCGGGGCTGGAAATCATTCAGGTCGGCGGCGCGCCCCAGGCCCCCGCCGCGCCCGGGCCCGCGCCCGCCGCGCACGCGCACGCGCGCACGCGGAAGGCAGGCGCCGGGTATATAAATATCTCCAGCTCTCCCCATAGCCGGGCAGATTTATTCCGCTGCCAAGCCTGCAGAAAATTGACTTGTTCATGGAGGCGGCTATTGACACATCACCGGGGGGAGGGTTAGGGGAGAAAGCAGTGGAGCCGGCGCCCCTCCATTATGCGTTAATGTAATCAGCAGTGTGCGAAATGACTGCGCGGAAAATAGCATCACTGACATTTATATTAGAGGATATTGATGGCAGGAGGTGTGACCGCATCACTCTGCCTCCCGTTTCCACGGATTGACACAGGCGCCTCTTGTTGGCTCCATCCGCGCTCGCCTCCCCTCCCCCTCCCCCTCCCGCCTCCTCTCTCCACCCACTCGGTGTCTCCAGCTCCCCCCTCCTCGCCTACCCTCACCCTCCCTTTTCGCTCTTGCGATCATTCATTTTCCAAATAATTCTTGAGCACCCACTGGGCGCCACGTGCGAGGGTCTCTAGTTTTCGGCTCCTTTCCCCCCACCATGCCCTTGCCCTCTTTCTCCCTCCTCCCCAGCCCTGCCTCCCCCTCCCCCTGCCTTGGCTCGATGGCTGGACCACTGCTGTCACAGCAGATAGATAATTGAAAAATGGGCCTCACCTTTGCAGCCAGCAGGAGTGGTTCAGGCTGTTACCGCCGGGGTTACCTACTCCATCTCGGGCTCAGGCTCCAAAAGAGATTCTGAGGAAATTGGATTTTACATGGATGTTTTATTCGGGCAGAGGCTTTAGTGTGTATAAATACAGGCGAGGGGGCCTTGGCGGCAAAGGATGAGCGAGGCAGATGCCGCTGCCTGGGGCGGGCAGCTGGAGGCCTGGGAAGGCAGGCCGGCCCTGGGCTGGGCTTGGGGGCCCTGGCCTGGACATCTAAGCACTCCCCCTCATCATCTGGGACTGAAAGGGGTTAATGCCTCTCAACAGCTCCTCAAAAGCTGCCTTGGGAATTAAAGTGCGTGGCTGTGGAGGATCATATACGGAGAAAAGAGGGGAATAGGCTGGAGAAGTTTCAGGACTGATTCTGTCAATAGCTGCTGAAGTTATACCTTTGAGGTATTGTGTTCAAGGTACAGGAGCGAGTGGACTAGGCATAACTTCTGACTTCAAGGACAGTTTGTTTGAAGAGCAAGAACCTGGGATTTCAGACTGGGGACAAGGAAATACCTGAGATAATCAACTTATAAAGAGAAAGGGATAGCCGGGCGTGGTGGCACAGGCTTGTAATCCCAGGATTCGGGAGTTTGAGACCGGAGAATCACAGCCAGCCTCAGCTACTTTGTGAGGACCTTTGTAACTTAGTGAGACCTTGTTTCAAAATAAAGAATAAAAGCCGGGCGTGGTGGCGCACGCTTGTAATCCCAGCATTTGGGAGGCTGAGACCAGAGGATCGCGGTTCGCAGACAGCCTCAGCCTCAGCTACTTAGTGAGGCCCTCTGCAACTCAGTGAGACCCGGTTTCAAAATAAAGAATAAAAAATAGGGCAGGGGGTGTAGCTCAGAGGTCAAATCCCCTTGGGTTTCACCCCCAGACCCACAAAAAATAAAATAAAATAAAATAAAATAAAAAATAGGACAGGAGGTGTAGCTCGAAGGTAGAATGCCCCTGGGTTCCATCCCTACACCCACAAAAGATAGAGAGATAGAGATAGGGGGGGAGAGAGAAGGGGATTGTTTTGGTCACAGTTTTGGAGGTGCCAGTTCACAATTAATCTATCTCATTGCTTTGGGTCTATGGTGAGGCAGAACATCATGGCAGGAGTTGCTCTGTGGCAAAGTAAAACCACTCCCCGTACAGTCAGGAAGAAGAAAAAAAGCGGAGCATGGTGGTACACACCAGTAATCCCAGAAATTCAGGAGGCTGAGACAGGAGGAGCACACATTGGAGGCCACTGTGAGAAACTTAGCAAGACCTGGTCTCAAAATAAAAAATAAGAAGGGCTGAGGATATAGCTTAGTGGTTGAGTACCCTGGGTTTAATCCCCAGCTGCCCCCTCCAACTCCCCCCCCCAAAAAAAAAGAAGGGAGGAAAGAAACCAAGAGAAAGACTAGAGATTTAGCTCTGTACTACTGTGCTTGCCTAACATGCACAAAGCCCTGGATTGTATCTGCAGCACTGCAAATGAAAGAAAAAAGAATGAGAAAGAGATTGGGTCCACACACCTCTCTCAAGTCATGATTCCAGGACCTAAGGACCTCCCACTGGGCCCCATCTCTCAGGAGCACCACCCTGGGGACCAAGTATTTCACACATAAGTCTTTGGGGGACATTCAAGATTTTTTTTTTTTTTCGGGTCTGGGGATGGAACCCAGAGGCATTCTACCTCCGAGCTACACCCCCTGCCCTATTTTTTATTCTTTATTTTGAAACCGGGTCTCACTGAGTTGCAGAGGGCCTCACTAAGTAGCTGAGGCTGTCCACGAACCGTGATCCTTCAGGTCTCAGCCTCCCGAATGCTGGGATTACAAACATGCGCCACCACGCCCGGCTTGACATTCAAGATTTGAACTATGGCAGGAAGGGAGAAGTAAATGCGTGGGGCCTAAGATAAAGAATCCTTCAAGTCAGGTGTGGTGGGGCATGTCTATAATTCCAGTACTTGGAAGGCTGAGACAGGAGGATTGCAGGCTCAAGGCCAGCCTCAGCAACTTAGAGAGACCCTCAACAACTTAGTGAGACTTTTTTTTTTTTTAGAACTAGGAATTGAACCCAGGGACATTCTACATCCAAGCTACACCCCCAGCCTTATTCCTTATTCTTTATTTTTTTAAAACAGGGTCTCATTAAATTGCAGAGGGTCTCACTAAGTAGCTGAGGTTCCCCACAAACCTGTGATCCTCTTGTCTCAGCCTTCCAAGTACTGGGATTACAAGACTGTGCCACCATGCCCAGCTCTATTTTTTATTTTGAGACAGGGTCGGGCCAGATGTGGTAGATCATAGGTTCCCAGCCAGTCTCAGCTACCAATTGAGGTCCTCTGCAGCTTAGTGAGACCTTGTTTCAAAACAAGGAATAGGGCTGGGGGTGTAGTTCAAAGGAAGGATGAATGCCCCTGGGTTCAATCCCCAATATGGGAAAAAACAAACAGGAGCGGAAGTCAGGAGTGGTGGCACATGCTCGTAATCCCAGTACTTGGAAGCCTGATATAGGAGGATAACAAATCTGTGTCCAGCCTCAGCAACTTAGTGAGATCCTTTGCAACTTAGTGAGACCCTGTTTCAAAATAAAAAAAAATAAAATAGGGCTGGGGATGTAGCTCAGAGGTACAATGTCCCTGAGTTCAATCCCCAGTCCTGCAAAAAAGGGAGGGGTGGTGCTTGTAGGTATAGCTCTAAGGTAGAATGCCTGAGTTCAGCACCCCCCACCCCGAATCCTCCAGGGTCTAACTGCCCCCTTTCTCATAGGAAGGTCTCTATTTCAATCATGGCAGTCTTTTCTGTGTCCTGTCTGATCTCTGATTGGGGCATATGTGGCTGACAGGTGCAGCCTGTCATTTCTGTTTCTCAGAGGAGCTCTTTCTGAGCCATCCCATGACTGACGCACTGGAGTTGAGGAGGTGGACCAGCTCAGACTGCTCACTGAAGGGGCAGGGGCTCCCCTGAGCACAGAACAGCTGCCTTATCCCCACATCAATGGAAACTGGACCATTCCTCCCCCAGAGCAACACTGCAAAGCCCCCTTGTCCTCTGCCACATTGTTATACTGTTACATCACCAGCCCTTGGAATAGGACAGGTGCTGGCTAGATCACGGCCATCCCTCCAGCTGCCCCCACACATCCCAGGCACTCCCAGATGGCACCCTGGGAACTCCTATGCAGCTCTAAGACAGGAATATTCTAGGGTAATAGACTCTCTTAGAACTCTCCCTCCCTGACCCCCATCAGCATCTTCCCTCACTCCTACAGATTACACTCATCCTGACAGTCCAGTGGAAAGGGAGTCCCTTCCCTGCTCCCTGAAGCCATTCCCACTTGCCTTGATTACCTGTGCCTCCCACAGAGAGCCACAAGGACCCAAGTTCTCACTCTGCCCCTCAAATCCAAACCTATATTTGTCTTCTCCTTCTTGTTACTCATTTTCCATATGAACTGAGGTTCTGGTCTGGCTAGTTTAGGACACTGTTACAATATGAATGTTTGTGTCCCTCACGACCCATGTTGAAACAACTTTCCTTAAGAGGTGGGATCTTGTGGGCACGTGCTGCAGACATATGATCCTAGTATTTGGGAGACAGGAGGATCACAGGTTCAAGGACAGCTTTAGCAATTAGTAAGACCTTATTTCAAACTAAAAAAATGAAACAGAGCTGGAGGTGTACACCTGGGTGCAATCCTCAGCACCAAAAAGCAAGAAAAATAAAAGAGATGGAGCCTTTAGGAGATGATTAGGTCATGAGGGCCCTCCCTCACGAATGGGATTGAAGCCCTTATAAAAGGGTTTGAGGGAGCCTGTTTGTCCCCTTCTCCCCTTCTGCCATGTAAAAATGCAGCCAAAAGTGCCATCTATGAATCAGAAAGCAATCCTTCACTAGATACCAAATCTGCTGGAGTCTTTATGACTGTTTTGTTGTTACTGTTGTTCTATGCGTGAGTGGTTTTTATTTTGGTTTGGTTTGGTTTTTTGTGGTATTGGGGGTTGACACCAAAAGCATTCTACCTCTGAGCTACACCCCCAGCCCTGTTTTATTTTTGAAACATGGTCTCACTAGATTGTTAAGCGTCCTGCTATGTTGCTAAGGCTGTCCTCCAACTTATGATCCTACTGTCTCAGCCTCCCACGTACTCAGATTACAGGCATGTTCCACCATGCCTGGCTTATGTTGGAGTCTTGATCTTAAACTTCTCAGCCTTCATAAGTGTAAGAAAAAATTTTCCATTATTTATAAGTTTCCCAGTCTAAGGTATTTTGTTATAGCAGCAGAAGCTAACTAAGACAGGCTTTTTTTAAAAAAGCAGGTTGGTGATGAAAACATGAGTACATACGTATGAGCACGTGTGTATGAATACCTGTGCATGAAAGCCTGTGCATGAGTACATGTGCATGTACATGTGTCCACTTGGGCACTGCACACCTAGAGCACAGACTTGGATCAGTCTTGGTCCCACCCTTCCATCCAAATTATAAAACTGACATTTAGGAGAAAAATAAAGGAGTAGCCAGAGAAGTAGCTTCTCACCAAGGGAAGGATGTCTTCCACTCCTCCAGGTTTTATGAAGAGGAGATTCTGGGAAGTCATTCTTTCAGGATCATCTGCCCAGTTACCTATCATAGGACCCCAGGAAATGGGGGTTTGAAAGAACTGGAAAGAGAGCCACATAAATATCAACCACTCAGTAAGACTCAGAACCAGGCCATTTCCTCTTCTTATGTGAAAGGCTGGCTGGAGGTAGAGCTTAAAGGAGAATAGACCTTTGAGAGGTAGATAGCCTATTTCTGGGGGGAAAGGAAACCACCAGGAACTAGAATGTTGTACATCGAGATGGGGAAACCAAGCTTTGCAAAGGAACATTTCTAGCCTTAGCAACAAAACCACTTTCAGCTACATGGCTGTGATCTACCACCTAAACTCCCTAGGCTTCAGATTCTGGGTCTATAAAATGAAACATTACAAGCTCCTTCCACTCTAATTTCTATGATTCTAGACCAGTAAGTGAATATGTTTGAAGAGCCCCAAAGAAGGGACGTTAGGGCTGACCATCCAGACCCTTCTAAGAGGGATGAAAAAAGAAAACTGTGCCAGTGGGTACCTGCAATTCTGCAGAGGACTCTTGAAGTCTGGGCAGCTGCAAGGCCAGGACCAGAAAAGAGAAGGATAGCAGCCTAGCTCTGGGACAGGGGAAAGGCAGGGGTAGCTCTAGAAAACAGTGCCACCTAAATTGTCTCAAGCTCAGAGTCTCTGCCCAGGATCCAACTTGCACAGTTCAGACACTATTGGTTAAAACTCCATGTAGCCAGGCAGCTGTCAATCAATCCAAAGTACAGGGAATATTCACACTCTCATGTCTGTGCTTTGGCAAAAAATAGGTGGGAGGTGAGGGTCTTTGCTCTACGAGTCCAGAGTTTCTTATTAAAGTGTCCTAGTTTGAGACTCCTAACCATCACTTTGGCTCTTAGAATGGAAGAGGGATCTGGACGCCCCTAGTGGTGGAGCCTGGTGGTTGGCAGAGGCAATACCTCCTCAAGACTTGCTGGAGGAGCTGCAGACTGAGTAAGTGCCAAGCAGGTGGCCGGAGGCAGTGGGGGGCACTGAACGGAATGGAGACAACCCCTCCCCCATCTTGACTCAGGACAAGATGAAACAGAGCAGGTGACATGGGAAATTTGGAGCAGAGAGCTCCTTGAATAATAATCCCAAGAGGGGGAAAAAAAAAAAGCCCCAGAGCACAGATGGCCAAAAGCCAGCAGGCGGGGGGGGGGGGGGGGTAAGAAGGGAGGGAAGATATCCCTTTCCACGGATGTGCCTTGGCCCCTGACCAGGCAAGGAGGGGCAGATCTTCTGCCTTGTCCCAAGCCCCTACATCTGCCACCTTGTTTACCTCGTGCCTATTTATAGTTGCAGGCGCGGATTCTGGCATGGGACTCTGCGATTTATATGACTATAAACCTCAAAGGGCACCGAGAGCTGGCAGGGGATGGATAAAGACACAGGCAGGTCCTCCAAGGTCAAAATGCCCACCCTCCCTCCTCCACTGACCCTACATCTGACCAAAGGGCAACAGGCCAGAAGGCCAGGCTCGGGCACATCAAAGATGGGCAGGAAGCTATGATCATCTCTTTGACTGTTCTACCCTGAGCTCGTCCAGTTTAGGATTAGGAGCAAGATGGAGAGGACCTACCTTTCCCCCACCCTTGTCAGGGGAGAGGAAGCTCAGAGTGGAAGAGTGGGTCTCATCAGATGCATGAATCTGAGAGAGTAGTTAGTCAGCCTTTTGAGGGAGAGGAGAAAATGGAGATTGCCGCCCAGTTCCCACCTGCCCCATGCACTTAGTAGCAGAAGGGAAGAAGAATCATGCCCAAAGCACTCCTGGCCCCTGGCTTCCTCGGAGGGTGCCTTTGGAGGGCTGAGCAGGCCCACCTCTCACTCAGAACAGGATAAGCTGATCCCCCAAGTCCTGGGCCCCCACTCACCATGGGATTCTGTTAGAGCAGCTCATCGTCCTAATCCTTCCCTTAGGATGCAGCCTCTGGCCCTCAACCTCATCTCCCTCTCTATCTCACCGTCCCTTCTGCTACCCGTGTGCTCCACCCACTGCGCCTGTGCCTGTTCACCGCGCCCCCTCCTTGACTGTCCCAGCCTCCTGCTGTGCAGCACTTAATCCAAACCCTCCACACAGTCCCCACCCCATGGTTTGTCCTGCCAGCTTTAGGGCTGAACATAGTCCATTTGAGCCTGTGTAAGAATGTACACACACGGGAACGAACATGAAGGAGAGAGAGCCAGAATCACTTACTCCTTTTCTGTTTTGTTATTTTCCTATCAGCCTGGTTGGTCTGCTGGACAAAACCTGAGGCCATGTGACCTGCTGGTCATTTGGGGCCTCCTTTTGGCCCTCCCTCCCCTTCCCATCACCACCTGGGGTCTCAGGCCCCTCAGAGCCAGGCTAGAGGGGAGGCAGGTAGAGCTGAGGTTGAGGGCCGCCCAGCTGGGATCAGTCCTCTGCAGGGTGGGATCATGAACTACAGCTAACACCGACACCAGCGTGGGCTTGAACTTGGCCTTGGCCTGAGTAAAGTCATACCTCAGGAAAAGGAGGAGGCCACAGTGGGTAGGTGACTCTTGGGCCACCCCCTCCTCAGCCCAACTCACCCCAGCCTTGGGGCTGGGGTTGCAGGTGAGCAAGGGAAGCCCACGTCCTTTCCTTCCCCGAGGAGGGGGAGAGGCAGGGAAGAGAGAAGATCCCGGAATCCTCTTGGCTCACCTACTGGTTCACTTTTTATCTAATGCCTTCTCTAGGGTGGGGGACGTGGGTATTGGGGAGATACAGGTGAATATGGTGTCTAGGATGGTTCATTTTATGATCTCACCAACCTGGAGAGAGAGACCTGTTTTACCTGGAGGAATTGCTCTGTGCTTGCTAGGGCATGACCATGACTGCTAGACAATGTTCATTAGCATCTGACCCTAAAACCTCCCTAGAGAGTTTGAGTAAGGGCCCCAGACACCCCTGAAGTTTCCTCCCTACCCTCAGCTGGACATGGTGACGTATAGCTGTAGTCCGACGACTTGGGAGGCTGAGGTAGGAGGACCATTTGAGCCTAGCTTGGGCAACATAGCAAAACCCTCCCCCCCCCACAAAAAAAAAAGCAATACATCGCCCAGCATGGTGGCGCATGCTTGTAATCCCAGCATTTGGGAGGCTGAGACAGGAGGACCACGGTTCGCAGACAGCCTCAGCTACTTAGTGAGGCCCTTTGCAACTCAATGAGACCCTGTTTCAAAATAAAGATTAAAAAATATGGTTGGAGATGTAGCTCAGAGGAAGAATGCCCCTGGCTTCCATCCCCAGACTTGAAAAAAAAAAAAAAGCAATATATCTTGACTTGACTGGGCAGATAGCTGGTAAACTATTATTTCTGGGTGAGCCTGTGCAGGTGCTTCCAGAGGAGGTTAGCGTTCAAATCAGTAGACCTAGAAGGAAGATTTGCTCTCACCAGTGTAAGTGGGCATCATCCAAAGGGCTGAAATAGAACGAAAGGCAGAGGAAGTCTGGGTGTGGTGACACACGTCCAGTATTTGGGAGGCTGAAACAGGAGGATCACAGGTTCAAGGCCAGTCTCAGGAACTTAGCAAGAAGACGTCTTCCTCAGAAACTTAGTGAAACCTCATTTCAAAATAAAAAATAAAATAGGGCTAGATGTGTTGTTCAAGGGTAGAATGTCCCTGAATTTAATTCCAGAACCAAAAAAAGAAAGAAAGAAAAGGCAGAGCCGGGCGTGGTGGCACACACTTGTAATCCCATCCGTTTGGGAGGCTGAGACAGGAGGATCGTGATTCGAGGGCAGCCTATGCTACTACTTAGTGAGACCCTTTGCAACTCAGTGAAACCCTGTTTCAAAATAAAAAGAATAGCCGGGCGTAGTGGCGCACGCTTGTAATCCCAGCATTCGAGAGACTGAGACCGGAGGATCACAGTTCGCAGACAGCCTCAGCTACTTAGTGAGGCCCTCCGCAATTTAGTGAGACCCAGTTCCAAATTAAAGAATAAAAAAATTAGGGAAGGGGTGTAGCTTGGAGGTTGAATGCCCCTGGGTTCCATTCCCAGACCCTCAAAAAATAAAAATAAATAAATAAAAATTAAATAAATTAAAAAATAGGACTGGGGTGTAGCTCAGAGGTAGAATGCCCCTGGGTTCTATCCCCAATACCACAAAAAAAAGAAAGAAAAGAAAAAAAAAGGCAGAGGAAAGGCAACTTTGCTTTCTCTGCTTGTGCTGGGCCCTGCCTGCATCTCCTCCAGCTCTGGATTGGCTCTCTTGCTTGGTTCTTGAGCCTATGGACTCTGACTAGGACTTGCACCCCAGTCCCTTGGTTCTTGGGCCTTTGGGCTTGGACTGGAACTATACCAACATCTCTCCTGGGCTTCCAGCTTGCAGATGGCAGAATACAGAGCCTCCAAGCGTCTATGACTGCATGAACCAATCCTTCATAATCAGTCTCTCTCTCCCACTGTTTTGCCTCCAACCCCAGTCCATCCTAGACATGGGACCCAGGACCTCACACATGAGCTTGCTACCACTGAGCTACACCCCCAGCCCTTTTTTACATTTTATTTTGAGATGAGGTCTCACTAAGTTGCCTGGTGTCGTCCCCCAACTTGTAATCCTCCTGCTTCAGCCTCCCAAGTTGTTCTCATAAGTTCTTGCTAGTTATCTACCTATATCTATAGCGATTTCTCCCGTTAATTCTGTTTATCAGGGAAACCCTAAGTCAATGTCTAAGAGCCTGGGAGAAATAGAGAGGTTGGGCGGGGTTGATGCAGTTCAGAGGAGCCAGGAGAAATTGTACCAGGCTGGGAGGAGGGCAGAGCTCACATTCTTGCCCTCTCCAGAGGGAGGCAGCAGAGGACCATGGGCATTGCCCATCCAGGTATTAGTTCTGTTTCTTTCTTGTCCACCGCCGGCTTGGAGCCCATTCTAAGGGGCTCACCTAGTTTGAAGGTTTTATACTTTCAGCTCCTGCTCCTCTGATGAAGAGAGACTTAAGGAAGCCAGCTTGTTTCTGATTTAGCTCCAGTCCTCTTACCCTACCAGCCCTCTCTTCATTCCTAAGCAGGGGCTCCCTTCCTTCATGTTTAGGGCTTAGAAAACATACTTTCGTTTGCTCCCCCATCTCCTTACATTCCTTGACACACCCAACTCTCTGCCTCACACATCCCCTAGGGGGCCATGGTCCAGCCCTGGGTCACCACCCTGGACGGCTTGGTCTATCAGAGGAGAGCCCTGTGCCTGCTAGGACGTGACCAGGACTATTAGACATTGTTGATCAGCATCTGACCCCAAAACCTCCCTAGGGAGTTTTGAGTCAGGGCCTGCATCTCTGATGTCTTCTTTCTCCCACCCTCTTTAGACACTCACCTGGCCCACTGTCCTGGATAGGAGGACCAGGTCTGGCCCTCAAAATGCACATGAGGACAGTCCTGTGCTGGGTTGGCGGCGAGCTAGATCTGAGGTGCAGCCTTGAATGGGAAGAAAAGCCATTTCATTAGCCTAGAAACATTCTCCTCCCCACCAGCATGGCACCCCTCTGTGGTTCCTCAGCCAGGGTCTTGGGAAGATCCTAGGCAAATGGGGTAGAGGGAGATGGAAGTCAGGGAAGGACAGAGCATAGGTCATGGAAAATAACTCTGGCAGCTTAAAGTTAGGAAACTGGAAGGATCCTCAAGGCTCCAAAGTCAGACCCCATAACACAGAGAACTTCTCCTGGGCAGAGGTGGAGGAACAAGGACAGAACAACCTTGGTTTAAGTATGAGCTTATCAAGCCGGGCGTGGTGGCGCACGCTCGTAATCCCAGCATTCGGGAGGCTGAGACCGGAGGATCACGGTTTGTGGACAGCCTCAGCTACTTAGTGAGGCTCTCTGCAACTTAGTGAGACCCTGTTTCAAAATAAAGAATAAAAAATAGGACAGGGGGTGCAGCTCGGAGGTAGAATGCCCCTGGGTTTCATCCCCAGACCCACACACACACACACACACAAAAAGTATGAGTTTATCAAAAAAATGCTGAGTGACCAGGTTTTTCGGTAAGGAGACCAAAAAAATCCTTTTGAACTCTTACCAGGTAGAGTGGCTGAGAGAGCTGTAGCCCAAACCCTAGGAAGCAGAGCCAAGCGCCCAGAGGAAAGAAGCCAGTACAGCCATGGGGCGGGGGAGGGAGCAGATTACTTCTTGTTTCTCCACCCTGTCTCCTCTTGATAGCTCCAAGAAACCTGGGGCTTAGAGAAGCCAAGAGGCGAGGCAGGCAGGTGCCTTCCAGACCATCAGCCTAGCGTTCACTTTACAGACCCCTATCTGTAGGGACACTCAGAGGGGGAAGGAAGACCCTGGGTTCCTGATGCTGCCCTCTCTCGAGTCACCCACCAGCCTAGCTCTCAGATCGCCGCTTGGCCTCATCCTCTGGAGCTCCGGGCTGACTGTCTGCATGCCCCAAAGACTTGTTCCCAGATTAAGTGTCCCCCACCCACCCATTGCTGCTATCCCTTTAGAGTCCCCCAGACCTGCCTGATCAAGGGGCCATGGGTGGGAAATCTTCTTTCCCCTTTCCTATTCCAGACTGGGGCTTTTTAGGGGCTCCCCTTACAACTTGAGATGTCACTGTCTATTTCCACTCTCTCCCTCCTTCTTTCTCTCTCTTCTCCAGCTCGCCCCTACTCCCCACCCCTAGAGAGAGCTCAGAACTGCCAAGATGAATCCCCAAAGCTCCATGGATCTGGCCTGTGTTCCTACTAATTGAGTTGTGCTCCCCAGTTGTGATAAGGGAGGGGGCAGTGGCCACTTGGGGGTCCAGCTCTCCCCCTGGCAGCTCAGTCACCCCACAGCGCTCCAGCAGAGGGCGAGCAGGAGAGAGGTGGGGTGATTCCTCCTCCCCAGCCCAGCCGCCTTCTCCAGCTCCGTCTCCCCCTCTCCCCCTCCCTGCTTCATCTCCCGCACAAATCACATGGTGACAGCCCCATCCAACCTTTGGGGAAGGGTTTGTAAATGTGTCTTCCTTAGCTCTGATCTCCAAATTGTTCCTTTTATTGCATTTGTCACGGTGAAGATTAAAGTCCCTGGGTGGCCTGCACCACAAATCACAGAGTCTGCTCAGGGAGCTGCTGCAGGTTGAGAACCATTGGAGGGTCTGGGCCCTGTTACAGGGCCTGTGTGTGTGTACACACTCACAACCACACTCCTAAGTGTGGGGTGGGCTCATCCCTGAGAACGGAAAGATGTGCCCCTGTTGTGGTCACACTGAGCTGTTGGCACCCTCTGCACAGACTGTGGCCCCTCCCTCCAAGCTGTCTTCCGGGATCCTTCTGCCCATTCTGTAGTCAGCACCCATGTTTACACTGGTCCCTCTTACCTATTCTATCAGGCAGCAGGGCAACCTGTGTTCACATCGGAGATATTTCAAATGTCCTTCTGGATCTCTGGCCCCATCGATCTCCTGAAGTCATCCTGGCAGCACCTTTAATGGACCAAGGGCAGCTTATAGTCTCAGAGCTCCCAAGGATTCCACATGCAGGCCCCAGACCAGAGCTGACCTTTCCCTGCCCCTGCCCCATGGCCTGCTGGTTTCTCATCCTGGAACACAAATGGGTACAGAGCGGGGCACAGCTAAGATAGAGGAGGCACAGTTGAGGAACCAAGAGGACAAAAGCTCCCTTGTACGCACACACTGAAAAACAGTCCCTTTCCTACCCTATGAGGTGGGCTTCCTGCCTGTCCCTCATGCACATTCATAACATTCAAATTTATGCCGTAATCTCCGCCGCTCCATATGTATGAGCCTTTGATGGGTGTTTGGGTTTATGGGATGCACCCAGCCCTCCGTTCCCTCACCCGCCCACCGCCTCCAACCACTGCAAAGACGCTCGTACATAATTGACATCGGCAGATTCTTTCATTATACAAGATTTAGCATCTGCTCGGGGACCGCTCGCTCCTCACTCACTATAGATGACTTTTCCCCGCGTTTCCTATTATCAATTCAAATTAGCCCCATTTCCCCACCCGACCAGTGCGGCATTTACACTTGACAGTGAGGAAACAGCAAGGCTGTAATGGACTCCTCAATTATTTAAGCCCAGTTAGGCCAGGACCCAGAAGGCCTCAACAGGGGGCTCTGCTGGGGTGGGGTCACCTAGGGGCGGACAGGACAGCAGCTACCTGATTCCTATTTGGCCTCTTACCGCCTTCCACTCTCTGGCTTTCCACCCTGGGGATTCCTCCCTCCCCCCCATCTGGGTGTCTAGGGCCTAGGCGGCCGTCCCTTCCTGCCCCCACCCTCATCACCAGTCTCGTCTTCATCCTCATCCATACAGGAGCACCTAATGGGCTATTAGTAGAAACCAAAAAAGTTAGCACCAGCCAGGCTGGCCCCTCCCCAGAACAAGTCTTTCTATCTTAAGGTGCGTCTCCATGAACATAAGAGGTGGTGCCCTAGGATCTCAGAGATCAGTGAAAGAGACTGAATCAAGCTCCAGAGCCCTGGGAGACGGGAGAGAAACACAGAGCCAGAAACGGAGGGACACAGGAGAGCTTCGGGGAGGAAGTCTCAGCAAAGCAGAAAGCCTTGAGCGAGGCCCTTCCTCAGACCACGCGGGCTGTGCAAGGCTGTAATTAGGTCAGCGCGGCCCACCCGCTGATCTGAGCCATCCAGGCCAGCCTCCTGTAATAGCTCTTGGCCCAGTGGCTATTCAGGAATCACGGGCTCTCCCGAGCCCTCTAAATGGCTCAAAGATGGGGAGAAGCTCCAAGTCAGCACCTCGGTCCTCACCTCAGATCCAGCCAAGCTGCGGCCCATCTCAAGCAGGGCGCCTCCCGCTCAGCTCCGCACAGCCCTGTACCCTGCCAGAGGCTGCCCCTTCTCTCCAGCCCAGATCAGTTTCCAGGGGAATGGGGGAGGTGGCAGGCAGGGGTCTGGGAGGCTCAAGGATTAGAGGTGTCTTTCCCATGCTTAGCTTCTGCAGAATCAAAGAATTCCTCCATCTGATTGGATTTACCCTAAGTCACAGGCGTGTGGGACCTTCTTTCCCTCAGCAACAGCTGGAAACAGCCCTAAATATGATTAATTAATGCTGTAAAAAGCCCCGGACACAATTAAGATTTGTGTGTGTGTGTGTGTGTGTGTGTGTGTGTGTGTGTGTGTGTGTGTGTGTTGGGTGGGTGACACAGCAGGAAAGGCGGATGTATTACCAACCCAGCCACCTCCAGGGCCCTCCAGGGGAGCAGAGTGACATCTCCTCGGAGACATTTCTTTGACATCCACCCTAGGCAGAGGTCATTTGATTCTGCCTCCAGCTTTTGACAGATTAGCCCCTTCCTCTGTCCCAGGGGCGCTGCTGAGCTGTTTTCTGCTCTCTTTTCTCTGGTGCGGGTCAGGTGGGAATCCTGGGGCAGGCATCTCCTCTCTTTCTTTTCTCTGTCACAGTGGAATATTCTCTGGCAAACTTCAGTTCCTCTTGCTGGGTCCATCTAGGGACCAGGGACATATGCAAAATGCCCCGACATGGCGCACAGGCCCAAGCCCAAATGCAACACAAAATAGGAATCTCAGAGGACCCGAATGATGGAGCAGCCATCCAAGCCTCCTGTCTGGGGAGATGTCTCACTTTCATCCTCAAAGACTCATGTCTCCAAAACAAGACAGAGGTCCTTCAACTCTCCTTGTACCTGGAAGAAAGATACCGACCCATTTTACGAGGCTGCCTCCTGGCCCACCTCTGTTGCGATTGGGTACCTGAGGATGGGTGTGGGCATCCTGGCTGTGACGAGATACCGGTGATGAGCAGTTATTTATAATCATGAAAAGGAAGGGGCAAGAACACGCAATCCCAAAATGTTCTCAAAAATCTCTAAAAGAGTGGTGGATTGTTTAATTTATTAATTTATTTAAATGTATTCCATTTTAATGTATTTATTATAACAAATGGATCTGCTTCAGTTTTGCGGAAATGATAAGCCCAGAAAGAGGTTCTAGCACTGACGGCCAAAGGCAGGATAGAGAAGGAGTATGGAAAAGCCCTATCCTCGACATCCACACAGGATTCTTCTGGTGTCGGTGGCTGAGTGCTTTGGGCTTCTGCTTAACAGCCTGGTCCCTTGAGGAGAATCCCAGGAGGGTTTGGAAACACCTGGGCGATTCTTGGGAAAAGGGTCTTCACATATCCTTATGGGGGTCTTCACAGGTGAGGACTTAAAGCACTGGGATGGGAGTTCAGCTTCCCGATATCAAGGCCAAGAGTGTGTGTGGATCTTAGTCAGTGTTTGGCTCTTGCGTCCCAGGAAGACTTGTACCCTTGCCTGGAGGCAGAGAAATGACAGAGATGACCCACTACTGACCTTTTCTCTCCCTGCAACTAGAGACTGAACCCAGAGATTCCACGTTATGCAAGTGCTCTACTGCTAAGCTATATCCCCAGCCCTCTATAGAGGTAGGGTCTCACTAAATTGCCCAGGTTGGCCTCTAATTTGCAATACTCTTCCCTCAGCCTCCTGAGTTGCTGGGATCACAGGCATGTACCACGGAGTCTGACTCAATGACCATTTCTAGGACCCAGAGGTTTTAGGAGCATTTGTGGAATTCCTAAAGTTTTATTTGATGACCAAGTAGAGGCAGAAGACCACTCAAAGCTCTAGAATAAACTGTCTGTATCTGAGCTAAACCTTAGCCTTTTGCGTGTGTGTGTGTGTGTGTGTGTGTGTGTGTGTGTGTGTGTGTGTGGTACTAGGGTTCCTGGAAACCCTTCTACTTCTGGGCTACACTCCCATACACCTATTTTTTATATTTTTATTTGGAAACAGGGTCTCTTAAGCCAGCTCGGCTGGCTTCGAACCTGGGCGATCCTCCTGTGTCCACCTCCCAAGCGCGGGGATTACAAGCGTGTGCCACCAAGCCCGGCAACCTTTTGGCTTTTTTAATTTTTTTAGTTTTTTGAAACAGAGCCCGGCTAGGTTGCTGAGACTGGTCACAAACCTGCAATCCTCCTGTCTCCGCCTCCCAAGTACTGGGATTTCAGGCTTGTGCCACACCAGGCTGCATAGGTATTTTGGGGGTGCAGCCACAGACCCCACCACTCCCTATTACATCTCGTTGGTTGCTGCACATTTATGTAACTGGCCTGGCACTGAAATCTTGATGCGTGTGACCTCTCGAAGAGAAGAAGCTCCACCCTAAATTGGAGATCTGACTCTGAATTTGCTCCTGAATAATTAGCCTTTTTCAGAGATAACAGCTGGGGACTAGCTACCAGGCTCTCTGGGATGGAGGGGTACTGGAAGTAGCCCCCCACAGGAATACCTGTGATAACAGAAGGAAACGACACGTCCCATCATTCTGTGAGAGAGAGGTCTGGGATCCAACGGGTGAGACTGAACCGCAGCTGGCTTTAAAACCTCTATTTCCCATGCTGTCTCTTCCCTTCATCCGGTCAGTTGGTTCTGAGCTGAGCCTGAGATAGAGAATCGGAGGGAGAACACGCATAAGGACCCTGGGGAGCTCAGAGTTTCCAACCACTGTAGGCTGGACTTGGGCTTCTGCTGGAAGCTGGATAGGGACTTGGCCTGAGGCCCCCATGGGATGGCTGCTGGACAGACTGCTTGCTCAAACCACCTATCATGTGGATTCACAGGTGGGCAGGGGCCCCCTTGCTGTCCTGTATCACATCGCCACCCTGCCCCTCCCATCTCCCTAGGAGAAAAAGCAGCTTGGGAGCTCAAAGGAAGATAGATTGCATTCTGTTCTGGAAACAGAAGAAGCAGCTGGGACATGTGGGGCTTGGTTTGGGGTCAAGGATAGGCTTGAGCCTCCTTCACTCTTGCAGTGAACTTTTCAGAACTCTCAGCCAGGCCTCCATGAGGGGGGTTCCCGAACTAAGACCAGATCTGTCCCTGGATGCCCTGACTCAGGCAGCAGCTGCCAGGGTAGGAATCCTAATACCAGCCTGTTATTTGACGCCCAAGAAGTCTAGGATCCAGATGGGGAGAGAAGAGAAAGCGACGTAGAGGAAATGTAAGAGGGTTGATATTTACTGAGTGCTTATGTTATGTCAGATAGTGGACTGAGCATGGGGGGGGCGGGGTTCTGGAGATGGAATCCAGGATCTTGCCTATGCTGGGCAAGGGCTCTGCCACTGATCTACACCCCCCAGCCCAGAAAAGCTTTCTACCTCCTACATGTCATCAAGTGTTCACCACCACCCAGTGCGGTAGATATTATCTCCCATTGCTCAGATAAGGAGATTGGGGTTCTAGAAGGTCTAGAACTGGTTCAAAGCCACATAGCCACTAAGTGGTAACTCCTAAATAATGCATGGCATATATTTATACTAAAAATGAACTTTCAAATTCAAATTTAAGCCGGGCATGATGGCACATACATGTAATCCCAGTACTTGGGAGTCCTGAGATAGGAGGATCAAAAGTTCAGGGCCAGCCTGGACTACTTAGGCCCTCCTCAACTTAGTGAGACCCTGTTTCAAAGTAAAGAATAAAACAAATTCAAATTTAAGTGGAGAGTCCCATATTTTTTTCTGGCACTTCTAGGGTGGAGTTATAGCCAGGCCCCGCCCTGCCTCTCATTCCCAGGAAGGGCCAGCGGTGACTTAAAGTGACTCAAGTAAGAGATATTGTGAGCCATCAGGGTGCTCAGGCTGCCCTGACAGCCCCTATCTCCCTTTCTGAGTGGGGTCCAGAGATCCAAGGGCCAGAAGAGGCTGGGAGTCTGGGCAGCTCCAGCCCAGCTCTGCACTAGAGAAGCCCAGAGATCACAGGGATGCCCCATCCTCAGCCATTTATTATTTATTTATTTATTTATTTATTGGTACTGGGGATTAAACCCTGAGACATTCTACCTCTAAGCCACACCCCCATCCCTTTTCATTTTTAAATTTTGAAACAGGGTCTCACTAAGTTTGGACAGACTCGCTAAATTGCTGAGGCTGGCCTCAAACGTGCAGTTCTCCGGCTTCGGCCTCCCAGGTACTGCGATTACAGGCCTGTGCCGCCTCACCCGGCTGGATTGGACCCTTTTCATTCTATCACTGGGCTGCTCTACACGAGCAAACCTCAAGTGGGGCTTGGAAGGAATCTCCAGGGGGGCGGGGGAAATGCAAAATTAAAGAAAAATATATCAAGAAATTGGAGATGCCAAAAAAAGCGTCCAGTAGTCATAGTGGGGAAAAAAATGAAAACTTCCGGATCTTCACTGACGGTTTAGCACCGAATCCCACAGCGTGGGTGGGGTGTATAATCCGTTCAAGGTTTTAGACTTCGGAAGTCTAGTCCAGCCTCGCTTAGAGGCTCCGGCTCCTCCCTATCCTGGGGGCCGGGAAGGCGGCGGGCGCCGGGCAGGGGGACCGCTCGCCCCACCCCGGCCACCCGAGCTCCACCGCCCCGCTCTCCTCGCCGCGGAGCTCGGCTCGGCTCCACCCCGGGCTCCAGCGCCCGCTCCAGCAACCGCTCTCGGGCGTTCGCTCGCGCGGGGCTCGCGTCCCACTCCCGGCCCTGCTTGCTCGGCTTGCTCGGGGCGTCTCCCTACTGAAGAATTATGTTGCACAAAGCAGCCGCCACCATCTTGAACTGGCAGTGAACTTTGCTTTCTACATATAAATACAGATAGCAATCACACCCCAATCAGCGCCGAGGCTTCGGGGCATCATCTCAGCAACTCTAACTTTCCCATTACGATAATGTGATTTTCACTCAGTCTATAATATCACCAGCCATGAATAAAGCAACTGGCTCTTTCTGTCTCTCTCCTCCCTCCCCCATTCTCTGCCTCTCTCCCACCCTCCTGTCGCCTTCTTTTCCTCCCTCACTCCCTCAGATCTCTCTCTCTCTGTAACCCCTCCTGGTAACTGTCTCTGTCTCTGTCTCGGCATCTCTGAGCATCTCTGCCTTCCTCTCCCGGGATGCACAAGCCCTAAATACTAATGATGGGTATTTGCTGTGCCTCCAGGGCTCTGTTCTATTCTGCTCCCCAACTCCGCTATCATCTGCCTTTGCCTGAAGGTGAGAGTCTCTGCTGGGTGTCTGTGGGGCCACCGGCTAGGTTTCCAGAGGGTGAGGATACGGGGAGGGGAGGCTACAGATTGGCTCCTTTCTTTTTCCCTAGGTGCCAGGATGGCTCTCTGAGAACTCCCATCAGGAATCAGAGGCTGAGGACCCACAGGATCCTACTGGGGAGATCTGAACAATTCCTGCTTAGAGGAGGGTCCTGGAGACTCTGATTTTCTGGATATAAGGGAACTCAAACCCAATCGGACTCCAAGTGCCAGTAGATAGAGTTGCTGAGAGGTGCTCTAGAGAAGGGGGGGGCTGGCATACTCGTTTTGAGTTCTCTCCTGAGTCCAGCTTGGTCCTGAGCCTGGCAGAGCAGTCCAGGCTGGAGCTGCCTTGACAGGATGTGCAGCTAAAAGGCTGCATGCAGATCTCAGATCAAGGTGTCAGCCTCCTAGAGAGGGCTTCTCTTCCTTCTGTGGACATCCCCCAGGTTGGCTAGTGAGAGAAGGGTGTCTCTGGTCATCCATTTATCCTCCCTCCTGGGTTTGTATCCCAGTTCTTTCACCTGTTAGCTTTGGGACCATGGACAGTGTTTTTAATTTCTCTAAACCTCCCTGTTCTCATCTATAAAATGGACATAAAATAATAAGTACCTACCGAATAAAATAATGTACGTGAAGTGCCCAACACAGTGCTTGACCTATTGTCAAATGTTAGCTGGGGGGGGGGGCGTACTGGGGATTGAACCTGGGGCATTCTATTTTCAGACTACACCTTCATCCCTTTTTATTTTTGTTTTTATTTGTTTTGCAGTATTGGGGATTGAGCCCAGAGGCATTCTACCTCCAAGCTCCACCCCCAGCCCTATTTTTTATTCTTTATTTGGAAACAGGGTCTCACTAAGTTGTGGAGGGCCTCACAAGAACTCTGGGAATCTGAGCTACCAAGGCTAGGCACCGTGTATCTGGCTGTGAAGGAGGCGGGCAACACCCTGTGTCCTGGGGACCGCTCTGCCCGTGCAGTTAGGGTCTGGGCCCTGGCTTTTTTTGTTGCCCTAGACCATTGATGGCCTTGACTTTTCACTTCTGTGCAGAATGGGGGCTGGCTTCAACTTCCCTGGCTGTAGGAACTGCAACTTTTCAGCTGCCCACCTCCCTGGGACCCCCCTAGGACTCCTGCCCAGCCCTTTCTCTGGGTTGAGAGAGAAGGTGACTTGAATATGCTCTTTTAGGCAGGGGTGACAGTGTCTAGGAGGTGACTCTGTGTGCGTGTGTGTGTGTGTGTGTGTGTGTGTGTGTGTGTGTGTTCCTGAGGATTAGACCCAGGGACATTCTACCTCTAAGCTATACCCCCAGCTCTTTGTATTTATTTTGAAACAGGGTCTGGCTAAGGTAGTGAGGCTAACCTCAGACTTGAGATCCTCTTGTCTCAGCCACCATGCATAGCTAGGGAAAAACAATAATGTTTTATTGGTACATTATAGTTATACAAAATAATTGATAAGTTTAGATATATTCATACATACACTTAACATAATTTAGTCAATTTCAAAGTCCAGCTCCCCCCCACCCCCCATGACTCTAGAAAGTACTTTCTTAGGCTGGGGTGACAATGTCCAGAAACTGACTTGTTTTTTTAGATAGGGTCTCACTATATTCCCAGGATAGTAATAGTTGCAGGGCTCACGCGATTCTTTTGCCTCATTCTCCCAAGTAGCTGGTACTACCGGTGCGCGGTACCACACCTGGCTTAGAAGGTGACTCTTTACTATGTTCTCCTAGGCAGAGGTGACTAATTAGAATCTGGCATCTTCCTTTCATTGTTTTCGTATTTGTATTTGCTTGTCTGCTTTTAGACCCTCCCCCCTTAGTTTTTCTCTGAAGGTCCTTCGGAGCCATTCCATCCTAATCTATGAAAGAGAGAAGTCGCCTCATCTCCATCAGGACAGAAGGAGGTTATGGAGGTCAGAGCCCTCAGCTCTGGGGAATGGAAAACCAGCACCACTGGAACAGGCCCAGGGGAGGACCTTGGGGCAGAGCACTGACTAGAGGCTGATTTGAGTCTCTTGTTTATACGTAGCATATCTGCTTTGACCATAGGAGAAAGGATGCTACCCTTTAAAATCCGGAGCCATAAACCAAAGTATTGTGTGTGTGTTGGAGAGCAAGTACTGGGAACTGAACCCGGAGGCACCGTACCTCTGAGTTATACCCACAGCCTCTTTTTTGTTTTGAAACAAGCTCTCACTAGGTTACTGAGAGTCTCACTATGTTGCTGAGGGTGTCCTCGAACTTATGATCCTCCTGTCTCAGCCTCCCAAGTACTAGAATTACAGGTATGTGTCAACACACACTGCTAAAGCATTTTGGGGGCAGGGGTACCGGGGATTGAACCCAGGGACATTCTACCTCCAAGCTACACCCCCAGGGTATTTTATTATTTTGAAGTACAAATAAGGCCTGAGCCAGTGTGGTGATGCATGATTATAATCCCAGCACTTGGGAGGCTGAGACAGGAGGATCGCACAGGTTCAAAGCCAGCCTCAGCTACTTAGTGAGGCTTTCAGCAATTTAGTGAGACCCTGTTTCCAAATAAAGTATAAAATAGGTCTGGGAGTATAGCTCGGACGTAGAAAAGCCCCTGGGTTCCACCTCCAGTATCACAAAAAAAAAAAAAAAAAGGAGGAGGAAGAGGACAAGGAGGAGGAGGAGGAGGAGAAGAAGAAGAAGAAGAAGAAGAAGAAGAAGAAGAAGAAGAAGAAGAAGAAGAAGAAGAAGAAGAAGAAGAAGAAGAAGAAGAAGAAGAAGAAGAAGAAGAAGAAGAAGACGATGACAGAGGAGGAGGAGGAGGAAGAGGAAGAAGACCTGACAGAGTTACTAGGGTCTCACTAGGTTGCTGAGGCTGGCCTTGAACATGTGATCCCCTTGTTTCAGCTTCCCAAGTACTAGAATTACAGGCATGTGCCACCATGGCTGACAGCCAAAGCATTCTTTTCTTTTCTTTTCTTTTCTTTCTTTCTTTCTTTCTTTCTTTTTTTTTTTTTTTTTTTTTTTTGGTGGTACTGGGGTTCCTGGAAGCCCTTCTACCTCTGGGCTACACTCCCAGACCTATTTTATATTTTTATTTGGAAACAGGGTCTCTTAAGCCAGCACAGAGGGCATCAAACCTGCACAGCTGGCATCGAACCTGCGCAATCCTCCTGTCTCTGCCTCCCAAGCGCTGGGATTATAAATGTGCGCCACCACGCCTGGCTAGCCAAAGCATTCTTAACCAAATGCTTTAGCTAAGGGAGAAGTCAGTAAACTAACTACAAGACTCCTCCCTGCCCTTCCTCCCCTCCTCCAAGAGGAATAAGACATGGTCCCTACCTTCCAGGAGCTCAGGATCCAGTGGAGACACACCGGAGAGCAGGCAAGTGAGAAGAGTGGGTGTGACTACCTGGTGTGAGGGAGAAATAACTTCCAGGTGTAGGGACTGAAAGAGAGAGCGGTCCCTTCTACCTAGAGAGTGAGGTAAGGCTGGTAGAGAAGGTGGTGCTCCTTCTAACTAGCAAGTGTGGCCACGATGGGAGGGGAGAGGAGGAATGGCAATCAAGGCAGGGGGGGATAGCATCTGCAAAAGCCTCCAGGTGCCAAAGAGTGAAGTACAGAGGGAGAGTAACAAGGTCACTTTGGAAGGGAGCCC
The DNA here is from genome assembly GCF_963383645.1 of Muscardinus avellanarius. NCBI lineage: Eukaryota > Metazoa > Chordata > Mammalia > Rodentia > Gliridae > Muscardinus > Muscardinus avellanarius. The sequence goes on from NC_137789.1 coordinate 133,976,861, forward strand.
AGGGAATAGGAACAGCTGATAAGTGCCATGGCTTGTAAACTGGGCCACTGAAGGGCTTTTGCATTTTTGAAGGTTGGGAGAACAATGAGATTCTTACAACTGTGCAGGCCAGAGACAAAGAAGGGCTTGTAGGCACCGCTTAGTGGGAGAGTGCGTGTTTAGTATGCATGAGGCCCAGGGACTGATCCCCAACACCACACACATAAAAAGACAACAGAGAGTCAGGCAACCAGGCCTATGGCAATGACTATAATCCCAGTACTTGGGAGGCTGACACAGGAAGATTGTGGGTTCAATACCAGTCTCAGCAACCTAGCAAGACCCTGTTTCAATTTTTAAAAAAAAGCTGGGTGAAGTGGCACATGCTTGTAATCTCAGTACTTGGGAAGCTGAGAGAGGAGGATCACAGGTTCAAAGCCAGCCTTAGCAACTTAGCGAGGCTCGTAGCAACCCAGACACTGTTTCCGAATAAGAAATAAAATCAGGCTGGAGATTTTGCTTGGAGGTAGAATGCCTCTGGGTTAAATTCCCAGCACCAATAAATAAATAGGACTGGGGGTGTGGCTTAGAGGTAGAAATGCTCCTGGGTTCAGTTACCAGTAACACACACACACACACACACACACACACACACACACACACACACATGCACGCACGCGCACCAGTGAAGAAACCTGAAGTATGGCCGTGATGTTGGGGACACCAAGGAGTGACAGACTTGAGGGTGCTGAATTAAAGTCACATGCTGCTGGGCGTGGTGGCGCACGCACGCTTGTAATCCCCGCGCTTGGGAGGCTGAGACAGGAGGATCGCACAGGTTCGAAGCCAGCCTCAGCTACTGAGTGAGGCTCTCAGCAACTTAGTGAGACCCTGTTTCCAAATAAAATATAAAATAGGTCTGGGAGCGTGGCCCGGAGGTAGAAAGCCTCTGGGTTCTACCCCCAGTACCACCAAAAAAAAAAAAAAAAGTCACGTGCTGCCATGGCTGTAGGACTGGTAGGATTTTGTATCTGATGGGAAGTGGGATATGATATATGTGTGTGGGGTTCTCGATGACCACCAGTTTCCTGCCTTGGGTAAATGGTTGGTTGGTGACAGAAGTGAAGAATAAAAAAGGTGGAACAAGTTTGGGGTGAGTGGAAAATGCTGAGTTCTAACTGGGACATATACTGAGGGGTCTGGAGTATGTCTCAGTAAAGATAAGGAGAAGGTCAAGAGAATATTAATAGACTTTATCTCTATATATTTGGAAATTAAGACATCCAGCAGAGAGTTGGAAATATGTTTATAGTGTTTAAGAAAAAAGTTTCATCAGGGTATATGTATGGATAGTAATTAAGGTCCTGGGAAGGAGGTAGGTTACTTGGGAAAGTCAACCATGGGGTAGAAGAAGCCCAAGTAGAGCCTCAGAAGTATAAACATTGAAGCTAGGTGTGGTGGCACACGGTTGTAATTCCAGCATTTGGAAGGCTGCGACAGGAGGATCATAGGTAGCGGACAGACTCAGCTCAGCTACTTAAGTGAGTTCCTTTGCAACTCAGTGAGACCCTGTTTTAAAATAAAGAATAAAAAGTAGTGCTGAGGGTGTAGCTCAGAGGTAGAATGTCCCGGGTTCCATCACCAGTACTGCAAAAAAGAAAAAAAAATTATGAACATTGAAAGCGGTGGTTCTCAGCGTGGGCCAAGGAGCAGTTGGGGAACTTGAAATCTCTTTCCCTGGGAGCGAGCTGTCAAAGTTATTCAGGTGAGCTTGACAGGAAGTTGGGGTTGAGACTCCAGACTGAGAGGATGGGCAAAGACACAGGATGAGCAAAGGATACTGAGAAGGAATGTTCAGGAAGACAGGAAGAGAAACAGGAAAGACGGATGTTATAAAGTAAAGGGTGTAGAAAGTTTCAAGAAAGGAGAATTCAAATTCAAAAGCATCAAATGATGCAGAATGATAGATGTTAATTCCTACACAGTACTTATACTATGTGACGTTAAACTTTCTGTGAGCTCACCGAATCCTCCAGGCACTCAATGAGGCAGTTAGTATTCTCAGCGCCATTTTAAAGACAAGGAAACTGAGGCACACAGATATTAAGTCCTTTCCCAGACTCACAGAACTAATAAGCAAAACTCAGGATCAACCCAGCCAGGCTATTATGGCATCAGTGTTGTGCTGTCTGTCTTGCCAAGAGATGAGCACTATCCTTGGGGTTTAGTGGTTAAGGATCAAGGGGACCTTCTGGAGGGCTAGCCGTCCTCTTCTCCTTCCCCTTATTTCCATCTCCTTCCCTTTTCCCTTTCTCCTAGGTCAATAAGGCAGATGCTCTCATGTCCCTGGTCTTCTCCTGGCACAGGGCTAGTTGGAGTTTGTTCCCCGCCCTTGCTCTTGGTGGAACAACGAAGCCGTGCCCTTAGGAGGTGGCCCCAGCTGTGGGCGCCTGGCCCTTAGCCTCTTCACTCACCAGCATAAGCTGAGCCAGACCCCTTGGAAGTCTTCAGAGTTTGGGAGGGGTTGGAGAGCTACCAGGGGGTACAGAAGAAAGAGAGGATCTGACCCTCCTGAGAAGAAGATTCCTGGAAGCAGATCCAGAGATAGACCTGAGGACAAAAGATGAATCCACTTTCGGGGGAGGCTGTGTGAATCTGGCCTCCAAGCCCTGGAACAGTGGTTCTCAGCCTGCCTGAATTACTGGGGCCTTTACCAGCATGCCACTAGTGCGCCTCCAGAACCACTGGATAGGACTCTCCAGGAGTGGGGCCAGGCCACCGGTGGGTTTTAAAGCTCCCTAGTTGACTCCAAGTATAGCCAGCATTGAGAACCATGGCTTCAAGAGAATAGCTGTGGCTAAGTACAAAAGACCCTCTGAACCCCAGCCGTGTCACCTCCTAGCCAGATGGACCTGGGTACCCCATCAGTCTTCATTGACACTCAGTTTCTTCATAGCTCTCAAACCAGGATAGTAATCTCACACCGACCTACGTATAAAAATTGTTACTTCGGTAGATGGTTGGATGTGATATATTTTGTTAATTATGCAATTATCCTATTTTGTTAAATCAGGGAACTGCATGAAAGTGTGTTGAAATTCCTCTATACAGACAAAATAAAAAATCAAGTGCGGACATGTGTTCAGCTTGCACAGGTAGGTAGAGCTGAATGAATTTGCACACGCATTTGCACATGCACACGCGCACATATACACATATCACAGAGAGCTGCTGGGTGGGTTTTAAAAGCAGCGCTGTGGTTTTATAGACAGCATGGGCTTTTATATTTTCAGCTTTCAGAATATGCCATTAAAATATGGAGAGATGAACTGGTGTGTGTGCGTGCGTGCGTGTGTATGTGTGTTTAAATGATTGCTAAAGTGCAGCATCATTTGAGTCCGCCTGTCAGCCTATCAGAAACGTCATCTATAACCTTCACTGTTTGCAGTTTAATCTCCCCTGCCTCCCCGCGGGCCCTGTTCTGACATTTTAAACCCCATAAATGACAGTAGTGCTCTAAGCCATTTTGAAAAAAGCCAAGCATTTGGAAAAAAACACACATAGAGACATACCCCTTATTTCCCCTTCCCCTGAACACATGCTTGCGCGCTCGTAAGTGGAATTGCACACATGCTCACACCCCTGCCCGAGCCAATTTGGGAGAAGTCACAGATCCAGGTACCGGCCCACAAATGTGCCCATGTATGATAGTAGGTCACAGTTGACAGAAGCATCACTGTGCATCTGGTATCTGTGCACAAAGCCCAGTGGACACAGCAGGGATGCCTTTCTGCTCTCAACCCCAGCTCACACCCATTCCCCTGCTCCTTGGCCTTGAAAGGGAAGAAAGGAATCCAGGATCCCTGGAAGGCTGATGCTGAGCAAGAGCTAGCTCCTGGGGTTTGGACTTGGAAACCAATGCGGTGACCTGGGAACCTGAGGAGCCCCCAGTCTTGGGATCTAGTATTAAGCAAAGATGGGCATTAACAGGCCCAGGTTCTCCTCCCAGAAAACCTATGAGTGGAGAGGATAACAAGCATGTTGCACCCACCCTACTAGCAAGCAGAGAGCTCCCCACCCTTGGGGAACCAGAATGAAAAAAGAAAACCCAGGGATTCTTAGTAAAGGGGTAAACATGGGACTGAATAAAGACATGGCATAAAATGTTGATTGGGAACTTCAATGGGGCAGGGCTCAGCCAGCCCCGAGGTGTCCCTAGAGCCTGGCAGGGGGTCTACAACATAGCAAAAGCTGGAAGGTACTTTTTGGATGGATGATTAGAAGAATGTAAGAATGTACTTACCGGAGTAAGTGGTAAAAGGTATGTGTGTGTGCATGCATGCGTACGTGCGTGCGTGCGTGCGTGTGCGTGTATATGAGAGAGAGAGAGAAGAGGGGAGAGAGAGAGAGAGAGAGAGAGAGAGAGAGAGAGAGAGAGAGACACTAGTTAAGACACAGTCTTAGCTGGGTATGGTAAAGCATGCTTGTAATCTCAGTACTTGGGAGTCTGAGACAGGAGGATTGTAGGTTTGAAGGCAGCCTTAGCAAGTAGTGAGACTCTCATCAACCTAGTGAGACCCTGTTTCAAAATAAAAATAAAATAGGGCTGGAGATGTAGCTCAAAGGTAAAATGTCCGTGGATTCAAACCTCATGGCAAAAAAAAAAAAAAAAAAAATTAATGGGCTGGGGTGCAACTCAGAGGTAAAATGCCCCTGGATTCAATCCTCAATACCACATACACACACAAAGGACAGTCTCTTTTCCTTCCTTCCTTCCTTCCTTTTTTCCTTCTTTCCTTCCTTTCTCTCTTTCTCTTTCTCTCTGTGCTGAGGACTGAAGATCTCAGGCATGCTAGACAAGTGCTCTACCACAGAACTACTCCCCCAGCTCAGGATGCTCCTAAGAAGAGATGCCTTTTCATCTGGCACTGGAAGAGAGATGCCAGAACATACTTGTTCCAGGATAAGGTGCTAGTTTTGTTTGTCGTGTTTTTTGCCTTGGACCATCCCTAGTTTTGCAGCAAGCTCTCCCGACTCAAAGACAGGAACGGCTCCCAAATTAAGTAAGAAATGGCAGGTAGGGTGAATAAGGATGACCTCTGTGTAGTCTTGGCTAAGGATTCTGCAAGCAAAGAAATCTGGGCACCAAGGCCTAAGGCATTTTTGATCTAGTAATCCTTTGTCCTTGCACCTGTGTGCCAGCAGAGGAGAGGGCTCTGGCAGCTCTACTCAATTCTGAGGGTCTCTGTGGATTCTCTGTGGCAGGGCTGGCTCCTCCGCCTCTCCCTCCCACCACCTCAAGTCTGTGTACTTTAAGGATCCTGTTTCCAAGGCAACCAATTAGTGTCAGGAAGTGAAGGCTCTGACGTCAGGCAAGGGTGGGGGCGGGGTGAGAAACTCCATCCCCCATTCCCTAGCTTCTGCTCAGTGTTGCAGCCTTGAAGGGAAAGCCCCCTGAAGGAGATGCGGGGTGTTGCCCTCCTGAGGGCAGCAGCTCTGGGTCAGAGCCCAGGATAGAGACTGCACTGGAGATCTGATTCACCCAGCAGTGCCTCCACCCACCTCGCCATTCTAAAGTGTTGATGAGGCTGTGGGCCCAGCAGCCAAACAGTGTGGGCACTTGTAGGCAGGTAACGTTAGCGGGGACTATCGCCCATGCTGCTCTGTGTCCCCAAGGAGGGAGAGATGCTTAGACTTAGACTTTTTTTTTTTTTTTAATTTAGGTTCCTGAAACAAAGCCCAAAGGAACACATGGCTCAAAGCAGAGGAGGAGACCCTTCTTTCAAGTTTCCCTTGAGACCTTTCTGTCAGCCCCAGCTGGAAGGATGAATCTTTGATCTATGAGAGGAAAGTACATGTTTTAAATAAAAGAAAAGGAAGCCAACTCGGAATGCAACCAGAGGGTATAGAAGAGAAAATTTGATAGGCATATAACTCATAGCTCAATGGTCCTTTTTTGTTAAACAGGATCTCACTAAGTTGCTGAGACTGATTCTAATCTGTATTCCTCCTGTCTCAGCCTCCCAAGTACTGGGATTGAAGTCATGTGGCCCGGCGCCTGGCACAGCACTATGCTTTACTCGACACTTCCATCTTTGTGGTACCCCATTAGTTAGCAGTGCAGGAAATGTCCTCAAGTTGGGTCTGAAAGCAGACCTAGATAGAGATTTCCGTACAGGAACTCTACCAGGGAGTGCTCTGGAAAGAAGCAGGACTGGACAGAGGGAGAAGTTGAACCGTGCTCCAGTCTCCAAAAAGACCGTAGCTGACCACAGGGGTGGCCCTGGAGTCAGGATGGCACTTCAGAGTTGCCCCAAGCTGGGGAGAGGTGGCCAGGCTTCCCTACGTCCATCATACCCGTCATAGATGCAGTCTATTCTGCAAAGCGGCGTGACTTTAGGCAGCACGGCTCTCTTCAGCAGAGGCAAACCCAAACCAGGTGGACAGATTAGAGGAGCAGCTGAGAAGAAAAGTCCTTCAGGACTGAAGGATATTTCCCCCCTGGGTTGAGGAAAGTGGGGTTCAGTGAATCGTGATGACCTGCCGGGTAACGTGGCTATCGTCACATGCAGCAGGGTTGGGGTGGAGAAGGGCCTGCGGGGTGGGGCACCTCCAGTCGCCCAGGGAGCCCTCTCGTTGACTGGAGGGCAAGACAGGCAGTCTCAGCTAAGGGTATGGGGGGGGGGGTTGGGAGGTGGAGCTCTGGTGGCTGTCCCCCAGGAGACAGGTCTCCAGAGGGCCTGCTCAGTACTGTCAAGGTCCAGAAAGCCCTTCCCCCTCTGGAAAGTGGAGACTGTGACCTTAATCCCTCCCTGCACCGAGGCCACAGCACTGGCTGCGCTGGGCCACAAGAGAAGCTTTCCTGACAGATGTGTCGGATTGACCAAAACACAAGGGGCTTTGAGGAGATTATGCTGTCTGCTCCGTGCCTGGCCTCCTTGTCCCCAAGGGTCGGGAGCTGGGAGAGTCTCACTGGGGGCTTCTAGAAAGGGCCGGAGCTACCTCCCTGCCAACCCAGGACAAAACAGCTGCTCTGGAAAGGCTTGGCAGAAGGCAAATGCTGAATGCTGAGGGGTCAACAGAGGCGAGGGAGGGAGTAGACCAGGTGACAGAAGGAGGAGGCCAAGGGACAGGAGGGGCCAGCCACCCACACCAGCCTGGGAAGGAGCTCCTTGCTCAGGGCTTCTCTGCAGGCTGCTGGGGCTGAGACATCTAGGTCTTATTAAGAAGTGGGGAAGTCAGCAATGAGTGTTATGTATATGGATGATGGGCTGGCCCGGGGGGACCATGGCACAATCGGACTGTGGGAGAAATGGATCAGAGGGAATCCACCCTCCTCCTTGGCCTTCCCATGGAATTGCTGGTCCACAGGCTGGGGCAACAACCATTCTTGCTGTGATTTCTCTCAATTCTCCCTGGCTTGGGGGTGAGAGAGGAAGCCCAAGCTCCCGCAAGGGAAGCACCCAGAGACACATGAGGCAAAGGGCCAAGAACCTGAAGGCAGCTGGGGAGTCTGTGCAGGGAGACCCGGGATGGGTGCCAGCCCCTGCTCACCAGGACATGGTCTTTCTTGCCCATAGGGGGGGGCAAGAGTGAGTGGCCACAGCCTCTGGCCAGGAGACCCTAATCAGAAAGCGATTGTTTTTGTTTTTAGCTCTGCCACCTTGCCCCTCCCCCCAACACATTTCCCTCCGTGACCTTGTGACTCCTGCCTTAGGTCTCCTTTCTTCTTGCTTCCAGAAAGAGCCGGGCGGGGAGGGCTGAGGCCAGGGAGGGAGGCAGGCGGCGAGCTGAGCCAATTGCGGGCGTCTGCGAGGTGCAAAGCAATCAGCGGAGCCGCTGGTGAGCGGGTCACTCAGTAGTGTGCACATCAGGGTGAAATCCTTTCAGCTCTTCGCCAAACCCCTAGTGAAAGACAATCAGAGCCGCTGTCACCGAGCTAATTCTGTCTATATAAAAGCAGTAATGAAATTCACGGCAGGATTACCCTCTCCATCCAATGGGCCAGCGTCGTAGTGACATATCTCTCTTATTGCCCGAATGTAACACACCATCTAATTTACGTCGTGTAGCGAGCAGGAATGAAATGTTCATAAAGAATTGCTGCATCTCGTCACCTTAACTGCGGCCCGGGGCTCTGAGGCATCTGTCAGGGAGAGGAGCAGGAGGAGGGAGGGCGGGCGGGGCTCCGGGAGCGGCCGCGGGGGCAGGGGCTTCTGTGGGGTGGTTGTTTCTTAATAGGGTGAAGTGGAGGCAGGGGCTGCGGTGGGGTCTGGAGGGGAGAGGGGCCGGGAGGGGTGTGGAGGGTTTAGGAGGGAAGGATAAATGAGGACAGGATGGAGTGGTCTGTGGGGAGTGTTTGGAGTCTGTAGTCTGAGGAGCGGAGTTAGAGAGGGTGTGTGCTTCGGTTTGGGTGAATTTGGTAGGATGAATGTGACCCTCTATGTGGCAAGGGGTTGGTTGGGAAAATGCCCGTCTAGGTGCCTCCCAGGTTCTGCAGGCCCCCGGTTGTCTTTTTATTTGCTGGAAGTAGAAATTCGTCTACATCTGATGGCTATCAGAGCCGAACTCTATAATGAAGGAGAAGGGAGGAGACCTTTCATAAAAGTGAGCAAGGACCAGATAGACGCTTGGAACAAGTTTATAAACCCAGGTGTTAACCACGGCTTCTCCTCCGCCCTCATCTGCAATTGTAAGACCCAAACCACTAGCGAGCCCTTTCAGCTCACTTTTTTTTTTTTTCAGAACTGAGAATTTAACCCAGGGCTTCACACATCGCAGCCAATTTACTCTAAGTTTTGTCTCTTTCTTTCTTTTTCCTTCTCTTCTTTCTTTCTCTCTTCCTTTCTTTCTTCCTTTCTTTCACCTTCTAACTCCAAGCTATGCTCCCAGCTCTGTGTGTGTGTGTGTGTGTGTGTGTGTGTGTGTGTGTGTGTGTGTTACTGGAGATGGAACCCAGGGGTATTCTACCTCCAAGCTATACCCCCCAGCCCTGTTTTTTATTCTTTATTTTGAAACAGGGTCTCACTGAGTTGCTGAGGGCCTCACTAAGTAGCTGAGGCTGGCCCTGAACCCAGATCCTTCTGTCTCGGCCTCCCAAATGCTGGATTACAAGTGTGAGCCACCACGCCTAGCTCTATCTTTCAATTTAAAGGCCCACCCGGGTGTGGTGGTGCACGCTTGTAATCCCAGCATTCAGGAGGTGGAGACCAGAGGATCGCTGTTCTTGGACAGCCTCAGCTCTTTAGTGAGGCCCTCCACAACTTAGTGACACCCTGTTTCAAAATAAAGAATAAAAAAAAAAAAAAAAAAGGTCAGGGGGTGTAGCTCGGAGATAGAACACCCTCAGGTTCCATCCCCAGTACTGCAAAAATAAAAAAGTAAAATAAAAAAATAAATAAAGCTCTGCAGTGGTGTCCTTTTGCTCTGAGGATAAGCGCTAGAATTTACCTCTCCGACTTTTTGCCCCGCGCTCTTGGTCAGGAAAAGTGCTCTAGCCATGTTGACTTTTCCTGTTGTCTGAATGTGTCAGGGAGTGACCAGCCACTGCAGTTACGCACACGTATTTTGTGTCCCTGGAAACCTCCCTTGGCAGTGGCAGTAGCACCCACTCCGCCCCTGAGCCCCAGCAAGCTTGAACTGCGGCTTCTGCCGCAGATGCTGAGACGCTCCGCCCTGGGCATGCCTCTGTGACTTCTGTGACTCGATTAGCTCTTCTTTATCTGCTTCCTTAGCATCACTTTCTCCTCTGGCGACTCTGTGATTATAGTCTATATTCTCCCATGAACTCTGAGCTCCATGCGGACAGGAACCATCTTTCCAGTACTCAGGGACACTGTAGGTGCTCGATAAAGATTTGTTGAATGAAGGGCCGGCACATTACTATAGCTCTAGAAGCCCTACTCTTTTATTTATTTATTTACTTATTTATTTATGTGTAATGCTGGGGACTGAACCCAGGGGCCTTCTATCTCCAGGGTACACCCCAACCCTATTTTATATTACTTTGAAACAGGGTCTCACTAAGTTGCGGAGGGCCTAAGTAGCTGAGGTTGTCCGCCAACCTGCCATCCTCCTGTCTCAGCCTCCCAAGTACTGGGATCACAAGAGTGTGCCACCACGCCCAGCTCCTGCTCCTTTGTTGATCCATTCAGCAAACATCTACTGAAGACCTTTTGTTCACCAGGCACTGTGGTCACCGTAGTCCCCACTTATGAAGAGCCTCGCAAATGCTCTGCAAGGGCTGTGCCACAGAGCCACAGCCACAGCCCCTTTTATTTTGAGATGGGGTCTCCCCAAGTTGCTGGCCTTGAACTGCCACCTTCTTGCTTCAGCCTTCTGAGTAGCTAGGCTGATAGGAGTGCACCACTACCCCTGGGTAAATCCATCCTTTCCTTAGCTGTCTCACAGCCCAGTGGTATCTGCTTTGATGGGTGCAGACACTGAGTCTGCTCCTGAAGTTCCCTCCCCCAGAGATCTATGGATCTGTGTCCCTCTAGCGGCCTTTCCCACTTGCGTCTCCTCCACTCCTAGAAACTGTGCTTGACCTTTCAGCTAATGCTCAAGGGCCACAGAGCAGGATTATATGCTATGTGCTTCCTCTTATTTTGAGGAAACTTTTGCTCCCTGGCATTAGAGGACTTTTTCTTTATCAAAGAGCGAGTGCATGGGTAATAGCATCAAAGAGATAATATATGCCTGGCACATGGAATCCTCTCAAGTCATGTTAGCTATTAACATTATTATAGCTCATTTGTCCTCCCTGACCAGAGGGCGTCCCTCCTTCTACCCACAGCTCTCCTAGGGCTTGAAGTACAAATACCCGTATTTGCTCCTTCCAGGGAGCTGTGTGAGATTTGGTGTGCTGGGAAGGATCTCTGGGGTTAGAGGGCTCCTGGCCATCATCATCATCTTTCTCTCAGTGGGACAGAAATCTCACACATCCCTGGCAGGCAGGACTCACTCATATTTTTTAAGGTCTCCACAAAATAAATCTCAGGAGTCTCTTCAAATATTGCATCCAAAACTTTAAACAACTTCTCCCCCACCTCCTCCTTCTCCTCCTCCTTTTCTTCCTCCTCCTCTTTCTCTTTGTGGAACTAGGAATTGAAACCACTTCTCTTTCTGAGCTATATCACAAGTCATTTTTTATTTTTATTTTTGAATCAGGGATTTGCTAAGTTACCATGAGCTGGCTTTGAACCTGTGGTTCTTCTATCTCAGGCTCGAAAGCACTGAAATTATAGGTATGCAATACCACATCCAGCTCAAAACCTTAAACTCGAATACACAAATTGCTTCTTATATACAACCTTAGCAGCTAAAACCTTTTTTCCTACCAGACTGAGGCCAGACCCGCTGGCCAGTGCTTCCTAGACTTGGTCATAGTCCTAACTCCCTTCCTTTGGCCCAGTTGGTCTCCATCCTAACTAAGGATCAGTTTTGTGGCTCTAATGACACTCGAAACCAGACCTATAGCTGGGTGTGGTGCACACTTGTAATCCCAGTACTTGGGAGGCTGAGACGGGAGGACCACAGGTTCTCAGCCAGCCTCAGCTACTTAGTAAGGGCCTCCACAACTTAGTGAGACCCTGTTTCAAAATAAAAAATAAAGGCCGGGCGTGGTGGTGCACGCTTGTAATCCCCGCGCTTGGGAGGCGGAAACAGGAGGATCGCGCAGGTTCGAAGCCAGCCGCGCTGGCGTAAGAGACCCTGTTTCAAAAATATAAAATAGGTCTGGGAGTGTAGCCCGGAGGTAGAAGGGCTTCCAGGAACCCCAGTACCACCAAAAAATAAATAAATAAATAAATAAATTAATTAATTAAATAAAAAATAAAAAGTAGGGCTGGGGGCATAGCTCAGAAGTAGAATGCCCTGGGATCAATCCTCAATATGGTAAACAAAAACAAAAACAAAAAAACCAGACCTACCTCTTCAGGTGAAGCAAGATATCATTTGAGAGGATAGATACAAAGTATTCTGTAAGCAGGGGTGAGGGGAAGGGGAATGAGAGAACCCAAATGGCAGTTGTAAAGAATTGGGATTCTCCAGACTTCTGTCCTTAAATTAACATAAGGCTTTTTTTTCCCCATACTCTGTGTAAACCCAGGGTTTTGTGCCTAGAGGCATATTGTTTTAAGTTTATTTGACTGACTATGGACAGGCATGGGGTGGGGAACAAATAAACTAGAAGAGATTGGTGATGGATTAAAAATTGATGTCTAGTTGAGTGTGGTGGCACATGGCTGTAATCCTAGATACATGGAAGGCTGAGGCAGGAGGATCACAAACCAGCCTGGGCAATGACAATAAAAGGCCGGGCGTGGTGGCGCACGCTTGTAATCCCCGCGCTTGGGAGGCTGAGACAGGAGGATCGCTCAGGTTCGAAGCCAGCCACGCTGGCATAAGAGACCCTGTTTCAAAAATATAAAATAGGTTTGTGAGTGTAGCCCGGAGGTAGAAGGGTTTCCGGGAACCCCAGTACCACACACACAAAAAATGACAATAAAAAAGGGCTGGGGATGTAGTTCAGTGGTAGAGCACCCCTGGGTTCAATTGCCCATACTGTCCCCCCAAAAAAATCAATAACCAACTCTGTTAATGTGTTTGAGTTTCATATTTTTCTGCCCCCTTTATTCCCACCCCTTTTCCCCTATCCCCAGTCTAAAGTAAATGATACCTTGATGGTTATTTCAGCTGCAATCCTATATGCCCAGGGAAGCCTGAGCTCCCAGCTGCCAGCCAATTCTGATCCCCTAATCCCAAGGGGACCATCTGGTCAGAGTTCTTAGGAATGGTAGACCCTCAGTGCAAGTGTGGCTTCTGCTACTAACAGACTCTGGTCACGGTCAGATCACTTAACTTCTCTGGGTACTTATTGGCCTTCATATTGGCCTTGTACTCCTCTCCACACATACCACCCAGCTGATAATAAGAATAAGAAACAGCCTGAAGGTCTTGAAAAATTATTCTAGAAATTCAGCCTTCCATTTCCCATTATAATGACCAGATCCAAATAGAGTCCTCAGGGGGATTAGCTTGATCTTGGGTGGCCCAGTCAGCTTCACTGCTGGTCCGGACAGCTGTTGGATCATCGTTCACCAGGAAAAAGTGCGGATGGCTCAGTGCCACTCAGTCCTGCTGCTAAGTGCACGACCCGTTACAATAACTGAAAAGATAATTTCCCAGCCTCCTGGCTTGTTGAAGGGTGTCAGGAGTACCCACAGATATTGCATGGTTGAAAACCACATCAGTAGAAAGCAATGGCCAGCATCCAACCTGCCTGGACTTTGGTGTGATGGCCAGGAATAGATAACAGGTAGGGCCCTCAAAAGGGAGACTGACTGGCGACTTGAAGAAATAAGCATAAATGCTTATTAAACACCAGCCAACTCCCTTGTTCTCCTGATCTGAGCAAAGCCCAAAACTGGGTTTGGTGGTCACTGCCTGCTCAGTGACACTAAATCCTCTGGTAATCTACAGGGATATGTAATTACCCTGTAGTTAGTGATTGTTCACTAAGTAAACCCTTGGTGTAGTTACCATGTAAGTCAACGGTATTTACAGGATATTTTTTCAGCCTGTAACTCAAAGCCTTACCGAAACAAATTGGAATTGCCTTCTGGAGGCCGTTGTTATAAATTACAGACCCAACATCTGTCCACATCTGCAATGTCTAGACAGCCTGTCTCAGCTACAAGAGAGAGGAGAGAGCAAACAGGGGAGCTTGAGGGAGATGTGAAGAGTGGCAGAGGGAAGCCTGGGTTTGCACAGCCTTTGCTTTTGAGGTTTGCCCCAGTGCGTGCTGTGTGGACTTCTGAAGTAGACCTGAACCCTCAGCAGCCCATCAGAGAGCTCAGGAGAGTTTGGGGCCTGGTCGTTGCCCCTGGGTGTGTGGGCAACACAAGTACTTCTGTTGGGCTCCATCTCTGCCCTGATAGGCCCTCAGGGGTCACAGTGGGGTCTGGAAGCCAGAGTTAAATGCAGAGACTGACTATGGCCAGATCAGGAGAGAACCCTGCTTCTCCAAACTTCCCCTGTCCCCTCTCCTGTTCCCTCACTGAGACTCACCCCCCGCCCGCCCCACCGGCTCAGCTTTTTGGAACTGGGGGAGGCATTCATTTGCCTACCTTTCCTGTGGTCCCTCTCCTGCACCCACGGTAAGGAGCCTGCCCGTCAGCTGAGTGATTGTATTTTTTTACAGTTCCTAGCACAAACCTTCTCATTTATATGTAAAGCAGCCATTAGTCATAGCTCCGTTCCCACACACTGCCTGATGTACAATCACATTTTGCAGCGGATGAATCTTTCCACACAGCTGCTCTGCTATGAATAATCCGTCTCCAGGCCCATAAATCAGAAAAAAATCATGCACCTCGTTCGCCTGATCCTTACACAAAGTCATATATTTTACATGAGGACGAGCTAAATATTCATGAGTCTTAAAGGCTTTTTTCATAGGCACTTGTTGGGGTTGTTTTCTATTATTGGGGAGGGATACCAAGGTTGTATTCAGGAAGACTAAGAATTTTTAGAGAGAAAGAGGAAGAGGGAGAGAGAGAATTTGTGTGTGTGTGTGTGTGTGTGTGTGTGTGTGTGTGTGTGTGTTGTGTTTGAGAGAGAGAGGGAGAGAGAGAGATTGATTGAGATTCCAAGCTTATCTCTTGGTCTAGGAGCCATGTGGGACAAAGGATGCTCATTCAAGGTCTTAAAAATATGATAAATATTTGTTTACCAGCACTTCCATCCTGCTCAGAGCTATGGATATTGCTTCCCTGACGTTCAAAGTCATTTTGTGAACCTTTGCCCTCTGACCTGTGGAGCAATGAATTTGACCCTTCTCTGTATACAGAGGTAGCTGGGCGCCCCCCTCCCCCATTTGATAAGAGCAGAGTTTGGGGTGAGGGCAGAAAAACACTCTGATGCTAACAAAGCCTCCTACCTACACATAAGGCCTCCAGCAGCAGCTGCCCAGTATTTCCTGCCCCGTTCTTGTTCCAGAGAGCGTTTAAGGTGGCTTTCTTTTCCCTGCATTTCTCTCCCTCCTGTCAAGTCTGTGTCCCTCCATTTACCCTCAGCTTCCTAAGCTTCGTCACTAAACTCCCTTTTCTCTAGGGTTCTTTCTCAGACATCATGCTCTCCCTGGACAGCTCCTCAAACTCTCTCTCTCTTCTGCAAAACGTGAGACCTGACCCTAAAGAAGCCTCCTGCACTAAACAGCGGCGGCAGGAGAGTTGCCTCCTCGCCCTGCAAGCCCCACGCTGCCGCCTTCCCTCGCTAACCCACGCATCAGAGCCGCCCCTCGGCTGCCAGGTGCTTTTTCATTTCATCCTGCATTTGCTCAGCATCTGTCTGTGTGTTCTGTGGCGCTGTCTGTCTTGCTTGTTAATGCCATGGTCTGCAGGGGTGATGGCGATGTATCCTTATCTCCCTGGGAAGAGTAGAAAATTCTTCTTCCCGGGTTTCACTGACAACACGAAGAACAAATATTTAGTGTAGGTAGAGATTTTTCAGATTTAGCTCCAAATCTGAAAACACACATAAACCCTCGGACCTTCTGAGTGTGTTTGGTGAATAATGATACTGACTTGGGCTCATCACTGTCCTCAGAGGAAGAACTGTACAGGAACTGCAAGCGCACCTCCGTGGGTTACTTCCTTATTTAAAATCAAGCCAGACAAAGTAGCACATGCCTATAATTCCAGTACTTGGGAAGCCTGAGACAGGAGGATTGCAGGTTTGGGGACAGCCACAGCAACTTGGTGAGCCTGTCAAAATACAGCTGGGGGTGTTTCCCAGAGGTAGAAGGCCCCTGGGTTTCATCCTCAGTCACACACACACACACACACACACACACACACACACACACACACACACCCACTTCACTGCCTAGCATGCATAAGGTCCTGGGTTCAGTCCCCGGCACTGCAATCCATCAGTCAATCAATCAATCAAATCATTTCTCTAACAGATGGGCAAACTGAGGTATAATCTCGGCAGTTGTTTTCTCAAACAAGAGGTGATGCCAGGAAGCTGCAATTACATCTGAGTTGATTTCTGTGATTCTGACTCTGGGCACTGCTTTTTCCACCATCTCCAGAGCCAGAGGCCAGGGCACAAAAGCTCCCCTATTTCTCTGAACCCCTCGGGCTTACCTCTTGTTCTGCTGCCCCTTCTCCTCTCCTGCTCATGACCCACTTTTGCTCTTGTTTGGGGAGAATTAAGTCAAAGAATCGCCAGAGAGGAGGAAAAAGTCCAAACAATCACAGATGGCAGACCCCAAAATTTAATTTAAAATCATTCTTTATTATCCAAAATATTAAAATTAAAGCTATAATGCCCAGGGGAAAACACAGATTAAAACCCCCAATGTTTCACAGCCTCTTCCTCAGGGGGTCCCCAAAACACTGAGCAAGAATGCTTTAGAAAAGTAAGCAGGAGTGCGGGAACAGAAAGCCAGCTGTAGATCATTGAGCCAAACACTCGGTGACTGACCCAATCAGCTTCCCTTAAAGCCAAACACCAACTGTTTCATATGCAATTAATGATTGCCCTGGCAAATTAAAGTGCATCAAGTCATCACAGGCATCGTTGAATGAGAAGACACACAGCAGTCACAGGTACCTCAGCCCTGGCATCTACATAATGATATTACCAGGCTAATCTAGGCTCGGAGATTTAATTCTGCAAAACACCATGCACTAAATATTTATATTCATAGAGCACTAAGAAAAACATGCCCACATGCTACCTCTAGGCTCCCCATTTATTTGGAATAGGCTGCTGGCTCATTTGCTGGGGTCTATGGTTGGGGGTAAAGAGCATCAATCAAATATCAGTAGAATTTCCAGTGTTTCTGCTTCCCAACTTTACTCTTCAAAAGCCTCATGGCTGGATTTATTTAGTCATTCAGTCACGGTGTGGTACTGGAGACTGAACCCAGGAGTGTTCTGCCACTGAGCCACACCCCCCAGGCCTTTTTTTTTTTTTTTTTTTTTTGGAACAGAGTGTCACTAAGTTTTTGAGGATGGCCTGGAACCTGCGATCCTCCTGTCTCAGCTAAGTACTGGGTGTTTACAGGTACTCAGAAGAGGGCACAGCCTGATTCTTCTCTGGAGAAGAAAAGAAGAAAAGGAGGCCCCTTCATATTTCAGAGCCAAGAAGGGGTCAGTAAAATGAATGAGAATGTCAGTTCCCCATTCTTTGGTGCAGAAAATCAAAGTCCAGAGGGGGACTAGAGACCATTACTGTCATCCTTTACAAATTCTAAATTCTCAGAGAAGTCACATCTGTGGTTCTGATTTTGGATGGCACTGTGCTAGGATTGTAAAACTGAAGAATGAGGCCTCCCCAAAATATCATAAATAAATTAAAGCCGACGGAAAGGAAATGTGTCTTCTTTGGCCTTTTGAATTTGTCTCAGTTTCCTCTACTGGAGCCTATTTCTGATTTATGACCCTTACTCAAATATATATACAAGCAGTGTGTGTGTGTGTGTGTGTGTGATGCTGGGAATTGAACCCAGGGGGATTCTACCTAAAGGATACACCTCCAGCCTTTTTAATTTTTATTTATCTTATTTTATTAATATATTTGGTCTTTTTTGTGGTACTGGGGATTGAACCCAGGGTGACTCAACCTCCCAGCTATACCCCCAACCTTATTTTATTTTTTATTTTGAAACAGGTTTCACTAAGTTGCAGAGGGCCTCACTAAGTAGCTGAGACTGAACCTATAAATCTTCTTGTCTCAGCCTCCCAAGTAATGGGATTATAAGTGTGTGCCACCATGCCCGGCTCTATTTATTTTATTTTTGTATAGGGAGGTTGAACCCAGGGACATTCTGTTTCTGATCTACACCCCCAGTCCTATTTTATTGTTTTATTTTTGAAACAGGGTCTCACTAAGTTGTCTAGGGCCTTACTAGGTTGCTGAGGTTGGCTGCAGAACCCGTGATCCTCCTGTCTCAGCCTCCCAAGTACTAGAATTATAGGCATGCACCACCACATCTGGCTGCCTTTTTTACTTTTTATGTTGAAATATAGGCTCACTAAGTTGCTGAAACTGGTCTCAAATCTGTGATCCCCCTATATCAGCCTCCCAAGTACTGTGATCGTAGGTGTGCACCACCCTGCCCAGCCCAAATATTCTTATTTCAGCATACTTCTGGACCTGATATAAGGCACAGAAGCCAGTGGGGCTTGGTCTAGACCCTCTCCTCACAGGGTTGCCAGAATCATTTTTGTGTCCATCATGAAGACTGCTCTCCTCTCCCCACAGGCATCTCAAACCCAAATTGTTCAAGCCAGCCCCTCTGCCCTTCTCCTTCCCTGGCAGCAAATACAGATGATGGAGTCTGTCTGTTCCCTGTGCACACCATGACTTGAAGCCTTTAGCAACTTTTCCAGGGCTCTGCATATTACAATCAAGATGGGATCAGCTAATAAAAATTACATTGGTTACAATCCAAAAAGATTAACCAGCCTTAAGGGTTTCATGGCTATGCATTACACTTTTCAATTTTCCTACAATTAAGCTAACAACAAATAATATTGACAAATAAACTGCCAGCTCGCTAGCTGAAGCCTTGCCATTGGAGGGGAGAGTGGTCTGAAAATCTGACCGCTGCCTGCCCATGAGGTCCAGCCTGTGAGTGCTAGTATGCTGAGCACTGGCACAGGAGCCCAGGGGCTGGGGCGATGAGGAATCATTGCTAGCCTTGCTCCTAAAAATAAAAAATAAAATAAATAAAATAAAAAGATGACAATCTTAACTGGGTGTAGTAGTGCATGCCTTTAATCCCAATACTTGGGAGGCTGAGATAGGAGAATCGCAGGTTCAAGGCCAGCCTAAGCAACTTAGTGAGGCTCATAGCAATTTAGCAAGATCCTGTTTCCAAATTAAAAAAAAAAAAAATAGGGTGAGCCGGGCGTGGTGGCGCACGCTTGTAATCCCAGTGCTTGGGAGGCTGAGACAGGAGGATTGCACATGTTTGAAGCCAGCCTCAGCTACTGAGTGAGGCTCTCAGCAACTTAGTGAGACCCTGTTTCCAAATAAAGTATAAAATAGGTCTGGGAGTGTAGCCCAGAGGTAGAAAAGCCCCTGGGTTCCACCCCCAGTACCACACACACAAAAAAAAAAAAAAAAAAGAAAAAAAAAAAAGAAAATAAGGATGGGAGTATAGCTCAGAGGCAGAACACCCCTGGGTTCAATCTCCAGCACCACAAAACAGAGGAGCGGGGGCCAGGGCACATGGTGCACACTTGTAATCCAGGCACTTGGAAGGCTGAGACAGGAGAATAGCAGGTTTAAGCCCAGCCTGAGCAATTTAGCAAGACCTTATTTCAAAATAAAAAGTAAATTTAGAGCTGGGTGTGTTGGCGTACGCTTGTAATCCCAGTACTTGGGAGGCTGAGATAGGATTGCAGTTTTTTGGACAGCCTCAGCTACTTAGTAAGGCTTTCCGCAACTTAGTGAGACTCTATTTCAAAATAAAGAATAAAAAATAAAATAAAATAGCCGGGTGTGGTGGCACACGCTTGTAATCCTAGCATTTGGGAGGCTGAGACAGGAGGATTGCAGTTCGTGTACAGCCTCAGCTACTTAGTGAGACCTTCTGCAACTTAGTGAGACCTTGTTACAAAATAAATAATTAAAAAAATAGGACTTGGAGTGTAGCTTGAAGGTAGAATGTCTCTGGGTTCCATCCCCAGTACCTCAAATTAAATAAACAAAAATTTAAAAATAAAATATATATATAGCTCGAAGGTAGAATGCCCCTGGATTCAATCCCCAGTAACACACACACACACACACACACACACACACACACACACACACACACACACGCCACGGGACAATCTGTATCTAAGTCATTTAGAAACCTGGCTAAGGCCGGGCGTGGTGGCGCACGCTTGTAATCCCCGCGCTTGGGAGGCGGAGGCAGGAGGATCGCGCAGGTTCGTAGTCAGCCTCGCTGGCTTAAGAGACCCTGTTTCCAAATAAATAAAAAATATAAAATAGGTCTGGGAGTGTATCCCGGAAATACAAGGGCTTCTAGGAACCCCAGTACCACCAAAAAAAAAAAAAAAAAAAGAAACCTGGCTAAAATAAAATGTACTAGCCCTACCCAGTCTTCTTGACTAGAAGCTCTGGATGTGGGGCTCCAGAATCTTCCATTTAACAAGCTCTCCAGATGATTCTTAGGTATGAACAATGAACACACAGGCCTGACCCTAGGCGGCCCTCACTTCCGCTCCCCTTGTTGTCTACAGCCTCATACAAGCTGCTGTGTCTCTTCCTACTTTCTTTGATCTAATTCACCCTCGTCCCCACCCTCACCTATGCTTGCCCCTCCATGCTCCGTCTGTATTTGTGTTTTACACATCTGATCTATTATGGCTTCTCTCTCTCTCTCTCTCTCTCTCTCTCTCTCTCTCTCTCTCTCTCTCTCTCTCTCTCTCATCTCCCTCCAGTCCCCCATTATAATTTTTATTTAAGTATCATCATACACATACAGAAAACCAAACAAAATACTAAGGCTACAGCTCCATGAATTTTTTTCAAAGTGAATACATCTATGTGGCCAGCAAGAAGCATCTTTTATATACACACACAAACACACACAAATTTGACTCTAATAGCTCAGAAGAGCGTTTGGTCTCTTAAAGGGGCAGCAAAAGGGAGAAATTACATCATTGGTGACTCTTTAAAGACTTCTCTTTATAAAAGCTTCTCCCACCCAAATTATTTTCTCCCTTCTTCCCTTCCACAAACATTTATTGAGAACTCAGTGCTCACCATTAGGTGCCAGAAAGTCCTGGTGAACAGGAGAAACCTGGTTTCTGCTCTCAGACACTTAGCATCCTGGGGAAAACACACAAAACACAAGTAGCAAACAGTAATTACGAATCCTGAAGGAAAAAACTGGAAGCTTTGATGCCTCAGGGCTGAAGAGCAGCCTACACAAGAGGCTAAAGAACAGCCTAGGAAACCAGGCGTGGTGGCGCACGCCTGTAATCCCTGTACTTGGGAGGCTGAGACAGGAGGATGGTAGGTTCAAGGTCAGTCTCGGCAAGTAGTGAGACTCTCAGAAACCTAGTAAGACCCTGTTTCCAAACAAAAAATAAAAAGGGTTAGGGATGTAGCTTGAAGGTAGAAAGCCCCTGGGTTCAATAACTCATACCACAAAAATGAATGAATAAGTAAATAAATAAATAAATAAATAAATAAAATAAACTGAGCTTGATGGCGCATGCCTATAATCCCAGTACTTGGAAAGCAAAGACTGGAGGCTGAGGCAGAAGGATCGCGAGTTCACGGCAGGCCTCAGATACTTAATACTTAGTGAGGCCCTTCACAACTTAGCGAGACCCTCTTTCAAAATAAAGAATAAGCCGGGCGTGGTGGCGCACGCTTGTAATCCCCGCGCTTGGGAGGCAGAGACAGGAGGATCACGCAGGTTCGAAGCCAGCCGCGCGCGCTGGCTTAGGAGACCCTGTTTCCAAATATAAAATGTAAAAATAGGTCTGGGAGTGTAGCCCGGAGGCAGAAGGGCTTCCAGGGACCCCAGTACCACCAAAAAAAAAAAAAAAAAAGAATAAGCCGGGCGTGGTGGCGCACATCTGTAATCCCCGCGCTTGGGAGAATGAGACAGGAGGATCGCACAGGTTCGAAGCCAGCCTCAGCTACATAGGGAGGCTCTCAGCAACTTAGAGAGACCCTGTTTCCAAATAAAGTATAAAATAGGTCTGGGAGTATAGCCCAAAGGTAGAAAGGCCCCTGGGTTCCACCCCCAGTACCACCAAAATAAATAAATAAATAAATAAATAAATAAATAAAATAATAAAAGCTGGGTGTGGTGGTGCACACTTGTAATCCCAGCGTTTGGGAGGCTGAGACAAGAGGGTCCGGGTTCGCAGACAGCCTCAACTACTTAGTGAGGCTCTTTACAACTCAGTGAGACCCTGTATCAAAATAAAGACAAAAAAATAGGGTTGAGAGTGTAGCTCAGAGATAGAATGCTTCTGGGTTCCATCCCTAGTACTGCAAAATAAATAAATAAATAAAAATAAATAAAGAATAATTTAAAAAATAGGGCTGGGAATGTAGCTAGGAGGTAGAATGTCCCTGGGTTTCACAAAGAAAAAAAAAGAAAAAAAGGTTGGGAGACTGGGGAGTTCGAATTAAAACCATTTTAAGGATATATGTTTAGGAACATTTTACTGTAAGTTTTTTTTAATTGGTATGTAAACTTTTTATTATTGTAAAATATGCACATAGGAAAGTACAAAAATCATGAATATATAGCTAAAGAAAATTTTGCCCAAGGACATCTCTGTGTACCCATCATCAGATGAAGAAACATCTCGATCTCCCCATCCCAATCCCCTCTGTCTTACACCCTCTCACCCCGTTTCTACTGATGCAAGCAAGCACAGGTCCCGGAGGCCGTCTGGCCCCGCGCACTGGACACGGCGCCTTCAACGACTTCTGACACTTGCATCTGCTCCTACACTGCCATAGCAAGAGCAAACAAAATGGGAATGTGTGTTCCTATCTATGAAGACAAGGAGCTAGCAAAAATAGCATCGTAAACAGAGTATTCTATTTTAGAGTCCAGTTCAAATATTGCTTTTGTAAGTCTTGTTCTCCAAGCAGAAATCATTGACATCCTCCTTGAGCTGGGTGAAATGGCATGTGTCTGTCCTCTCGGTTACTCAGGAGGCTGAGGCAGGAGGATCCTGAGCTGGCGGCTAGCCTTGGCAACTTAGTGAGGCTCTGTATCAAAATTAAAATGAAGCTGGGAGCCGGGCGTGGTGGCGCACGCTTGTAATCCCCGCGCTTGGGAGGCGGAGACAGGAGGATCACGCAGGTTCGAAGCCAGCCGCGCGGCACTGGTTTAGGAGACCCTGTTTCCGAATAAAAATGTAAAAATAGGTCTGGGAGTGTAGCCCGGAGGTAGAAGGGCTTCCAGGAACCCCAGTACCACCAAAAATAAATAAATAAATAAAATAAATAAATAAATAAAATAAAAATAAATAAATAAATAAAAATAAAATAAAATGAAGCTGGGCGTGGTGGCACAAGTCTGTGAGTATTTGGGAGGCTGAGACAGAGTCATGGGTTTGAGGATAGTCTTAGGAAGTAGTGAGACTCATCAACTTAACGAGACCCTGTGTCAAAGACAAAAATAAAATAGAGCTGGAGATATAGCTTGGAGGTAGAATGCCCTTGGATTCAATCTCCAATAACATACACACACACACACACACACACACACACACACACACACACACACAAACAGGGCTAGGGATATAGCTCAGTAGTAGAGTGATCCTGGTCTCAGTTCCCAGTGCTGGGGCTTGGCATGGTGGCACATGCCTATATAATCTCAGTATTCGGGAGACTGAGACAGGAGGATTGCAGGTTCAAGGCCAGACTGAGCAGCTTAGTGAGGTCCTTAGTACTTCGTAAAACCCTGTTTCAAATTAATAATTAAAATAATTTTAAAAGGGGTGGGGTGTATACCTGAGAGGTTGAATGTCGCCGAGCTCAGTTTCTAGTGTCCCCCCACACAATGCATTCCATTTGATGTTACTTTGGCGTTTCCCACATTTCTCACTCATAGCACCTTCTACAATGTGTTGTACTTTTGTTTTTTTGTTTTTTTCCTAGTCTTCTCCATAGATGAGGGGAAAAACTATCCTTTCTTTGTGTATCCTAATAATGAACACTTACTGAGTTCTTATTATGCACCAGGGCTCTACATACTTTATATGCTTTTTTTTTTTTTTTTTTTTTTTTGCGGGTCTGGGGATGGAACCCAGGGACAGTCAACCTCCGAGCTATACCCCCTGAACTATTTTTATTCTTTATTTTATTTTATTTATTATTATTATATTATTACTATTATTATTATTATTTTGGTGGTACTGGGGTTCCTGGAAGCCCTTCTACCTCCAGGCTACACTCCCAGACCTATTTTTACATTTTTATTTGGAAACAGGGTCTCCTAAGCCAGCGCACGCGGCTGGCTTCGAACCTGCGCGATCCTCCTGTCTCTGCCTCCCAAGCGTGGGGATTACAAGCGTGCGCCACCACGCTCGGCCTTTATTCTTTATTTTGAAACCAGGTCTCACTGAGGCTGTCTGCGAACCGTGATCCTCCTGTCTCAGCCTCACGAATGCTGGGATTACAAGCGTGTGCCACCACGCCTGGCTATATGTATTTCTTAATTTTATTACTACAGCATTCCTCTGAAGACGTTACTATTATAATCCTTGTTGGTTTTTTTTTTTTAACATTACTGGAGATGGAACCCAGGGGCATTCTTCCTATGAGCTACACCCCCCCAGGCCTATTTATTTATTTTTTTACTCTTTATTTTTTTATTTATTTTATTTTTAAATTTTTTCGGTGGTACTGGGGGTGGAACCCACGGGCTTTCTACCTCTGAGCTATACTCCAGACCTATTTTTAATATATTTTTATTTGGAAACAGAGCCTCTTAAACCAGCTGAGGCTGGCTTCAAACCTGTGCCATCCTCCTGTCTCAGCCTCCCAAGCGTGGGGATTACAAGCGTGCGCCACCACGCCCGGCTTTACTCTTTATTTTGTCTTTTTAATTTTTTATTTTTATTTTTTGCAGGTCTGGGGATGGAACCCAAAGGCGTTTGACCTCCGAGCTACACCCCCTGCCCTATTTTTTATTCTTTATTTTGAAACCGGATCTCACTGAGTTGCAGAGGGCCTCACTAAGTAGCAGAGGCTGTCCACGAACTCCAATCCTCCGGTCTCAGCCTCCCGAATGCTGGGATTAGTTCGCCACCACACCTGGCTCTTTACTCTTTATTTTGAAACCAGGTCTCACTTAGTTGCAAAGGGCCTCGCTAAGTAGCTGAGGCTGTCCGTGAACTGTGATCCTCCTGTCTCATCCTCCCAAATGCTGGGATTACAAGTGTGCACCACCACACCTGGTTTATAACCCTTGTTTTAAGATGGACTTGATGGTGTTCACCTGTAATCCTAGTACTTTGGAAGCTGAGACAAGAGGATTAAAAGTTCAAGGCCAGCCTCAAGAACTTAGTGAGCCCTGTTTCAAAATAAAAAGGACTGGGATTGTATATCAGTGGTAGAGCACTCCTAGGTTCAATCCCCCAGTGCCAATAATGATAACAACAATAATAATCCTTATTTTGCACATAAGGAAAAGGCCACATACAAGGAACAGAGGTCAGATTTGAGCGTAGGCTAGTGAGGGAGCCGGGTCAGGTTCCAGAGCCCAAAGCTGCTAACCACATGGTACACTGTATTGTGGAAAAGAAGTTTGTAATAATGAATGAACGAATGAATGAATGAATGAATGAATGAATGATGCAGTATAATTACCCAGTATGTTACTTGAACTCACCTCGGGCATAAATAGCATTTAGGTTTAAATATATGATGGATAAGCTTTTGGACAGCTTTGGAGAAATGAACCAGGTTTTTCAACTTCAGCATTATTGACATTTGGACTGGATAATTCTTTGTGGTTGGGGGCTGTACAGTGTATCACAAGATGTTTAACAGCATCTATGGTCCCTTCCTTCTAGATGCCAGTAGCAGCAACCCCTGACACCCCCCCCCCAATTATGACAACCAAAAATGTCTCTAGACATTGCTAAATGTCCTCTGGGGGACAAAATTGCACCTAGTGAGAATCACTGGTCTAGAACATTATTAATCTAAGAAAAGCTACTCTTGATCCAGCAATCTAACTTCTGGGCATATATCCAAAGGAATTGAAATCAATATGTCAAAGGGACAGCTGGATGAGGTGGTGTGTGTCTGCAACCCAAGTACTTGAGAGGCTGAAATTCGAGGATCCCAAGTTTGAGGCCAGCCTCAGCCTCTTAGAGAGAACCTGTTTCAAAATTAAAAAAATAAAATAAAACAGAGCTGAAGGTGTAACTCAGAGGTAGAATGCCTCTGTGTTCAATCTCAAGTACCATAATAATAATAAAATAATAATAATAATAATGCTATGGGGAAACTGAGACAGGATGACTGTCGATTTAAGGCCAGCCTCAGCAACTTAGTGAAACCCACAGTGACTCAGCGAGATTGTGTTTCAAAATGAAAAACAAGAAGGGCCAGGGATTTAGGTCAGAGGTTAAGCACCCCTGGGCCCAACCCCCCCAAGTACCATTAATAACAGAAGTCAGGTGTGGGGGCACATGCTTGCAATGCTATTACATGAGAGACAGAGGCAGGAGGATCACCGTTCACAGCCAGCTTCAGCAACGTGTGAGCCCCTCCACAACTCAGCGAGACTCTGTTTCAAAATAAAATAAAAAATAAAATAGGGTTGGGATGTAGCTCAGAGGTAGAACACCCCTGGTCCAACCCCAGTGCCACAAAAAGAGCACGCCGTTTTGATTGTTTGTGCTAATGAAGAAAAGGGGACAGACGTAACCCCAAAGAGCAGAAAATGCAAAACTCTAATTTCTTTGTGGGCTAGAAAGTGCTAGTTGCCTATTCTGAGAGCTGTGACTGGGGAGCTTCTTCCATCTTGGTCTTCCAGATCGCTAGGGATCCGCATCTGCACCCATAATCTCCTTTTGGTGAAAGGGGGCTAACCCTTCCATCTGTGCCTCATTCCATGCCATTCCTTCTTCTTTGTTATTTATTATTATTATTATTATTATTATTATTATTATTACTACTACTACTACTACTACTACTACTGGGGATGGATCCCAGGGGCATTATACATCAGAGCTACACCCCCAGCACTTTTTTTTTTAATTTCAAAACAGAGCCTCACTAAGTTGCAGAGGACCTCACTAATTGCTGAGGCTGGCCTCGAACCTGCAATCCTCCTCTCTCAGGCCTCCTAAGTACTGGAATTACAAGTGTGTGCCACCACGTCTGGCTTCTGTCCTATTTTTTTTTTTTTTTTTTTTTAGGAATCAGCTCCATCGTTATTCCCTCTCTTTTATTTTCTTTCTTTCCTTCTTCCTTCCTTCCTTCCTTCCTTCCTTCCTTTCTTTCTTTTTTGCAGGTCTGAAGATGGAACCCAGGGGCATTCAACCTCTGAGCTAGATCTCCTGCCCTATTTTTTATTTTTTGTTTTTGAGACAGGGTCTCACTAAGGTGCAGAGGGCCTCATTAAGTAGCTGAGGCTGTCCCCGAACCGACCGCGATCCTCCAGTCTCAGCCTCCCAAATGCTGGGATTACAAGCGTGCGCCACCACGCCTGGCTTTCTTCCTTTTATTTTCAACCTTTTTCTCTCTAATGGAACCTTTCCATCAACATTAAATGTGCTTAAGTCTCAACTCGTGTGTGTGTGTGTGTGTGTGTGTGTGTGTGTGTGTGTGTGTTGTTTCAGGGCCCAATCAGGAATTGTTCATCATATGTAGTTGCCACGCCTCTTTAGTTTTCTCTGAGCTAGTCTTCCTTCTTTCAAACAAAATGAGTGCTTTCTCTAGCCCCCAGCTTCTACCTCTAGCCAACTGCGCTAGCTCTTCTCTTCCCGAGCTAGCGCCTTCACCCTCCAATGCACTGCACGGTGGCACCTGCCTCCCGTGACCCACGCCCCAGGCTTCCCGGTGGCCTCTCTGGCCAGCTCTTCACGGGCTCCCTTGCTGGCTCCTCCTCCTCTGTTCATCCTGCCAGCGTACCAGGCCCGCTGCTCTTCCATGGCTTGTGCTTTCCCTGGGAGGGTCATCCTCAGCGGGGAGGAGGACTTCGGTGGCCGCCTGTGTGCCAGAGGCCTCTATGTGCAGCCCAGGTCCTTTTCTTTTGCTTCAGTTCCAAACATCTGAAGACCTCAAGGTCTGAATCCACATGGAAATACTGCGGGCAACTTGAAGCCATGTGTCCGGAGAAGAACTGATTATCTCCCATCACCCGCTCCGTCTATTGTGCTCTCTGTCTCAAAAGATGGCGCTCCTCATCCATCCTGTTTCCTGAGACAGATACCTAGAAGTCATCTTTGACACATCCCTTTGACATCACCCATGACATAGCCAATCCATCACCGAGTCTCGCTGATTCTGTCTTCTCAGGGTCTGGCATCCATCTACTTCTCTCTGCTATCACCACCTCCCTCGTTCAGGCGGCCACCTTCTCTCCCAGGAAGATTTCTGCAACCTCCTAATCCTTTTCCCAGCCTCCAGCTGTGCCCCATTCTAATCTATTTTCCACCCTGGGTCTGAGTGATTTTCTAAAAATACAAATCTGACCATGCTAGATAGCCTGCTTAACATTTTTCAGTAGTTTCCCACAGCCCTCAGGATAAAGCATGAATGCTTTAACTTGGCTGTAAGCTCCAGTAAAGGTACGATACTATATAGTTGCTAAGGTACAGGCACTGGCTGGCACTGGCCCCAGGTACAAAGGAGGCGGGCTGGTTCTCCTGACCAGTGTGTGCCCACTGAACAGTGGCTTCCTAGAGAGCCTTACACTGTTCTCTGCAATCTCATCCAGGGCTGCTCTTCTCCCCAGTCCCACTGAGCTTATTTTGGCCCCAGAATCAAACACGCAGTTAGTTACCTTTGTTTGGAATACTCTTTCCTGTGTTTACATTATCATCCCACCCCATCCCTACCCCTCAAAGCTGCCTTGCATGGGGCTGGCTAGTCTACCCGGATAAAAAGGGAACCTCACCTGAGTCACAGATCTCGGGTAATGTTTCCCCCATGTAGGCACAAGCTATCCCAAGGGGTTTAATGGGAACAGCAAACTAAAAGTGAATCGATTGTTGACATTTTATGAGGACAAGGGGAAAACACTTTGTGTACTGAGGGCTGGAACCAGTGCCATCCTACCTCTCTGGGATAGACCCCATTTAATTTTTTAAATTTAATTAAAAAAAATTTTTTTGTGGTACTGGGGATGGAACCCAGGGTATTCTACCTCCAAGCTATATCCTCTGCCTTATTTTTTTTAACTCTTTATTTTGAAACAAGGTCTCATAAGTTACAGAAGACCTCACTAAGTAGATGAGGCTGTCCAAGAACCACGATCCATCTGTCTCAGCCTCCCAAGTGGGAGGATTACAAGCGTGCGCCACCACGCCCAGCATAGCGAGACCCTATTTAAAAAGAAGAAGAAGAAGAAGAAGAAGCCGGGCGTGATGGCGCACGCTTGTCATCCCCGCGCTTGGGAGGCGGAGATAGGAGGACCGCGCAGGTTCAAAGTCAGCTGCGCTGGCTTAAGAGACCCTGTTTCCAAATAAAAAGTATAAAATAGGTCTGGGAGTGTAGCCTGGAAGTAGAAGGGCTTCCAGGAACCCCAGTACCACCAGAAAAAAAAAAAAAAAAGAATAAAAAATACGGCTGGGGTGTGGCTCAAAGGCAGAATGCCCCTGGGTTCAATCTCCAGTACTGAATAAAAGGGGGGCATTGGGGATGTAGCTCAGAGGTAGAATGCTTCTGTGTTCAATCCACAGTAACACACACACACACACACACACACACACACACACACACACGAAAGCTGGATAACGCAAGTGTGTGGGGGTAGAGATGGAAAGCACCAGAGGTCACAGCTATGGTGAGTGACCAGATCCCTGCTGTAGGACAGGAGCCGTGTTCCCTCCATGCATGCTGTAGCATGCTACATCCAGAGCTACATCGACCACATCCCCACCCCCTGCACCCCTGCCCCATGCAGTGACCTGTGACATTAAATTCAGAAACTACCTCATCGCAAAGGGCACAGCCATAATAACACTGCAGACTTCCATGCTGCCTAATGACAAAAATTCCCCAACCCAGTGATGTTTAACTCTGGCCATTTGCTGGATGAGAGTGGCAACTTTAAGGGAAAAAAAAAAAGTGACAGCTGGGTGCGGTGGCACCCTTGTAATCCCAGTACTTGGGACAGACTGAGACAGGCAGATTGCAAGTTCAAGGCCAGCCTCAACAATTTAGCAAGACCCAGTTTCAAAATAAAATAAAATGTATAAAGGACTGGGGGTGTACTCCAGAGGTAGAATGCCCCTAGTTTAATCCCTTGTACAAGCTGGGCGTGGTGGCGCACGCTTGTAATCCCAGCACTTGGGAGGCTGAGACAGGAGGACTGCCCAGGTTCGAAGCCAGCCTCAGCTACTTAGGCTCTCAGCAACTTAGTGAGACCCTGTTTCCAAATAAAGTATAAAATAGATCTGGGAGTATAGCCCAGAGGTAGAAAAGCCCCACCCCCAGTACCAAAATAAATAAGTAAATTAGTGATCCCTAGTACAAAAAATAACAACAGCAACAAACAGTGACCACTTCATGACTTTGTTTTTTTGTTTTTTTGTTTTTTTTTTTTGTGGTACTGGGGTTCCTGGAAGCCCTTCTACCTCCGGGCTACGCTCCCAGACCTATTTTTATATTTTTGAAACAGGGTCTCTTACGCCAGCGCGGCTGGCTTTGAACCTGCGCGATCCTCCTGTCTCCGCCTCCCAAGCGCGGGGATTACAAGCGTGCGCCACCACGCCCGGCACTTCATGACTTTGTCAACAGGAAAAAGGACGTACTAGGGGAGAGCCTGCCATATATGGATCTGTTTTTGTTCCTGATCACCATTTTACAGAACTTTAACCTGAAACGCTGGTTGTCCTAAAGGACGGTGACATCACCCCCGTGGGCTGTGCGCTGCCCTTCACCAGCTCCGCGCTGTTGCTGTCTGAACACCAGAAGAACGTCTGGGTGCTGCTGTGCTGTCCGTGGCAATCCACCTGCTTCTCCCACCTCCAAGCCCACATCTCCCCTTTCCCTCAGGAGCCAGGGAACCCTCATCCTCCATTCTGGAGTGTCCTGAGTCACTGCACAAATGTATCTGCCATCCCCTATGCTCTGGAACACTTGTACTGACCACCCCAGGTGCTAATACTTAACTAATGCTGAGTTATCAGTATGTTTTTACTTTTTTTTTTTTGTATTGGGGATTGAACTCAAGGGTGTTCTAACTCTGAGCTACACTCCAAGTCCTATTTTTTGTTTGTTTGGTTGGTTTTTCACTAGGCTGTTGAGGATCTCACTAAGTTGAACCTGCTCTCTTCCTAGCTCAGCCTTCCAAATACGGGGATTGCAGGTGAGCGCCACTGTATAGGTGAGGAGCGCAATGTGGCCGGGCAGAGGGGCAGGGGAGAGCGGAGTGTGAAGTGAGGCTGGAGAGGTTAGATACGGCACGGCTCAAAGCCAGAAGAGAAGTTTAAACAAAGCTGAAGGTGAGAGAAAAGCCATAAAAGGATTGATGGGAAGAAATGGGTGAGAGTGAAGTCGAAAAGAGATTATCCCAAGAGGTGGAAGGAGAAAGCTGGAGTTCAAAGAATTGGGCCTGAGTGGTGGGCGACATGTGCCTGTAATCTCAGTGCTTGGGAGGCTGAGACAGGAGGATTGCAAGTTCAAGGACAGCCTCAGCAACCTAGTGAGTCAC